>NC_142462.1:48475067-49100067 GCF_049115385.1 Moschus berezovskii
AAATATATTCTAACTTACAGACGTTGAAAAATTAGTGAAAATTTTAAGAAAAAAACAGAAGTAGGGCATAGAGATTATACTATAACAGAAACATTATTTTTGTTTAACATAAGAAGTTGGCCCTCAATTATAAATTCATAGTTGACTGAACATTGTATTGTATGCACTAAAGCAGGATGTGGGAAAACTAGTCCTTAAAAGTAGTTTGATGTACCGGTTTTTCTCCATTTAACTTTTCCTCTCACCTTTGCTTTAAACTTTCAAGGGATTGTACTCCTGGGTGAACCTATTCTCTGGTTTATGATTGAATCTGGTCCAAGAAGGAACAGTCAGGCAATGTGAGAAATGAGGGGTCTGGAGCATTTGTTCCCTTTACCCCTTTCATCCTGAGATAGTGTTTGATTATGCCTGCACTGTTTTTTATGGTCAAGGTTCTGTCAGGGAGTTTTACTTCCATGGCTATATCTTCTGTCAAGTTCTAACAGCACTGTGGGACTTCTAGTTTCAAGATGGTGAACTGAACATTTATGCAAAAATTTCTGGCTCCTATTCAAAACTGACATTGTAATGTAACTTTAATACAGATACTACATAAACTTTGTAAAAGTAAATAAATGTTAATATATAATTACATTGAGAGGGAGATGGGATAAAATATTCTATCAGTGAAGTAATGAACAAAGGTTACTGCTACTCCTAGACGTAAACCAATGACATCACCAAGAAGGTGACTACTAGGAAAAGCCATGGTGTCAGCCAGTGGTCATAATTGAGGACATTAATCAAGACCAACCAAGAATCATCAGGCATCTAGGAAAGGCTACAAATTCAAAGACAACAATTCATAAATTAAAAAAATTTATACCCAATAACATAGAGATAATATAAAAATATCAAAAGGGATTAGAATGCATATAGTTCCTATTCATTAAGAAATAAATAAAAGTACACTCATGACACAAAAGTAAATAGCTATAAAATAAAAAGTTACAGTTGTGGAAAAAGAACTTAGAGATCACAGAAATGCCAACTTGTTGGAAATTAGTAAAAAAAAGAAAGAAAGAAACTCATTGTAGTCAGGTTAAATAACAAACTGAACCTAACAAACAAAACAATTCACAAATGTAAAATCTGCATCTTTCCCTCCAGGAACAATTGCCCAGTATTTGCTAATTCAAGATTCCTAAAGACTTTATACAGTATATTACCATGAATAATAAGAGTTGGGTGGATGGGCAGGCAGGGAGGAGAAGGAGGAGGGATCTTGGTGGCGGGGCAAGCCTGGAGGCTGAGGGACTCAACAGGACCTTGGCAGGATGGGGATTTTACTGGGGCTGGGTGCATTGACCAGGTGGAGATATATATCACATGAGCCACTTAGGCATCTGGGAAATGCAGCTCACATGTATTGATATTTACAATGCAGTGGACTTGTTTATGAAGACAAAAGACAATAGAAGCAGAGAGCCCGCTTCCAAGCAAGATGTTTCTGCTTATTCAACTCAGTGCTGGAATCATTTTGGTGTTTGCTTTACTTGCAGGTACCTTTCTAGGTTTGCGCTGCAGTGAGATTTCATTCTCTACATTTAAAGGACATCCTTTCTGAGCTGCTGTGAATAAATTTGCAGTGGAACTGTATATCTTCATCTAAAGGAGAATTAGCTGTACCTTGAATAAAGACTGTAGACAACTTCATAATATTACTCACAATGTCATCGGATTGGAGTCAGAATCCCAGTGAACTGAATCATCTTGGCATTGACGAGCTCTGGGATAACATCAGAGCTGGAATCCAGCAAGTGTATGCCAGACAAAGTATGGTGAAATCCAGATACATAGAACTCTACACTCTTCTTTATAACCACTGTTTATACGTGTCCCCTCAATTCCAGACTAAATCAAAAAAGGAGCAGAAGCTGAGGGAAGATGAGAATGTTGGCTTGGAATTATACAAACGAATTAAAGAATTTTTGAAGAATCATTTGACAAATCTTCCTAAGGATGGAGAAGATTTGATGGATATAGGAATACTGAAGTTCTATACTCAACAATGGGAAGATTACCAGTTTTCGAGCAAAGTGCTGAATGGGATTTGTGCCCGCCTCAATAAACATTTACTTAATATCACAAATAATGCAAGACACAAAGTTTGTGAAATATATTCTCTCGCAATGGTGACTTGGAGAGATTGTCTTTTCAGGCCATTGAATAAACAAGTAACAAATGCTGTTTTAAAACTGATTGAAAAGGAAAGAAATGGTGAATCCATCAATACAAGACTGATAAGTGGTGCTATACAGTCTTACATGGAACTGGGGGTGAATGAAGATGATCAGTTTCAGGAGGGCCCTATGTTAACAGTGTACAAAGAAGCCTTTGAATCTCAGTTTTTGGCTGACACAGAGAGATTTTATACCAGAAAGAGTACTGAATTGTTGCAGCAGAACCCAATCACTGAATACATGAAAGAGGTTGAGGCTCTGCTGCTGGCGGAGCGGCGGAGGGCCCAGGCCTACCTTCACCAGAGCACGAGGAACAAGCTAGTCAGGAAATGCAGGCAGGTACTCGTGGAGAAACACTTGGAGATTTTCCTCACAGAATTTCAGAATTTACTGAACGCCAACAAAAGTGAAGATTTGGGTCGCATGTATAAGCTCATATATAGAATCAAGAATGGCCTGGGAGAATTTAAAAAACTCCTGGAGACACACATTCATAATCAGGGTCTTGCAGCAATTGAGAAGTGTGGAGAAGCTGCTTTAAATGACCCCAGAGTGTATGTAGAGATAGTGTTGAATATCCATAAAAAATACAATGACCTGGTGATATCAGCATTCAGGAACCATGCTGACTTCGTGGCTGCACTGGACAAGGCTTGCAGTGGCTTCATAAACAACAATGCAGTTACCAAAATGGCTCAGTCATCCAGTAAATCCCCCGAGTTGCTGGCTCGATACTGTGATTCCTTGTTGAAGAAGAGTTCCAAGAACCCAGAAGAAGCAGAACTAGAAGACACACTTAACCACGTGATGACGGTCTTCAAGTATATGGATGACAAAGATGTGGTTCAGAAGTTCTACACGAAAATGCTGGCCAAAAGGCTTGTCCGTCAGAACAGTGCAAGTGATGATGCTGAAGCAAGCATGATCTCTAAGTTAAAGCAAGCTTGTGGTTTTGAGTATACCTCCAAACTTCAGCGGATGTTTCAAGACATTGGTGTAAGCAAAGCTTTGAATGCGCAGTTCAAAAAGCACCTGATGGATTCAGAGCCTTTGGACTTAGATTTCAGTATTCACATTCTGAGTTATGGATGGTGGCCCTTTGAGGAATCTTGTACGGTTCTCTTGCCATCAGAGCTGGAATCATGTTATCGGCGCTTCACAGCATTTTACACCAGCCTTTACAGTGACAGAAAATTGTCATGGGCATATCAACTGTCTGAAGGAGAATTAGTAACAAACTACTTCAAAAACAAATACACTTTGCATGCATCTACATTCCAGATGGCTGTCCTGCTCCAGTACAACACGGAAGATGCTTACACTGTTCAACAGCTGACAGACAGCACTCAGATCAAAATGGACATTGTGGCACAAGTCTTACAGATTTTATTGAAATTTAAGTTACTGGTTTTGGAAGACAAAAGTGCAAATGTTGATGAGGTGGAACTGAAGCCAGACACCTTAATAAAACTACATTTAGGTTATAAAAGTAGGAAATTAAGGGTTAATATCAGCTTGCCAATGAAAATTGAACAGAAGCGGGAACAAGAAACCATGTACAAAAACATTGAGGAAGATCGCAAACTGCTGATCCAGGCAGCTATTGTGAGAGTTATGAAAATGAGGAAGGTTGTAAAACACCAGCAGTTACTTGGAGAAGTAATAACTCAGTTGTCCTCAATATTCAAGCCTCAGATCTCAGTGATTAAGAAATGCATTGACATTCTGATCGAGAAAGAATATTTGGAGCGAGTGGGTGATGAAAAGGACACCTACAGTTACTTGGCTTAACTCTCCTGGAAGGGTCTGACTGCGGGCACAGCCCCTCATCCCCACTGGAAGGAGGGAGACAAGATCACAGTGGTGGCAGAGTCACTCCAACCTCCTCCTTGGCCCCAGGTCCAGGTACCCATCACTGGCTCCGGATGGAGAACTGCATAGGATTGCCACACCTTACATCTGTAAATATGGACACTGATGCCTTTTAACCTAATTGAAGACCAGAGGAGAGGGAACTTGCCACCCTGAGGGCTGCATGCTTTTGCATCCAGATCAACCCATTGGCCACATGAATAATAGCTGCTA
The DNA here is from genome assembly GCF_049115385.1 of Moschus berezovskii. Lineage (NCBI taxonomy): Eukaryota > Metazoa > Chordata > Mammalia > Artiodactyla > Moschidae > Moschus > Moschus berezovskii. The sequence continues at coordinate 48,479,375 of NC_142462.1, forward strand.
GCTGGGCAGCCCCTTGGAGGCTGACAGCACCTTGAGAGCAGGTCTGAATGGACCCACTTGTAATCTGTTATGAGAAACCATTTGTCTATGTGCTTCATTTTTTTAACTGTGGAAATAAAGAAAATTAAAGGGAAAAAAATGAATTGGTTCTGGAAAGTGTCAAAGAATGTTCAGAAGCATGGAGAATAAATTCAGAAGTTCAAATTTTAATTTCAATAGAATTTCAGAGTAAAGTAATAGAGAAAAATCAAAGAAAGTCAATATTTGGGGAAATAAGGGGAAATAATTTCTCAGAATTATAGAAATGTATGATTCCACACATTACAAAAGTCCATTTAATGCAAAGCAATATCAAAGCAGATTTTAAAAGCAAGAAACAAATGAAATCACACCTGAACACATGGTAGAGTAGCTTCCACGTGTTAAGGATAAAGGGAAACTTTGAAAGTCATCAGAGGGGAAAAGCAACATAATAAAGTGTAAAAATCCATTTTCATTAGTTATTTCATTAGACACATGACATGAGGTTTGCTAGATACATGACATCAATAGAGCTATACTTCCAAATTACTGAGGGAGAGTTCTATTTCTGCAATTGCTCACTAACGGTTTCAGACCAACCTTCCAACCAAGGAAAACTTTAAAGTATAGACAAAATTAAAAATGGAAAGAAAAAGCTGAAAATTGCAGTTAAGCTTTAACCAACAGGCTTGGAGTGTTCAAAACTGTCACATTCCAAAGACAGGATTGGTTCCTGAGTGAAAAGTCTTTAGAATACCCTTTCTGTTAAGAGTGTATGTATATACATGAGGTCTTGGGGACATGCCAAATAGTTCTGCTAATAACGTGACATGGTGGGGTACTTGGACCACACTTTATCAGTCTGACCTCTGGAGTTGCTAGAAACTAAGTAACCAAGGTCAGCCACTTGGACAATAAACCATGCCTACTTGACTGACTCTTAATAGAAACCTTGACACCAAGACTCCTATGAAATAGGCTGTTTGACAAAAGTTCATACACCTTGTCACATAAGTTGCTGGGAAATTAAATGTTATTCAATGACTCCAGGAAAGAGAACAGTTGGGAGCTTGTTCCTAATCTCTTCTTGACCCTGACCTTTGCACCTTTTGCCTTGACTGAGTTTTTGTATCCTTTGGTGTAGGAAACTGTGGCTGAGGAAAACAGCTTTTCTGAGTTCTCTTGAGTCTTTCTAGCAAATCATCAAACCTGAGGATGGTCTTGGGGACCTTCAACATAGAAGGATTTTCAGAATAGAAAATTCTGAAGATCAAGCATAAGTGGGAATTTGATGTGTTTGGAAGTTGTGTGACAAATTAGCAGTTGGAATGATTATTATTGGCTCTAGTTCTCCACATGGACAAATATAAATAGAATGCATTTATTACTTACCTCAAACACAAATTCCAGATGAAGAATAAATCTAAAAAGAGAAACATGACTTTTAATAAAGAAAACAGTCTCTATGATATTGAGCCCTTTAATTAAAATTTTTCCAAGGTAAAATTAGTTAAAAAAAATTGAAAAAATGATGTGGCTATCTCAAAAGTGCTAATAATCATTGACAAAACATAGCACCAATAAAATTAACAGATGGAGAAAAACTGGAAGAAAAAATTATAACTATAAATAAGATTATAAGTATATAAAATACATATTACAAAATAAAGGACCAGTACCTAGCATAAAGAACATCTATAAGTCAATAAGAAAGGTGCAAACAAATAGGACACTGGAAAAGGACAGTTTTTCAAAAAATTAAAATAGTTGACTTATAAATATATTAAAAATATCCAAAGACAGTAATAATTAAACAAATGTGATTTGAAAGAATAGGAGTATATCATTTTTCACTCATCAAATTGACTTTTTCCTAAGTCAAAAATGGTTTAAATGTTTGAGTCTTGGAAAACCGTCTCAGAGAACTGATTTTACACTGGGGCAGACAGTTTTCAGGGCAACTTGAGTGTCTTAAAATATGAAAGGTGCATACACTATAACTTAGTATTTCTGTTTCTAGGTACCTGCTTTAGGGATGATCTACTCGTGCATGTCAAAGTAAACACTTATAGATTGCTCTTTGTTAATATAACTTGTTTACTGGCTTTCAAGGACATCACACTCTATTATTTTGTTCTCTTGTCACTATTCACTCCTAACTCTGCACTATGGTTTTCTCTTTCCTGGCGGTGAAAGGTTGAAGTAGCCCCAGGCTCAGCCCCTGCTGCTATTCTCTTCTCCAGCTTCATTCACCTTCTTAATTATCTCAGATGGCTCAAAGCTTGCTGCCGTCTAAGGGATCGCACAGAGTCAGACACAACTGAAGCGACTTAGCAGCAGCATAGGCAGGTAACTCCAACATATCTCCAGAGCAGATCACTCTCCCAGACTAGACTCATATATCCAGTGTCTTACTCATTCACTACTGTATAGTTAGACAAGAATCTTCTGTGTCTCCTCAAAGTCCCTTGGCCACCGCTTCATTTACAAAGATGCTTTCTTCCCTGTGGGTCACGCTGCTGCTGCCTTTGCCATTCCCCTTGCCAAGATTCCTCTGCTGGCTGGTGGTCAAGCTGAGGTCCCAGACCGCTACACCTCTCATGTCCAACAAACCAATCCACATCCACTTGCATACCGCAATGAAAAGATGTGAGTGTGGGATTTGTCGTCCTTATTATTGACCACCAAGGTGCTGACCAGTAACGTCCAGTAGAGCAGGGCATTGCTCTTGACTAATGGGAATCAAGAGATGGAAGGAAGCTGAGTAGAAAAATTCTGTCTCTTCTCTCCTCTAAACTATTCTGAGGTGTAGTTTCTTGGGGTTACTAAATTCCAAATGGGAGGAGATGAGAGAAATCACTGCCCTTAAAAACTGAAATGCGCCTGTGAGCAAGTCAAAGCAGACCTGTAGTCAGTCACACATTTGCGGCTCCTTCTCCAGCATCAGCCCACACTCAACACTTCCTCCTCCAAAGTCTTAAACTGAGTGTAGATTTCTTCTTCTCATGTATCCCCATGGTATCTAGCATCTTGTTGAATACACATTAAAAACTCTCTGAAATGTCTTTTTAAAAGAAAGACAATGAGAATGGGAGATAGGATATGTGAAAGAGAAAGAAGGAAAGAAAAGAAAAAAAAAATTCAGACAAACATATCAGCTATTCTCTGTCTACACAGTTGTGAAGAACTACTGTTTTATTCTTTCTCTAAGTAACAAAATCCCAATAATTTATGCAGTTAAGAGAAAAGTCAGTGTTCTTCTGGCAAAGGACCTCAAGCCAATATTAAAGTTTAGATTTATCTGAGTAAAAACAATTAGCTTCTTGGCAAGCAGTGAAACTATAATTGTGCAACTTAAGTATCCTAACCTCTCTCCCCACCCCCCAATTTGGAATTTGCCCAATTTATAACTGACAGGTTGCACTTCATAAATGTTGCTGTCTTTGTGACACTTCCCTGTACAAAGACTTACATTTGTCCCCAAGAATTTTTTTGTATCAGGGCTATACCCTTATTCCAGGATTTATGATCTACTCTTTAACCATATCCTAACAATACTCTACTCTTCCTGCCAAAGAATTTTATGTTTTATAATTGCCCTAAACAATATCCACTTTGGTCATAAAGTCTTAACAGTCTTCTTTTTATGTCTATACACTCAAGGTAATGCTGCTTTCTCTCCGTAGATTTTTTTTTCCTTCCCACCTCTAATATGTTACCATTATAAGAACTTCCTCTTCTTAGTGACTATAGACCCGTGTAGTCATGGGATTAAAAAAAGAAAAGGAAGAGATAGGTCTGGATTCCAGAATTCAATAATTTAATTGATCCCAGGATAAGTGTCACCATCAAGAGATGCTGCAATGCAGGTGGTACTATGACCCAACTATACCTCAAACAAACCTTTATAAGGCATATAAGATTACTTTTTTATTGTCATCATAGGTGAGCCCTCTGTAATTGCCTCTACAATGTCTCTTCTACTACAAATGTGTCAGAACTAGTCATTCAAAACATTTCTCCATTGGCAGTTTTTATATCAAATGATACTAAGACACTGAGGATTCATTCATGATTAAGATACACCTCATCCCTGCCCTTTCAGAAGTTCTATTTCAATGAAGAGAATTAATACATAAATGAGATATTTTTAGTGCCATCAAAAAAACTAAGATGATGTGACAGTAAATTGGACAAAGGAGAAACAATTATAGATTGAGTCACCTATCAGAGAAGATTTGCTGATGTTGTGAAATGTTGAGTTGAAGCCTCGCTAAAAGACAGTATTTCAAGAGCCTGGGAAAGAGGATGCCAAGTAGTGGGACTGACAAGAGCAAAAATCTTAGGTTTGAAATGATGTTGATGTACCTGGGCAGTGAGAGTGTTCAGTGCGGTTGCAGTATAGTGAGGAGGAGACAAAATGGCACATTAAGAAAAGAGGAAACGAGTACAAAGCATTCAGATCTTGTGGACCAAGATATGGAATTTACATTTTATTGAAAATAAAATGAGAAGCTGCTAGAGAATTTTGGCAAGGGATTAACATCCAATTTTCATGTCAAAATTGCTCTGTTTCCTCCATGGAGAAGGGAAAAGAGAACACATCAGTTCCACCTTTGTTCCAACTTCAGAGATAGGTTCTCGAAAAACATTATGAGTTTTAGAGTAAAGTGACTTTTTACATCTGCTGATGATCACCTAAAAGTTTCCAGGTAGACCTTTGTTCTCTTGACATATTAGCACCAAAGGTGTTGTCTGCACATTTAACATCAGTAATCAAATAACAACCAAGCATTCGAAAGTGATAAATACAAGCAGATAGAGCTGAGGAAAAATAAGAGAAAGTTCTGATTATTACTGCATAGACCAGCTTATCAGACAAGGAAGTAATAAGGCTGAAACAATGCCTAATTACAAATACACTAACCAGGGCAGTTTTGTCTTTATGTAGAAAACATGGCTTAACTTCCCCAATTCTTATTGACTGTACTCCATTTCAACTACTTTCAACAACTAGGCATAACTCATTTTATTCTGCTCTGTTTTATTGGGCTTTGCAGATACTGTGTTTTTTTACAACACAAATTGAGATTTTGGTAACCCTGTGTCAAGCAGGTGTATGGGCACCATTTTTTCAAAAGCATTTGCTTACTTGTCCTCATATTTTGTTAGTTCTTGCAACATTTCAAACATTTCCACTATTACTATATTTGTTATGGGCTTCCCTGGTGGCTCAGTGGATAAGGAATCTGCCTGCAATGCAGGAGACCCAGGTTTGATCCCTGGGTCAGGAAGATCCCCTGGAAAAGTACATGGCAACTCACTCCAGTATTCTTGCCTGGGAAATCCCATGAACAGAGGAGCCTGGCAAGCTACTGTCCATGGGGTTGCAAGAGTTGGACACATCTTAGCGACTAAACCATCATGTTTGTTATAGTGATCAGTGATTGGCTATCTTTGATGTTACTATTGCAAAAGAAAATTTACAGCTGGCTGAAGGCTTAGATAATGAATAGCATATTTTAGCAATGAAGTATTTTTAAATTAAGATACGTATGCTGTTTTATAGACATAATGTTATTGCACACTTAGACTAGAGTACAGTATAAACATAACTTGTATGCACTGGGAAGCCAAAAACTTCATGTGACTCACTGTATGAAATAGTTGCTTTATTGTGGTGGTCTGGAACCTAACCCACAATATCTCTGAGGTGTGCCTATATATGTGTTTATATATATATATATATGCTTCCCAGGTGGCGCTAGTGGTAAACAACTTGCCTGCCAATGCAGGAGACATAAGAGATACAGGTTCAATCCCTAGGTCTGGAAGATCCCCTGGAGGGGACATGGCAACCCACTCTGGTATTCTTGCCCAGAGAATTCCATGGACAGAGGAGCCTTGTGGGCTACAGTCCATGGGGTTGCAAAGAGTTGGACATGACTGAAGCAATGTAGCATGCACATGTGCACACACATACACACACATGTTTTATGTCATTTATGTGCTGAATGTATATTCCTGCTGAAACTACAGCCTTTGCAATAGCTAATGATGCAAAATAGGGAATTTTGACGATTTACTTTTGACAAATATCCGTCCTCGGAATGTATTGCTAACAAAAGCAGGTAGTATTCAATATAGGAATGAGCCAGGTCGCATTCAGCCTGTTCAAACATGTTCAGAAAATTAAATAACCCTAGTAGGTAATAAGTGGGAAATACTGAGTGGTTGTACCTGACAAGATACTGAGCACAAGGAAGGAGAAAGTTCTGATTAGAAAAATACATCAGAGATATGTAAGTCCAAAAGTGAATGGGAGCAGGGGTAAACTAGAAAGAGCTGGGGAATGTATGCTCTCTACCATCAGTGATTTTTAAACCTGGCTGAATGGGATATAAGTGACCTCAAATGACCACCCTGATGGATCTCTGCTGCTGCTAAGTCACTTCAGTCGTGTCCGACTCTGTGTGACCCCATAGATGGCAACCCACCAGGCTCCCCCATCCCTGGGATTCTCCAGGCAAGAACACCAGAGTGGGTCGCCATCTCCTTCTCCAATGTGTGAAAGTAAAAAGTGAAAGTGAAGTCGCTCAGTCATGTCTGACTCGTAGTGACCCCATGGACTGCAGCCTACCAGGCTCCTCCATCCATGGGATTTTCTAGGCAAGAGTACTAGAGTGGCTTGCCATTGCCTTCTCCTAGTAGATATTTAATGTTGTTTTTCTTCATGTTGCCTAGCATTTAAGTTTCTACTTCCTGTTAGAATCTTATCTCCCTGTTGTCAAAGTCCCCGTTTGTGTAGCTTTGATGAAAGATCAACTCCATAGATACTAAGGTGGGTGATTTTTCTCATTCCATTCCAGTACAGCTGAGACAGCACGTGATTCAGGAGTGCCCATTTTGACGTCAGTGGCAGTCTGAACCAGTCCTTATTGCTGCATAAGCTTGTACTTCTTCCATTAACTAGCTTTTTAGAACTCCTCTGGCCTTTGCCCATTTCCCAAATCAAATCCCCCAGGCCGTCATGAATATTTTGAGCCTCCAATTCCCCTCTAAAAAAAAATTTTTTTTTTGCTTCGAATAGCCAAATCTTAGTTCTAATGCTTGACAGCAAGAAATGTAATTAATACTGACTCAGGCAATGTTTAATCATTTTTTCCTGGTGTCCAAACTCCTTCCAAGCTAATGGGGCTCAATCCTATTAACCAGTTCAGTGGAAGTTTCTGCTGTCTTCCCAAGGTACACAGCACCCCCAGTCACACCCCAAGCACTAAGATGCCTTACACTTTTCTTCCAACTCAGAAACCACCCTTAGGATACAAAAGTCATTAAGAGAAGTTTGAAGCCAAAGCTAGAACAGTTATTCTTAAATTTAGTATTCTTAAAATCTGATATAGAATTCATTAAAAGTGTAGTTTCAGAGACTACATTAACTCAAAAGTAAAACATTGGAGAAGCCCGGGGATTTGTGTTTTTTATAAGCATGGAGCCAAGGAGCTAGAATTCTATTTGGTGAGCACATTTGTGTCCGTTTGGCTTTGAAGGAGAAGAACCACATTTGGATGGTTCTCCATTCCATCATGTATTTCATATTTCCTTCATATTTACTTCACTGGCTGATTTCCAGAGAAATTTGTGATTTCTTTGGCCTTCAATGTACGATTTGCTCTGATTTGTCTGTGCCTTCTCGGGAATTTCTTGTTACCATTTAAAGTTTATTTATTTATTTTGTTGAAATGTCTAGCTTCTTATAATCAACTTAAGAGCATTTTGCAAAGGTCAATGTAAGCACTGCTGTACTAAAACAACTTAAATTCTGCTCCTCTAAAGAATGCTTCCTCTCAGCTTGGGGACTGTAAACATTTTCATTAGCAACCAATTGCCAAAGAGTCCTGTTATAAATTGAGAAATAAATATCTACCGCTTCATATCTTCCCTGTGGCTCAGCTGGTAAAGAATGCAGGCAGATTTGATCCTTGGGTTGGGAAGATCCCCTGGAGAAGGGAAAGGCAACACACTCCAGTATTCTGGCCTAGAGAATTCCATGAACTGTATAGTCCATGGGGTTGCAGAGTCGGGTACGACTGTGTGACTTTCACTTCATGTCTCAGAGAACACAGAAATGTGTTTCCTTTTACTCCATCAAAACTACTGACTACTGAGAATGAAACATATTCAGAGTAAATTGAAATTAAATTTTACTCTTTTGAAGAAAATTGTACATTTACCATACTGAGTAGAACTTCTGTGTAGAAGGAAAAAACTCAAAACATTTTATTCTAAGATTCATATAGTTTTCATATGGCTATATAATAACAATAATCCTGGCTGGAGGTTGACAATAAAAGTTTTAATTATGAATCTAACTTTTTTTATTCTTATAATTTAAATATTCCTTTTTTCATCTATTAAATGGGTATAACTCTACCTGGCCTAATTATATAGGACAAGATTAAACTTCGTAAACTATAAAAACACTTCACAAACAGAAATTACTGGTAAATATGACATTCAATTTAAACAGTGTTAAGAGGTAACAAGAACAGCAGAAGTGGTTTATATAGTTTCATATATTTGGCTTTATTCTAAGTTCTGTGTGTGTGTGTGTCTAGGGAGAGGAAGCAAGAGAGTGATTGATTTAACACTCAGAAACACCCTATGAAATTGATCTTTCTCAGATGACGAAGCAGAGGCATAGAGAAGTTGAATAACCTTTCAAAGACCTCAGAGATTTTTCACAGGTACTTTACAGAAATGCAGCAAGAACAAAAGATTTTTTTAATTATTTATTTTAATTGGAGGCTAATTACTTTATAATATTGTAGTGGTTTTTGCCATACATTTACATGAATCAGCCATGGGTGTACATGTGTCCCCCACCCTAAAACCCCCTCCCACCTCCCTTCCCATCCCATTCCTCAGGGTCATCCCAGTGCACCAGCCCCGAGCATCCTGTCTCATGCATCAAACCTGGACTGGAGATCTGTTTCACATATGGTAATATACAGGTTTCAATGCTGTTCTCTCAAATCATCCTACCCTCACCTTCTCCCACAGAGTCCAAAAGACTGTTCTATACATCTGTGTCTCTTTCGTTGTCTCATATATAGGGTCATCACTACCATCTTTCTAAATTCCATATATATGTGTTAATATACTGTATTTGTGTTTTTTTTTTTCCTGACTTACTTCACTCTGTATAATAGGCTCCAGTTTCTTCTACCTCATTGGAACTGATTCAAATGCATTATTTTTAATGACTGAGTAGTACTCCATTGTGTAAATGTACCACAGCTTTCTTATCCATTCATCTGCAGATGGACATCTAGATTGCCTCCAGTCCTGGCTATTATAAACAGTGCTGCGATGAACATTGGGGTACACATGTCTCTTTCAATTCTTGTTTCCTCAGTGTATATGCCCAGCAGTGGGATTGCTGGGTCATATGGCAGTTCTATTTCCAGTTTTCTAAGGAATCTCCACACTGTTCTCCATAGTGGCCATACTAGTCTGCATTCCCATCAACAGTGTAAGAGGGTTCCCTTTTCTCCAACCCTCTCCAGCATTTATTCCTTGTAGACTTTTGGATTTCAGCCATTCTGACCGGCATGAGATGGGACCTCATTGTGGTTTTGATTTGCATTTCTCTGATAATGAGTGATGCTGAACATCTTTTCATGGGTTTATTAGCCATCTGTATGTCTTCTTTGGAGAAATGTCTGTTTAGTTCTTTGGCCCAGTTTTTGATTGGGTCATTTATTTTTCTGGAATTGAGCTGCATGAGCCTCTTGTATATTTTTGAGATTAATTCTTTGTCAGTTGCTTTGATTGCTATTATTTTCTCCCATTCTGAAGGCTGTCTTTTCACCTTGCTTATAGTTTCCTTCATTGTGCAAAAGCTTTTAAGTTTAATTAGGTCCCACTTGTTTATTTTTGCTTTTATTAATGAACATACCAATATTCACAAATGTTTTAGAATTGACCCTGCATCTTGATAGTGCCATGACATAAATATACATTTTTCTTTTTATGAAAAAAGTGCATTTGATTTAGCTAAGTGGAGTTTGTACTATTCTCACTTCCTTTCCAAATCCTATGACTCCAAGATGATTGCCTGCCTTTACGCAAATAGTAAAAATAGACAACTGGAATGCCATGTAATTTCTGGAATTTTAATTGGATGGGAAAGAGGAGCATAAAATAGTATTACAGTCAGAGCCAGCCTAGATTTAAAGACAGTGACTATTTAAGTTTGTGATTTCTGAGGCTTCTTTAGAATCCTCACCAGAGAACTCCACCTACACCTTTCCTTACCTAATCTCAAATTCCCACTAACATCATTTCTATGTTATATCACTTTTAAATAAAATTTGTTTTGATAAAAGGCATAGAAATTATGCTTATTGTGTAGCATCATGAATTATTGATTAACAGTAACCATGACATTACAGCAATGATTTTGTACTCACTAGATTATGACATCCTTAGCAGGATTATGGGGCTTCCCTTGTGGCTCAGCTGGTAAAGAATCCACCTGCAATGCGGGAGACCTGGGTTTGATCCCTGGGTTGGGAAGATCCCCTGGAGAAGGGAAAGGCTACCCACTCCAGTATTCTGGCCTAGAAATAGTCTGGCTCCTGTATAGTCCATGGGGTCGCAAAGAGTCAGACATGACTAAGCAACTTTCACTTTATCAGGATTATGAGAGGTTAAAAGTATAAAATTTGATTTATCAGTTTTATCTGCCTCTAGAATTAGAAAATAAGGCTGCCACTACTGGACAGAGGAGCCTGGTGGGCTACAGTCCATAGGGTCGCAAAGAGTTGGACACGACTGAGTGACCTCACTCACTCACTGGATTAAGTCTAAGAATAGTCAAATTCAATAAGAGGTCTTCAGAGTTCCCAGGGTGAATGCAGGAAACCTGGAGAATCTGGTGGACCTGAGATCATGATATCCAACCAGTCAGTGCAAAAGGGCAGCAGAACAGGAGCTGAAGGGAGCTGAGCAGTCCCATGAGGGGTTACAAACAGGAGATACCAGCCTCAGTCAGGTATCAATATGAAGGCCCCTGGACCCTGGTTCAGTGCAGGAAGTAGGGCCAGATTCTGGAAATAGAGCCATGTTGGAATGGGATGTGTCAGGAAAGCCAAATCATTGCCACTTTTTGGAAACAATATAGGAGGCATTTATTTCATGCCAGATTCTTGTCAAGGATCTCATGCTCCTGAGCTGTCTTTTACTGAGGAAGTAGTTTTAGTTGAAACAGCCCTTCTAGTCTCCTTCTAGTTACTGGACAAGCATGACTTTTATAATCAGTGAGTCTGTAGTCATGCTCAGCCCAAAAGATATGGAGGCTGTGTCTTGTAGGTCTGCCAGCTTTTGGACAGAGCACCTCAGCTGTGTGGTTAGTGTCTGCCCTACAAAGGGGGTTGGTGGGGGGAGGGGGGCTCAGGTCGTTGTACTGTGTGGATGACTGAAAACACGACTTTATTTCCTGAGCAAAGAATTAGCCCATGGTGACCACACACTGAGGCCATATCAAGTAAGTCAGCCTTTATCAGCAATAACACTAGTCTTTAGTTTTCCACATGTCTTTTGTGTCTTATTTCTCAGATGCTTCTATATTTGGAGATGGAAGGGATGTGATATATTGACTCCCTGAAGTCCTAATCCATATGTCAATTCCTTTAACTCTTGCAATATTATAGGTACTCTTGTTAGTTTCCATTGTGGTTATAACAAATAACCGCAAACACAGCGTTTTTAAACAACACAAATTGATTACCTCGTCATTTCTGTAGGTCAGAAGCATAGCACAATGTGGCTGAATTCTCTGCTCAGTGTCTCAATTATGAAGTCAAAGTACTGACTGGAGCTGCAGTCCTCAACTTGGACTTCAGATCCTCTAGAAATATAGCTGATCATTCCTTCTCTTGTTTTCCATGGGCCCCTCCATCATCAAATATTTCCAGGCTTCAAATCCCTCTGACTTACTCTTTTGCCTTTTTTCTTTTTAAGGTTTCATGTGAGTACATTGGCCAAACCTAGATGATTCAGGATCATCTCCCAATCTTAAACCTGACATAATAGGCACATTAATTATAGCCACAAAGTCCCTTTCATCACATCAGAGGGTGTGACTCCAGGGAACAAAAATCATGAGGGCTATATTTCTGCTAACCACAGTTAGATAATAACATTCCTATTTTGGAAATAAGAAAGTTGAGACTCAGAAAAGATAAAGAACTAGTCATAAATCACACAGATGGTAAATGGCAAAGCTAGAATCAAAGGGTGAGTGTCTGTGAGTTCAGGTTCAGTACTGCCCTTGATCTCAAATTTCCTACATTCCTGCCCACTGTTCACCTTGCACAAATGATGCAAAATCAAACACAGCATTTTTCTTTATAACAAGGAACAGAAAGACATGTTCATTGTGCTTCCAAACCCCTCCCTTTCCTTCATCTTATTTTTTCTGTTTTAACTTCCATCTGATAAATGTTCCCACTTCCTCACAAATGAGAAATGGTTAAGAAGAGAAAAATAAAGGGTCGATAATAAAACAAGGAAATATGAGAGAGAGGTACAACAGGGGGGGAAAAAGGTTGGAGGCAAGAAGGAGAGAGAAAGGGGAAAGAAAAAAGTCAAGAAAAGGTAGGCACAGGTAGAGATGACACTGAAGTGACTCAGATAAATTCACTATATTCTAGGATAATGATTTAGGCACTGAGAGATCAGGTAGAAATTTTCCCCACTATTTATATTCCCAAGTAAAGCCTGCATATTGCTGGCCCCAAACAAAACACACAATCTGGCATTAAAGAGCTCAAGAGTATTTAGCTGTTGTGATATGGAAATGACTTGAGGCCATGTCAGCCTGCTTTGCTTCCTATCCTTGTCCTAGCTAACTGTCTGCAACTCCAATCCCTCAGTCCCTCCTCCTACAGTGCATTCTTGCGGTGCTTTTGCTCTTCCTTCTCCCCGCCCCAACCCAGTACCCACAACTTACTTTTTTGATTACATCTTTGCCATCCTGTCTCCTGAAAGCCCTATTTTACTGGAAATGTACCCTCAACCTTTTTTTCTCTTTTTTAATAAAATGTTCCCTTTGCAGGTAGATCTCCCTAAAGGTCAGATCCTTTCATCATTTACTATGTGGAAGACACTGTTCTAGTGCTGAGGACAGGAAAACATGGAAAGACATGCCCATTGTCTCTGTGGATTTTACAGCCTGGCAATTAAGTAGGACAGAAAATAAGTAGACAATGTTAACATTAAAAGGTTAAAGGGAATAATAATTGACACCATGATTTTTTTTTTTTTTGCCTTCCATTCCTGTTTCAAACCATCACTCTTCCACTCTCAAGAATCTCTTTTGTTAAGATGTTTACTGTTCCAATATATTTTGCCTACCCTCAAGACTGCTGCTGCTGCTAAGTCACTTCAGTCGTGTTCGACTCTGCGCGACCGCATAGACGGCAGCCCACCAGGCGCCCCCATCGCTGGGATTCTCCAGGCAAGAACATTGGAGTGAGTTGCCATTTCCTTCCCCAAAGCATGAAAGTGAAAAGTGAAAGTGAAGTCGCTCAGTCGTGTCCGACTCTTAGCAACCCCATGGACTGCAGCCCACCAAGCCACCTAGGGATAATTCTAAATATCTCCAATCCACTCATTTTTCTTTTCTCTTCAGGGAGTTTCCCAGGTTTTTCTCTTCTTCATGAGTGTCCTCCCTCTACTTCTGTTTACCTGCTCCTCTTAGGCACTTAAACTTCCTCAACTCCAGGTAAAAAAAATTAATAATAATTCAATTTGTAGATTTCCTTTTTTGATTCTCTCTTAATGGAAGAAGTGTCTCTCCCTTTCAGATCAAGGCTAATTCTTCCTCATGTTCTTTAGATTTATTGCTTTGTGCTTAACAGAAACTGTGATTCAACAGTGATCTCTGATTTCCTCTTTGAGCAACATTCAAATACTATCAAGCCCCAGCCTCCTTAAACAAAAAATGCTTGCCCCATATCCCATCTTAATCCTTAGTTAACTGCTTATCTCTCTTCTATATTTTGCTATACACCTTCTTGAAGAAGGAGGATTGGCTACTATTATCACTAGCTCAGCTTAAATTTAATCTAGATAGAACCCAAGAAAATGAAACTAATATTTCACTGAAATGCTCAGCAGGTGTGACTTCATAGCTAGACACACACACATGGAAAAAAAGTAACATTTCTATTTTCTATCAGTAAGAGTAATACACATACCTGTCAGAATGGCTCCCATCCAAAAGAACACAAATAAAAAATGTTGGCAAGGATACAGAGAAAAGGGAACACTTAGGCACTGTTGGTTGGAATGTAAATTGGTGCAGCCACTGTGGAAATCAGTATGAAGATTTCTTACAGAACCAAAAACAGTTTTTAGCAATTCTACTCTTGGGTATATATCCAAAAACAAAAAACACAGATCCATAAAGAAACACACACCCCAGTGTTCATAGCAACATTATTTACAGTAGCTAAGACATGGAAGCAACCTAAGTGTCCATCAACAGATCAACAGATAAAGAAGTTGTGGTATAGATATACAATCGAATATTACTCAGCCAATTAAAAGAATGAAATTTTACCATTTGCAGCAGCATAGATGGATTTGGAGGCCATTATGCTAAGTGAAATAATTCAGAGAAAGACAAATACTATATAATATCACTTATATGTATAATCTAAAAAAAATACAACAAGCTGGTGCCTATAACAAAAAATGAAGCATATTCATAGATACAGAGAACACATTAGAAGTTACCAATGGGGAGGGGGAGGAGAAGGTACCCACTATTGAGTGTAAGATAGGCTCAAGAATAAGTAAATACAATTCTAAGTCTCCATTCCCCCAGGATGTCGGGAAATCCAATCTTTGCTTTCCTAAGGGCTCCCTGCTTCCCAGGGTCACCGTGAACTGAAAAGTTTACGCATATTTGGGAAACAAAGGCTCTACTTGTGTAATCATTTCTTCACTATACCAGTTGCCTGTCTCGCCTCCCACCACTTCCTGTTCGCCCTTTTGCAATAGTCTTAGCACCTACTTGCTGTGATGCTCATTACTGAGTCTGATCCTTCACCCGTCCTGTTTTCTACACAGGGGTTGTCCTTTTGTTCCTTCCTTGCTTGGATCTCTCCTGTTTATTCTGCAGAACAGAGTTCAAGTTGTCCTTCTTCCTTCTCTGAACACTCCCTAACCCACAGAATGATTTACACACCCTCATTGCCATGGCATTCTGCACAAACTTTGGGTGATTATTTCTAGATTCTTGATTAGGACAGAGAATATATTAGGCTCCCAAAGAATTTATAATCTGGAGAAGTATGTAAGTGGGGAGAAAAGGTGATTGCAATGCTCTCTGTGATGTTTGGCAGGAATAATTAAGGAACTTCGGAAAATTTTTAAATAGTTAACATATATTCAATGTTTTATGTGTCTCATATAATCTAAATATTTTGTATGTTATCTCATTTAATTCTCACCAAAAACTATGAACAAAAAGCTTGTACCCATTTAGTAACTTGTCCAAGGACTCATGGCTAATGCACAGACTGATGGAAGTCTGGCTTCAGGAAATACTCTGTTAATCTATATCCTATGTTATTGCACTATGTTTGCTAGCATTGCTTCAGCATCACTGGGATATATTGGCTAGGACATAAGAACTAAGATGAGATTATCTAGTCAAAGGCTAGACGCAAAGAGAAATTATGGAAACTGAAGAGTGGTGAGAAATGAGCCTGCAAGGGTAAGGAGTGTCTGACCAACAAAGGGACCAGGGAATTCTGTAAGAATTTTGCACTCAACATGTTAACAAAGCGAAGTCACTAGGATATCCTCCCAGAAGGATGGATTATAACCAGTAGCCACTGGATTGGGCTGCCTTGTGCCTGGTGGTGCCCTGCAACCGAGGACAGCTGCCTATGGGGATGGTGACTCTTGGTTAAGGATGGAGTGACTGGCTTACAGTGGGGACCTGGGTGGGGCCATAGTATCTGCCACGTCTCTGCTCTTAGGAGCTTATAACCACTTGCTTTCTAGGTGATTTCTCCCCATCAGGGAAAAGCCTTGCCAGGGGTCCGGTTAACCTGATTTCCTGGAGGGAAATTTTGTGAGAGAAGGGCTAGTAAGATGAACTACAGCCACTGTTGCTGAGTCTGATCTCAGAACTAAAACTGATATTCGCCTCTCTCTCTCTCTACCATCCATTCTAGACTCCCGCTTCCCTCAGCCAATACCTCTGCTGGTCCAGGCCGTTTGCCTGGCTGGATGTGAGCTACATCATCCTTCCTGAAGCGCTGGAGCCCCTGGTTACTGTGCCATCTCCAGGCGATGGCTGCTTCTCTATATGTCATTGACATGAGGCATGGGGGTGCCACAGTGGATCAGCTGAGGGCCAGACACATTCATCTCTCCTGCATTGGGTAACAGCTGTCCTGCCTCCCCCTGAGGATGGGATCCATCACCACTGCTGGGAGCATGGCTCCTTTCTTTCCCTGCTGGCCTCATGGCAGGAGGATCCTGGAAGACTAGGTGGCAGCGAGAGTATAAATATCAGTGCTGCCATTCCTGGGAACCAGAGCCTCTAGGTCTGTGGAATCTACACTGTATGGGTGGAAAACACAAATTCCCTCCAGGAAACCAGGCCAACCAGAATCCTGGTAAAGCTTTTCCCTGATTGGGAGAAATTACCTAGAAAGCAAGTGGTTGTGAGCCCCTCAGAGATGGAATGGATACTGTGGTTCCACCCAGATCCCTGCTGTAGGGCCAGTCACTCCATCCTCAGCCAAGAGTAACCATTTCCTTGGGCAGCTGTCCTCAGTTGCAGGGCACCACCCACACAAGGCAGCCCAGTCCAGCAAATGATGTGGGGCTTTAAATGCCCAGCCTTCTTGTGTGAGTTTGGAAGGATTCAGTGCTCCCCACAGGATCATCTGGGGCCTCAGCAGGAACCATTAATACACTGTAGGTCACTTTCTCCATCTGCTCAATCCTGCCCCTTCACTTTCTTACTAGTGCATCTCCTGAGAGAACGTCCTCAAACCCCTTTAGCCCAGAATTCTCTGGTCACAGAATCTGTTTCCAGAGGCCCAGTGTGAGTCCTGGGGTCTGAAGGCAGGCAGCTGCAGGAGGGGGAGCCGGAGGGGAAGAAGCACAGACAGCAGCGGTGGCAACTCTTTCCATCAAGGAAACCAATATGGTGGGAGCTCCAAGAAGCAGGTGGGGTTGAGAGTTTTTCTTCTGTTGTGACTGGCTGTTTGTTTAAGACTTAAGTATGCTTCATTTTTGAAAGAACAGAGAGGGAGAAGAGGAACATACAGTAAAGATGATGAAAGTGAATACTGAATTTGTGGAGGTGAAAGGAAGGATGAAAATCAAAGGCTTAAGTAGCAAGAGTTGACCGTATTTTAGTGCATTGTTGTTCAGTCGCTCAGTTGTGTCTGACTCTTTGCAAACCCATGGACTACAGCATACCAGTCTTCCCTGTCCTTCACGATCTTCCTGAGTTTGCTAAATTCATGTCCATTGAGTCAATTAGGCCATTCAACCATCTCATCCTCTGTTGTCTCCTTCTCTTCCTGTCCTCAATCTTTCCCAGCATCAGGTCTTTTCCAGTGAGTTAGCTCTTCACATCAGGTGGAGCTTCAGCTTCAGCATCAGTCCTTCCAATGAATATTTAGGCTTGATTTCTTTTAGGATTGACTAGTTTGATGTAGTGTACTGTATGACTTATAAATCTGACTTAAGTTTTTGCAAATGGTTATTCACTCATTTCAGCACTATTTTTGACTAGTTCATTCTTTTTGTATTTATATAAATTGCTGCTTTTTTAACAAAATAATCCTCATATAGTCCTGAGCCTGTCTTTAAACTCTTCTATTTCATAACTTTTTCTATTTCTCATCTAATATTAGATTGATACAATTACTACAGTTTATATGGCATTTCGATAAATGGGAGGACAAAACCGTCTGCTTCAGTGCCCTCCTTCTTAAACATTTCAAAATTTATGAAATATATATCATAGTTTTATTTTGCTTTTTAGGTTTATCTCCAGGATATATTATTTTTTTGTTGCTAGACAGAATTTTTACATTATATTTTCATATTTGTGTTGTTGAGATGAAGAGGGCTATAGATTTTATTGTATTGATCTTTTATTAATCTCTGTATAAAATTTTTACACGTTTTTGCATTTGTTCACTTACGTTTCTTCAGAGAGCAGTTTTCTTTTTTCAATAATTTATATCTAATTTATTTCTTATTAACCTTATTAGCTAAAACCTATTATATTATTCTCTGTGATGGGGCTTCCCTGAGGATTAACAGTAAAGAATCCGCCTGCCAATGCAGGAGACACAGTTTTGATCCCTGGATCAGGAAAAGCCCCTAGAGTTGGACATGCAACCCACTCCAGTATTCTTGCCTGGAAAACTACACGGACAGAGTATCCTGGTGGACTGAGGTCTATGGGGTCACAAAAGAGTTGGGGACGACAGAGTGATGAAAAAACAATAACAGCTTCTGAGATAAAGATTTGAGTGCAAGAGGATTTGGGAGTAGTGCTCTTGGGGTCAATACCTGTTGGAGGGAAGGGAAGGAAATAAGACTGAGCAGAAAGATAAGGTGGGTTGCTATGCAGTAAGGATAAAGCAATCACATAAAGTCCTTAGCAACCTACATGGAGCGCTAAAGCTTATAAGATCCTTTCAGGGTTTTGGCAGGGACCTCAGATGTCCAGTCACTGGATGGGGGCTATTCCTGAAGGCAGGCAAGCCTGAGGCCAGGTGACTCACATCAACTGATGCAGTTCCTGGCAGCACTCTCAGCAACAGCCCCAGGAGCAAGGAAGTAAGTGTGCCTGTTCTGAGGGCTATCTGGGTAGCATGTTACAGCATTCACTACGTAACTTCCATGAAGATAAGGTAATTTAGTGTTTAAAAAAAAATTATTTATTTGGTTGTGCTAGGTCTTAGTTGAGGCTTGTGAGATCTTCTATCTTCTTTGTTGCATTCTGGATCTTCATTATCACATGTGAACTCAGTTGTGGCATGTGGGTTCTACTTCCCTGATGAGGGACTGAATAGGGCCCCATGCCCTGGAAGCTGCAGTCTTAGTTACAGGACCATCAAGGAAGTCCCTGTGTCTGTTTCCAACATGATCATGGATTAACTAATTTATACAGTTTGGGGACAGTTCAATTCAGTCCCTCAGCCGTGTCTGACTCTTTGTGGCCCCACGAATCACAGCACGCCAGGCCTCCCTGTCCATCACCAACTCCCAGAGTTCACTCAAACTCATGTCCATCGAGTCGGTGATGCCATCCAGCCATTTCATTCTCTGTCGTCCCCTTATCCTCCTTCCCCCAGTCCCTCCAAAGCATCAGAGTCTTTTCTAGTGCGTCAACTCATCGCATGAGGTGGCCAAAGTATTGGAGCTTCAGCTTTAGCATCAGGCCTTCCAATGAACACCCAGGACTGATATCCTTTAGAATGGACTGGTTGGATCTCCTTGCAGTCCAAGGGACTCTCAAGAATCTTCTCCAAATCCACAGTTCAAAAGCATCAATTCTTCGGTGCTCAGCTTTCTTCACAGTCCAACTCTCACATCCAGACATGACCACTGGAAAAACCATAGCCTTGACTAGATGGACCTTTGTTGGCAGAGTAATGTCTCTGCTTTTTAATATGCTATCTAGGTTGGTCATAACTTTCCTTCCAAGGAGTAAGCGTCTTTTAATTTCATGGCTGCAATAAGCATCCGCAGTGATTTTGGAGCCCCAAAAAATAAAGTCTGACACTGTTTCCACTGTTTCTCCATCTATTTCCCATGAAGTGATGGGACCAGATGCCATGATCTTCGTTTTCTGAATGTTGAGCTTCAAGCCAACTTTTCCACTCTCCTCTTTCACTTTCATCAAGAGGCTTTTGAGTTCCTCTTCACTTTCTACCATAAGGGTGGTGTCATCTGCATCTCTGAGGTTATTGATATTTCTCCCGGCAATCTTGATTCCAGCTTGTGCTTCTTCCAGCCCAGCGTTCCTCATGATGTATTCTGCATAGAAGTTAAATAAGCAGGGTGATAGTATACAGCCTTGCTGCTGCTGCTGCTGCTGCTAAGTCACTTCAGTCGTGTCCAACTCTGTGTGACCCCATAGACGGCAGCCAACCAGGCTCCCCCGTCCCTGGGATTCTCCAGGCAAGAACACTGGAGTGGGTTGCCATTGCCTTCTCCGATACAGCCTTGACATACTCCTTTTCCTATTTGGAACCAGTCTGTTGTTCCATTTCCAGTTCTAACTGTTGCTTCCTGACCTGCATATAGGTTTCTCAAGAGGCAGGTCAGGTGGTCTGGTATTCCCATCTCTTTCAGAATTTTCCAGTTTATTGTGATCCACACAGTTAAAGGCTTTGGCATAGTCAATAAAGCAGAAATAGATGTTTTTCTGGAACAAATTCAGTATTAAATTGAAGAAAGTAGGGAATACCACTAGACCATTCAGATATGACCTAAATCAAATCCCTTATGATTATACAGGGGAAGTGAGAAATAGATTTAAGGGATTAGATCTGATAGATAGAGTGCCTGATGAACTATGGACAGAGGTTCGAGACATTGTACAGGAGACAGGGACCAAGACCATCCCTATGGAAAAGAAATGCAAAAAAGGAAAATGGCTGTCTGGGGAGGCCTTACAAATAGCTGTGAAAAGAAGAGAAGTGAAAAGCAAAGGAGAAAAGGAAAGATATAAGCATCTGCATGCAGAGTTCCTAAGAATAGCAAGGAGAGATAAGAAAGCCTTCTTCAGCAATCAATGCAAAGAAATAGAGGAAAACAATAGAATGGGAAAGACTAGAGATCTCTTCAAGAAAATTAGAGATACCAAGGGAACATTTCATGCAAAGATGGGCTCAATAAAGGACAGAAATGGTATGGACCTAACAGAAGCAGAAGATATTAAGAAGAGGTGGCAAGAATACACAGAAGAACTGTACAAAAAAATCTTTACAACCCGGATAATCAGAATGGTGTGATTGCTCTAGAAAGGCAATGCCAAAGAATGCTCAAACTACCGCACAGTTGCACTCATCTCACACACTAGTAAAATCATGCTCAAGATTCTCCAAGCCAGGCTTCAGCAATATATGAACTGTGAACTTCCTGATGTTCAATCTGGGTGTAGAGAAGGCAGAGAAACCAGAGATCAAATTGCCAACATCAGCTGGATCATGGAAAAAGCAAGAGAGTTCCTGAATTTTGGGGCAAACTACTACTAAAACATATCTACATATTTGCATTACCTTTCGTTTTGGCAATTAGCAGAATTTCCCCTCTCTTGCTTCCCATCCGCAGCCCCTCTCCACTCTGGCCGTGCTGCCCCTCCTCCCCACAGAGGCCTGGGAACTCCATGGGCCAGAACCTTGCCAGGAGGTTCATGTTCAGTTTTCGGGAATTGGAAACACCTGCTGCAGGCTTGAAAACAGCAGCGGCCACCATTTTCTTGTTCTTCAGGCAGCAGGAGCTGAAGCCTGGGTTTCAGTAGAGAAATTGCAGCAGCCTCTGGGCATTTTCCTGTGTATTTTCTGCCTCGGTTTGCAGAGCACAGTCTAGTCCACAAGTTCCCAAGGAATCAACATCACCTGGGAGCCTGAAACAGTGCAAATTCTTGGACCTACTGCAGACCAATCTATCCAGAAGCTCTGGAGTTAAGTGTTTTCCTGAGTTCCCTGGTTGAGAACCGTCAAAACTGGTATTAATACAACAGATCGTGACAGAGTTTGCAAACTGGGTTTGGTTAACAGAATTACCAGTAGTTATTCTGAAAATTACACATTCCTGGGTCCCACCACATATCAACCTGGTAAATAAGACTCTCCAGGAAAAAGGCCCCATGAATATATATATATGTATAAAATTTTGTCTGCACTGCACAACATGTGGGATCTTAGTTCCCCAACCTACCTAACCGGGGACCCAGGGGGTGGCCCCTGTATAGGCAGCATGGAGTCTCAACTACTGGACCTCCAAGAAAGTCCACCATCAATGGGTATAGTCTTAACAAGTATCCCTGGTGATTCTGTATTTGTGGAAAGTTGGTCAAGTATTGCTTTGTGGTCTCTACAGTTCATTGTTTAAACACCATTCCCTTTTCCTTATAGTGTCATTATATTTAATGAAAAAAAAGCTGTAACTTGTTTGGAAAGCCTGCTTACTCAGCATTAACATCCGTTTTAAAACTTGGCATTGTAGGTTTTATATTTCTCACTCTGACTCAAACTAACCAAGGATGACTTTATCACAATCACTGTTAAAATTTCAGACAACAGTGGAAACAGTGTCAGACTTTATTTTGGGGGGCTCCAAAATCACTGTGGATGCTGATTGCAGCCAGGAAATTAAAAGACGCTTACTCCTTGGAAGGAAAGTTATGACCAACCTTGATAGTATATTAAAAAACAGAGACATTACTTTGCCAACCAAGGTCTGTCTAATCAAGGCTATGTTTGTTCCTGTGGTCATGTATGGATGTGAGAGTTGGACTGTGAAGAAAGCTGACCGCCGAAGAATTGATGCTTTTGAACTGTGGTGTTGGAGAAGACTCGAGAGTCCCTTGGACTGCAAGGAGATCCAACCAGTCCATTCTGAAGGAGATCGATCCTGGGTGTTCATTGGAAGGACTGATGCTAAAGCTGAAACTCCAATACTTTGGCTACCTCATGCGAAGAGTTGACTCACTGGAAAAGACTCTGATGCTGGGAAGGATTGGGGGTGGGAGGAGAAGGGGACTACAGAGAATGAGATGACTGGATGGCATCACTGACTCAATGGACATGAGTTATGTGAACTCTGGGAGTTGGTGATGGACAGGGAGGCCTGGCGTGCTGTGATTCATGGGGTCTCAAAGAGTCGGTCACGACTGAGCGACTGAACTGACTGAATCCCTAACTCCCAGTCCTTCTGTCTCCCAACTTCTCTTCCCCTTGGCAACCACAAGTCTGTTCTGTATGTCTGTCAGTCTGTTTCTTTCTGTTTCATAGATATATTCACTTGTCTTATTTTAGATTTCATATACAAGTGATATCATATAATATTTATCTTTCTCTTTGACTTACTTTGCTTAGTATGATAATCTCCAGGTCCATTGTTATTGAAAATGACATTATTTTGTTCTTTTTTATAGCTGAATAATGTTCCATTGTATGTATATACTATATCTTTTTATCCATTACTCTGCTGATGGTCATTTAGGTTGTTTCCATGTATTTACTATTGTAAATAATGCTGCTGTGAACATTGGGGTGCATGTATCTTTTTGAATAATGGTTTTGTCTGGGTATATGCCCAAGAGTGAGATTGCTGGATCATATGGCAACTCTGGATTTTTGAAACCTTCATACTGTTTTCTGCAGTGGCTGCACCAACTTACATTCCCACCAACAGTGTATAAAGTTTCCCTTTTCTCCATAGCCTCTCTAGCACTTGTTCTTTGTAGGCATTTTAATGCTGGCCATTCTCACTGGTCTGAGGTGGTGCCTCATTATAATTTTGATTTGCATTTTTCTAATAATTAGTGATGTTGAAAATCTTTTTGTGTGATTGCACATCTCTTTTGGAAATGTCTGTTTAGGTCTTCTGCCCATTTTTTTTATTGAGTTATTTGTTTTTGTCGTTGTTGAATTGAATGAGCTGTTAAAATACAGTCTATATTAATGGTTAACATGAATATATGTTTAACCATTCAGGCTTTTTATTGTTGCTTTTAGTTAAAATGTGTCCTATATTGTACTATGAATAAGTGATGATAATGTATACTCTTGAAAAGAAACTAAACCTCTGTTGAGTAGCATTAATACCATGTCTTACATTAGTATTTATTAAATGTTTCTTGAATGGTGATTAGTTCCTCTGCCAATTATTTCTGGCACAAATGCTGATTTTTAAAAACTCTTTTGCATGACTTGAATAAAAAATGGTAAATAGTAAATCCTTCTATGGGCTTACAGATGCTTCCGGTCTTTTGTCTATAATTTTAATGTATCTTAAAATAACTTCCCGTTATCTGGAATTCTAAAATTGCTCTGGATAAATTAAGAATTCTTAAGGACATGAACAGTCAGAACTGTACATGGAACAACAGACTGGTTCCAAATAGGAAAAGGAGTATGTCAAGGCTGTATATTGTCACCTTGCTTATTTAACTTATATGCTGAGTACATCATGAGGAACCCTGGGCTGGAGAAAACACAAGCTGGAATCAAGATTGCTGGGAGAAATATCAATAATCTCAGATATGCAGATGACACTACCCTTATGGCAGAAAGTGAAGAGGAACTCAAAAGCCTCTTGATGAAAGTGAAAGAGGAGAGTGAAAAGGTTGGCTTGAAGCTCAACATTCAGAAAACTAAGATCATGGCATCTGGTCCCATCACTTCATGGGAAATAGATGGAAAAACAGTGGAAACAGTGTCAGACTTTATTTTTTTGGGGTCCAAAATCACTGATTTTGGATGCTGATTGCAGCCATGAAATTAAAAGATGCTTACTCCTTGGAAGGAAAGTTATGACCAACCTTGATAGTATATTAAAAAGCAGAGACATTACTTTGCCAATCAAGGTCCGTCTAGTCAAGGCTATGGTTTTTCCCGTGGTCATGTCTGGATGTGAGAGTTGGACTGTGAAGAAAGCTGATCGCCGAAGAATTGATGCTTTTGAACTGTGGTGTTGGAGAAGACTCTTGAGAGTCCCTTATACTGCAAGAAGATCCAACCAGTCCATTCTAAAGGAGATCAATCCTGGGTGTTCATTGGAAGGACTGATGTTAAAGCTGAAACTCCAGTACCTTGGCCACCTCATGTGATGAGTTGACTCACTGGAAAAGACTCTGATGCTGGGAAAGGTTGGGGGCGGGAGGAGAAGGGGACGACAGAGAATGAGATGGCTGGATGGCATCACCGACTCTGTGGACATGAGTTTGAGTGAACTCCGGGAGTTGGTGATGGACAGGGAGGCCTGGCGTGCTGTGATTCATGGGGTCACGGAGAGTCGGACACGACTGAGTGACTGAATTGAACTGAACTGAACTGAAGGACATGAAAGTGGCAACTGTGAGATTGCAGCAGAAACCACATTATTTCTTTTGCAATTTTGATACGTCCAAGGACCATCTTATTGAATGCAGGTGCATCAACAAAAACTGGGGTAAAGGAAAAATCCATTAACCACACAAATTTGATTAAAAGTTCTTATGTTGTTTGGTGACTTAATCTTGAATGATAAATAAAAAATCTTGGTTTATTGACTTTTCCTGTCTGTTTTCAAGATGCTCCCCAAAGCTAAATTAACAGTTACCTTACTTCTGGAGTTTTCCAGTCTGATAAAATGTTCTGAGTTACTGACAAGGAAAGGGCAGAGCCATGGCAGTGGTCATGGTCCAACAAAGCCAAATCTGTTCACCTTCAGGGTGCAGTTCAGGATCCAATTTGTTTAGCCAGATTTTTTTCCTAATAGAGGTCAGCCATCTCCTTAACTTCAAAATTGCATTATTTCATTTTATTTAGATGATTTTACTCTTACATTCATAATTCTGGTGATGTTTGATTTTGGTACTTTTTTATATTGGAACATTTTTATTAATAAAATTCTATGATGATTATATTTTTGAACTTTGAGTAGATTCCATTTTGATACTGTTAAAGATAATACTGGTACAATAAAATACATTAGCTTGTATAAAACATGCCAAACATTTAAAAACATATAGTTTTTGTAAATTACTCAATATAAAAATTCCTTGGTATCCATAAGTTTATTCACCAGCTGGCATAAAAAGTAAGAAATGTTCATGTGCTAAGCAGAAAGAATAATATTAAGACCTTTGACACTGTGGGACTTGTGTTTTTCTTAAAGAACAAAAGTTACTTTGTGTAAAAAAAATTAAATTCCTATTGTAAGTTATGTTTGATATGATTAAACAATGCACAGTGTTTTTAAAAAGTAGATTTTACTTTTTAACAAGAACTTTAAGATGATTTGTATGTATTTGAGAAGCAGATCAGTCTTGATTATAAAATCAGATTTTCCTTGGTAATATTTTGCTGGAAGAAAAAAGGTCTTTTGTAAAGTAACTGATATTCTTAGAAAATTGAAAGAACAGTCATGCCACATAAAGAATAATGAGTCAGCAGAATCAGAGAAAGATGTACTTGATTCTGACTCTGAGTTATGACATAGCTGACCAGCTCCAGGTCCTGGGTTTTTCATAAGTTACAGATGCATTTCAGATAGAAACATAGGTCAGTCATGATTACAGTGGACAGGTTTTTTTTCTAAATCATGAACAATAGCAGACCATCAGATTATTATGCATTCTCTCATTGTATATGCCTTGTTCTGAAAATATGGGTTTCCCCCATTATTTGAATCAGAAAAAATTTTAAAAAGCAGAAAGATCAGCACAAAAAGTATTTAGAGGAAATTCTTCAAAAGTTTGTGTTTACTTCTCACAGGTACAATAAAATAAAAGCGTGCCAGAGTCTCTTCGCCTTTGTTTACTTTTTAGTGTTTTTACACACAAGGTGTGAAACTAAAAAGACCCCACATTCCTTAATTAACTAAAGAATAAGAAAAGTTAGTTTTTCCAGCAAAAATCATTCTTTAAAATTTTGATTTCCTAAATTATTACTTTATTGTTTCTCAGAATCTGGTTTCTGGAACAGCAGCAGCACCTTAGTACTTAGAATTACAGATTCTAGAGTAAAGAGTCAGTACTTAGAAACACATTCTCAGGTCCCACCCAGACCTACTGAATCAGCAGCTCTGAGAGTGGAGCCCATCAGAGTCTTGACAAGCTCCCCATAGAATTCTGATGCCTACTAAAGTTTGAGATCAACCACTTTAGACTCTGGAACCTAAATACACAAGCTGAAATAGATGGGCCTGAAATTCTGGGTAGACTCATTGGTCCTTGGTGGATGTCAGTCTTGTCTGCTGATCCCTCGTGGATGTTTTCAAGGCCCCAACTCAGATCAATTAAATCTGAATCTGCCTTAGCATCTGCATTTTAAAAGTCCTCTGGTGGTGCTGATGAGCAGCAGGATGGAAAGATGCTGTTGCACGTCAGCAGCTTAGTGCAGGTTTACCGTAGACTAACCTGTGGTTGTTCCTCTTGCCTTTTCTGTCGACCCTGCTTTTCTGCTTTACTGCATTGGCTGAAATACATGGAGCCAAAGAGGATGTGGATTAACTGCCATTGTAGCTTAGATAAGACTTATTCCCATTTGGGAACCTTTGTATTCAATTTAAAAATCAACCCACTATCCCTTGGATTATTGAAGACTCTATTACTGATTCCCTTGCTCTTGGATTTAACCTTTTCAATCCATTCTCCACATTATATTCAGTGTTATCTTTCTAAAATGCAAATCTGATCATGTCCAGACTCTCAAAAATGGCTTGCAAGGTTGTGCATAAACTTCTGCTTTGTCTATCCACTATATCCTCCCCAAATTCCTTTTGTGGTTCTGTGTTGTAGCCATACTAATGTTTAGTTTAGTATCTTAGTTTGACCCAGTTTGCCTTCTCTCTCCTCCTATCATAGAACATGTTATTCTCTTTTCTTGGAACACTGCTCCCTGACAGATGGTCATCTCACCATCACACGTTCATCCAAGTCTTGGATATGATTTCTTCCAAGAAAGGAATCACCTGGTGGCTCAGACGGTGAAGCATCTGCCTACAGTACGAGAGACCTGGGTTCAATCTCTGGGTCTGGAAGATCCTCTGGAGAAGGAAATTGCAACCCACTCCAGTACTCTTGCCTGGAATATCCCATGGACGGAAGAGCATGATAGGCTACAGTCCATGAATCACAAAGAGTCGGACAAGACTGAGCAACTTCACTTTCACTTCCAAGAAAACTTAACTGATTATCCAAGCTTGAGAGAACACTCTTTGAGGAACCTTGAAATCTTTATTACTATACTGTTATAACTTGCTTGCTGCTGCTAAGTCACTTCAGTCGTGTCCGACTCTGTGTGACCCCATAGACGGAAGCTCACCAGGCTCCCCCATCCCTGGGATTCTCCAGGCAAGAACACTGGAGTGGGTTGCCATTTCCTTCTCCAATGTGTGAAAGTGAAGTCGCTCAGTCGTGTCCGACCCTTAGCGACCCAACAGACTGCAGCCTACCAGGCTCCTCCATCCATGGGATTTTCTAGGCAGTAATACTGGAGTGGCTTGCCATTGCCTTCTCCGGTATAACTTGCTTACGTCTCTGAAATTTCCAGTAGACTGGAAAACTAAAGAAGTTATTCTTAATGTTTTATCACTGAATTTTTATCTCTACATCTAGCCCAGAGCCTATCCATAAAAGTTTTCCATAAATCTTTATTGAGTGAATGAAGGGATAATTTTAAAATAACCTCAACATAGGTAACAAAACCAAATAGCTAATTAAAAGTAAACAAATCATGAACGAAAATTTTTTCTTTAAAAAGTAATCTATAATTAGGAGTTTTCCAAATGGTTGGCATATTGAATGCAACACATTCACAGCATCATCATTTATGATTTGAAATAGCTCAACTGGACTTCCATTACTTACACTAGCTTTTTTCCTAGTGATGCTTCCTAAGGCCCACTTGACTTCGCATTCCAGGATGTCTGGTTCTAGATGAGTGATCACACCATCGTGGATACCTGGGTCATGAAGAGCTTTTTTGTATAGTTCTGTATATTCTTGCCACCTCTTCTTAATATCTTCTGCTTGTTAGATCCATACCATTTGTGTTCTTTACTGTGCGTATCTTTGCATGAAATGTTCCCTTTGTATCTCTAATTTTCTTGAAGTATTCTCTAGTCTTTCCCATTCTATTGTTTTCCTCTATTTCTTTGCATTGATCACTGAGGAAGGCTTTCTTATCTCCTTGCTATTCTTTGGAACTCTGCATTCAAATGAGTATATCTTTCTATGTCTCCTTTAGCTGCTCTTCTTTGACAGCTATTTGTAAGTCCTCCTCAGATAAACATTTCGCCTTTTTGCTTTTCTTTTTCTTAGGAATAGTCTTGATCCCTGCCTCCTGTACAATGTCATGAACCTCCATCCATAGTTCTTCAGGCACTCTATCAGATCTAATCCTTTGAATCTGTTTGTCACTTCCACTGTATAATCATAAAGGATTTGATTTAGGTCATAACTGAATGGGCTAGTAGTTTTCCCTACTTTCTTTAAGTCTGAATTTGGCAATAAGGAGTTCATGATCTGAGCCACAGTCAGCTCCTGGTCTTGTTTTTGCTGACTGTATAGAGTTTCTCCACCTTTGGCTGCAAAGAATATAATCAATCTGATTTCCGTACTGACCATCTGGTGATGTCCATGTACAGAGTCATCTCTTGTGTTGTTGGAAGACTGTTTGCTATAATCAGTGTGTTCTCTTGGCAAAACTCTGTTAGTCTTTGCCTTGCTTCATTTTGCACTAAAAGGCCAAACTTGCATGTTACTCTAAGTATCTCTTGACTTTCTCCTTTTGCATTCCAGGCCCAATAATAAAAAGGACATCTTTTTTGTGTGTTAGTTCTAGAAGGTCTTGTAGGTCTTCATAGAACCATTCAACTTCAGCTTCTTCAGCATTCCTGCTTGGGGCATAGACTTGGATTACTGTGATATTGAATGGTTTGCCTTGGAAACGAACAGAGATCATTCTGTCATTTTTGAGATTGCACCCTAGTACTGCATTTCAGACTCTTTTGTTGACAAGGAGAGCTACTCCATTTCTTATAAGGGATTCTTGCTCACAGTAGTAGATATAAAGGTCATCTGAGTTAAATTCACTCATTCCAGTCCATTTTAGTTCACTGATTCCTAGAATGTCTACATTCACTCTTGCCATCTCCTGTTTGACCACTTCCAATTTGCCTTGATTCATGGACCGAACATTCCAGGTTCCTATGCAATATTGTTCTTTACAGCCTCAGACTTTACTTCCATCACCATTCACATCCACAGCTGGGTATTGCTTTGGCTCCATTTCTTCATTCTGGAGTTATTTCTCCTCTGATCTCCAGTAGCACATTGGGCACCCACCAACCTGGGGAGTTCACATTTCAGTGTCCTATCTTTTTGCGTTTTCATACTGTTCATGGGGTTCTCAAGTCAAGAATACTGAAGCGGTTTACCATTTCCCTTTTTCAGTGGACCACATTTTGTCAGAACTCTTGTCCGTCTTTGGTGGCCCTACATGGCCTGGCTCATAATTTCATGGAGTTAAGGCTGTGGTCCATGTGATCAGTTTAATTAATTTTCTGTGGTTGTGGTGTTCATTATGTCTATGCTCTGATGGATAAGGATAAGAGGCTTATGGAAGCTTCCTGATGGGACAGACAGACTGAGGGGGAAACTGGGTCTTGTTCTGATGGGTGGGGCCATGCTCAGTAAATCTTTTATCCAATTATTTGTTGATGAAGCTATTAAAGTGCTGCACTCAATATGCCAACAAATTTGGAAAACTCAGCAGTGGCCACAGGACTGGAAAAGGTCAGTTTTCATTCCAATCCCAAAGAAAGGCAATGCCAAAGAATGCTCAAACTACCACACAATTGCACTCATCTCACATGCTAGTAAAGTCATGCTCAAGATTCTCCAAGTCAGGCTTCAACAGTAGGTGAACTGTGAACTTCCAGATGTTCAAGCTGGATTTAGAAAAGACAGAGGAACCAGAGATCAAATTGCCAACATCATTTGGTTCATTGAAAAACCAAGAGAATACCAGAAAAACATCTGCTTTATTAACACGCGAAAGACTTTGACTCTGTGGATGACAACAAACTGTGGAAGATTCTTAAAGAGATGGGAATACCAGACCACCTGACTTGCCTCCTGAGAAACCTGTATGCAGGTCAGGAGCAACAGTTAGAACTGGACATGAAACAACAGACTGGTTCCAAATAGGAAAAGGAATACGTCAAGGCTATATATTGTAACCCTGCTTATTTAACTTTTACGCAGAGTACATCATGAGAAATGCTGGGCTGGATGAAGCACCAGCTGGAATCAGGATTGCCAGGAGAAATATCAATAACCTCAGATAGGCAGATGACACCACCCTTATGGCAGAAAGCAAAGAAGAACTAA
The DNA here is from genome assembly GCF_049115385.1 of Moschus berezovskii. NCBI lineage: Eukaryota > Metazoa > Chordata > Mammalia > Artiodactyla > Moschidae > Moschus > Moschus berezovskii. Next base: position 48,510,570 of record NC_142462.1, read on the forward strand.
AGAGACTCTTGATGAAAGTGAAAGAAGAGCATGAAAAAGTTGGCTTAAAACTCAACATTCAGAAAACTAAGATCATGACATCTGGTCCCATCACTTCATGGCATATAGAGGGGGAAACAGTGGAAACAGTGTCAGACTTTATTTTTTTGAGCTCTAAAATCACTCCAGATGGTGACTGCAGCCGTGAAATTAAAAGATATTTGCTCTTTGGAAGAAAAGTTATTGACAACCTAGATGGCATTTAAAAAGCAGAGATGTTACTTTGCCAACAAAGGTCTGTGTAGTCAAAGCTATGGTTTGTCCAGTAGTCACATATGGATGTGAGAGTTGGACTGTAAAGAAAGCTGAACATTGAAAAATTGATTCTTTTCAACTGTGGTGTTGGAGAAGACTCTTGAGAGTCTCTTGGACTGCAAGGAGATCCAACCAGTCAATCGTAAAGGAAATCAGTCCTGAATATTCATTGGAAGGACTGATGCTGAAGCTGAAACTCCAATCCTTTGGCCACCTGATGTGAAGAACTGCCTCATTTGAAAAGACTCTGATGCTGGGAAAGATTGAAGGTGGAAGAAGGGGACGACAGAGGATGAGATGGTTGGATGGGCATCACCGACTCGATGGACATAAGTTTGAGCAAGTTCCTGGAGTTGGTCATGGACAGGGAAACCTGGCATGTTGCTGTCCAAGGGATCTCATAGAATTGGACATGACTAAATGACTGAACTGAACTGAATAATCAGGAGTATTAAACCATGTGTGTGCATGTGTGCTCTGTCCCTTGAGTCATGTCTGACTTTTTTGTGACCCTATGGACTATAGCCTGCCAGGCTCCTCAGTCCATGGGATTCTCCAGGGAGGAATACCGGTAGGTTGCCATTCCCTCCCTCCAGGGCATCTTGCTAACCCAGGATTGAACCTGCCTGTCTTGAGTCTCCTGCATTGCAGGTAGATTCTTTACCACTGAGCCACCGGGGAAACCCCTCTCTTAAACTATCCAGACACTTCAATCTTTTATTTTGCATCTTGTGGAAAGTAAGTGTTTTCTGACAGAACATTTCAGAGATGCTGTTGTGTTATTTAAGAGATGTCCACAGCCCTTAGTTTTTTGTGTAGAAGTATTTTGTAGTTGTGTAAGTTTGGGAAGTATAAAGTTAAATTAAGCAGCTGTCTTTAGTGCAACTCATTCAGGATCTTTATTATGCTAATATGCTTTGTAAATCTCCAAAAGAAAAAAATAACATTTCTTTGAAATATTTTAAGGGACATGTTCCAGAATTAATTGTTAATTTATTGAAGAAGTTTGAGAAACTACTTAGCTTAAAACTGTCAGTAAATGTTTTACTTCAAGAAAATTAAAGGAAAACAGGAATGGGAGTGTTAGTAATTTTCTCCATTTCTTCAGGAAGCTAATCGATCAGAATTATTTTCTGAACTCTGTAAACTTAATGAACTCAAAAAAGAAAAAAAATGTATATATGTGTGTGACCAATTTAAAAAATGACCAACTTATATATTCTTTAAGACTATTTGAAAGTATACATTATTGTGTACAGTACACGATATGGTAAGTATTAGATACTGATTTTTCTTGGTATGTTCCACTGTGATATTCTTGATCATACAATTCACTGTGGTACTTATGTTTTCTAAATTGTGAATTTTATAAATACACAGTAGATTAGAGAAAAAGTATAGAAATGTCAGCTGAAAGACAAAAGGAAAACATAAAGATAAAGGAGGAACCTATTGGGCCCTGAAAGAAGATAATGTGGGACATTTCTGGAATCTTGGAGTCGGGGGGGTCAGAAACATTGAACAGTAGAATGAGGCATCCTTTGTTTCCAAAGTTAGGCTTTGAATTTAGTGGGTTCCTCTCCCTTTTGTATGAATTTAGACCTAGGAGCCTCTGGGAGAAATGGTACTGACACCTTGATGGCTGAGATTTAAAGGTGTAAAAGTGTATCTGATTGATTAGAGTGTGACTGGCTGAATGAAGCTTGCCATTTTCAAGCTTGAGTTCCTCAAAAAGAGATTCTGTTCAGCAGGAGAAGCTGGGCCAGTAAACAATACTGAGTGCCAAAGTCTAAGTAATGTGAGGAAAGTGAATTTCAGTCCCACTGTACACTAAATTCCAGAACCTCTCTAGCTGCCATTCTGTCTCTGAGAGGACATCTGGAGACTGTTGAGTGCCATAACAAAGAGCCATTAAAGAGCATATGAGGCCATGGAACTTGTTAGTGTAGTACCCCTAACTGGGACTGGTTTAGAGGGGTCTAGTAGTTTTGTGTGTGTGCGCATGAACCTACACGGGCATGTGTGCACATGCATTCGTGCTTCATCATTGCTGTTTCCACTGGGGAATGTTTCTCTTCCATTCCATGTGGTTCTGACAGGGCCTATCAATCTCATAGTCCACCATTGCCTAGCAACAAGGCAGGGCCCAGATCTGGCCTTGCTCATCAGGATAGTCTATCTGCCTAGTCAACAGGGGCAATAGTTCAGGGGTAGACATGCAACCCAAGCAGGATCTACCTGAGTGCTTCATGAGTTAAATACACTCATGAAAGAGTGGAAAGAAACATTTGCTTACTTAAAAATACCAGCATGAATTTGTGTTTGTTTTCCATTTTATTGTTTAAATTTTTATGTTATATTGGAGTATAGTTGATTAATAATGTTGTGTTCGTTTCAGGCATATAGCTGCTGCTGCTGCTAAGTCGCCTCAGTTGTGTCTGACTCTGTGCGACACCATAGATGGCAGCCCACCAGGCTCCCCTGTCCCTGGGGTTCTCCAGGCAAGAACACTGGAGTGGGTTGCCATTTCCTTCTCCCAATTTTTTTTTTAGTGGCTGAGTAATACTCCATTGTGCATATGTACCACACCTTCTCTATGAATTCCTTCTATATGGACATTTAGGTTGCTGCCATGTCTTGGCTATTGTAAACACTACTACAATGAACATTGGGATGCATATGTCCTTAAGAATCATGGTTTTCTGTGGATATATATCCAGGAGTGGGATTTCTGGATTATATGGTAGCTCAACTGTTAGTTTAAGGAACCTCCATACTATTCTCCATAGTGACTGTACCAGTTTTACTTTTCCACCAACAGTGAACGAGTGATCCCTTTTTTCCCCACCCTCTCCAGCTTTTATTATTTGTGTACTCTTTGATAATGACCATTCTGACTGGTGTGAAGTGATATCTCATTGTAGTTTTGATTTGCATTTCTCTGATGATTAGCAATGTTGAGCATCTTTTCATGTGCCTCTTGGCCATCTGTCTATCTTCTTTGGAGAAATGTCTATGTAGGTCTTCTGCTCATTTTTTGATTGGGTTGTTTGTTTTCTAGATACTTAGCTATATGAGCTGTTTGTAAATTTTGGAGGTTAATCCCTTGTCAGTCACATTGTTTGCAAGTATTCTTGCCAAAAAAAACCCCACTCAGTGGGGGATTTTTGCTTTGTTTTGTTTTTGGTTTCCTTTGTTACACAAAAGCTTTTGAGTTTAATTAAGTCTCATTTGGTTTATTTTTGTTTTTATTTCCGTTACTCTGGGAGACAGATCAAAAAAGATATTGCTGCAATTTATGTCAAAGAGTGTTCTGCCTATATTTTCCTCAAAGAGTTTTATAGTGTCCAATCTTACATTTAGATCTTGAAACCATTTTGAATTTATTTTTGTGGTGGCTCACATGGTAAAGAATCTGCTTGCAGTGCAGATTTGAGGGGTGAGGCCGTGGGGCTTGAGCCGTGGGTTGGGAAGATCCCCTGGAGACAGGAATGGCAACCCACTCCAGTATTCTTGACTGGAGAATTCCATGGGCAGAGGAACCTGGTGGGATACAGTCCATGGGGTTGCAAAGAGTTGGATACAACTGAGCAACTAACCTTTTCACTTTCATATGATGTTAAAGACTGTATTTGTTTCATTCTTTTACATGTAGCTGTCCAGTTTTCCTAGCATCACTTACTAAAGAAACTATCTTTCCTCCATTATATAGTCTTACCTCCTTTGTTTTAGATTAATTGACCATAGGTGCATGGGTTTATTTATGTGTTTCTATCCTGTCCCATTGATCTATATTTCCGTTTTTGTGTTAGTACCATGCTGTTTTGATGACTGTCTTTGCAGTATAATCTATAGTCAGAAAGCCTGATTGCTCTAGCTCCATTTTTCTTAAAATTGCTTTGGCTATTTGGGGGTCTTTTGTGTCTCAGGGCTGGTATGCGGGGATGACCCAGAGGGAGGATAATGGGAGGAGGGAGGTGGGAGGGGGGTTCGGGAGGGGGAACTCATGTACACCCGGGGCAGATTCATGTCAATGTAAGGCAAAACCAACCAATATAATATTGTAAAATAATTAGCCTCAAATAAAAATTAAAAAGAATTTTAAAAAAATTTAAACAGTTTTTGTTCTAGTTCTGTGAAAAATGTCATTGGTAATTTAATAGGGATTGCATTGAATCTGTAGATTGCCTTGAGTAGTACAGTCATTTTGACAGTATTGATTCTTTTAATCAAAGATCATGGTACATATTTCTGTTTGTGTCACCTTTAGTTCCATTCATCAGTGTCTTATAGCTTTCTGAGTACAGGTCTCTTGTCTCCTTAGGTAGATTTCAGTTCAGTTCAGTTGCTCAGTCATGTCCAACTCTATGCGACCCCATGAATCACAGCACGCCAGGCCTCCCTGTCCATCACCAACTTCCAGAGTTCACTCAAACTCACAGCACAGCAAGATCCTTTTAATGTTAGTTTTTGGTTGCTAGTCTTTTGTTGAGAATTTTTCCACCTATGTTTATCAGTGATATTGACCTATAATTTTCTTTTCTGTGTCATCTTTGGTTTTGGTATTATAGAATGAATCATAGAATAGAATGATTCTATAGAATAGAACAATTCATTCATTCATAGAATGAATTTGGGATTTTTCCTTCCTCTGCAAATTTTAGAACAGTTTCAGAAGGATGAGTGATGACTTTTCTCTAAATGTTTGATAGAATTTACCTCTAAAGCCATCTCATCATGGACTTTAGTTTGTTGGGAGTTTTAAAGTCACAGTTTCAACATTAGTACTTGTGGTTGGTCTGTTAATATTTTCTCTTCCTGGTTCAGTCTTGGGAGATTGTACCTTTCTAGGAATTTGTCCATTTCTTCTAGGTTATCCATTTTATTGGCATATAGCTGCTTGTAGTAGTCTCTTAAGATCCTTTGTATTTTCATGGTGTTCATTGTAACTTATTTTTTTGTAAACAGTTTCTTAATAATTTTATTTATTTTTGGCTGTCTGGGTCTTTGTTGCTGTGCAGGCTTTTCTTTAGTGGTGAGTCTCTAGTTGTGGTGTGTAGGCTTCTCATTGTGGTGGCTTCCCTTGTTGCTCAGCAGTCTCTAAAGCATGCAGGCTTAAGTTGTTGTGGCTCCTGGGGTCTAGCGCACAGGCTTGATGGTTGTGTCACACAGGTTTAGTTGCTGTGCGGCTTGTGGGACCTTTCCAGATCAGGAATTGAACCTGTGTCTCCTTCATTGACAAGAGGATTCTTTACCACTGAGCCACCAGGGAAGCCCATGACTTCTTTTTCAATTTGATTGATTTGAGACCTTTCCTTCTTTCTTGATGAGTCTGCCTAAAGGTTTATCCATTTTGTTTATCTTTGTAAACAATTGGCTTTAATTTCATTGATCTTTTCTATTGTTTCTCTCATCTCAGTTTCTTTTATTTCTGCTCTGATCTTGTGGTCTTTTTCCTTCTACTAGCTTTTAGTTTTGTTTTTTCTTTCTCTAGTTGCTTTAGCTGTAACATTAGGATGTTTATCTGAGATTTTTCTTGTTTCCTGAGGTATTTATTTTCCAGTTCATGGGTCACCCACACAGCAGGTATTTGATTTGATTTTATAGCTGTTGGTCCACTTCTACCATCTCATTGTAACTTCTTTGTCTTTGGATGTAGAATGTATCTTTTAGTGAGTTCCAGCCTTTTTGTTGTTGATGGCTGTTCAGCAGTTAATTGTGATTTTGGTGTTTCTGTAAGAAGAAATGAGTTCATATCTCTGCACCAAGACCATCCTTCTTTTTACAAGAAGGAGACAGGAAATGGGTGAGCCCTTTGGCAGCTATTTCATCAGGATCTTGAGGAGCATGACATGAGGAATCCAGGAGAGCTGATTGATGTTTAGATGAGCCAGGCCATGAAGAGTTTCTAGGGCTTCCAGGAAAGTTAGCAGCAGCATTTTCTGTCCATTTGCATCAATGGGAAAAACAGCTATCAGTCATGGACCAGGGTCAGCTGATGGAAGATCAGTTCAGTAGAGTTCAGTTGAGTCACTCAGTCGTGTCCGACTTTCTGCATCCCCATGAATCACAGCACGCCAGACCTCCCTGTCCATCACCAAAACCGGAGTTCACTCAAACCCACCTCCATCGAGTCGGTGATGCCATCCAGCCATCTCATTCTCTGTCGTCCCCGTCTCCTCCCACCCCCAATCCTTCCCAGCATCAGAGTCTTTTCCAGTGAGTCAACTCATCGCATGAGGTGGCCAAAGTATTGGAGTTTCAGTTTTAGCATCAGTCCTTTCAATGAACATCCAGGATTGATCTCCTCTAGAATGGACTGGTTGGATCTCCTTGCAGTCCAAGGGACTCTCAAGAGTCTTCTCCAACACCACAGTTCAAAAGCATCAATTCTTCGGCGATCAGCTTTCTTCACAGTCCAACTCTCACATCCATACATGACCACGGGAAAAACCATAGCCTTGACTAGACGGACCTTGGTTGGCAAAGTAATGTCTCTGCTTTTTAATATACTATCTAAGTTGGTCATAACTTTCCTTCCAAGGAGTAAGCATCTTTTAATTTCATGGCTGCAATCAGCATCCGCAGTGATTTTGGAGCCCCCAAAAACAAAGTCTGATACTGTTTCCATTGTTTCCCCATCTATTTCCCATGAAGAGATGGGACCAGATGCCATGATCTTTGTTTTCTGAATGTTGAGCTTCAAACCAACCTTTTCACTCTCCTCTTTCACTTTCATCAAGAGGCTTTTTAGCTCCTCTTCAATTTCTGCCCTAAGGGTGGTATCATCTGCATATCTGAGGTTATTGATATTTCTTCCAGAAATCTTGATTCCAGCTTGTGCTTCTTCCAGCCCAGCATTCCTCATGATGTACGCTGCATATAAGTTAAATAAACAGGGTGACAATATACAATCTTGACGTACTCCTTTTCCTATTTGGAACCAGTCTGTTGTTCCATGTCCAGTTCTAACTGTTGGTTCCTGACCTGCAAACAGGTTTCGCAAGAGGAAGGTCAGGTGGTCTGGGATTCCCATCTCTTTCAGAATGTTCCACAGTTTATTGTGATCCACATAGTCAAAGGCTTTGGCATGGTCAATGAAGCAGAAATAGATGTTTTCCTGGAACTCTCTTGCTTTCTCCATGATCCAGCGGATATTGGCAATTTGATCTCTGGTGCCTCTGCCTTTTCTAAAACCTGCTTGAACATCTGGAAGTTCACGGTTCACAAATTGCTGAAGCCTGGCTGGAGAATTTTGAGCATGACTTTACTAGCGTGTGAGATGAGTACAATTATGCGGTAGTTTGAGCATTCTTTGGCATTGCCTTTCTTTGGGATTGGAATGAAGACTGACCTTTTCCAGTCCTGTGGCCACTGCTGAGTTTTCCAAATTTGCTGGCATATTGAGTGCAACACTTTCACAGCATCATCTTTCAGGATTTGAAATAGCTCCACTGGAATTCCATCACCTCCACTAGCTTTGTTCATAGTGATGCTCTCTAAGGCCTACTTGACTTCACATTCTAAGATGTCTGGCTCCAGGTGAGTAATCACGCCATCATGATTATCTGGGTCATGAAGAACTTTTTTATACAGTTCTTCTATGTATTCTTGCCACCTCTTCTTAATATTTTCTGCTTCTGTTAGGTCCACACCATTTCTGTTCTTTATTGAGCCCATCTTTGCATGAAATGTTCTCTTGATATCTCTAATTTTCTTGAAGAGATCCCTTGATTTTCCTATTCTGTTGTTTTCCTCTTTTTCTTTGCATTGATCGCTAAGGAAGGCTTTCTTATCTCTCCTTGCTATTCTTTGGCACTCTTCATTCAGATGCTTATATCTTTCCTTTTCTCCTTTACTTTTTGCTTCTCTTCTTTTCACAGCTATTTGTAAGGCCTCCTCAGACAGCCATTTTGCTTTTTTGCATTTCTTTTCCATGGGGATGGTCTTGGTCCCTGTCTCCTGTACAATGTCACAAACCTCCGTCCAGAGTTCATCAGGCACTCTATCTATCAGATCTAGTCCCTTAAATCTATTTCTTACTTCCACTGTATAATCATAAGGGATTTGATTTAGGTCATATATGAATGGTCTAGTGGTTTTCCCTACTTTCTTCAATTATATCTGAATTTGGCAATAAGGAGTTCATGATCTGAGCCACAGTCAGCTCCTGGTCTTGTTTTTGCTAGCTGTATAGAGCTTCTCCATCTTTGGCTGCAAATAATATAATCAATCTGATTTCGGTGTTGACCATCTGGTGATATCCGTGTGTAGAGTCTTCTCTTGTGTTGTTGGAAGAGGGTGTTTGCTATGACCAGTGCGTTCTCTTCACAAAACTCTATTAGCCTTTGCCCTGCTTCATTCCGTGCTCCAAGGCCAAATTTGCCTGTTACTCCAGGTGTTTCTTGACTTCCTACTTTTGCATTCCAGTCCCCTATAGTGAAAAGGACATCTTTTTTGGGTGTTAATTTTAAAAGGTCTTGTAGGTCTTCATAGATCCATTCAACTTCGGCTTCTTCAGCATTACTGGTTGGGGCATAGGCTTGGGTTACTGTAATATTGAATGGTTTGCCTTGGAAACGAATAGAAATCATTCTGTCGTTTTTAAGATTGCATCCAAGTACTGCATTTTGGACTCTTTTGTTGATCATGATGGCCACTATTTCTTCTAAGGGGGGTATAGAAATGGAATTCTACATTTAGGAGCTTTATTTGAAGTATTCCTCCCTTAGAGTGTGAAGGGTAAGAACAATGACAAATATTTCATAATTCAATTAAGTTCAGTCACTCAGTCATGTCCGACTCTTTGCGACTCCATGAACAGCAGCATGCCACGCCTCCCTGTCCATCATCAACTCCCAGAGTTCACCCAAACCCATGACAACTGAGTCAGTGATGCCATCCAACCATTTCATCCTCTGTCGTCCCCTTCTGCTCCTGCCCTCAATCTTTCCCAGCATCAGGGTCTTTTCAAATGAGTCAGCTCTTCGCATCAGGTGGCCAAAGTTTTGGAGTTTCAGCTTCAACATCATCCCTCCAATGAACATCCAGGACTGATCTCCTTTAGAATAGACTGGTTGGATCTCCTTGCAGTCCAAGGGACTCTCAAGAGTCTTCGCCAACACCACAGTTCAAAGCATCAATTCTTCTGTTCTCAGTTTTCTTTATAGTCCAACACTCACATCCATACATGACCACTGGAAAAACCATAGCCTTGACTAGGCACACCCCTGCTGACAAAGTAATATCTCTGCTTTTCAATATGCTGTCTATGTTGGTCATAACTTTCCTTCCAAGGAGTAAGCGTCTTTTAATTTCATGGCTGCAATCACCATCTGCAGTGATTTTGGAGCCCCGAAAAATGAAGTCAGCCACTCTTTCCACTGTTTCCCCATCTATTTGCCATGAAGTGATAGGACCAGATGCCATCATCTTAGTTTTCTGAATGTTGAGCTTTAAGCCAACTTTTTCACTCTCCTCTTTCACTTTCATCAAGAGGCTCTTTACTTTTTTCTTCACATTCTGCCATAAGAGTGTTATCATCTGCATATCTGAGATTGTTGATATTTCTCCCAGCAATCTTTATTCTAGCTTGTGCTTCCTCCAGCCCAGCATTTCTCATGGTGTACTCTGCATATAATTTAAATAAGCAGAGTGACAATATACAGCCTTGACGTATTCCTTTTCCTATTTGGAACCAGTCTGTTCTTCATTTCCAGTTCTAACTGTTGCTTCCTGACCTGCATACAGGTTTCTCAAGAGGCAGGTCAGGTGGTCTGGTATACCCATCTCTTTCAGAATTTTCCACTGTTTATTGTGGTCCATACAGTCAAAGGCTTTGGCATAGTCAATAAAGCAGAAATAGATGTTTTTGTGGAACTCTCTTGCTTTTTCGATGATCCATTGGATGTTGGCAATTTGATCTTTGGTTCCTCTGCCTTTTCTAAAACCAGCTTGAACATCTGGAAGTTCACGGTCCACATATTGCTGAACCCTGGCTTGGAGAATTTTAAGAATCAATTTACTAGCATGTGAGATGAGTGCTTTTGGGTGGTAGTTTGAACATTCTTTGGCATTGCCTTTCTTTGGGATTGGAATGAGAACTGACCTTTTCCACTCCTTGAGTTTTCCAAATTTTCTGGCATATTGAGTGCAACACTTTCACAGCATCATCTTTCAGGATTGAGAGAGCTCAACTGGAATTCCGTCACCTCCACTAGCTTTGTTCTTAGTGATGCTGCCTAAGGCCTACTTGACTTCACATTCCTGGATGTCTGGCTCTAGGTGAGTAGTGATCACACTATCATGATTATCTGGGCCATGAAGATCTTTTTGTACAGTTCTTCTGTGTTTTCTTGCCACCTCTTCTTAATATCTACTGCTTCTGTTAGGTCCCTACCATTTCTGTCCTTTATTGAGCCCATCTTTGCATGAAATGTTCCCTTGGTATCTCTAATTTTCTGGAAGAGATCGAGATCCCGTCCTTCCCGTTCTATTGTTTTCCTCTATATCTTTGCATTGATCGCTGAGGAAGGCTTTCTTATCTCTCCTTGCTGTTCTTTGCAACTCTGCAGTTAAATGTGTATATCTTTGCAAGCAAATGTTGGAAATTTCTAGAAAAGTGCTGTTCTAACAAATACTGAAATTTCTATGAGCACGGGCAGTGGAGAGTTACTGCTCTTGTAATTTAAGACACAGTTTTAAGTGTAATTTCATACTACTTATATTGAGAAAGAAGTGTGAAGAAAGGTAATTCCAGGAAGAGGAATATATTGCGAGTGAAACTTTGGTGTATTCATAAGGTTTGAGAATATCAAGCTGATTACACAAGGCGAAACTTTGGACAAGGTTGTGAGAAATAAGGCTGGCTAATTACAAGACTAGGTTATGGTACAGCTTGTTTACATTTGGTTTACATTTGGTTTAGCATGAAATAGGATGTAAGTGAGGAGTTTTATACTTATTTGACTTACTTGCAATCTAGGTAAAATGACACTTCTTATTTTCCAGCTAGTCATTTGAGTTTTTATATTTCCTTATATAGCATAAGGTCCTCTATTTCTTTTTTTTTTTAAGATATCCCCCCAGCATTCCTGCCCCAACCACTCACTAATTTGTCTGAGAAGCAAGGAACTTACCCAATACAAAGGAGATTAGTTCTGCTTCCCGACCCCAGAAAAGAAGAGAGGACTATACAGTCAGGTTAATCCATATCCACCATTGGTTTGGTCACAGGCTTTTCACCCAGACAAATGATGTTTCTCCCCTCATGCAGGGGTGCCCTTGTTAGTCCTGATATCTGATCAGAATAGAGGTGGGACCATCTTTGAGAATCAAGGATACAAATCTTAGATAAATATTTGTCAGACATTGTGTCCTAAAACAGGACATTTTACCACAGTGGCTGGGTCTGAATTCATGCTGATTCACAAGGGAGCAAGAGTGCAGAGATGTTCTTAGAGGAAGTACTCAAAATTCCACAAGCTCCACCTCCCAGCAGCTGATCATGAAATAAACTTTGCTGCCCTTCTGCAAATTAGTTTCAAGTTTAACAATACCGAGTGTTTCTGAGGATGTTAATCTCAGAATCTGTTAGCATTATCTGTTAGCTTTATAGAATTCTGGTAGGAGTACAAATTGCTACACCCACCTTGCAAAACAATTTCATGTCTAGCAAAGTTCAGGAATTTTCTTGTACTCGGTAATTCCATTTTCTAAGTATATACTCAAGAAGAGCATGTTCATGACAGTGTTGGCAAAAGCAGGGGAAATGGCGAGATGCACAGTAATGGAGCATGACTACATAAATTGTCATATGGTCATGGAATGGATTAAAATTCAGCAGTGAAAATAAATGAACAAGAGCTGCACATGTCAACATGGATAAATCTCACAGATGATGTTGAACAGTTACAAAGGCAAGTCATAGAAGAACACATGCAGTTTGAGGCCATATACATCATTTCAAAAATATGAAAAACCGAACAATATGCAGTTAAAGGGTATGTACATTTGCAGTAAATTCATAAACACAAGGGAATAATAAACACAAACTTCAGAATCCTGGTTCACACTTGAGGGAATGGAGACTGCTATGACCAAAGACAGGCATATGGGAAGCTCCAAAAATATTTTGACTTTATACAGTATAGTAAAAGGCCTACCCATCAGCTCTGTATTTGTTGAACATTTCTACTCTTCCAGCTTTTATCCTTCTCTCTTCCTTTTTTCACCTACTTTTTTTTTTTTACCTTTCATTTTCTATTCGTCACATCTCAAAGTAATAGAGAAAGGTCAAGGACAAAGGAAGAGAAAAAGAGAAGGAAATATTTTTTTTTAAGTTCTGATGTACTCATTTCGCCTTTTCAGGTATTTACTGAACTTCCCTTATAAAGTATAACAGTTATTATAAAAAAGTGTTTTGTTTTCTAGCAGGATTTATCAGAGTTCTTGACACTCTTAAGAGGAAGATTATAGTATATTGTTTATTTCCAAATTTGTTTGATAGTAAAGTCCCTGTTTTCTAAATGTCTGTCTTGGATAGTACTATATTCAGTGGAAAAATTATGGAAAATACTGAGTTTGAATTATGACCCAGAATGTTCTTGCAGAAAAGAAGTTAAACATATTTTTTCTGCATTACACATTAGTCTTAAATACTTGAATTGGATTGACCTACTTTCTACAATGGATTCTTTGTCGATATGGATAATACAAATTCTTTATGGCAAATACTTCAGTTTAGTTAAGTACATAATCACCTTTTAAAAATGTTATATCATGCTTTCTCCTCTAATACTGAATGTGTTCCTACTCTGTTCGAATCTAAGTGCTAGGGACACAATAGTAAACTTTTACTTAGACATAATTAGCGATCTTATGGAATATAGTTGTAAGAAAAAATTATTAGAAATTAATCATCCCTCTATTAAATGCACTTAATATAATAATAAAATAATGAGCAAAAGTTTCAAAGGCAACCTGAATGTGATTTTTAGTCCCAGGTATATTTTTCCAAATTATTTCAACTTTCTGCAGGTAAAGACTGTGTGTTCGTTACATATTTGAGTTCCCCTTAATAAAATATTGCTTAGGGAAGGAAAAGTTATCATATGATAAAAATTTCATTTAGAACTTTTGATTCAGTTAGTCCCTGCCCGAACATTCTTCTTCTGTTAAGAGGACTACTTTGATCACCAATGACAGCAATATCCTTACCCATTCAAGCTTTTAATTTTGTATTTGGATTTTATGACCTGATTTTCTATGCAATATGATTCAAATTGTGAAATAAAAATACCAATATCATTGAGTCTGAGACTTAATGCAATTGATGAAAATAATGTTGGAAAAATACTGTAAACAATCCTTGTAAAGAAATGAAAATCTGGCAGAATAAGAATTGTTAGCAAATAAAGGAAAATATAAAAGTAACAAAATAGATTATTCAGGCATGAATTATTAAGAGAGATGCTTGAAAATTTCAGTATACTGTCAAATATGTTTTTAAAAAGGATTCTTTAAGATTACCCACAAAAGCCAAATAGAAAGGCAGTCATACTCTAACTCTCTAACTCAGTTTTTGCAAAAAATGCTATATGAAGAGTCAACTCTTTTGCTTTACTCTGTTCAACAAACTAGAACACAATTGAAATATAATCTAAATTTTGTTAAACATGTGTAGTTTTAGAATTTTCCATTTCATCTATCTAGAAAACATCCAGCCAGCCTTATTTATCACTATTTATTATGGGGAAAATTCATAATCTTACAAAAACAATATCTTAAAGGCTTTCACTTTAATATCTTTTTCCTTGTCTGTTATACTCAGATAATGAAGATTTCCTACACTGGTGTTCTCTTAGCCAAAACATACATCTTAAAGTCACACTGAAGTCTGGAGCCCTGTTTTCTCAATAAATGAATTCCTGATTCTGATTTGGAAAATTATATTTAGTGGACTTAGCCATGTGCCTGAGATTGTTAAAATATCGAATCTTTCACCTTTAATAGAATTATATTTGTTTCCAAGTACTATGCTCTTGAGAGGCTTCCCTGGTGGCTCGGTAGGTAAAGAATCCACCTGCAATGCAGGAGATCCAGGTTCAATCCCCAGGTTGGGAAGATCCTTTGGAAAAGGAAATGGCAACCCACTCCAGTATTCGTGCCTGGGAAATCTCATGGACAGAGGGGCCTGACAGGCTATAGTCCATAGGGTCACAAGAGTTGGACATGACTTAGCAACTAAACCACAACCACTTACTATGCTCTTGACACCAGAGCAGTGAAAACGGCAAATGATGACTCCTGTATTCTCAGCCTTGGAGCTAGTGGATCTGTTATTTTATAAGATAAAAAGAACTTGCAGATGTGATTACATTAAGGATCCTAAAATGTGGGAGAGGATCCAGTATTAACCAGATGGGGCCCCATGTAATCACAAAGGTCCTTAAAAGGGACAGGCAGGAGGGTCAGAACGTTTATATTTAGAAAATGTAAGGATGGAAACTGAATTCAGAGAGAAGAGATTAGGCTGCAGGTCTTGAAGTTAGAGGAAGGGGCCATGGGGCAAGAAATGCAGGTAACCTCTGGAAGCTGGAAAAGGCAAGGAAACAGTCTCCCCAGAGCCTCCTGATGATATGTGGTCCTGTGGACCCATTTTAGACTTTTGATGTCTTAAATTTTAAGAGTATATATTTGTGTTGTCTAATTCGGTAATGATTTGCTACAACAGCAAGATGAAACTAATACAGTTCATCTGGAATTTTAAAAAAATTTTATTGGATACAGTTGATTTACAATGTTGTATTAGTTTCAGGTATACAGCAAAGTGAATCAGTTATACATGTATTTACTTTATTTTTAGATTCTTTTCTCATATAGGCCATTACAGAGTATTGAGTAGAGTTCCCTAGGCTATAACAGACGTTTCTTGTTAGTTATGTGTTTATATATATATGTACGTATATATATAGTAGTGTATATATGGCAATCCCAATCTCCCAATTTACCCCCACTTTGTACCCTTTTTCTAGATTCCACATATGATATATGATATTTGTTTTTCTCAGTCTGAATTCACTCTGTATGGCAGTATGTAGGTCCATCCATGTTGCAGCAAATGGAATTATTTCATTCTTTTTATGTCTGAATAATATTCCATTTCATATATATACACACACACCCCACATCTTCTTTATCTGTTCCTCAGTGAATGGACATTTTGGTTGCTTCCATGTCCTAGATATTGTAAATACTGCTGCAATGAACATTTGGGTGCACGTATCTTTTTGAATTATGTTTTCTCTGGATACAGGCCTGGGAGTGGGATTACTGGATCATATGGTAGCTTTGTTGTTGTTTAGTCACTAAGTTGTGTCCGACTCTTCTGCGACCCCATGCACTATAGCCTGCCAGGCTCCCCTGTCCATGGGATTTCCCAGGCAAGAATATTAGAGAGGGTTGTCATTTCCTTCTCCAGGGAAGCTTTCTGACCCAGGGATTGAACCCACATCTGCTGCACTGGCAGGCGACTTCTTTTCCACTGAGCCACCTGGGAAGCCCTATGGTCGCTCCACTTAGTTTTTTAAGGAACCTCCATACTGCTTTCCAAGAGAAGACTCTACACATGGACATCACCAGATGGTCAACACCAAAATCAGATTGATTATGTTCTTTGCAGTCAAAGATGAAGAAGCTCTATACAGTTAGCAAAAACAAGACCAGGAGCTGACTATGGCTTAGATCATGAACTCCTTATTGCCAAATTCAGACTGAAATTGAAGAAAGTAAGGAAAACCACTAGGCCATTCAGATATGACCTCAATCAAATCCCTTATGATTATACAGTGGAAGTGAGAAATAGATTCAAGGGACTAGATCTGATAGACAGAGTGCCTGATGAACTCTGGACGGAGGTTTGTGACATTGTACAGGAGACAGGGACCAAGACCATCCCCATGGAAAAGAAATGCAGAAGAGCGAAATGGCTGTCTGAGGAGGCCTTACAAATAGCTGTGAAAAGAAGAGAAGTGGAAAGCAAAGGAGAAAAGGAAAGATATAAGCATATGAATGCAGAGTTTCAGAGAATAGCAAGGAAAGATAAGAAAGCCTTCCTTAGCGATCAGTGCAAAGAAATAGAAGAAAACAACAGAATAGGAAAGACAAGAGATCTCTTCAAGAAAATTAGAGATTCCAAGGGAACATTTCATGCAAAGATGGGCTCGATAAAGGACAGAAAGGGTGCGGACCTAACAGAAGCAGAAGATATTAAGAAGAGGTGGCAAGAATACACAGAAGAACTGTACAAAAAAGATCTTCACGACCAAGATAATCATGATAACGTGATCACTGACCTAGAGCCAGACATCTTGGAATGTGAAGTCAAGTGGGCCTAAGAAAGGATCACTACAAACAAAGCTAGTGGAGGTGATGGAATTCCAGTTGAGCTATTTCAAATCCTGAAAGATGATGCTGTGAAAGTGCTGCACTCAATATGCCAGCAAATTTGGAAAACTCAGCAGTGGCCACAGGACTGGAAAAGGTCAGTCTTCATCCCAATCCCAAAGAAAGGCAATGCCAAAGAATGCTCAAACTACTGCACAATTGCACTCATCTGGAAATGGCAACCCACTCCAGTGTTCTTGCCTGGAGAATCCCAGGGACAGGGGAGCCTGGTGGGCTTCCGTCTATGGGGTCGCACAGAGTAGGACACGACTGAAGTGACTTAGCAGCAGCAGCAGCAGCAACACACTAGTAAAGTCATGCTCAAAATTCTCCAAGCCAGGCTTCAGCAATACGTGAACCAGGAACTTCCAGATGTTCAAGCAGGTTTTAGAAAAGGCAGAGGAACAGAAGATCAAATTGCCAACATCTGCTGGATCATGGAAAAAGCAAGAGAGTTCCAGAAAAACATCTATTTCTGCTTCATTGACTATGCCAAAGCCTTTGACTGTGTGGATAACAATAAACTGTGGAACATTCTGAAAGAGATGGGAATACCAGATCACCTGACCTGCTTCTTGAGAAACCTGTATGCAGGTCAGGAAGCAACAGTTCAAACTGGACATGGAACAGACTGGTTCCAAATAGGAAAAGGAGTACGTCAAGGCTGTATGTTGTCACCCTGCTTATTTAACTTATATGCAGCGTACATCATGAGGAACACTGGGCTGGAAGAAGCACAAGCTGGAATCAAGATTGCCGGGAGAAATATCAATAACCTCAGATATGCAGATGATACCACCCTTATGGCAGAAAGTGAAGAAGAACTAAAAAGCCTCTTGATGAAATTGAAAGAGGAGAGTGAAAAAGTTGGCTTAAAGCTCAACATTCAGAAAAAGAAGATCATGGCATCTGGTCCCATCACTTCATGAGAAATAGATGGGGAAACAGTGGAAACTATGTCAGACTTTATTTTGGGGGGCCCCAAAATCACTGCGGATGCTGATTGCAGCCATGAAATTAAAAGACGCTTACTCCTTGGAAGGAAATTTATGACCAACCTAGATAGCATATTAAAAAGCAGAGACATTACTTTGCCAACCAAGGTCCGTCTAGTCAAGGCTATGGTTTTTCCAGTGGTCATGCATTGATGTGAGAGTTGGACTGTGAAGAAAGCTGATCGCTGAAGAACTGATGCTTTTGAACTCTGGTGTTGGAGAAGACTCTTGAGAGTCCCTTGGACTGCAAGGAGATCCAACCAGTCCATTCTAAAGGAGATCAATCCTGGGTGTTCATTGGAAGGTCCTATGCTAAAGCTGACACTCCAATACTTGGGCCACCTCATGCGACAAGTTGACTCATTGGAAAAGACTCTGATGCTGGGAAGGATTGGGGGTGGGAGGAGAAGGGGACGACAGAGAATGGGATGGCTGGATGGCATCACCGACTCGATGGACATGAGTTTGAGTGAACTCCGGGAGTTGGTGATGGACAGGGAGGCCTAGCGTGCTGTGATTCATGGGGTCGCAGAGAGTTGGACACTACTGAGCGACTGAACTGAACTGAACTGATGAGGTTTCTAGAGGTAAAAGCTTTAGTCTGGGCAAATGTTGATGTTCAGTCGCTCAGTCATGTCCAACTCTTTGCAACCCTGTGGACTGCAGTACACCAGGTTTCCCTGTCTCCTGGAGCTTGCTCAAACTCATGTCCTTTGAGATGGTGATGCCGCCAAGCATCTCGTCTTCTGTTGTCACCTTCTCCTCTGCCTTCAGTCTTTCCCAGCATAAGGGTCTTTTCCAGTGAGTCAGCTCTTCAAATCAGGTGGCCAAAGTATTGGAGCTTCAACATCAGTCTTTCCAATGAATATTCAGGATTGGTATCCTTTAGGATTGACTGGTTTGATCTCCTTATAGTCCAAGTGTCTCTCAAGAGTCTTCTCCAACACCACAGTTATAAATCATCAATTCTTCAGCACTCAGCCTTTTTTATGATCCAACTCTTAGGAGTACATTCCTCCTGGAAAAATCATGTGTGTGCTCAGTCACTTCAGTTGTGTCCACCTCTGTGTGACCCTATGGACTTTAGCCTGCCAGGCTCCTCTGTCCATGGGATTCTCTAGGTGAGAATACTGGAGTGGATTTCCATGCCCTCCCCCAGGGGATCTTCCTGACCCAGGGATTGAACCTGTGTCTTTTACATCTCCTGCATTGTAGGTGGATTCTTTACCTGAGCCACCAGGGAAGCCTAGCTTTGACTATATGGACCATTGTCAACAAAGTAATGCCTCTGCTTTTTAATCCTCTGTCTAGGTTTGTCATAACTTTTCTTCCAAGGAGCAAGCATCTTTTAATTTTATGGCTACAGTCATTGTCCACAGCAATTTTGGAGCCCAAGAAAGTAAAGTCTGTCACCATTTCCATTGTTTCCCTACTATTTGCCATGAAGTGATGGAACCAGTTGCCATGATTTTTGTTTTTTGAATGTTGAGTTTTAAGCCAGTTTTGTCAATCTTCTTTCACCTTCATCAAGAGGCTCTTTAGTTGCTTTTTGCTTTCTGCCATAAAGGTGGTGTCATCTGCATATCTGAGGTTATTGATGTTTCTCCCTGCAATCTTGATTCCAGTTTGTGTTTCATCCAGCCCGGCATGTCACGTGATGTACTGTTCACATAAGTTAAATATATACAATATACAACCTTGACATACTCCTTTTCCAATTTTGAACCAGTCCATTGTTCCATGTCTAGTTCTAGTTGTCGCTTCTTGACCTGCATATAGGTTTCTCAGGAGACAGGTAAGGTGGTCTGGTATTCCCATCTCTTTCAGAATTTTCCACAATTTGTGATGATTCACATAGTCAAAGGCTTTACTGTAGTCAATGAAGCAGAAGTAGATGTTTTTCTGGAATTCCCTTGCTTTTTCTATGATCCAACAGGTGTTGGCAATTTGTTCTCTGGTTCCCCTGTCTTTTCTAAATCTATCTTGTACATCTGGAAGTTCTCGGTTCACATACTGTTGAAGCCTAGCTTGGAGGATTTTGAGCATTACCTTGCTAGCATGTGAAATGAGTGCAATTGTGTAGTAGTTTGAACATTCTTTGGCATTGCCCTTCTTTAGGACTGGAATTAAAACTGACCTTTTCCAGTCCTGTGGCCACTGCTGAGTTTTCCAAATTTGCTGGCATATTGAGTGCAGCACTTTCACAGCATCATCTTTCAGGATTTGAAATAGCTCAACTGGAATTCCATCACCTCCACTAGCTTTGTTCGTAGTGATGCTTTCTAAGGCCCACTTGACTTCTCACTCCATGATGTCTGGCTCGAGGTGAGTGATCACATCATCGTGGTTATCTGGGTCATGAAGACCTTTTTTGTATAGTTCTGTGTATTCTTGCCACCTCTTCTTAATATCTTCTGCTTCTGTTAGGTCCATACCGTTTCTGTCTATTGTGCCATTTTTGCATGAAATATTCCCCTGGTTTTTCTAATTTTCTTGAAAAGATCTCTAGCCTTTCCCATTCATATTGTTCTCCTCTATTTCTTTGCATTGCTCCCTTAAGAAGGCTTTCTTATCTCTCCTGCTATTTTTTGGGACTCTGCATACAGATGGGTGTATCTTTCCTTTTCTCCTTTGCCTTCTGCTTCTCTTCTTTTCTCAGCTATTTGTAAGGCCTCCTTAGACAACCATTTTGCCTTTTTACATTTCTTTTTCTTGGGGATGGTTTTGATCACTGCTTCCTGTATAATATTATGAACCTCTGTCCATAGTTTTTCAGGCACTCTGTCTATCAGATCTAATCCCTTGAATCTATTTGTCACATCCACTGTATAATAATCAGGGATTTGATTTAGGTCATACTTGAATGGTCTTGTGATTTTCCCTACTTTCTTCAATTTAAGTCTAAATTTTGCAAGAAGTTCATGATCTGAGCCACAGTCCGCTTCAGGTATTATTTTTACTGACTATATAGAGCTTCTACATCTTCAGCTGCAGAGAATATAATCAGTCTGGTTTCAGTATTGACCATCTGGTGATGTCTGTGTGTAGAGTTGTCCCTTGAGTTGTTGGAAGAGGGCATTTGCTATGACCATTGTGTTCTCTTGGCAAAACTCTATTAGCCTTTGCCTTGCTTCATTTTGTACTCCAAGGCCAAATTTGCCTGTTACTCTAGGTGTTTCTTGACTTCCTACTTTTGCATTCCAGTCCCCTGTGATGAAAAGGACATCTTTTTTGTTTATCGTTCCAGAAGGTCTTGTAGATCTTCATAGAAATGTTCAACTTTAAACTTATTTGTCTTTAGTGGAGGGACACAGACTTGGATTACTATCAT
The DNA here is from genome assembly GCF_049115385.1 of Moschus berezovskii. NCBI lineage: Eukaryota > Metazoa > Chordata > Mammalia > Artiodactyla > Moschidae > Moschus > Moschus berezovskii. Next base: position 48,531,636 of record NC_142462.1, read on the forward strand.
ACTGAATGGTTTGCCTTGGAAAAGAACAGAGATCATTCTGTGATTTTTGAGATTGCATCCAATTACTCCATTTTGAACTCTTTTGTTGACTATGAGGACTACTCCATTTATTCTACAGGATATTTGCCCACTGTAGTATATATAATGGTCATCTGAATTATTTGCCCATTCCCATCCATTTTAGTTCCCTGATTTCTAGAGTGTTGATGTTCAGTCTTGCCATCTCCTGTTGGACCACTTCCAATTTGCCTTGATTCATGGACCTAACATTCCCGGTTCCTATTCAATATTGTTCTTCACAGCTTCGGACTTTACTTTCATCACCACAACTTGGCATTATTTCCCCTTTGGTTCAGGTCTTCATTTCTTCTGGAGCTATTTCTCCAGTTCTCCACTCTTCTCCAGCATATTGAGCACCTTCCAACCTGGGGAGTTCATCTTTCAGTGTCATATCTTTTTGCCTTTTCATACTGTTCATGGGATTCTCAGAGCAAGAATGCTGAAGTGGTTTGCCATTCCCTTCTCCAGTGGACCACGTTTTGTTAGAACTCTCCACCATGACCCGTCTGTCTTGGGTAGCCCTACATGACATGGCTCATAGTTTCATTGACTTGGACAAGTCTGTGATCCATGTGATCTGTTTGTGTAGTTTTCTGTGATTGTGGTTTTCATTCTGTCTGCCCTGTGATGGATGAGGATAAGAGACTGATGAAAGCTTCCTGATGGAGGGACTGGTTGTGGGGAAAACTGGGTCTTGCTCTGATGGGCAAGGCCATACTCAGTAAATCTTTAATCCAATTTTCTGCTGATGTGTGGGGCTGTGTTCCTTCCCTTTTTTTGCCTGAGGTGAAACTATTGTAGGGGTAATGGTGTTCTCCTCCAAAAGGACTTATGCCAGCATGCCACACCTCCTAGGACTGTTGCAGTCAGTGTTCCTGACCGCAAGGCAGGCCAGTGTCTACCCAGGTCTCCGCTGAAGACTCCCAAACACTCCCAGGCAAGTCTGGCTCAGTCTCTTTTGAGTCACTGCTCCTTTTTCTGGGTCCTGGAGCACACAAGATTTTATTTGTGCCCTCCAAGAGTCTCTATTTCCCTAGTACTGTGGAAGTTCTGTAACCAAGTCCCACTGGTGTTCAAAGTCAAATTCCCTCAGGGTTCCCAGTCCCTTTGCCGGATCCCCAGGTTGGTAAATCTATTGTGGGACCTAGAAGTTTTACAGCAGTGTGAGAACTTCTTTGTTATAATTGTCCTCCAGTTTGTGGGTTGCCTGCTCTGCAGCTCTATAGTGGAGCTAATGGTGACCTCTTCCAAGAGGACTTAGCCACACACCACATTTCCCAGGTCTGCTGCAGAGAGAGCCTCTGTCCCTGTGGCAGGTCGCTACTGACCTGTGCCTCCACAGGAGACACTCAAGCGAGCTCTGGCTCAGTCTCTTGTGGAGGTCACTGCTCCTTTCCCTGGGTCCTGGTGTCTACAAGCTTTTGTTTGCACCCTCTAAATGTCTCCAGCGGCTATGAGGTTTGATATTAAGCACTATTGCACCCTTCCTACTGTCTTGTTGTGGCTCCCAATTTCCCTTGGACATCAGGTATCTTTTTTCTGGTGGGATCCATCCAACATTCTCCTGTCATTGGTTGTTCGGCAGCTAGTTGCGATTTTGGTGTTCTCAAAGGATAAGAGGAATGCACGTCCTTCCACTCTGCCATCTTGCCTGTTAGGACAAATGTACCCAACTAGATATTCCTAACAGCTTGACAGCAGTGGGGTTGGTTAAAATCACTTTATAGAGACCCTTCTCTTTAGCAATAATTGGTCTTTGGGGATCCCCTCTTTCCAGCTTTTAAGAAGAACTTGGTCCTCGGGGTTTATTTGTGAAGGAACTGCTCCTTCCTCTAGTTTTTAGTGGGAACTGGCAGTGTCTTGTGGGCATCGTCCTGGATTGCCTTCTGAACTTGTCCTAGGTTAATATGTCTCAGGGCCTGGCGCACTTCCTCATCCTGTAGCATGTCAGTAGTAAGAGAAGGCCTCCCATAGGTCATTTCAAGTGGGCTAAGTCTCAGGCAACTCCTGGGGGCTACACAGATCCTGTGAAGTACAAGAAGAAACAAATTGGCCCAGGTTCATGAGTTTCTTGGCAGAGCTTTGCTAAAGTTTTCTTTAAAGTATGGTTCATTTCGTCTACCTTCCCTGAAGACAGGCGGTACCAAGAGATGTATCACTTGTAGTCTAGGATCTAGGGCCGTTGTTAGCCCTTGTCTGATTTTGGCTATCAAAGAGGGCCCATTATTGCTCTGGATGGACATTGGAAGTCCAAACCAAGGAATTACTACTTTTCAAAAGGACTTACAGACATCCATAGCTGTTTCAGATCAGGTGGGGAAGGTTTCACCCCAACCTGTGAAAGTATGGACAAACACCAGAATATATTTATATTCTGATCATGGGGGCATTTGAGTGAAACTTGACCATCTTCCCCTGGATATGTCCCTTGGCATTGAACTGACCTGAGTAATAAAGGGGAAATTAGATAAGTCTGCAGTTTATTATAGGCACAGAAATCACAGGTGTGTGTTACTTGTTTTACTGTTCTTTTAAGCCCCTTGCCTGTGGGGGAAAATGGCCTTTTGCATTGAGTACTATAGTGCATCCCTCCCATAGCAGGCAGCATCATATAAGCTCTTAGTGAGTTTCCATTGTTGGGACTCAGGGGTTAGAACATTATCCTCCTTTTTATATCAGCCTGTGCTTCCCTTCTCATAGCCCCATTTTCAGCATTTTCTTGTTCCTGTGGGGAATACTGGGGAAGACTAGGGAGTTCAGGGAGGCCAATCACTAGAGCTATAACTTGTTTAGGTTCCTGCAGTCAAGCTGCTTGTTTTGCGGTTTAATCAGCTTTCCTGATCCCGTGGCTCACAAACGATCCCTCTCTCTTGCCTCTATAGTGGATTACTGCTCCCTGGTGGGAGGCTGTACTGCTTCTAAAAGAGCCCGAATCAAATCTTTATATTTCAGGAGGGAATTTCTAGCAGTTCACATTTGTCTATCTTTCCATACGGCAGCATGAGCATGTAACACTAGAACCCACATTTAGTCAGTAAAAATATTTAATTTCCTATCCTTCCCTAATTGCAAAACTCTCATTAATACCATTAGTTCAGGCTTCTGGGCCAATGTCTGGGGTGGCAGGGCCTTGGCTTCTAGACTCTGTCTTGACTAACTATGGCATACCCTGCCTTTCGGGTTCCCATTTCTACAAAACTGCCCCCATCAGTGAACCATTCCATCTCAGGACTGTCAGGAGGTTCATCTGGAAGAGTAAGTTTGTTCTGTGGTCTCTATATACCGATGCAGTAAGTCTCCACCCTTGACCACTGGAAGGAGGGTTGCTGGGTTTGGCACACCTTTAAGGTAATGTCAGGAGTGTCCATTAGGAGGGCCTGCTAGCTCATTCTCCTTCCTCCAGTCAACCAACGATGCCCTTTGACTTCCAGCAAAGACTGTAGCTGATGAAGGTTTTATACACCTAAGTGTTGTCGCAGGGTCAGCTTGGAAGCCTCATTACAAACAGGGCTGTGGCTGTGGCTGTGACTGCCTATGGGCAGCTTGGCCATCTGGGCCACTTAGTTCAGTTGTTTTAAAAAGTAGGCCAACTTTGTGTGCTGTTCCTGCTTGCTTGTGAATGTATAGGGTAAAGGGCTTGTCCAAATTTGGAAGCCCCAGTGCTGGTGTCTACTTAATTCAGTCTTGAAGTCCCACTGGTGTCCTTATCCCATTGACAGGATTCTTTTTCTCTTCTCTTTAGAGCCTCATAGAGGGTTTTGCTATAAGGCTGTAATTTGGAATCTAGATGCGACAGAACCCAGCCATCCCAAGAAACCAGGAAAGTCTTGGAGCTGCCTCTTTGTGGTTGGAGTTGGTAATACACTAACCACTGTTTTTCTCTCTATGGCCAGGGCTCGTGCCCCTAGGGGTCAAAACAAATCCTAAATATTGAATCTATTTCTATGAGGGCTGAGCCTTGGATGGAGAGACTTTACATCCCCTATTGTCCAGAAAATTTAGGACTCTAGCAGTATTTTGATCTGAATTTTAGTTGGTCTTACTACTTATCAATAAACTATCAACATATTGTAGCAGAGTTCCATTCTCCAGACTCGGTTCCCTCAGTTCCCTTGTTAATGCATTTCCAGAAAAGTGGGTGCTATCCTGAAAACGCTGTGAAAGCACTGTCCTGGTATATACTGGGGAGTCTCCAGGCTGTCAGGGTCTCTCCACTCAAAGGCGAAAAGCTATTGAGAGCCTGGATATAGGGGAATATAGAAAAATGCATCTTTGACGTCCAAAACAGAAATACCGGGCACTCCCCGGCACTTGGGTGAGGAGGGTATATGGGTTTGGGACAAGTGGGTGGATAGGGATGACTGCCTCACGCATGGCTCCTACGTCTTGCACAGACTGATTCTCCCCACTAGGCTTCTGCACAGGAAGAATTGGGGTGCTGCAAGGGAATTGGCAGGGGAGGGACTTATGCTAAAGCTGAAACTCCAATACTTTGGCCACCTCATGCAATGAGTTGACTCACTGGAAAAGACTCTGATGCTGGGAGGGATTGGGGGCAGGAGGAGAAGGGGACGACAGAGAATGAGATGGCTGGATGGCATCACCGACTCGATGGACATGAGTTTGGGTGAACTCCAGGAGTTGGTGATGGACAGGGAGGCCTGGAGTGCTGTGGTTCATGGGGTCGCAAAGAGTCGGACACGACTGAGCAACTGAACTGAACTGAACTGAATGAGCCTGTGTTTTTGAAATTTGCTGAGCCATGGTTCGATACCCCTCAGTGCCTCGGGCTTTAAAGGATATCATCTTTTCCAGGGGTATTTTCCCCAGGCCTTGACTGTATTTTTATAGGGGAAGGATGTTTTGCCCTTCTTGGCACCAAGGTGTCCAAAACTGCAGGATCTACCTGTTCTCTAATTTCTTGGAGCGTATCTTAGGGATATCTTCCCTAAGGGCTCAGATGGTAAAGAATCTACCTGTAATTTCATCAGCCTGTAAGTTCAATCCCTGGGTGGGGAGATCCCCAAGAGGAGCCTGACAGACTTTAGTCCATGGGGTCGCAAAGAGTTGAACATGACTGAGTGACTAACACTTTCACTTTCATCTTAGGGAATATTTTGATGGCCAACCAGTGGATCTTTTAGGTTATAATAGATACATTTTAGGTTACAATAGATATAATAGGTACAATAGACACATATACAGACAGATAAATCTGTCTGTTCAGATTCTTTACCTCCTTGGATTTCACCCTGTCCTAAGAGTATACTGGTTTCTAACTTATTTAGCAAATATCTTCCAAGGAGGGGAACAGAGCATTCTGGTATACACAAAAAGGAGTGAGTAATAATGATGGACCTAATTCTGCAAGCAAGGGGAGACCTAAATCACTTTACCTTTGACTGTTCATCAACTCTTGTCACAATACAGTCACGGTTGGAGAAGGGGGCTAGTTGGCTAAGCCAGAACAGAGCAGGTAGCTCCAAGGTATACAAGAAATTCAGTTTTTCTACCTGCTCCATCTAGGGTGAACTGAGACTCCACTGGAGTAATGATGATGGATCTGGAGCTGGGCAGGCACTCAGACCCTGTCAGTCAAGGGAATCCCTCATCCGAGAGATTTGCAAGGAACTAGGACGTGTTGGGGTTATCTCTTGGGCATCCTACAGGAGGATGCTTAGGGCATTTCCCCTGCCAGTGCCCCTGCCTCTGACAGAAGGCACACTTGTTCGGGCCCAGGCGGCTTCTTGGTGGACTGTCCTGCCTCAGCTCTCCAGGGTTCCCTTAAGGTGGTATATGAATCAGAGCAGCCAAAAGCTGCATTCTCTTCACTAACCTCCTATCCTCATTGGTCTCCGCCATTAAATCTTGGTTCTTAGAGAGCTTGAAGGCCTCCTCTACCAAGGTTGACTGTGGGATTTGGGGTCCAGCCTCAAGCTTTTTAAATTTTCTCCAGATATCAGAAGTAACCTGGGTGATAAAATGCATGGCCAATAGTGCCCTCCCTTCTGTGGACTCAGGATGTATATCAGTGTCCTTCCTGAATGCCTCTGTCACCCAGCTCAGGAAGACTGCTAGGTTTTCATCTTTTTCCTGTGTAACCTCACAAATCTAATCATAATTTATAGGCTTCAACATATGCCTTTTCATTCCTTCTGATGACAAATAATATCATATCTCATCCTAACTGGCTTACTCGATCTTCATGGTTCCAGTGTAGGTCATGTTCTGGCGTTGCACCTCCACCCAGCTGATAAATGTGGTGTGGATTAGTGGCCAGTAGGTCATCCGTTTGTTCCCTACCCTTTCTCGGTATACCTTCCTTTTCATCTGGGGCGCAGCAGAGGGCCAGAGTAACCATGACATACAGATCACTAAAAGACATAGGAACTCACATGATCTGCTATCAAAAGCAGCATTCCGGGAAAACTTGTTCTCTTACAAGAGAGAAATCAAATTCAGTCTTGCGTCAGCCTACTCTTAATAAAACCCATTTACCTAGTTAAATTTAATCCAACCATAGAAAATACTGGCACATACAAAATTCTTTCCTCAATGTTCATCTTCTACAAACCTTCTGCAACTTCCTATAGCCATGTTTTGTCCTTTATTCTTTCCACATTCAGAAATAGCCAGCACTGAGACAAAATCACCCCTATTCCTTTCAACAAACTGTATTTCTACTCTTCATACCTTCTTTTCTGAAAACACGCATCCTACTTTCCATGAATTGCTTTCAAGGCGGCACCGAACAGCTTCTCTCTCCTGAAGACAAAAGTAAATTGAGACTTGTTTAGCAATTAATATTCCAGTATTCTGTCAAGCATTCCTGCTTGAATTCAAAATGGCCCTCTTTCTTATTTTTCCTCAGTCTGGGGGGCTGGAGATGAATCAGGCAGTCCTGAGAGCCCAGGCAGAATAGTCACACTGCAAGAGCAGAGGAGGGAAATGTTTAAGCTCCTGCTTTTTCTTTAAAATCCCACTCCACTCAGTAACCCAAGGCTGGAGTCTCAGGCAGTGTGGGCTGTGTATTTCAAGGCTGAAGTGCTCTGTCGTGCCCACAGTGTTGGCAGAGACTTGCAGGAGCAGTTGGACACACACAACTACAAAACAAAGACGCCAAAAAACTTAAAGACGCAAACAAGAAATTTTCAAGATAAAGGGGGCAGGAGTGCAGGAATGAGGACCAAGGGAGAGGTAAATGGAGGAGGGACACAAAAGAGACAAAAAAGAGACAGAAAGAAAGAGATCTGTTTCCGCCCGCCCCGCTGTGGGTCTCTATTCAGGTGCCAACCTGTGTGCTTCCAGAAGAAGCCACTGAATACCCACAGGGGTAATCAAGCCTGGAAACCAGACAGTTGTGTGTTTTCTGTGGGTCCCCTACCCCAGGTGGGACTCTCACCCACGTGAACCCCAGTATACCAAATCTGCCGCTTCAGCCCATTCCCAGCAGGACTTTTCTTACTGGCAGAGAAAATATCGGTGAGAATAGTGAGATGATCGTACTTCCGACCGCTACACTATACGAGGTTTTGTAAGCAGAAGAGACTCTGGAAACCCCTCCGTCCCTGGTCCTCAGTTCTTGGTAAGGACACAGAGATGAATCTGAGGTCTTACCTATTGTAAGAGAGTTTATTGAAAATAAGGACAGAACAGAGAGATCACCTCTGGAGAGAGGTAGGCCAGACCAAGGAGTGCAATGGTACCAAAGGACAGGGGTGCAGGTTTTTTAGGTAAAGTTTTTCCATTATCCGGGAGGCTGTTATTTGACAGTCTTCACTGACAGCTGCAGGTTGTATAACGAGACCGGTGTGCACGTCCTTCCCATAATTCAGTCTGTTATAATTGGATGTATGTACTCACAGAATATTTTTGAACATTTCATGAGCCCAGTGGCCACCAAAGGATATCTCAGGACACGATAGCATGAAGGGCGTGCATGTACCGGAGTGGGGAAAGTCCTTCCAGTTGGCCAGTGGGGAATTTTTCTGGGCCCCTGACCATTTTGGAATACTGATGGGGCATGTTTGGGGCAGGGTTGGTGAATAGTTTGGCAAAATTAGGCGGCTATTGGACATTCAGTCAACAGGGCCACCTTTTGTTGCTCATGGCTCACGTCCTGTCTAATAGTTTGAACCTCTATCATTCTCACAAATGTTTGGCCAGGGAGAGCCTGCTGGACCAAGTATGCCATGGTGTGAAGCGAGCCTCCCCCACCTGTCCTGTCGCCTGTCGGCGTGAGCCACTGCCAGCCAGAGGGAGCGGGTGTCGCAGGCTGAGAGGAATGAGGCTGTAGCGGCCCAGTGTCCGCTCTCTCAGGGAAGGACAGAAGGAGAAGAGGACAGAGAGAGGAGAAGCAGAGACTTTAGGAGAGGGAAGGGGGCGAAGGGGCAAGAGAAAGTGGTGAGGGAAGATGGACAAAGGGGAGGGTGAAGGAAAGCATCGCCTGAGGAGGGTTCTGAGTCCCCAGGGGCCAGGAAGGCAGACTGACCTTGTGACTCGGAAACAAGAGGCTCAGGTGGCCGTTTGTCACCCACGGGGAAGCTGCGTTCTGTGATTCCAGAGATGTCCAGATCCTTTCCCTAAATGGGACAAGGCCTCCATCAGGCACCACTAAGTTTGTTACCGACCAGGGCTCTTGTTCCTCCTTCATCAGTAGAAATTGACCAGAGGCCAGATAGGAAGTTCAGGCAAGGTTTTATGGGGTCCCTGCTGCTGGGGCCCCATATTGGGGGAGCAACAGTTTCCCTTGCTGGCTCACTCCTCCTGTGCTTCTTAGCCATCTGTATGTCTTCTCTGGCAAACATGGCTATCAGATCTTTGCCCATTTTTTGATTCGGTTGTTTACTTTCTGATCCTGAGTTACATGAGCTGTTTGTATTTTGGAGATTAATCCCTTGTCGGTTGCTTTGTTTGCAAATATTTTCTGCCATTCTGAGGGTTGTCTTTTTATTTTGTTTATGGTTTCCTTTGCTGAGCAAAATCTTTTAGTTTAATTAGGTCCTAATTGTTTTTATTTTCACTACTCTAGGAGGTGGATTGAAAAAGGTTTGACAGAATTTTTATCCTTTCTGCTTTGCTGAAAACTCAAGGAAAAGTTAGTCTTCCCCTGCCCATTTCCGTTTCACAGAAATGGCTTTCCTTTCCTAACCATTCCTTTTATGGGTCGGGTCAGAAGTCTTTTCCTCTTTTGAGTCCTTAACTCTTATCTCTTAGCCTCTCCTAGCAGGTTGTCTTTATTTACAGTGACCATAGGTCAATTCTGAAGGTGCAGTGGAATGAAGTTAATAATTTTGCCACAACAGACAAACTGGAACACTGCTGGGGTAGATGGTCCCCCCACTTACACATCTGCAGTACTCAATTTTGTTTTGTGTTTGAATTATGAATAAAAACTTGTCTTTTCCCCTATCTCCTTCCTTCTTCCACCAGAGGTAAGAGAAGCTTTCCTCTTCACCTCGTTTCTCTGTAATACATCTAATGTCATCATTGCCAGCAGCAGCAGCATCATCCTCATCGCTATCATCACATTACAATAGCTGAGTCTTTTGTTACATTTACTATATGTCAGGTACATAGTCACATTATGTATAATGACTCACTGAATCCTTGCGACAGTTATAGGAAGGTGACATGTTATCCTTGTTTTAGAGAGAAATTATTTGAAGCTTAGAGAGGCTCAAATGCTCAGGGTCACGTAGTAGGGAGCAGTGGGGCCAGGATTCAGTTTCAGACAGTTTGTCTTCTTTATTACCATTGCCCTCAAATAGGACTTTACACAGAGAATGTGTAAAGTAGTCATTTGAAAAGTAACAGATCTCTGGATTCACATGCTTACACCCCTAATTCTAAATTTTAATAGAGGAAAGGGTTTAGGAAATAAACAATTTCACTTATAATAATAATCTGTCTTATGTCTATTGCAGATATTAAAAAACAAAACAGGTTTCCACACAGAATGTTGTCTCTGGTCTTCTGATAAATTAAACTTATTAGAATTAATTCAGGGAAATAAGAGTTATTGGAGGGAACAAACACATTTTTATTTATTTTACAGTTTTGTTGAGGTATATATAATTGATGTACAGTTCTGAGTTTAAGGTATACAGAATAATGATTTGACTTACATATATTGTGAAATGGTTACTACAATAAGTTTAGATAACATCCATCTTCTCATATTGAAACAACAACAAAAAAAAGATGTTTTGCTTGTGATGAGAACTCTTAGAATCTACTCTCTTAGTAACTATCAAATATACTCCATAGCAGTGTTGATTGCAGTTACCAAGTTGTGCATAATGATTTTTATTTATCCATCTCTTAACTGCAAGTTTATACATGCTGATCACCTCTAAACACCCTGTTCCCCCCATTTCTGATAACTGTAAATCTGATCTCTTTTTCCATGAGTTTGGTAGGGTTTGTGGGGGTTGTTTGTTTTCAGTTTCTCCAAATAACTGAGATTATATAGAATTGGTCTTCCTCTATTTGACTTACTTATTCTAATTAACCTCAAAGGCCTCAAATTTTAGGATTGCCTTCTTTTATGGCTGACTAATATCTATCTTGTGTTTATGTATTTCATTTTCTTTATCCATTTAGCCATCAATGGACAGTTACTTCCTTCCAACCCATGGTAAATAATGCTTGCTATGAACTTGAGAGTGCAAGTGATATCTCTTTCACACAGTATTTTCATTTCCTTAAAATATGTTCATACAAGTAGAACTGGTCCTCTGGAAAAGGGAATGGCTACTCACCCCAGTATTCTTACCCGGAGAATCCCATGGACAGAGAAGCTTGGCAAGCTACTGTCCATGGGGTCGCAAAGAATCGGACTTGACTGAAGTGACTTGGCATGGCATGGAAGTTAAATTTTTAATTTTTTGAGGAACATCCATACTGTTTTCCATACTGGCTGCGCCAATTTATAATCCCACCAGCAGTACATAGGACTCTTCTCCACATCTTCTCTAGCATTTATCTCTTGTCTTTTTGATGCTAGCCATTGTAACAATCTTTAGATGTTATCTCATTGAGATTTTTGAGTTGCATTTCCCTGATGATTAGTGATGTAAGCACCTTTTCATATTCATACATCTTCTTTGGGAAAATGTCTATTCAGCTTCTTTGTCCATTTTTAAATTGGATTGTTTGGTTTTTTGCTATTGAATTGTATGAATTCTTTATATATTTGTGTTGTTGGTCGCTTCTCTGTTACATGGCTTACAAATAGTTTTTTCCTATTCTGTAGGTTATCTTCATTTTGTTGACTGCTGTGCAGAAGCTTTTCAGTTTCTTATAGCCCTACTTGTTTATTTGTGATTTTGTTGCTGTGCTTTAGGTATCATATATATATATATATATATATATATGTATATATATAAAATCATTGCTTATAAAATCATGGCTAAGGCAGATTCCCATTGCCTATATTTTCTTCCAGGAGTTTTGTTCTTTCCAGTCATACATTTAAGTCTGTAATGCATTTTGAGTTAGTTTTTGTGAATGCTGTAAGATAGGCAAACTATTTGTAGTTTCATTGTTTTACACGTGAATATTCGATTTCCTAAGCTCTGCCTTTTCCAAGACACTGCCTTTTCTTTGTGGAATTTTGTTGGCACCCTTGTCAAATGTTAGTTTACTGTATGAAAGTGAAAGTATTAGTTGCTCAGTCGTGCCCTATTCTTTGCAACCCCATAGTCCACTGTAGTCCACCAGGCTCCTCTGTCCATGGAATTCTTCAGGCAAGAATACTGGAGTGGGCAGCCATTTCCTTCTCAAGGGGATCTTCCCAACCCAGGGGTCAAACCTGGGTTTCCTGGATTGCAGGTGGTTTATTTACCAATTGGGAAACCCAGTTTACTGTATATGCATGGGTTTATTCTGTTCCACTGATCTGTATGTCTATTTTTATGCCAGTGCTATATATTTTTTTAATTTTTTACTTTATATTGAAGTATAGCTGATTAGCAATATTGTATTAGTTTCAGGTGTACAGCAAAGTGATTCAGTTATACCTATACTTGAATCTATTCATCTGCAAATTCCTTTCCCATCTAGGTTGCTACATAACATTGAAGAGAATTCCCTTTGCTGTACAGTAGCTAGTCCTGGTCGGCCAGTACCTTATTTTGATTACTATAGCTTTATAATATAACTTGAAACAAGGAAGTGTGATGTCTCCCACTCTGTTCTTCCTTCTCAGGATTGATTTTGCTATTTGGGTTCTTTTGTGGTTCCATATAAATATTAGAATTGTTTTTTATACTTCTGTTTAAAAAATGCTATTGGAGTGTTGATAGGAATTGCATTGAATTTATGGATGACGAAGAGCTGATTCATTGGAAAAGACCCTGATGCTGGGAAAGATTGAAGGCAGGAGGAGGAGAGGGGGAGGCAGAAGATGAGGTGGTTGGATGGTACCACCGATTCAATGGACATGAATTTGAGCAAATTCCAAGAGATGGTGAAGGATAGTGGAAGCTGACATGCTGCAGTCCATGGGGTCACAGAGTCAGACACAACTTCAGTTCAGTTCAGTTCAGTCTCTCAGTTGTGTCCGACTCTTTGCAACCCCATGAATCATAGCACGCCAGGCCTCCCTGTCCATCACCAACTCCCGGAGTTCACTCAAACTCATGTCCATCGAGTCGGTGATGCCATCCAGCCATCTCATTCTCTGTCGTCCCCTTCTCCTCCCACCCCCAATCCTTCCCAGCATCAGACTCTTTTCCAGTGAGCCAACTTGTCACACGAGGTGGCTAAAGTATTGGAGTTTCAGCTTTAGCATCAGTCCTTCCAATGAACACCCAGGATTGAGCTCCATTAGAATGGACTGGTTGGATCTCCTTGCAGTCCAAGGGACTCTCAAGAATCTTCTCCAGCACCACAGTTCAAAAGCATCCATTCTTCAGCGATAAGTCTTCTTCACAGTCCAACTCTCACATCCATATATGACCACTGGAAAAACCATAGCCTTGACTAGACGGACCTTTATTGGCAAAGTAATGTTTCTGCTTTTTAATATACTATCTAGGTTGGTCATAACTTTCCTTCCAAGGAGTAAGCGTCTTTTAATTTCATGGCTGCAATCACAACTTAGGGACTCAATAACAACAACAAATAGATGGTTTTCAGTAGTATGAACATTTTGACAGTATTTTTCCCATCAGTGAAAACATTGAAAATACTTTTCTATTTATTTGTGTCTTTAATTTCTTTTATTGATGTCTTGCAGCTTTCAGTATAGAAATCTTTACCCTCCTTGGTTAAATTTATTCCTAAGTATTTCATTGATTAATGCTATTGTAAATGTGATCATTTTATTTCTTTTTTCAGATAATTCATGTTACTGCATAGAAATGCTCCTAATTTATGTATGCTTATTTTATATTCTGCAACATTATTGAATTTGTTGGTTCTAAGTATTTTATTGACTTATGTTGCTGTAAATGTGGTCATTTCATTTCTTTTTCAAATAATTCATTGTTACTGTGTAGAAATGCTCCTAATTTTGGGGTGTTTATTTTATGTATTTTGCAGCTTCACTGGATTAGTTGGTTAGATCTAACAGGTTTTTTTTTAGCACTGACTTTAGGATTTTCTATATATAAAACCATGTCATCTGCAAATAGAGACAATTTTACTTTTTCCTTTGCATTTCTTTTTTTTTTTAATTGGAGTCTAATTGCTTTACAATGTTGTGTTAGTTTCTGCTATACGACAATGTGAATCAGGTATGCATGTTTGCTAAGTTGCTTCAGTCATGTCTGACTCTTTGCGACCCTAAGGATTATAGCCCGCCAATCTCCCCTGTCCATGGGATTCTCTAGGCAGGAATACTGGAGTGGGTTGCCTTGCTCTCCTACAGGGGATCTTTGTGACCCAGGGATTGAACCCACATCTCTTATATCTCCAGCATTGGAAAGTGGGTTCTTTACCACTAGCGCCATCTGGGAAACCCTGAAATCTGCTATCTGTATATGTATATGTCCTCCCTCTTGTGTCTCCTTCCGACCCACCATTCCACCCCTTGAGGTCATCACAGCACACCTGGCTGGGCTGCCTGTGTCATACAGCAGCTTCTCACTAGCTATTGATTTTATGCATGGTAGTGTATATGTCAATGCTACTGTCTCAATTTGTCCTGTCTTCTTCTTTGTCATGAAGTGATGGAATCAGATGCCATGATCCTAGTTTTTTTTTTTTTTTTATGTAATTAATTTATTTTTTATTGGAGGCAAATTATTTTACAATATTATATTGGTTGGTTTTGCCATACATTGATATGAATTTGCCCCGGGTTTACATAAGTTCCCCCTTCTGAACCCCCCTCCCACCTCCCTCCTCCCTTTATCCTCCCTCTGGGTCATCCCCGCATGCCAGCCCCGAGCATCCTATAACATGCATTGACCCTGAACTAGTGATTCGTTTCACATATGACAACATATGTGTTTCAATGCCATTCTCCCAAATCATCCCACCCTCACCCTCTCCCATAGAGTCCCAAAGACTGTTCTATACATCTGTGTCTCTTTTGCCTAGTTTTTTGAATGTTGAATTTTAAACCAGCTTTTTCACTCTCCTCTTTCACTTTCATCAAGAGGCTCTTTAATTCTTCGCTTTCTGCCATAAGGGTGGTGTCATCTTCATATCTGAGGTTGTTCATATCTCTCCCAGAAATCTTGATTCCAGCTTTTGATTCATCCAGGCCAGGATTTTACATGATGTACTCTGCATAGAAGTTAAATAAGCAGGGTGACAATATACAGCCTTGATATACTCCTTTCCCAATTTTTAACCAGTCAGTTGTTCCATTTCTGGTTCTAACTATTGCTTCTTGTCCTGCATATACATTTCTCAGGACAGGTAAGGTGGCCTGGTATTCCCATCTCTTTAAGAATTTTCCACAGTTTGTTGTGATGTATACAGTCAAAGGCTTTAGCATCAAAGAAGTCAATGAAGCAGAAGTAGATGGATTTTTCTTTTTATTTTAATTCCTTTGCCTTCTCTATGATCCAACAAATGTTGGCAATTTGATCTCTGGTTTCTTTGCCTTTTCTACACCCTGATTGTACATTTGGAAGTTCACATAGCGCTAAAGTCTAGTTTGAAGGATTTTGAGCGTTACCTTGCCAGCATGTGAAATGATCCTAATTGTACATTAGTTTGAACATTCTTTGGCATTGCCTTTCTTTGGGATTGGAATGAAAACTGACCTTTTCCAGTCCTGTGGCCACTGCTGAGTTTTCCAAATTTGCTGGAATATTGAGTGTAGCACTTTAAAAGCATCATGTTTTAAGGTTTGGAATAACTCAGCTGGAATCCCATCACTTCCACTAGCTTTGTTACGTGATGCTTTCTACGGCCCACTTGACTTCACACTCCAGGATGTCTGGCTCTAGATGAGTGACCACACCATTGTGGTTATCTGGCTCATTAAGACCTTTTTTTGTATAGTTCTTCTGTGTATTATTACCACCTCTTCTTAATCTCTTCTGCTTCTGGTAGGTCCTTACCATTTATGTCCTTTATCGTGCCATCTTTGCATGTAATGTTCCCTTGATGTCTCCAGTTTGCTTGACGAGCTCTCTAGTCTTCCCCATTCTCTTGTTCTCCTAATTCTTTGCATTGTTCACTTAAGAAGGCTTTCTCATCTCTCTCTGCTATTCTCTGGAGTCCTCCGTACTGTTCACCATAGTGATAGTAGCAATGTACCTTTCCACCAACATTGTAAGAGAGTTCCCTTTTTCCCACACCCTTTCCAGCACTTATTGTTTGTAGATTTTTTGATAATGGCCATTCTGACCTGTGTGAGATAATATCTCATTATAGTTTTGATTTGTATTTTTCTAATAATGAATGATGTTGAGTATCTTTTCATGTGTTTGTTGGCCATCGGCATGTCTTCTCTGGAGAAATGTCTGTTCAGGTAGTCTGCGCATTTTTTGATTGAGTTTTTTTTTTTTTTTATTGAACTGCATGAGCTGCTTATATATTTTGGAAATTAATTATTTATCAGTTGTCTCATTTGCAGATGTTTTCTCCAATCCTGAGTTGTCTTTTCATCGTATTTATGGTTTCCTTTGCTGTGCAAAAGCTCTTAATTTTAATTAGGTCCCATTTGTTTATTTCTGTTACTTTATTTCATTACTAGGAGGTGGGTCAAAAAGGATCTTACTGTGGTTTATGTCAAAGAATGTTCTGCCTGTGTTTCCTGTTTGTAGTGTTTGGTCTTACATTTAGGTCTTGAATCCATTTTGAGTTTATTTTTGTATATGATGTTAGGAATTATTCTAATATCATTCTTTTACATGTAACTGTCCAGTTTTCCCAGCTCCACTTATTGAAAAGGCTGTCTTTTCTCCTTGTATATTCTTGCCTCCTTTGTCTTTGACTTCATGTGTGTGGGTTTATCTGGGTTTTCTCTCTGTTCCATTAATCTGTGTTCTGTTTTGTGCTAGTATGCTGTTCCATACTGTCTTTGATTGCTGTGTTATAGTCTGAAATCAGGGAGGCTGATTCCTGACTGTTTTTCTTTCTCAAGATTACTTTGGACATTCGGAGTCTTTTGTGTTTCCATATAAATTGTGAAATTTTTTGTTCTAGTTCTGTGAAAAATACTGTTGGTAGTTTGATAGGTATTGCATAGAATCTGTAGATTTCTTTGGATAGTATAGTCATTTTCACAATGTTGATTCTTCCAATTCAAGAACATGGTATATCTCTCTATCTGTTTGTGTCATCTTTGATTTCTTTCATCAGTGTCTTATAGTTTTTTGCATACAGGTCTTTTTGTCACTTTGCTGCTGCTGCTTAGTCACTTCAATCGTGTCCGACTCTGTGTGACCCCATGACGGAAGCCCACCAGGCTCCCCCATCCCTGGGATTCTCCAGGCAAGAACACTGGAGTGGGTTGCCATTTCCTTCTCCAATGTGTGAAAGTGAAAAGTGAAGTCGCTCAGTCGTGTCCGACCCTTAGAGACCCCACGGACTGCAGCCTACCAGGCTCCTCCATCCATTGGATTTTCCAGGCAAGAGTTAGGTAGGTTTATTCCTGGGTATGTTATTCTTTTTGTTGCTATGGTGAATGGGATTGTTTCCTTAATTTCTCCTTTGATTTTTCATTGTTAGTGTATAAGAGATTTATGTATACTCATTTTATATACTGTGACTTTACTAAATTTATTGATTAGCTCTAGTAGTTTTTTGGTGGCATCTTTAGGATTTTGTATGTGTAGTATCATGTCATCTGCAAACAGTAGCAGTTTTACTTCTTTTTCAATCTGGATTCCTTTTATTTCTTCTCTGATTGCCATGGCTAGGACTTCTAAAACCATGTTATTCCATAAATGGGGTTGAATTTTGTCAAACACTTTTTCTGCATCTATTGAGATTATCATATGGTTCTTATCTTTCAGTTTGTTTATTAATATTGTTTATCACATTGGTCAATTTGGGTATATCAAAGAATACTTGCATCCCTGAGATAAACCCCATTTGATCATGATGTATGACTCTTTTGATGCGTTGTTGGACACTGTGCTAGTATTTTATTGAGGATTTTTGCATCTATGTTGATTGGTGATACTGGCCTATGATTGCCTGTTTCTCCCTCAGCAATTTTTGGGAAGAGTTTTAGAAGGATAGATGTTACCTATTCTCTAAACATTTGATAGAATTTGCCTATCATGCCATCTGGGCTTTTGTTTATTGGAAGATTTTTAAAACATAATTTTATTTGTTTTTGGCTGTGCTGGGTCTTCATTGCTGTGTGCAAGCTTTCTCTAGCTGTGGTGAGTGGGGTCTACTCTCTAGTTTTGTTGCATGGGCTTCTCAGTGTGGTGGCTTCTCTCGTTGCAGAGCACATGCTCTTGCCTGCACAGTCTCAATAGTTGTGTTTTATAGGCTGTAGAGTGGGTCAATAGTTGTGGCACATGGGCTTAATTGCTCTGTGGCCTGTGGAATGTTCCCACAGCAGGGATTGAATCCGTGTCCCCTCCATTGGCAAGTGTATTCTTAACCACTGGACCACCAGAGAAGTCCAAAGAACCAACTCTTAGTTATTAATCTTTTTGTGTTGTTTTCCTATTCTTAATTTCACTTATTTCTACCAAGATTTTTAATTTTCTTCCTTCTGGTGATTTTGGGTCATTTATTTTTTTCCTACTACTTTGAGACATACAGTTATGCTGTTTATTTTATATCTTTCTTTTTTCTTAATGTAAGTGATTATTGCTATGAACTTCCCTCTTAGAACTGCTTTTTCTGCATCCCATAAGTTTTCGTATGTTGTATTTTCAATTTCATTATCTCAAAATGCTTTTTAATTTCCTCTTTAATTGGTTGCTCAGGAGAGTGTTATTTAATTTACATGCATTTGTGAGTTTTCTAGTTTTCATCCTGTTACTGAATTCTAATTTCATACCATGGTAGTCAAAGAAGATACTTGGTGTGATTTCAGTCTTCTTGTACTAAGACTTGTTTTGTGACCTAACATTGTGATCTGTAATACATAATACTCCATGTGTGCTTAAGTATAATGTATATTCTGCTGTTGTTGAGTAGAATATATGTCTATTAGATCCATTTCGTCTATAATGTTGTTCCAATCTGTTATTTCTCTGTTGATTCTGTCTGAATGATCTATTCATTGCTGAGAATTGGGTATCTAAGTCCCCTATTATTATTGTATTAGTGTTTATTTCTCCTTTAGCTCTCTTCATTTTTGCTTTATGTAGGTGCTCCGATGTTGGGTAAATAAATATTTAAAGTTGTTAAATTTTCTTGATTGTCCCCTTTATCATTATGTAATGATCTTCTTTGTATCTTTTTACGATTTTCAGTTTAAAGTCTATCTTTTCTGACATAACCTTCCTGCTGGTTGCTCAGATGGTAAAGTGTCTGCCTACAATGCGGGAGACCTGGGTTCAATCCCTGGGTAGGGAAAGATCTCCTGGAGAAGGAAATGGCAATCCACTCCAGTATTCTTGCTTGGAAAATCCCATGGACAGAGGAGCCTGGTAGGGTACACTCTCCATAGGGTTGCAAAGAGTCAGACACGACTGGTCAACTTCACTTTCACTTTTCTGACATAAGTATAGCAACTATTCCTTTTGGAGGGGATGGTTTCTGTTTGCTTGAAATATCTTTTTTTATCCCTTCACTCTCAATCTGTCTGTGTCTTTAAGTCTAAAGTGAGTCTCTTGTAGGCAGCATATGGTTGGATCTTGTTTTTTGTTTTTGTTTTTTTATCCATTAAAAAGTTCCATGTACCTTTATAGTAATCATTAATAGGTGAGGACTTACTCAGCTTCCCAGGTGGCGCTAGTGGTAAAGAACCCACCAAGGACTTACTACTGTAGTTTTGTTACATTTTTTCAAAATGTTTTATAGATTTGTTTTTCTTGTTTCTTATCCTGCTGTCTTTTTTTGCATTTCATGTCTTTCAGTATCAGTATGCTTTGACAACTTTAGCATATTCTTTTATGTAATTACTACAGATATTTTTCCCTTGTGGTTACCATGGAGCTTAAGTTATAGCACCCAATTTTAAGCTGTTAACAACCTAACTTTGATGACAGTCCTAAGCTCTATACTTTTATTTCTCCCCCTCCCCTCACATTTTATGTTATTGATGTTACAATTTACATATTTTAATATTGTTTATCCAATAATAGATTATTATAATTATAGTTATTTTGCTACACTTGTTTTTAACTTTGAGTTGTAAATGAATATGCACCACCACTACCATATTACATATTACAAAGTCTGCTTTTGAAACTCCATTCAGTTCTTCAGATCAGTCATTGTACTTTTCAGTGGATCTCTGGTTGGATTTTTGGATGGTTTCTATTTATTTTGAGGGCAAGAGGAGAAGGAGGAACAGAGGATAAGATGGTTGGATGGCATTATCAACTCAATAGACATGAATCTGAGCAAACTCTGAGAGACAGTGAAAGAGAGGGAAGCCTGGCATGCTCCAGTCCATGGTGTTGCAGAGAGTCAGAGATGACTGAGCAACTGAACAACAATATTTATTTGTTGGACTTCTTTTGTTCATGCATTTGTCCCCCTTAATTTTGGTTAGTTGTCTGTATGTTCTTGTAGTTCACTAAACTTTAGGAGAAATATTCTGAATTTTTCATGTTACAGTTCATAGACCTCTATCCTTTGGAGTTGGTTATTGGAGCTTTATTAGTTGCCTCTGGTGTCACGTTAACCTGACTTTTGTGATTCTTGATTACTTATGTGGGTGTCAGCACATTTGAGTAAGCACTCTCTTCTTCCAGATTCTTTACAACTTCACTTTGGCAGAGGTAGTTCTTCACCAGGCAGCTCAGCTTGAGCTTCTGATTGTGTCCACTTGTAACATCCTTGGGCAGATGCAGCTTGTTGTTAGGGTTTGTTTTGGGGTGAGGCCACTGCCCAAGTAGTGAGGTTGGGAGTGGAGCTATTGGCTGAGAAGAGCTGATTTTCTGATTGACTGTTGACTTGGTTCCCTGTCCAAGCAAGGCTGTACAATGGGTTTTGCAGTTGCATGGGTTCTCTGGTCAGGCTTACTAGATGGTTGGGACTGGGTACTACACTCAGTAGTAGGTAGGAGTATGAGTAAGCTTCCCTGCCCTGGTGGGATAGCAGAAGGGGCCATGAGCCTGTGTGGCTCATTGTTTGGGGAGCTGAGTCAAGCAAGACTGTGCATTGAGTTCCCTGGCCAGATGGAATCAGCTGTTTTTCTCTGCAACGGGAGAAAGACCTGGGCTGGACCCACTGTTCAGGTACCACTGTAAGCAGGGATGTTGGATGGGCTGTGCAGTGTTCCATGTGCTCTAGTTAAGCCTGATGATCAGATGGGCTGAAAGCTATCTTCAGCAATGGGTAAGGCCATGATTTAGTTTCCCTTCCCAGCTTGAGTGGGAAAATAGGCTCCAAGGCTGGAAAGGCTCTTTGTTTGTAGTCCTGACTCAAGCTGACCCATGTACCAAGTTTTCTGCCCAAACCAGGCCACTGGCTTTGCTTTGTGAATGGTTGGCTCTGCCTGCCAGACTCTCTCATCAAGTGTTGCTGGGCTGCACAAATTACTATAGCGAGGCTTTCTGGGCAGGCTGGATTGGGAGTTATATTTAGTAGTTCACTGGGCTAGGACTCAGACCATTTCCTACTGCCAACCTGGATAGGCACAAACCAGGATCAAGAGCCAGCAAGGTCCTTATTTGAATACCCGAATCAGGCAAACCTGCAATCCCGCCAAGTTCCCTGTAGTGACTGCACCACCATCCTGGGTCTGCAGATGAGCAAAGCAGCTGGTTGGGTCTTCTCCTTGAGTGTTGGATATGGGGAGTCAGCCTCTCAAGACCTGAGTGCTGCCTTGTTGCAAACCCCTCCTTCCTTCTCCATGACAGTCAGATTCCAAGTGGTCAAACCCCAAAGGTCCCCCAAGTTACTTCTGTGGAGTGAGACTGGAGTTTGAGCTCCCAAGAAATAACCCACAGTTTTGGAGGACATCCATCCTGGGCTCTTTTCCTCCAGGGATGAACTGTAGAGTCAGGGGAGCTGGCCAGCAGGGAGGGGTGGTGCGGTCAGCATGTAGTGGCTCCTCTAACCCTTCGAGTGCAATCTGTCCCTGTCTCTGTGATGCAAGAAGGGTGTGCGTCAGTCTCCCCCCTGCCTTCTAGGATCTTCTTAGTCTTGTCTTGTCTGTGAATAGTTGTCTGTTGTTTTCTTCCTGTTGGGGAGCAAAATCAGGATCAGGTATGTCGACATCTTGGAGACAGCACTCCTGCATTTTGAATTGCTTTCTGATTAGCAAATAACCATACTGTCTATAAATGAATCTGGTTTAACAGGTCAAATGCTTCTCAGCTGTCCTTGACAATCACTAAACTGAAAGAACATTTTTGCCAAAGGTTCAAGGAGGAGAGGTAACGTTTAGTTAGAAAACATGGAACTTGTATATGGCTTATATGAGTCAAATTTCAGGTGAGTCATGTTGAGAAAGAGCTCTCAACTGTAACTGGCAGCCAAGTGTGTGAAGTCTTCTAGTGGTTAATAGAATAACCATTGATTTTGATTATCCACATACTAATGCCAAGAAAAATCACGTTGTACTCTTTAAAAAATAAAGTTGTACTCTTTAAGATTTGGTAGAGGATTTATGCTGCCTTTTAGGGAAAATACTGCTTCCAGTGTGAATCATGACATATTTAAGTAAAGATAAATACAATCTACTGATTTAGTGATATGAAGAGTGGAAACAGAATTACCAGAATGAAGATAGGACTTATGTATGAGCATGATTTGATTTTCTAAAGATAGATTCTTTTATTCAAACATTAGATTGTTTGATATAAAAAAGGAATATAAGTTTACTTGAATGTTAATGTCTTTAATGGATACATCATCATTTAACTCTATGATAATTAAGTGTATATAAAACCTATTCTCTTTATTCTTACAATTATTAGAGCAACTTAAATCAGCTTTAATCATTTATGTGCTCAGTTGCTCAGACTTGTCTGACTTGTTGTGGCCCCATGGACTGACTGTAGGCTGCCGGGCTCTTCTGCCCATGGAATTTTCTAATCAAGAATACTGGAGCGGGTTGCCATTTCCTACTCTAGGACCCGGGGATCTTCCCGACCCGGGGATCAAACCTGGGTCTCCTGCATTGGCAAGTGGATTCTTTACCACTAAGCCACCAGGGAAGCTGTTTAATCATTTCAGTTCAGTTCAGTCACTCAGTCATGTCCGACTCTTTGCAACCCCATGAATCACAGCACGCCAGGCCTCCCTGTCCATCACCAACTCCCGGAGTTCACTCAAACTCATGTCCATCGAGTCGGTGATGCCATCCAACCATCTCATTCTCCGTCGTCCCCTTCTCCTCCCGCCCCCAACCTTTCCCAGCATCAGAGTCTTTTCCAGTGAGTCAACTTGTCGCATGAGGTGGCCCAAGTATTGCAGTTTCAGCTTTAGCATCAGTCCTTCCAATGAACACCCAGGACTGATCTCCTTTAGAATGGACTGGTTGGATCTCCTTGCAGTCCAAGGGACTCTGAAGTCCCTTTAATCATTTAGGCTATTCCAAACTTAAAAAAAACCCAAATTAGACATATTTCTGAAATATGTCTTGATAATTTCAACTGTTTACAAGTAAAATTATTCACATATCCCAGTATAGTTTTATTTGGTACACATTATACTGAGAAAACATATTTCTCATGCAAAGATTTGTGTATGTATATTCTAATTGAAAGCATAGCTAAAATACACATATATGTAAAATAACCTTTCTCAGACTGATACTATTAAACTAATGAACTCAAATCCTGAGGGAAGTTTAAGAATCTAGAATGCTTCACTTATACAGATAAACAGATGTGATTTTATTAAAACTTAACAGATGTGATTTTATTGCTATCTTCTGTTTTTACGAAAAGAAAAGCATGCATCTAAGGCCTTGGAATATTTGACATCCTATCCTGGTTTAAGCCCTTTAGAATATCAGATTCCTGTCCTCCTCCACACCTCCAGGGAGCTACTCTTCCTGAAAAAAAGTTCAGAAGCTTTCATAATGCATGACTGTGCTCAGCCCAGTCCTGTGGGAGGTATGGAGGAAGAAAGGAATTTGGCCAGGGGAATTGAAACATATTAAAAAACAGAACACAACACAATAACAGTGTTAAAAACATAACCACTAATGTTGCTATTATGGAATTAACAATGTAACCATCTAAAAAGGACATTTTTTTGGTGTTTCAAAAGAGTAACTGCAGCTGGGTCTGAAATTTGTACTGTTTCTATCATTAATAAAGTTATGGCTTCTTGTTGGATGAAAAAAAAAACCACTAATGTTGTGATTTGGCTTAAGAACGCTAAAGACGTGGGTTTGTAAACCAGGATTTAGTAATTTTCCAGTGCCCTGATGGGTCTATTCCTGTTTCATGTATTGGAACTAAAGATATAGCTATTTAAAAATCCAATTCTAGAGTATGGATTTAAAATGTGTATTGCTCTCTTTTATTAGAGCTGACATATTAGAAGTGACATTGAGAGAGCCATCCCTCTGCTGACATTAAAGGCCATATTGGATCAAACCAAACCTTTGTATTTTATAACTGGAATAGTTTTCAGGTCTTAGCTTTTTATCCATGGTATCTGGTTCTCCTAAGCTTGGAAACTGTTCCATGGAATGCAAACAGAGGTGTATGGAAGGAAAATAAACAGTGTTTCACTTTCCAAGTAGAAAGATAATGCAAGATGCTTGAATTGTTTATATTTCCCAACAGGCAGGTAAATCATGTAAGAAGGAATAAGTGGAATTTTAAAGATATATTTCATTTAACCCAGAATATCCAAAATACTGATTTACCATGTACATTCTTAGAACCCACTGTGTCTTTTTCCCTCATGTCACATCTCAGTTTGGACCAGCTACATTTCTGGTCAGACACAAATGAGTGACTTCACTTTCACTTTTCACTTTCACACATTGGAGAAGAAAATGGCAACCCACTCCAGTGTTCTTGCCTGGAGAATCCCAGGGATGGGGGAGCCTGGTGGGCTTCTGTCTATGGGGTCACACAGAGTCGGACACGACTGAAGTGACTTAGCAGCAGCAGCAGCAGAGTAGTATATCGGTGGTGGCTGCTGTGTTAGCACAGCTCTAAGCTTGTAAAACAGCAGGTTTACACGCATGGGAGCTTCTTTATTGCAGGACTTTACAAAGTCACTGACAGGCTGTGTACAGCAGACACACTTCACACCTGCTTTGTTGTTGCTGTTCAGTCGCTCAGTTGTGTCAAACTTTTTATGACCCCATGGGCTGCAGTGCAGCAGGCTTCCCTGTCCCTCCCTGTCTCCTGCAGCTTGCTCATACTCATGTCCATTGAATTGGTGATGCCATCCAGAAAGTCATCCCCTTCGCCTCCTGCCTTCAATCTTTCCCAGCATCAGGGTCTTTTCCAATGAGCTGGCTCTTCACAACAGATGCCATGGTATTGGAACTTCAGCTTCGGCATCAGTCCTTCCAATGAGTATTCAGGATTGATCTCCTTTAGCATTAACTGGTTTGCTTTCCTTGCTGTCCAAGGGACTCTCAAGAGTCTTCTCCAACACCACAGTTCAAAAGCATCAATTCTTCGGTGCTCAGCCTTCGTATGGCCCAACTCTCACATTCATACATGACCATTGGAAAAACCATAGCTTTGTCTATACAGACCATTGTTGGCAAAGTGATCTCTCTGCTTTTTAATACACTGTCTAGGTTTGTCATAACTTTTCTTCCAAGCAGCAAATGTCTTAATTTTATGGCTGCAGTCACCATCTGCAGTGATTCTGGAGCCCAAGAAAATAAAGGCTGCCACTGTTTCCATTATTTCTCCATCTATTTGCCATGAAGTGATGGGACTGGATGCCATGATCTTAGTTTTCTTTACTCTTGAGTTTTAAGCCAGCTTTTTCACTCTCCTCTTTCACCTTCATCAAGAGGCTCTTTAGTTCCTTTTTGCTTTCTGCAATAATGATGGTGTCATCTGCATATCTGAGGTTGTTGATATTTCTCCTGGCAATCCTAATTCCAGCTTGTGCTTCATTCAGCCCAGCATTTCACATGATATACTCTGCATGTAAGTTAAATAAGCAGGGTGACAATATACAGCCTTGACATACTTTTTTCCCAATTTGGAACCAGTCCATTGTTCCGTGTCCAGTTTTAACTGTTGCTTCTTGACCTGCATACAGGTTTCTCAGGAGGCAGGTAAGGTAGTCTGGTATTCCCATCTCTTTCAGAATTTTCCAGTTTGTTGTGATCCACACAGTCAAAGGCTTTATCATAGTCACTAAGCAGATGTTTTTCTGGAATCCTCTTGCTTTTGATCTCCGGTCAAAAGATCTTGGCAATTTGATCTCTGGTTCCTCTGTCTTTTCTAAATCCAGTTTGTACTTCTGGAAGTTCTCTGTTCATGTACTGTCGAAGCCTAACTTCAATGATTTTGAGCATTACTTTGCTAACACGTGGAATGAGTGCAATTGTGCAGTAGTTTGAACGTTCTTTGGCATTGCCCTTTTTTTGGGATTGGAATGAAAACTGAACTTTTACAGTTCTGTGGCCACTGCTGAGTTTTCCAAATTAGCTGGCATATTGAGTGCAGTACTTTCACAGCATCGTCTTTTAGGATTTGAAATAGTTCAGCTGGAATTCCATCACCTCCACTAGCTTTGTTTGTAGTGATGCTTCCTAAGACCCACTTGACTTCACACTCCAAGATGTCTGGCTCTTGGTAAGTTATCACACCATTGTGGTTATTTGGGTCATTAAGATCACATCTTCTTAGGCAACTCCATTTGGGACACACTGCCTGATATCCTGCAGCACTCTTAGGGAATAACCTTTTGATGTGACTGGATTCTGAAGACATGGCTAACAAATGACTCAGCCCTGGTTTGTACTCCCTCCCACTTTGCTGGTGACCAGGGATTCAGCATTATACCAGACACTGAGCCTTTCTTAATTGGCCTCCATATCTGAAAAATGAAACTGACCAGTGGCATTGAAGGGCTGCTCTGATGACTAATTGAGGGAATTAGTAAATCACTGAGAGAAATTCTGGCACATAGTAGACACCTAAGAAATGTAGTACATATGCATTTTCTATGAATATTTGTGATATTAGAAGGGACAGATTATCTGAAATATATTTGAAGATTATGGTGAGCTTATGGTGTTGAATGAATCCTGTTAGTAAAATTTTTCAAAGGATTCAATTTAGAACTATGTTGATTTCCTTTATATATAAATACATTTATGCATATTTTGAAGTATAATTGATTTACAATGTTGTGTTACTTTTACGTGTACCACAAAGTGATTCAGTTATACACACACACATCTATCTACCCAGCTTGCTATATTCTTTTTCAGATTCTTTTCCATTATCGGTTATTACAAGATACTGAATATAGTTCCCTGTCTGTTATAAATAAAACAGACAAAGAGCTATGTCATTTTAAATCTGCACTTAGAAGCTTTAGGTGCAAGAGATCAGAGGTGGGGTCTCAGAGAGAAGAAAGGGTGCCTTATACTGCTTCCATGCTTTCTTTCCTCTCTACCTTCAGCCAGAAGAACTCTTTAATCATTAGACATTAGGATGAGTTTCTCTCTGAAGAAACAGATACACAGTTAAAACTAGTTGGTTATCTAAAATAGGGAATTTAGGACTGGAGTAAAATGTATACCCAAGCCTGCAAAAGAGATCCTCTTATTCGAAGTTAATTGCCTTGTGTAGTAGGTTGCTATGTGAAATGGTCACTTATATTAACAAATTACTTATGTTTAAAAAGAAAAACATTATATTCTGTTGGCACGCGACACAATGTGCAGCACAAATTTGATAAAAGAATTTGCTGCTGGGATGGTCCACATTCCATAAGCTACAGAACTGACAATTCAGTATTTTTTTTCCCTTGAGTACATTTTTATTCAAAGACAAATAGAATTTTAAAGCTGGAAAGATGTCACATGTCTATTCCTTAGTCTATTTTATATTGAGATATAATTGACATATTTCAGGAGCACAGTTAATGATTTGGCATTTGTGTACATTATAAAATGATCACCACAGT
This sequence comes from Moschus berezovskii, assembly GCF_049115385.1. Lineage (NCBI taxonomy): Eukaryota > Metazoa > Chordata > Mammalia > Artiodactyla > Moschidae > Moschus > Moschus berezovskii. The sequence goes on from NC_142462.1 coordinate 48,559,326, forward strand.
AAGCCTAGTTAAGATCCATCACCACACATAGCTACAAAAATTCTTTTCTTGTGATGCTAACTTTTAAAATTTATTTTCTTAGCACCTTTCAAATATACAATACAGTATTATTGACTACAGTTGCCACGCTGTACATTAAACTGTTTCCTCATGACCTTTCTTGTAACTAACATCTTTTGACCACCTTCACATGTTTCCCTCTCCTTCCCACTCCCCAGCCCCTGGCAAGCACCAATCTGTTGTCTGTACTGATGAGCTGGGGTTTTGTTGTTGTTTTTATGTTCCATATATAATGGGATCATATGGTAGTTATTTTGTCTGACATCTTTCACTGTTATAATATCCTTAATGTCCATCCATGTTGTTGCAAATGGCAGAATTCCTTTTCTTTTATTTGACTGAATAATTTTCCATAGTGTGTATGTGATGTTTTATATATATATATATATGTTAACATGACATTTTATATTGATATACAAATTTATACATGATATCATACACATGCATATATACGATGCCACATTTCCCACATCCATTTAGCCATCAGCAGACACTTAGGTTGCTTTCATGTCTTTGCTGTTGCAATAATGCTGCTGTGAATATGAAGGCACAGATAACTCTTCCACACAGTGTTTTTGTTTCCTCAGGATATATTCCCAGAAGTGGAATTTCTGGGTCATTTGGTGTTTAATTTTTGAAAACCTCCATACTATTTCCCATGGTGGCTGTACTTATTTGCATTTCTATCAATAGTGCACAAGGATTCCCTTTTCTGCATGTCCTTACCAATGCTTGTGCTTTCTTGTCTTTTTTATAAAATCCATCCCTGGGTTGGGAAGATCCCCTGGAGAAGGGAAAGGCTACCCACTCCAGTATTCTGGCCTGGAGAATTCCATGGACTGTCTAGTCCTTGGGGTCACAAAGAGTCGGACACGACTGAGTGACTTTCACTTCACTTCACTTCTAACAGGTATGAGATGATAGCTCATCTCTTCTTTCATTTCCCTGATAGTGATCTTGGTGGATCTGTTTTTCATCTATATGTCTTCTGAAAAATGTCTGTTCAGATCTTCTGTCCATCTTTAACTCAGACTGTGTTTTTTGCTAATGTGTTGTAATGAATTCTTTATACATTTGATCTTTATATATTTAGGTATTAACCCCTCCCCTTATCAGATATATGGCCTGAAAAATTTCCTCTGTTTCCGTAGGTTGCCTTTTCAGGTTATTGATGGTTTCCTTTGCCTTACAGAATCTTTTTTTAGTTTGATATAGTTCCATTTGTCTATTTTTGTTTTGTGTTGGTATCGAATCTAAAAATCATCACCAAGACAGATGTCAAGTAGCTTACTGCATGTTTTCCTCTTCTAAGAGTTTTATGGCTTCAGTACTAAATTCAAGTCCTTAATCAGTTTGTATTTAAGTCTTTTGTGTGGTATAAGATAGCAGTCCAGTTTCACTCTTTTGCATGTGGCTGTCCGGTTTTCTCAACACTGTATGTTCAGGGATCCTCTGTGGTAAATTAATTGACCATGCATAAGTGGATTTACTTCTGAACTCTATTATTCCTCAGATATATATGCCTGTTTTTATGCCAATATAATAACTTTTTCAATTACTGTGACTTTGTGATAAAGTTTGAAATAGGGAGTATGCCTTTTGGTTTGTTCTTGCTCAGTGTAGCTTTAGCTTTCAGAGGTTTTTGTGGTTCCACATAAAATTTAGGATTGTTTGTTCTATTTCTATGAAAAATGTCATTGGAATTTTGATAGGGATTGTATTGAATCTTTAGATTGCTTTGACTTTTATGCATATTTTAACAATATTAATTCCAATCCATGAGCACGGAATATCTTTCCATTTATTTGTGTCTTCTTCAATCTCTTATCAGTGTCTTATAGTTTTTAGTGTACACCTTTTTGGGTTAAATTGATTCCTAGGTGGTTTTATTCATTTTGATGCATTTGTAATGGATTGTTAATTTCTGATTGTTTGTTATTAGTGATAGAAAGGCACCAGATTTTTGTATATTGACAGTTATATCCTGCAACTTTACTGAATTTGCTTATTAGTTCTAGTAGCCAACAGCTTTAAAATATAGAACTACATATAGTCCCATGGGTTCACAAGCATAAATCCTATTTGCATCGGAGCCAGGTGATCTGGAGGCATCTTCTAGGCAGTGGTTGCGAACATTAGGGCATCAGATGAGCGCCCGAGCCCCTTCCCAGGAGGTAGTAGCAGCCTAGAATGAGGAGGGGGAGCACACAGATGGTGTCCCCTGACCACGCTCCCCAGAGAACAGCTCAGTTGACCTCTAGACCTGTTTCATGTCAGAAGCCCACCCCTTAGGCTGCAGTTCCAAGACAAGCAAATAGGCCTTTTTCCCCATACAGACCAGGGTGTATGTACTTCAGTCTACCATCTGCACTGTTCCCCAGGGGTGGTAACCAGCTCAGAACTGCCTCTCCATTTGCTACAGTCCCATGACACTCATGAATGAAAGCCCCATTGGCCACCAGGGACAGGAGATGAAGGGATATCCTCTGGTTGACAGAGAAAAAGTGAGCCACGAGACACAGGTACAAGGCTCCCCTCTGGCGGGTACTGTCACTCGGGAGCGCAGCGGAGGGAGCATGAGAAGGATGTGTCAGCCTCTGACGTCCCTGGAGAGGATTGGGGTGGCCCTTCAATGTGTGTTTAACAAGCAGCCTGCACCTCAGGCTGTGGCTGTGAAGATGAGCTGATGTATCGCTTTCACAGAAAGACCGGGCACCACAGTCTCCTGTCTCTCACTGAGCCCTGGGGCTGGAGCTCGTTAAGAACTCTTTCTGTGGGTGACAGTCCTGGGGAACTGTGAGTTTCAGCCTCACTGGCACCAGAGCCAGGCCTTCGAGAGGTGTCCCTGGGCAGCAGCTGCAAAAGTTGAGGCACCAGATGAGAGTGAAAGTCCTTTCCAGGAGATACATGTGACCTGGAGCAAGGCGGAGGGGCCTGCTGTCCTCTGTCCCTGTAGAGTCTTCAGTGGGCCCTAGATGTGTTATATTAGATGCCCGTCTCTCAGGCCCATGCTGTGAGATAAACAGGTGAGCCTCTTTCACAGAGCTGGGTGTTTTTCAGTTGGCTGCCTCTTTGCTGGTCCCTGGCATGGCTGGGTCAGTGCTCCATTCCTCTGAGAAGTGGTTCCGTTTGCTGTAATCTTGACTCTCATGGACCGAGCCTGCTAGCTTTCAAAGCCAAATGTTTGGGAGGCTCATCCCTTAGGTGCAGGCCTTAAGGGCTGGGGTGTCCAATGTGGGGTTCAAACTCTTTCCTTCCCAAGGAGAAGTGGGGGTTTTGAGTTCTCTCCTGATTTTGAGTTGCTATGCCAGCGGTGGGTTTTATGATGAGATTGTGTTCAGTCTCTTACCTGCTTCACTGTGGCTTTTTCTCATTTGCTCAGTGCAGAGAAGTTGCTCAGCTAGTTTTTGTATTTCTTCAGAAGCAATTGTTCTACCTATAGCTGTAAATGCAGTGTGTCTGGGAGGAGGTGAGTTTAGGGTCTTTTTCTATATCACCCTTTTGAACCATAACCCACTATGATTTCATTCGATGAAAATTAAAGACAGAATTTTTAGAAGTAGCTTTGACCTTACTCATTTTTTATTTTTAAAAGTAAGGAAAGGATCAAAGCTGAAATTATTTTCACAGAAAATAATGAAAATTTAGGAAGACATAACAGAAAATTCCAGGTAATATCCAATCTTCATGATGGCTTATTTGTGAGACTAGCTTTACAAAGAAATTGTACAAATATATCAATCAAGTTAAAAATGCAAAATTGTACATCTCTCTTGGAAAAGGAATCTGTTGGGGTTCTTAGGTTCTCAAGAAGCCTACTCCATGTATTTTCGGTGAGGCACTGTGCAATTCAGAAGGATATGGTAACTTCTTTTGCTAAAAGTGGCACTCGCTTTCTAAAGTAGTATTTAATAGTTAAAACCTGCTTTGATTTATCATCTCTGCATGGTTTGGATACTAGTGTCTAGTTTTTAATCATTTACAATGCATTCTTACTTTGAACAACTATCCTTTGGCAATGGCAATGTTTCCATTCAGGATGGAACCCCAGGAAGATGGCCAGTAAGTCAAAGTTAGAGATATTTGATCTTGTATATGGTGCTCTAGAGTTATAATGTGGTAGGAAGGGATAAGATATCCACTCCAATATTCTTGGGCTTCCCTGGTGGCTCAGACAGTTAAGAATCTGCCTGCAATGTGGGAGACCTGGATTTGATCCCTGGGTTGGGGAGATCCCCTGGAGGAGGGAAAGGCAACCCACTCCAGTATACTTGCCTGGAGAATCCCCATGGACAGAGGAGCCTGGCGGGCTTCAGTCCAGGGGGTCGCAAAGAGTCAGACACAACTGAACGATGAAGCACACACAGCAGAGGACTGTCCTAGGCCAGGCCTCCTCAGCCCTGGCCTGCATGATTACAACCGATTCCTGCCTATGCATTTTTGGGTGTTTCTGGACTTGATGAAATGTGTTTCATAACTTTTATAGTAACTGAAAAATCCAAGTAAATAATAGAACACATCACAACAGACAACAAAGCAAAGCAGTTATTGGTTAAGGGAAAAATGCCCAGGAAACAGGCCAATGGAGTTGTAAAATATAAAACTCTTGATACAAAGACATTTTAATTATTAAGATATAGGTTTCCAGAAGCAATTACAAGAGAAAATTTCCCAAACTTTAACATAAATGTCCATATTTTTGGTTACATTAAATAATGTAATAATAAAGAATAAAAATAACAGAAGTGTCCTGAATATAAGGAAATGCATTTTTTCTTATGACATTTTCCAATATCATCATCAGTGTGAGACACTCAGAAGTTTCATCAATAAAGATGAACCGTGATACTTGTTTTAAGACATTTTATTCATAGGTAGTATCAACAACTATTGTTTAAGCACTGATTAGGGTTTTAAGTTCAGTTCAGTTCAGTCACTCAGTTGTGTCGAACTCTTTGAGACCCCATGAATAACAGCACGCCAGGCCTCCCTGTCCATCACCAACTCCCGGAGTTCACTCAAACTTATGTCCATCGAGTCGGTGATGCCATCCAGCCATCTCATTCTCTGTCGTCCCCTTCTCCTCCCACCCCCAATCCCTCCCAGCATCAGAGTCTTTTCCAGTGAGTCAGCTCGTCGCATGAGGTAGCCAAAGTATTGCAGTTTCAGCTTTAGCATCAGTCCTTCCAATGAACACCTAGGACTGATCTCCTTTAGAATGGACTGGTTGGATCTCCTTGCAGTCCAAGGGACTCTCAAGAGTCTTCTCCAGCACCACAGTTCAAAACCATCAATTCTTCGGCGATCAGCTTTCTTCATAGTCCAACTCTCACATCCATACATGACAACTGGAAAAACCATAGCCTTGACTAGATGGACCTTTGTTGGCAAAGTAATGTCTCTGCTTTTTAATATCTAGGTTAAATATCTAGGTTAGTCATAACTTTCCTTCCAAGGAGTAAGCATCTTTTAATTTCCTGGCTGCAATCAGCATCCGCAGTGATTTTGGAGTCCCCCAAAATAAAGTCAGCCACTGTTTCCACTGTTTCCCCATCTATTTCCCATGAAGTGATGGGACCAGATGCCATGATCTTAGTTTTCTGAATGTTGAGCTTCAAGCAACTTTTTCGCTCTCCTCATTCACTTTCATCAAGAGACGTTTTAGTTCCTCTTCACTGTCTGCCATAAGGGTGGTGCCATCTGCTTATCTGAGGTTATTGATATTTCTCCTGGCAATCTTGATTTCAGCTTGTGCTTCTTCCAGCCCAGCGTTCCTCATGATGTATGCTGCATATAAGTTAAATAAGCAGGGTGACAATATACAGCCTTGACGTACTCCTTTTCCTATTTGGAACCAGTCTATTGTTTCATGTCCAGTTCTAACTGTTGCTTCCTGACCTGCATACAGGTTTCACAAGAGGCAGGTCAGGTGGTCTGGTATTCCCATATCTTTAAGAATTTTCCACAGTTTATTGTGATCCACACAGTCAAAGGCTTTGGCATAGTCAATGAAGCAGAAATAGCTGTTTTTCTGGAACTCTCTTGCTTTTTCCATGATCCAGTGGATGTTGGCAATTTGATCTTTGGTTCATCTGCCTTTTCTAAAACCAGCTTGAACATCTGGAAATTCACATATTGCTGAAGCCTGGCTTGGAGAATTTTGAGAATGACTTTACTAGCGTGTGAGATGAGTGCAATTGTGCGGTAGTTTGAGCATTCTTTGGCATTGCCTTTCTTTGGGATTGGGATGAAGACTGACCTTTTCCAGTCCTATGGCCACTGCTGAGTTTTCCAAATTTGCTGGCATATTGTGCACAGCACTTTCACAGCATCATCTTTCAGGATTTGAAATAGGTCAACTGGAATTTCATCATCTCCACTAGCTTTGTTCGTAGTGATGCTTTCTGAGGCCCACTTGACTTCACATTCCAAGATGTCTGGCTCTAGGTGAGTGATCACACCATCGTGATTATCTTGGTCGTGAACATCTTTTTTGTACAGTTCTTCTGTGTGTGTATTCTTGCCACCTCTTCTTAATATCTTCTGCTTCTGTTAGGTCCATACCATTTCTGTCCTTTATCGAGCCCGTCTTTGCATAAAATGTTCCCTTGGTATCTCTAATTTTCTTGAAGAGATCTCTAGTCTTTCCTATTCTGTTGTTTTCCTCTATTTCTTTGCATTGATCGCTAAGGAAGGCTTTCTTATCTCTCCTTGCTATTCTTTGGAACTCTGCATTCATATGCTTATATCTTTCCTTTTCTCCGTTGCTTTTTGCTTCTCTTCTTTCCACAGCTATTTGTAAGGCCTCCTCAGACAGCTATTTTGCTTTTTTACATTTCTTTTCCATGGGGATGGTCTTGGTCCCTGTCTCCTGTACACTGTTCTGAACCTCTGTCCATAGTTCATCAGGCACTCTATCTATCATATCTAGTCCCTTAAATCTATTTCTTGCTTCCACTGTGTAATCATAAGGGATTTGATTTGGGTCATATCTGAATAGTCTAGTGGTTTTCCCTACTTTCTTCAATTATATCTGAATTTGGCAATAAGGAGTTCATGATCTGAGCCACAGTCAGCTCCTGGTCTTGTTTTTGCTAACTGTATAGAGCTTCTCCATCTTTTCGGTGTTGACCATCTGGTGATGTCCATGTGTAGAGTCTTCTCTTGTGTTGTTGAAAGAGTGTGTTTGCTATGACCAGTGCGTTCTCTTGGCAAAACTCTATTAGCCTTTGCTCTGCTTCATTCCATGCTCCAAGGCCAAATTTGCCTGTTACTCCAGATGTTTCTTGACTTCCTACTTTTTCATTCCAGTCCCCTATAATGAAAAGGACATCTTTTTTGGGGTGTTAGTTCTAAAAGGTCTTGTAGATCTTCATAGAACCATTCAACTTCGGCTTCTTCAGTGTTACTGGTTGGGGCATAGGCTTGGATTACTGTGTTGGACTACTGTGATATTGAATGGTTTGCCTTGGAAACGAACAGAGATCATTCTGTCATTTTTGAGATTGCATCCAAGTACTGCATTCTGGACTCTTTTGTTGACCATGATGGCTACTCCATTTCTTCTAAGGGATTCCTGCCCACAGTAGTAGATATAATGGTCATCTGAGCTAAATTCACCCATTCCAGTCCATTTTAGTTCACTGATTCCTAGAATGTCCACGTTCACTCTTGTCATCTCGTTTGACCACTTCCAATTTGCCTTGATTCATGTACCTAACATACCAGGTTCCTATGCAATATTGCTCTTTACAGCATCGAACTTTTCTTCTATCACCAGTCACATTCACAACTGGGTATTGGTTTTGCTTTGGCTCCATCCTGTCATTCTTTCTAGTTATTTCTCCACTGATCTCCAGTAGCATGCTGGGCACCTACCGAACTGGGGAATTCCTCATTAAGTATCCTATCATTTTGCCTTTTGATACTGTTCATGGGGTTCTCAAGGCAAGTATACTGAAGTGGTTTGCCATTCCCTTCTCTAGTGGACCACATTCTGTCAGACCTCTCCACCATGTCCCGCCCGTCTTGGGTGGCCCCACACGGCATGGCTTAGTTTCATTGAGTTAGACAGGGCTGTGGTCCATGTGATCAGATCGACTAGTTTTCTAAAGTCACCCTCAAATTAAAGTCTTTATAGTCAAGTAGCAGTACAACTTATCAAGTGCGTACCACATGCCAGACTCACTTCCAAGTATGTAACATGCATTGTGAATTTAATGGCCTGATTATTTAATCCCTATTTTTTTCCCAGATAAAAAGGAGACCAAGTAAAATTAAATAACTTTCCCCAATTTATCCAATTAATAAGAGATAGAACCAGGATTTGAACTCAGATAACACCAGTGCCTAGGCCACCCCCACCACTCTCAATAACACACTGAGCAATGACAATGCTAACATCTATAATACAGATCACATTATTAAATTCCTTTACACAAGGCACCATGGATGATTCTGTTAACAATAAATGATATATAAATATAAATTTTTGTGTCCTTAAGAAACTTCACATCTAATGGGTGTGATCATAAATAGCTTCGATACAAGATATATGTATTTTTAAGCTTTTATGATATTTTTGAGATATATTTGACATATAACATTATTTTGTGTGTACACTAATGAGTTTATATATATGGCAAAATAGTCTAAATAAGTCGTTAACATCCATCACCACAGTTTTTTTTTTCCTTGTAATGAGAACTTTAAAAATTCTTAGTAACTCTCAAATAAGATACACTGTTATTAACTATACTCACCATCGTGTACATTATATCCCCATGACTTATTTCATAGCTGGAATTTTTTAGTATTGACTGTCTCCACCCACACACCGCCTCTGGCAACCACCGATCTGTTCTCTGCATCTATGAGCTGAATTTTTTGATTCTGCATATAGGTGACAACCCATGTTTGTCAGTCTCATTTACTCATCTAGTATAATGTCCTCTTCAGGGTCCATCCATGTTGTTAAAAATGGGAAGATCTTGTTTGTTTTATGGCTGATATCCATGTGTGTGTATCTCTGTGTGTACTGCATTTTCTTTACCCATTCATCTGTGCATAGATACCAGTGTTTCCCTATCTTGGCTGTTGTAAATAATGCTGTCTTGAAAACGAGGGTGCATATCTTTTTGAGTCAGTGTGTTCACTCTTTTTTTGGATAAACACCCTGAAGTAGAATTTCTGAATCGTATAGTCATTCCACTTTTAATATCTTGGGGAACCTTCATCTTTTTTCCATAGTGACAGCCCCAATGTACATGCCGACCAACGGGGCACAACGGTTCCTGGTTCAGCACATCCTTACAACATTTGTTATTTCTTGTATTTTGATAATAGTCATCCTAACAGAAGTGAAGTGATAGCTCACTGTGATTTTGATTTGTAATTCCCTGATACTTAGTGATGCTGGGCAACTTACTGTGAACCTATTGGCTATCCATGTCAGGCCATTTTAAAATCGTGTTTTTGGTGTGTGTATTTTGGATAGTAACTATTGGCTTATATTTGGATTACAAGATATGATTTGCAGTGTTTTCTCCCATCCCGCAGGTTGCTGTTTCAGTTTCTTGATGGATTCCTTTCCTGTGCAGAAGCAACTTCTTAGTTTGATGTAGTCCCACTTTTTCTGTCACCTTCTGTCAAATCTAAAAGATTATCACCAAGACCAGTGTTGAGGAGCTTATTACTGCCTCTGTCTTCTGGGAGTTTCATGGTTTCAGTTCTTAATCCATCCAGGCCCTTAATCCATTTTGGTTTTATTTTTGTGTGTGGTATAATGATCCAGTTCCATTCTCTTGCGTATTTTCCAGTTCTCCCAACATCATTTATTGGACACTGTTCTTTCTCTGTTGTATATTCTTGGCTCTGTTCTCATAAATTGACCATATATGTCTGGGTGTATTTTTAGACTCGCTATTCTTTTTCTCAGATCTATGTGCATGTTTTTATGCCAATACCACACTGCTCTACTATAGCTCTCTAGTATAGTTAGAACAAAGCGGTACACATCATGCTCCATAATTTCTATCTTACGTATTTTTAGTCTAAAAATATTATGATTCAGATAAACTCAGAAGGTGACAATGGCAGTGGTTAAAAGAATACTTAGACATTTTCTGGAAATAAGGTAGCATTAAACAAATGTTAAGTAAAAGTCACAGGCTTGAAATGTTGATCTTGATTATTGATTAACCTGAGACTTTTTTGATCTATCTCACAGTTACTGCTGGCATTTAGTATGAACATGTGTATTTTAGTCAGCATTTTTTGGGGGGTAAAAGTCTGAACCTGAATGAATGACACGAAGTGTTATTTTTTAAAATGATACTGAAATAAATGAAATGAAATGAAAGGGACTTTCAAAGCCAGAAGAGCTTTAGGAAATTGAGAACTGAGAACTGGCACTATGACTGGCTCAGTTGAGCGCTTCCCAGTGACGGGGATGAGGGCTGATCAGACCTGAGCCTCTGGCCAGGGAGGTGAGAACTGTGATTGGCAGCCCTATGAGAACCATGAAGTTTCAAGTAGGGCAGCTGGAAGACGAGATGCCAGTTGATCTAAAAAAGAGACCACCAAAAAAAGTGCTAATAAATAAAAATAACATTAACAGACATAAAGGAACACTTCCGGTGTCCCAGGCATTGTTTTAAGCATTTGCAGGCAGTATGCAGTATAGTGCTTGAAGGAAAGCCCGGGCTATGCGCAAAGCACTGTTAGAATGTGTGGAAGGTGGCAGGGGGAGGGGATATAGTGAAGGGGGCTCATACGATGAAGAGCATGAATGGAAGTCTAAGTAGATTTCATTTTACTGACAAGTCAGAGCTAATGCACAGAAAGTAACCCAGGCACAGTTCTAGATTAGGATAAGTAACCTGCATTGAAGAAAGGAGGAACTGGAAGTGGGGAATTAATAATCTATTTTAATTGGAAGTTAAACAAAGACCTGAATTCAGTAGACGGTAGTGGGAACAGGAAAGAGAAATAAAACAAAAACCACATGTAAGGCACTGGGAAGGAGACCTGTACGCAAATAGTGGTTTATGAGGGCTAGGAAGAGTTCCCAATGGCTGATAAATTCCCCACTGAGGGATTACATGAATGGCGGTTCAGTGGCCAAGACAGAGGGTAAGAACTGGTTAACAGGGAAAATGATGATGAATTTGGTCTGGGCGTACTGAGACGGAGCAGGAAATTCCAAATGTGGCACCACATCTTGTGAGAAAATTTAGGGCAGGGAAAATGTAAGCTTCGGGAATAGATGAAATTGCAAACACAAAGGTAAAGAAGAAATGAACTATAGACTGATAAATGCTAATACAAAAACATGTATTTAGCCAAGAGGTTTGTAAAATTTTAAAAATTCGAATTTATTAGATTTCATTAGTAACACAATTACACAGAATAAAGTTCAGAAATTCATCAATGATGGTCACCAATATGTGCTTCTTTGTGGCTTTTTAAACTGTTATTTCTCATGATTCAAATCGATTCACAGGACAGTTGAATTTCATACATAGCTTCATAAGATGAATACAACAGGTCTTCCATCCATAAAATTAATGAAAACATATCTTTCATGAAAGGCACGTAAAGAATCTAAACTAACACATTTATTTAAAAAATTTTGATAACTTTGAATTTCTTTACAATACAAAAAAGAAAATCCCCCAAATGAAACAGATGTAAATGTAGTTTCTGGTTACAGACACACACACAAATACACACACACTGCAACAAACAGACCTCAACAAAATGATAACACACAACTAAATTTAGAAACTACTTACCCACAAAGCTTATTGAAACACTAAATAACGTTTTTAAGATGAGCAAAAAAAAGTAGGGTATGGAATGCCATTCACTTTGCTGAAAACACCATAGATACCATGAATAATTAAAACAAAAGTGACTATCAAAAGTTTAATATCTAGTGAAAATGTAATACTTACTTGAGAATACATACAATTGCTGACTTAATTAAATACGATTACTCATTTTTCTAAGTGTAATTGCCCATTTCATTCTCAGAGATATTAGCACAGTTTAAAGAAATAATACAAACTCAAGCAAGTGGAGGAAATTTTAATCTCAGGGAAAAAAGTAATTTTAATATAGTGTGATAATTAAATTTGAAACTAGTTACTTACATATGTGAATTTAAAGCTTGCATTTTATCAGCAGCAGAATCTTCAGAGGTCTTTCCTGTACCTTCCGAACAAGGAGCTGTCATGTATGGTACGTACAGGGGATTTCCCAAAGGAAATACACAAATGAATGTCTCCAAATTCATTATGCTGACTTATTTTTTACCCACAAAAATGCTCTTGCACCCACCTAAACTTAGTTATAAATAAAAATGTAGTTATTTGAAGTATATAAAAATTAATTTGGCATCACCTTTAAGGCAATGCATGAATACCATCTAAATATTAAAATTCAAAGTGAAAACAAACCAACTGAATAAAAATTAAGTGTTTATAAGTCTATACATATATCCTCAGAAACCTGCAATTTTACAGTTTTTAAACCAAATCTAATGTAGAATCAGAATAGCATACACCCTTAAAAGAAAAACTGAAATGCATATAATGTTTAACTGATCCAAGGGCAGGTATAGTCAATCTTCTTCAAGAACATTTCAATAAAACACATAAATTTAAAGAACAAATTATGTTATTAAAATAGTCTGTGCAATGTTTGTACAAATAACATTTATGATTACAAGTATACTACATATAATCAAGACAAGAGCTGCAATGTGTCCTAATATTAATCATCGTACTTAAAAATTTACAGGACAGGAACATAAATAAAGCTGTTTAGAACTGCCAAACATGACAATAGTCTGTCATTCAGTACAAAGTACTTAATATTTCTGTTGTTTCCAAAGCCATCACGCTAAAATTATAAGTTGCCGCTTACTAAATACCTAAAAGTAACGTGGAAAACTAAAGTCATAAATACATGTATACATACATTTGCATATTTACACGTATGTAGAAGTCATCAGTACACTAGAGCCCAGCTTTAACACTGCCCTTAGTTTCACACTGCAGGACCACCTCTCACATTTAAGAAAGGTCCTTCCATTACTTTCAGTTAAAAAAACAAAATAGAACAGCTTTGGTCAGGTCCCAGATGCACTTACCATATACTACATTCTGTGTTGCTGCAAGACTCTAGTCTAGAGAGATCCACATGTAAGTACTCATTTGGTTTGAAAATGCATTTTACCATTTACTGCCAAAACTCAGAAGAGACCACAATCTTTTAGATTATTTTTTATGATGACATCTGTTACGGCATCAAAGACAAACTGCACGTTCTTGGTATCTGTGGCACATGTGAAGTGGGTGTATATTTCCTTTGTGTCCTTTCTCTTATTGAGGTCTTCAAACTGACACTGAATATATGCAGCTGCCTCTTCATATGTGTTTGAGCCTGAGAAGGGAAATGGAAAGAAATGTAAGGTGAAGTTAAAAGGAGTATACTGCTAAGCAACATGGACCTTAAAATACAGAAATAGGTTTCATATGTATAAAATATGTAGATTCCATCATAATTGTCTTTGCCCTTTGAGAATAAGATAAACTTTAAGTGAAAAATACCCAATGTTAATCACCCTTTAATGACTGTAAGTTACCCTTAAAGGAAAAAAAACAAACAAACCAAAAACATGGTATTCCATGTTCCCCATGATCTTTGTTCCTGCCTCAGGCTTGCTATAACACTTCTAGCCTATAGTGGCTGATCAAGAAATGCTGACTGTGTACTGACTGATATATTTTTATTCAAAGTGTTGTGTTAGTTGCTCAGTCTTGTCCGACTCCTTGTGACTCCATGGACTGTAGCCTGCCAGGCTACATGGAATTCTCCAGGCAAAAATACTGAAGTGTGTTGCCATTTCCTTCTCCAGGGGATTTTCCCATCCCAGGGATCGAACCCAGGTCTTCCACATTGCAGGTGGATTCTTTATTGTCTGAGTCACAAAGGAAGCCATTTTTATTCAATTTCCTATATATATTCAATACATTAACTAGCATTTATCTCTCAGTTTTTTATTCAAAAACTGTACAGTGGTCTACAATGTGGTATATGGCTATGAGGTCACAAAAAGATGAATGACAGAATGATGGCTGCTTTCATCAGATGACTGAAGACTCTAGGGTACATTTTGATACTTGGCAGTATCTAAAAATAATCACACATGTACTCTGTAACCCAAAAGTTCAGGTTTTAGGTACGTCTCTGACAGAATACACCTTTATATGTATATATAAAGTCTGGTGAATATATTCACCAGAAGACATAGAAAGGCTGTTAATAGCAGAACTACTTCTACTTTAGGAAACAACCCAAAAGCCAGCCACTGTAGACTGGCTGATAAATTCCAACATACTCATACAATGAGCTTCCACAGAGAAATGAGAATAAAAATACTGCTACACACAATACTATAGATGAGTTTCAAAAACATACTGTTGAACAAATGAAGGCAGACACAAAACAGTATACTATGAACAACTGATGTTTAGAAAACAAGCTTGAAAAGAGTAAAAATTAATCAATGAAGATGGAAGGCATGATAATGATTACTCTCTGTGTGGGTGGAAGTCAATCACTTAAGACTGGAAAGGGGATGACAGGGTTTCTGGGGACCTGGAAATGTTCTATTTCTTGACCTGAGTGGTACATGCATCAGTATTTTCATTTTTTAAAATTCAGGAAGTTTCATATCTGTGCTAAGTGTGTATAATTTATGTACTGTTTGTGTACTTACATTAAACTTCAATAAAATGTTCACTTGAAAAAAACCTACAGTAATAACACAAAATTATGTGCCTGGCCTTCAAGGTCCTCTGTTACCCAGCCTGCATGGGAAAGCCATTCTGAAACCCTCTGTTCCACATCTGAGGCTCATTCCATATCTAGAGGAAATTTATATTCAAAGCATCACTGCATTACCATAGTGCTTCCCCTCCCTTGAACTTCACTGGCTGTTTTCATAACTCGGCTACTGTAAGTAATGCTGCAATGAACAGAGGGGTACATATATCACTTCCAAAACGGGTTGTCATTTTCTTCACATACCTAGAAGTGAAATTGCTGAATTATATGGTAGATCTACTTCTAGTTTTTTGGGAAATTCATGTTGTTTTCCGTGGTGGCAGCACCAATTTACAGTCTCAGCAATAGGTTACAAGAGTTCCTCTTTCTCCCCATTGTTACCAACGTTTGGCATTTCTCTTCTTTATGGTAACAGCCATTCTAACAGGTGTGTGATAAGAGCTAACTGTGGTTCTGATTTGCATTTCCCTGATGATCAGTGATGTTAAGCACCTCTTCATGGACATGTTGGCCACTGGTATGTCTTTGGAAAAAGGTCTATTCAGATCCTCTGCCCATTTTAAAAGTCAAATTGTGTGTTTTTGTTACTGAGTTGTAGTTCTTTATACAGCTGACCCTGTGGATTTGTAACCAGCAAATATGGAGGACAAGCCACACCATGCCATTTTATGCAAGAGACTTTATTCATAGAAAGAATAAATAATCCTAACAATTTTGAATCATAAAAGACTCCAAAAGCTAAAGCAGTCTTGAAAAGGAACAACAAAGGTGGAAGCATCCATGGGTTGCTGTTACCTATGGCAGGTCCTCAAACTAGTGTTTTGGTATCCAAACTAGTATAGTGGTTTCCATGGGATACCACTACTGTATACCAAACTGCTGCTGCTGCTAAGTTGCTTCAGTTGTGACCGACTCTGTGCGACCCCATAGATGGCAGCCCACCAGGCTCCCCCATCGCTGGGATTCTACAGGCAAGAATACTGGAGTCGGTTGCCATTTCCTTCTGTATAACAAACTAGTGTATACCAAACATCGATATCAAACTAGTGTAGTGGTATCCTATGGATACTGAGGGGAAACTGCACATTTTGAATCAGTTCAGTCACTGAGTCATGTCCGACTCCTTGCAACCCCACGGACTGCAGCACACCAGGCATCCTGTCCATCACCATCTCCTGGAGTTTACCCAACTCTTGTTCATTGAGTCGGTGATGCCGTACAACCATCTCATCCTCTGTCGTCCTTTTCTCCTCCTGCCTTCAATCTTTACCAGCATCAGGGTTTTTTCCAATGAGTCAGTGCTTTGCATCAGGTGGCCAAAGGATTGGAGTTTCAGGTTCAACATCAGTCCTTCCAATGAACACTCAGGACTGATCTCCTTTCGGATGGACTGGTTGGATCTCCTTGCAGTCCAAGGGACTCTCAAGAGTCTTCTCCAACAGCACAGCTCAAAAGCATCAATTCTTCTGCACTCAGCTTTCTTTATAGTCCAACTCTCAAATCCATACATGACTACTGGAAAAACCACAGACTTGACTAGATGGACCTTTGTCGGCCAAGTAATGTCTATGTTTTTTAATACGCTGTCTAGATTGGTCATAATTTTTCTTCCAAGAAGCAAGCATCTTTTAAATTTCATGGCTGCAGTGATTGTGGAGCCCAAGAACTAAAGTCTGCCACTGTTACCCCATCTTATTTGCCATGAAGTGATGGGACTGGATGTCATGATCTTAGTTTTCAGAATGTTGAGCTTTAAGCCAACTTTTTCACTGGTCTTTGTCATCAAGAGGCTTTTTAGTTTTCCTTAGCTTTCTGCCATAAGGATGGTTATCATCTGCATATCTGAGGTTACTGATATTTCTCCTGGATTCCAGGTTGTGATTCATCCAGCCCAGCATTTCACATGATGTACTCTGCATATGAGTTAAATAAGCAGGGTGACAATATATACAGCCTTGACGTACTCCTTTCCGTATTTGGAACCAGTCTATTGTTCCATGTCCAGTTCTAACTGTTGCTTCTTGACCTGCATACAGATTTCTCAAGAGGTAGGTAAGGTGGTCTGGTATTCCCATCTCTTTCAGAATTTTCCACAGTTTATTGTGATCCACAATGTCAAATGCTTTGGCATAGTCAATAAAGCAGAAATAGATGTTTTTCTGGAACTCTCTTTTTCGATGAAACAGCAGATGTTAGCAATTTGATCTCTGGTTCCTCTGCCTTTTCAAAAACCAGCTTGAACATCGGCTAGTTCATGGTTCATGTATTGTTGAAGCCTGGCTTGGAGAATTTTGAGCATTACTATGGTAGCGTGTGAGATGCATTAGCATTAGCATAGCATTACTATGGTACAGCAATTGTGTGGTAGTTTGAGCATTCTTTGGCATTGCCTTTCTTTGGCAATGAAAACTGACGTTTTCCAGTCCAGTCACCACTGCTGAGTTTTCCAAAATGCTGGCATATTGAGTGCAGCACTTTAACAACATCATCTTTAGGATTTGAAATAGCTTAACTGGAATTCTATCACCTCCATTGGCTTTGTTCATAGTGATGCTTCCTAAGGCCCATGTGACTTCACATTCCAGGATGTCTGGCTCTAGGTGAGTGATCATACCATCGTGATTATCTGGGTCATGAAGATCTTTTTTATACAGTTCTTCTGTGTACTTTTGCCACCCCTTCTTAATATCTTCTGCTTTTGTTAGGTCCATACCATTTCTGTCCTTTATAGAAATGGCTGCGCGGTGCTGGAGTGGCGAGAGGCCGTGAGGAGATTCAAGGGCAAAGTAGAAGACCCAGCAAGATGGTAGGAGGGGCGAATTCGCATTTAGAATGAAACCCCATTCCCACCAGAGATGCTAAGAGGGCTCAAACAAACCTTGTGCACACCAGGACCCAGGGATCCCGGGACCCCACAGGGACTGAGCCAGAACTGTGTTTGAGTATCTCCTGTGGAGGGATAGGTCAGCAGTGGACTGCCACAAGGACAGGGGCTTTGGGAGGAACACACTTGGGTATGGCATAATCTCTCTTGGAGGTGGTCACCATTAACCCCACCATAGAGCTGCTAGAACTTACACAGGACTGGGAAATAGACTCCCGGAGGGCACAATCAGAACGTTGTGCACCAGGACCCAGGAGAAAGGAGCAGTGACCCCACCAGAGACTGATCCAGAGTTGCCTGAGTGTCCAGGAGTCTCCAGTGGTCTTGTGGGCTGGTGGTGGCCTGCTGCAGGGTTGGGGGCACCGAGTGTAGCAGTACATGCATGGGATGTTTTGAAGGAGGGGCTTCCCTGGTGGCTCAGAAGTTAGAGCGTCTGCCTCCAATGCGGGAGACCCGGGTTCGATCCCTGGGTCGGGAGGATCCCCAGGAGAAGGAAACGGTAACCCACTCCAGTATTCTTGCCTGGAGAATCCCATGGACAGAGAAGCCTGGTAGGCTACAGTCCACGGGGTCACAAAAAGTGAGACACTTCACTTCACTATTATCTTCATTACCTCCAACATAGTTTGGCCCCAGGTAAATAGCAGGGAGGGAGCACAGCACCACCCATCAACAGAAAATTGGATTAAAGATTTACTGAGCATGCCACCCATCAGAACAAGACCCAATTTCTCCCTCAGTCATCTGTCAGTCTCTCCCATCAGGAAGCTTCCATAAGCCTCTTATCCTTCTCCATCAGGGGACAGACAAACTGAAAACCACAATCACAGAAAACTAACCAATCTGATCACAGGGACCACAGCCCTGTCTAACTCAATGAAACTGTGAGCCATGCCGTGTAGGGCCACCCAAGATGGACAGGTCATGGTGGAGAGTTCTGACACAGTGTGGTCCACTGGAGAAGGGAATGGCAAACCACTTCAGTATTCCTGCCTTGAGAACCCCATGAACAGTATGAAATGGCAAAAAGATAGGAGACTGAAAGATGAACTCCCCAGGTTGGTAGGTGCCCAATATGCTACTGGAGATCAGTGGAGAAATAACTCCAGAAAGAATGAAGACAATGAAGCCAAAGCAAAAACAACACCCAGTTGTGGGTTTGGCTGGTGATGAAAGCAAGGTTAAGGCTGTAAAGAGCAATATTGCATAGGAACCTGGAATGTTAGGTCCATGAATCAAGGCAAATTGGAAGTGGTCAAACAGGAGATGGCAAGACTGAACGTGAACATTTTAGGAATCAGTGAACTAAAATGGACTGGAATGGGTGAATTTAAATCAGATGACCATTATATCTACTACTGTGGGCAAGAATCCCTTAGAAGAAATGGAGTAGCCATCATAGTTAATGAAAGAGTCCTAAATGCAGTACTTGGATGCAATCTCAAAAACGACAGAATGATCTCTGTTCGTTTCCAAGGCAAACCATTCAATATCACAGTAGACCAACACAGTAGTCCAAGTCTATGCCCCGACCAGTAATGCTGAAGAAGCTGAATGGTTCTATGAAGATCTACAAGACCTTTTAGAACTAACACCCAAAAAAGATGTCCTTTTCATTATGGGGGACTGGAATGCAAAAGTAGGAAGTCAAGAAAACACTTGGAGTAACAGACAAATTTGGCCTTGGAGTACAGAATGAAGCAGAGCAAAGGCTAACAGACTTTTGCCAAAAGAACACCCTCTTCCAACAACACAAGGGAAGACTCTACCATTGACATCACCAGACACTCAACACCTAAATCAGATTGATTATATTCTTTACAGCCAAAGATGGAGAAGCTCTATACAGTCAGCAAAAACAAGACCAGGAGCTAACTGTGGTTCAGATCATGAACTCCTTCTTGCCAAATTCAGGCTTAAATTGAAGAAAGTAGGGAAAACCACTAGACCATTCAAGTATGACCTAAATCAAATCTGTTATGATTATACAGTGAAAGTGAGAGATAGATTTAAGGGACTAGATCTGATAGAGTGCCTGATGAAGTAAGGACGGAGGTTTGTGACATTGTACAGGAGTCAGTGATCAAAACTACCCCCAAGAAAAAGAAATGCAAAAAAGCAAAATGGCTGCCTGAGGAGGCCTTACAAATAGCTGTGAAAAGAAGAGAAATGAAAAGTAAAGGAGAAAAGGACAGATATACCCATGTGAATGCAGAGTTCCAAAGAACAGCAAGGAGAGATAAGAAAGCCTTCCTTAGGGATCAGTGCAAAGAAATAGAGGAAAACAATAGAAAGGGAAAGACTAGAGATCTCTTCAAGAAAATTAGAGATACCAAGGGAACATTTCATGCAAAGATGGGCTCAAAAAAGGACATTTTGAATGTTAACCCCTAAGCAGATAAATGCTTTGCAAATATTTTCTCCCATTCCTTTGGCTGCAGTTTTATTTTGTTGATGATACCCTTTGACATGCAGAAGCTTTTAAGTTTGATGTAGTCCCAATTGTCTATTTTTGCTTTTGGTGTCAAACCTAAAAATTTAGTCAAGACGGATATCCAGCTTACTGCCTATGTTTTCTTCTAGGAGTTCTATCATTTTTTACACTCAAATCTTTAATCTATTTGGGTTTATTTTTGTGTATGGTAGAGACAGCAGTCCAGTTTTCCTAACATTTATTGAAGAGACTGCTCTTTCCCCACTGTATATTCTTAAGTCCTCTGTCATAAATTACTTGATCATGTATGCATGGTTTATTTCTAGGCTTTCTATTCTGTTCCTCAGTTCTGTTTTTAATGCCAACACCACACTTGTTTTGATTACTCTAGCTGTTGGAAACCAGGAAGCATGGTGCACCTTTGTTGTTCCTTTTAAAGACTGCTTTAGTTTTTGGAATCTTTTATGACTTAAAATTCTTAGGATTATTTATTCTTTTTGTGAAAGAATTTTGATATGGCTTACATTGAGTCTTTTAGACAACTGTAGGTAGCATGGACTGTTCTAACAGTATTCTAATCGGGCATGGAATGTCTTTCCATTTATTTGTATCTTCTTCAATTTCTTTCATCTGTGCTTTAGTTTTCAGCATACATGTTTTCACCTCCTTGGTTAAATTTATTCCTAGAAATTTGTTTTTAATGCAACTACAAATCTGACTTTTAATTTTTCTTATAGTTCACTACTACTAATATTTTTAGGTACTGATTTGTATCCTGCAGTTTCACTAAATTCATTGACTATGATTCTTAACAGTTTTCTTGTGAGTCTTTTAAGATTTTCTATATGTAATACCATGTCTTCTGTGAATACTATACTTCTTCTTGGTTTCTGATTTGGATGCCTTTATTTTTCTTGCTAACTAAGTGGCGTGTGTGTGAAGTTGCTCAGTTGTGTTCGACTCTTTTCGACCCCATGGACTGTAGCCTACCAGGCTCCTCCATCCATGGGATTTTCCAGGCATGAGTACTGGAGTGGGTTGCCATTTTCTTCTCTAGGACTTTTAATACTATGTTGAACGAAGTGGTGATGGTGGGAAACTTTGTCTTATTCCCTATCTTAGAAAAAAAGCTTTCAGGTTTTCACGGTTGAGTATGGTATTAGCTATAGAATTGTCATATGGCCTTTGTTGCATTGAGGTACACTCCCTCTGCACCTTTTTGTTGAGTTTTTATCCCCTAAATGGATATTGAATTTAAAGATGCTTTTTTGGTCGTTGTCGCTGCATCTGTTGATTATTTCTTAGGTGGTATCACATTAACTGATTAGCGGGTATTGAACTATCATTGCATTCCAAGAATAAATCCCATGCAGTAATGGTGTATGATCCTTTTAATGTACTGCTCAATTCAGTTTACTAACATTTTGTAGAAGATTTTTACATCTGCATTTATCAGAGATATTTGGCCTGTAATTGAAAAAGCAAGAGTTCCAGAAAAACATCTATTTCTGCTTTATTAACTATGCCAAAGCCTTCGACTGTGTGGATCACAATAAACTGTAGAAAATTCTGAAAGAAATGGGAATACCAGCCCACCTGACCTATACCTCATGAGAAATCTGTATGCAGGTCAGGAAGCAACAGTTAGAACTAGACATGGAACAACAGACTGGTTCCAAATAGGAAAAGGAGTATGTCAAGGCTGTATATTGTCACCCTGCTTATTTAACTTCTATGGAGAAAGAAATGGCAACCCACTCCAGTATTCTTGCCTGGAGAATCCCAGGGACGGGGGAGCTTGGTGGGCTGCCGTCTATGGGGTCGCACAGAGTCGGACACAACTGAAGCGACTTAGTAGCAGCAGCAGCATGCAGAGTACATCATGAGAAACGCTGGGCTGGATGAAGCACAAGCTGGAATCAAGATTGACGGGAGAAACAGCAATAACCTCACATATGCAGACGACACCACCTTTATGGCAGAAAGTGAAGAAGAACTAAAGAGCCTCTTGATGAAAGTGAAAGAGGAAAGTGAAAAAGTTGGCTTAAAGTTCAACATTCAAAAAACAAAGATTATGCCATCCAGTCCCATCACTTCATGGCAAATAGATGGGAGAAACAGTGAAAACAGTAGCTAACTATTTTTTTGGGCTCCAAAATCACTGCAGATGGTGAATGCAGCCATGAAATTAAAAGACGCTTACTTCTTGGAAGGAAAGTTATGAGCAATCTAGATAGCATAATAAAAAGAGACATTACTTTGTCAACAAAGGTTCATCTAGTCAAGGCTATGGTTTTTCCAGTAGTCATGTATTGATGTGAGAGACTGTAAAGAAAGCTGAACACTGAAGAACTGATGCTTTTGAACTGTGGTGTTGGAGAAGACTCTTGAGAGTCCCTTGGACTGCAAGGAGATCCAACCAGTCCATCCTAAAATAGATCAGTCCTGGGTGTTCATTGGAAGGAATGATGTTGAAGCTGAAACTCCAATATTTGGCTAACTGATGTGAAGAGCTGACTCATTTGAAAAGACCCTGATGCTGGGAGAGATTGAAGGCAGGAGGAGAAGGGGAGGACAGAGGATGAGATGGTTGGATGGCATCACTGACTCAATGGAGGTGAGTGTGAGCAGACTCTGGGAGTTGGTGATGGACAGGGAGGCCTGGCGTGCTGTGATCCATGGGGTCGCGAAGAGCTGGACATGACTGAGCGGCTGAACTGAAATTTCCTGTGACATATTTGCCTGGTTTAGGTAACAGGTAATGCTGGTCTGGTAAAATGAATGATGGAAGAGGAGAGAATGCTTCCAATTTTGGAAGATTGAGAGAAGAATTATTAGCAGTGCTTCTCAGAGTGTTTGGTAGAATTCACCAGTAAGGCCACCTGCTTATGAACTTTTGTTTACTGGGAGGTTTTTGATTACTGATTGAACTCTTTACTAATCAGTCTATTCAGATTTTCTATTTCTAATGATTCAAAACCTGGTTGATTGTTTCTAGGAAATTTTCTCTAGGTTGTCAAAATAAGTTTACATTTTATCTCAAGTAAACAGCAGACAGCCATATACTTTACAAATTAAATTTTAGTTTATTAAATCATAATAAGGTTAGTACACTGAAATATAAAGGAATAAACAATGTCCTGTTGACTCACAGAAGCTAATGCAACCTCTAAATTAAAAATATGTTTTGAGAAAACAGCTTGCCCTGTGTGCATTCCTCAAACTGCTGTATATATTCCAGGCAACTATTTACATTACCTAATCCCCAGAACGACAAGATACATGAAAGAACTAGCAAGTACAGTATTAAACCTGATTTTAAGTTTTGGCAAAGAACACCTGAGGGAAGGAGTGGTGGAAGATGACATTAGTTTCTAACATGATAGAACTGTCTTGAATAAAGGTTTATTACAGATGATATAACCTGGCTCAAGACTGGAGAATGGGAGGCTGGTTATATAATTCAAAGGGAGATAAAGATGATTTGAAAAAAAAAAATAGCGTGAGTTCAATTTGAGTCTCAGGTGTTAAAAAACACAGATATGCTCAGCAAGAGGTTGGAAATGCAAGCCTGAGTCTCCACAGAGAAATTAGAGTTGACAACAGAATTTATCATGCTGAGAATAAATATGCCTATGAAAGAATAAAATGCTGGAAGATTATAAGACTGCAGATGGAATCTGGTAAAATGCCAACATACAAATAAAAAGAGGAGAAGACAGAAGCAAAGAGAGGTAGGATATAAACCAAGTGAGGAGTTTGCAGGCTACATGTTGTCTTCTATAGCAAACAGTACAGAACAGGAATTAAGAACTGCAGGAGCACCAGAGAATCTGAATCAGGTGAAACAAGAATTCTATACTACTCTGCTAAAAGAATCTTAGATCAGTGATTATTACTAACTTTAAAAAAAAATGTATGCCTAGCCAAAAAAAAAAAAAAAGAGCTAACAACTATGTTGTTGGTGGCTCTAAAATCTCTGTAGGTGTGTAATATTTGAGGAGTAATCTGGGTTCTCTGGGACTTTCCCTGGTGGCTAAGACAGTAAAGAACCTGATTCAAACTCTGGGTCAGGAAGAACTCCTGGAGAAGGGAATGGCTACCCACTCTAGTATTCTTGTCTGTAGAATCCCGTGGACAGAGGAGCCTGGTGGGCTATAGTCCATGGGATCGCAAAAGAGACACAACCGAGTGACTAACACTTTCACTTTTTCACACGGGTCCTCTGACATTAACATAAAAGGGCTACTTTACAATGCTGTTGTTGTTTAGTCCATAAGTCGTGTCTGACTCTAGCAACCCCATGGACTGTATCCTGCCAGGCTCCTCTATCCATGGGATTTCCCAGGCGAGAATACTGGAGTGGGTTGCCACTTTCTTCTCCAGGGGATTTTCCCAACCCAGGGATCAAACCCACATCTCCTGGATTTACAGGCAGATTCTTTACTGCTGAGCCAGCAGGGAAGCCCTTACTTATTTCACTACAGAAAATGACAATGACCTTAAAGATAAAGGCAAAACTGAATTGCCTTGATTTTAGATATCTTCAGTCTTGGAATCAGAACTATTAATAATTCTATCCCCAATAAAGCACTAAAAATATTTGAGTAAGGTGACTTAGGATACTAAGTCTTTCAAAAATTAAACTGAAAACAAGTCTGTGAAATTATGTTGAATTGAAGTATAACTCTGTGGGCTTTCCTTGTGGTTTAGCTGGTAAAGAATCCACTTGCAATGTGGGAAACCTGGGGTTCAATCCCTGGGCTGGGAAGATCCCCTGGAGAAGGGAAAGGCTACCCTGCCTCTTGAGAAATCTTATGCAGGTCAGGAAGCAACAGTTAGAACTGGACATGGAACAACAAACTGGTTACAAATAGGAAAAGGACTAAGTCAAGGCTGTATATTGTCACCCTGCTTATTTAACTTCTATGCAGAGTACATCATGAGAAACACTGGGTTGGTTGAAGTACAACCTGGAATCAAGATTGCCAGGAGAAATATCAATAACCTCAGATATGCAGATGACACCACCCTTAAGGCAGAAAGTGAAGAGGAACTAAAGAGCCTCTTGATGAAAGCAAAAGAGGAGAGTGAAAAAGTTGGCTTAAAGCTAAGATCATTGCATTTGGTCCCATCACTTCATGGCAAATAGATGGGGAAACAGTGGCTGACTTTATGTTTTTGGGCTCCAAAATCATTGCAGATGGTGACTGCAGCAATGAAATTAAAAGATGCTTAGTCATTGGAAGAAAAGTTATGACCAACCTAGACAGCTTATTAAAAAGCAGAGAAATTACTTTGTCAACAAAGGTCCATCTAGTCAAGGCTATGGTTTTTCCAGTAGTCACGTATGGATGTAAGAGTTGGACTCTAAAGAAAGCTGAACGCCGAGAATTGATGCTTTTGAACTGTGGTGTTGGAGAAGACTCTTGAGAGTCCCCTGGACTTCAAGGAGATCCAACCAGTCCATCCTAAAGGAGATCAGTCCTGGGTGTTCATTGGAAGGACTGATGGTGAAAATGAAGCTCCCATACTTTGGCCACCTCATGCGGAGATCTGACTCATTTGAAAAGACCCTGATGGTGGTTGGATGCCTTCACCAACTCAATGGACATGAGTCTGAGTAAACTCAGGGAGTTGGTGCTGGATAGGGAGGCTTGGCGTGCTGCAGTCCATGGGGTCGCAAAGAGTCGGACATGACTGAGCGACTGAACTGAACTGAACTGAAAACTCTGATCCACAAAAAGGGCTGTAGTAAAGAGCAGTAGGGTCACACTGATTGAAGAACCCTCTGCTTTGCCTCTAGTGAGAATATAATTAAATGCATTCTGACTGTTAATGTTCTGGATGCAGCAGGTGCAGAGGACTCGGGTCTGGATTGGGACACTCTTGCTTCATTCCTCCCAGTGCTCTCACCTGTATTAGTGGGATATAAAAGCATCCATAGCACACGGTTGTTTTAACACTTTCGTGGAAAGGCAGTAAATATTTGTACAATTTACTCAACAGAAAACTAAACTTTTGTTTATAAGAAAAAAATTTTGTTTTTAAGAAAAAAAAATCTTAAAATAATTAGGATGGAGTGAGGGTGGTTATTATTCTGTCGTGTTCAACTCTGTGGAGGGGACCTGGGGGGCGAGGGGTGAATATCTGTGCTCCTTGTGCCCACTTCCAGTAGTAGTCAGGGAAGTGTTCCAAAGAACTAAAGCAGTGTTTTTGCCCAACTTTTGATTTCACAGATGGAGTACTGAGACAGGGAAATTAACTGCCTCATTCAAGATCAAAGAGCAAATTATGGGAAAGCCAGGACTGCAACTCAGCTTCCTTTTCTCAAAGCAGACCATTTCCCACAGCAGTAAAATTGAAATAGCATTAAGGTCTCACTACCAAAGCCTGGATTTCTTGTGAACCCTTCCCCCATTCCCCTGAGCAGTTAGCTAACTCAGACTCCTTTCTAATCTTTCCTGCCTTACAATTACTTACTGTTCATTTTCCTCTGTAGTCACATGCTGCACTGTTGTTGTATTATCTGTTTCCTTAGGAGTACCTCTGTCTCAGAGATTCGTCAGTGAACAGAGACACATCTTATTTATTGTGCGTCACATAATACCTGACCTAAGATCTGGTAACTGCATGAACAAATCAGTATCTTAGGTTTACAAAGACTTGGGGTCACCATAGAAAATTATCTAACAGCTTTTCCATAAAATGAATGTTATTTTTAATCATCCGCACCTCAAGGAGCCACCTGGGCTTGAATGCAGTTTGCTAAATAATTTTGCTTACAGGTTAAGAACTACTAAGCCAAGAGATTCAAATCAACAACTGAAATCTTGGCTTAGGGGAACTTTCACTTAGAAATCTACGAGTTGACAGAGAAAGTAAAATACCTGCATATTCTGGATAGCATATAGTGAGAGGGCTCTTCTTGATTTTTTCTTCAAAGAGATCCTTCTTGTTCAGAAAAAGTATAATCGATGTATCTGTAAACCATTTGTTGTTACATATGCTGTCGAATAACTTCATGCTTTCATGCATTCGGTTCTGTAAAAGAATACAGCCAGTGTGTCATAAGGGCAAAGATTCTGAGAAATATTACTTTTTAAAAATAATGAGTGTGTGGGAAAAAGAATGTGGCAGTACAACAGAGCTTAGTCAGCTGAAAAATAGATAACCTATCACAAAAATACTCTTCTGCCATTTAAGAACAAGCACACGTGATGATTTTAGGCGAGATGAATATCTGCATCACTCATCACCCTTTTGCGTCCACCCAGCACTCGCTGAGTGCCCGCGGTGTGTCACTGTACTGCAGGAGCTTGTGATCTAGAAATGCCAACTGCAGACATCTCAGAGGAGACCTCATCATTAGAGTGAACTGAAGTTTCCATTAAAAGGTAAGTAGAGATTTTTAAAGATTAATAAATGGAAAAAGCTGAAATACAATTAGACCAATACCCTATATACTAGTGTATGAGGGAAGGAAACCTCCAATCCCTGTTTCCTGCCCTTCTGGTATTTGTGGTTTCAAAAAGGGCACTGATATATTATAGAGTGCCAGAAGGACAGAAATGAATGTTGTATGTTACACCTACTGAACGGTAACTATATATACCTTATCTTAAAAAAAAAAAAAGAAACTGACATTTATAGCTTTTCTATTTAAAAATATTTCCCCCAGATAATGGTACACTGAAACACATGTGACAATTACATGACAGCAGCGAAGTATAATATAGCTCAGGGATTACTAAGCTGGCAGAAGTAAGAAATATAAGCCTTGGACTATAATGGAGCTAACTTTATTTTTATTCAGTATGTAGATACGAGATCTCAGCTAAATGCCTAGTTAAGCATCTAGGGTTGAAGTGAGATGAACTCTTTGTCTTCTCCTTTTTATGAGGATCCATCATAAAATGTATGCTTCTTTGCATACTAAGAGGGAAATCTACTAAATAGAAAAGTTAGAGAAGAGTGCCTGAACTTTCACATTATTCAGGCATTAGCAAGAATTTCTCAAGACTTTTTCTTAGAAAAATTCTTGGCGACAACTCCAACTCTTCCGCGTCCAGTCTGTAACAGAGGCTCTACTCACCATCTCTTCGTCTTCAGCTAGGACCAGATCATAGTCACTCAGCGCCACACAGAAGATGATGGCGGTCACTCCTTCGAAGCAATGAATCCATTTCTTCCGCTCGGATCTCTGTCCTCCCACATCAAACATTCTGTAAGAGGAGAAATGAGTTTGACATCACCCTGAATGCTCAGACACACGGAGGAGTTCTATAAAAAAATCAACAAGAAAGCTCCAAACTGCACGGAGAATGTGGGATGGAAGGTAAGGAGAAAAGGACTTTCAGGGAGAAAAAGTCTGCCAGAACGTCAAGTCTCTCACAATAAAACACAAAAACCCAAAATACCTTAAAAAAAAACCAAACTCCCAAATTCATTAACATATGAGACCACATTAGAAAAAGAACATTAAAACACACAAATGAAGGGGCTGAACTATGTGTAAACAGAGAAGTCACAGGAAGCATCTAGAGAATACAGAGATAATAGAATATATTCAATTCACCAGTCACAGAAAATTAGAGGCAGAGAACATGGTACCCTTGTCCAACTACAAAATGTTTTCTCTCTGAAGCAATATAGCAGGACTTGAATGTAAAAAAGATACCATTAGAGGTAAGAAAGGTGTCATATTTAAAGCAAATCGTATTTAAATACGGGCAAACTGGCTGCCTAAATCAAAAAATAAAACCAAGGTACAGAAAAAAAGATGAAATAAATGTGTGGCCTATTGAATAGTGTGAATACTAGGAGTGAAAAAAACATGTTTTTACATGATATGCAATAGAAGACCATTCTAAGTTGCTGTACAAGGCAGTAACACAATAAAAAGATAATGATGTTTTATGCTTTTTCCTATAAGAGTATATATTAAGCAAAAGTTGAAATTCACATAGATTGTTATGCAATCTAGAAATAGCCGCTTACATAACAGAAACACTATGCAAACTGGTACATTTTAAAAGACTCCATTTATCTAGATACTGCACTAATTAAAATAGTCCCTATTTAATTCTCAGGCAAAACGAATTTTCCCAGTAGAGTAGCATTGGCCTATAAACCAAATCCAAGTGCATCAGATTTGTACTCAATATAAAAGTAACAATACTAGTTACTTTTATCATCATTTAAGTGGTATTCTATTAGTCTAGCTAGTAAATTGTTCATTAAGTTTAAGTATTCTATATAACAAAATGATTCTACTACACACTAAATTAAAATCGGTAAAGATGTAAAAAGGACAGCTGGTAATGAAGATCAAACAAAATAAAAAAAATTAAAATGATTACCCATCTGCTAAACTGCCAAGGAACACAATTTGAAGACTACATTACCAAAAAGATAATATATTTTAGCGAACTTCTCTGAGCACATGTCATATATCACTCCATGTAAAATAACAAGAGAACCCTCCCTCTCCCACATTTCCCTCTGTTGATGGTTGGTTTATGTATCAATTTGGCTAGGCTATCATATGCAGTTACTTAAACACTAATTTGGGTGCTGCTGTGAAGGTATTTTATTGTTATGGTTAGTATTGATAATCAGTTGATTTTCACTAAAGAAGTTTATCCTTGATAATGTGGGCAGACCTCATCAATTGAGTTGAAAGGCCTTAAGAGCAAAAGCTAAAGTTTCTCAGAAGAAAAAAACTCTGCCTCAATACTGCAAAATGAATATCTACCCGAGCCTGCTGTCTTGCACTGCAAACCAACAACCACTGTCAGATAAGCCAGGTCCTTGATAGCAAGGAGAGATAAGAAAGTCTTCCTCAGTGATCAATGCAAAGAAATAGAGGGAAACAACAGAATGGGAAAGACTAGAGATCTCTTCAAGAAAATTAGAGATACCATTTCATGCAAAGATGGGCTTGATAAAGCACAGAAATGGTAGGGACCTAACAGAAGCAGAAGATATTAAGAAGATGTGGCAAGAATACACAGAAGAACTGTGCAAAAAAGATCTTCATGACCCAGATAATCACGATGGTGTGATCATTCACCTAGAGCCAGACATCCTGGAATGTGAAGTCAAGTGGGCCTTAGAAAGCATCACTACGAACAAAGCTAGTGGAGGTGATGGAATTCCAGTTGACCTATTTCAAATCCTGAAAGATGATGCTGTGAAAGTGCTGCACTCAATATGCCAGCAAATTTGGAAAACTCAGCAGTGGCCACAGGACTGGAAAAGGTCAGTCTTCATTCCAATCCCAAAGAAAGGCAATGCCAAAGAATGCTCAAACTCCCGCACAACTGCACTCATCTCACACACTAGGCAAAGTAATGCTCAAAATTCTCAAAGCCAGGCTTCAGCAATACATGAACCATGAACTTCCAGATGTTCAGGCTAGTTTTGGAAAGTGCAGAGGAACCAGAGATCAAATTGCCAACAACTGCTGGATCACAGAAAAAGCAAGAGAGTTCCAGAAGAACATCTATTTCTGTCTTATTGACTATGCCAAAACCTTTGACTGTGTAGATCACATTAAACTGAGGAAAATTCTGAAAGAGATGGGAATACCAGACCACCTGACCTGCCTCTTGAGTAACCTGTATGCAGGTCAGGAAGCAACAGTTAGAATTGGACATGGAACAACAGACTAGTTCCAAATAGGAAAAGGAGTACAGAAAGGCTGTATATTGTCACCCTGCATATTTAACTTCTATGCAGAGTACATCATGAGACACGCTGGGCTGGAGGAAGCACAAGCTGGAATCAAGATTGCCAGGAGAAATATCAATAACCTCAGATATGCAGATGACACCACCCTTATGGCAGAATGTAAAGAAGAACTAAAGAGCCTCTGAAAAAGTTGGCTTAAAGCTCAACATTCAGAAAACTAAGATCATGGCATCCGGTCCCATCATTTCATGGCAGATAGATGGGGAAACAGTGGCTGACTTTATTTTTCTGTGCTCCAAAATCACTGCAGATGGTGATTGCAACAATGAAATTAAAAGACGCTTACTCCTTGGAAGGAAAGTTATGACCAACCTAGACAGCATATTAAAAAGCAGAGACATTACTTTGTCAACAAAGGTCCGTCTAGTCAAGGCTATGGTTCTTCCAGTGGTCATGTATGGATGTGAGAGTTGGACTGTGAAGAAAGCTGAGTGCCGAAGAATTGATGCTTTTGAACTGTGGTGTTGGAGAAGACTCTTGAGAGTCCCTTGGACTGCAAGGAGATCCAACCAGTCCATCCTAAAGGAGATCAGTCCAGGGTGTTCATTGGAAGGACTGATGTTGAAGCTGAAGCTCCAATACTTTGGCCACCTGATGCGAAGAACTGACTAATTGGAAAGGACCCTGATGCTGGGAAAGATTGAGGGCGGGAGGAGAAGAGGACAACAGAGGATGAGATAGTTGGATGGCATCATCGACTCGATGGACATTGGTTTGGGTGGACTCCGGGAGTTGGTGATGGACAGGGAGGCTTGGCATGCTGCAGTTCACTGGGTCGCAAAGAGTTGGACACAACGGAGTGACTGAACAGGTTGTTTCCTCTGAGAACCCTATATGACACATGTTTAGTACCCAATTTTGGGTAATGCAGTAAATACTCCTGTGGATGTGGCTTTGGAAGTGGGTAGTAAAGAAAGGCTAGAAGAATTTTGAATAATTTCACAGAAAAAGTTCAGAATACCTTGAAATACGGTTGGATAGAAATACAGATATTAATAGTGATTTTGATGAGAATTAGATTTTTCTTTTTAGCCTTCAGGAAGAGTGTAATCCTGCCAACAAACTAATTTTTAACTTCTAGCTTCAAGTACTATCAGA
Organism: Moschus berezovskii; assembly: GCF_049115385.1. Classification (NCBI taxonomy): domain Eukaryota; kingdom Metazoa; phylum Chordata; class Mammalia; order Artiodactyla; family Moschidae; genus Moschus; species Moschus berezovskii. The sequence continues at coordinate 48,591,413 of NC_142462.1, forward strand.
GAATAAATTTCTGTTGTTTTATGCCACAAATTTGTGGTAATTTTTACAGAAGCTTTAGGGAGCTAGGTATTATACACCATCTTGCTTTTCTCATCATAGCAGTTACCACCCCCTGAATACTAAATATGTATTTCCTTTCCTCTCGTTCCCCAACCCTACAATGATGTAAAGACAAAGACTTTGTTTTTGCCTCCACTGGACAAACAAATGTACTGCATGAGTATTTCTTGAATGAAATAATGAACTGTGTCTACAGAGTATTTTAAAACACTTTTAAGCAGTAATAGACTAGTTTTTACCAATGCTATTTTTCACAGAACTATACCTAAAAAACTGTAACATTTATATGGAAACACAAAAGATCCAAAATAGCCAAAATAATCTTGAGAAAAAAAAAATGAGGCTGGAAGAGTCAGACTCCCTGACTTCAGACTATACTACGAAGCTTCAGCAATCAAAATACCATGATAGCATGATACTGGGACAAGAACAGAAATACAGATCAAGGGACTAGGTCAGAAAGCCCAGCAATAAACTCACACACCTACAGTCAGTTAATCTAAGACAAGGGAGGCAAGAAAATACAAAGGAGAAAGTGGTACTGGGAAAACTGGACAGCTACATGTAAAAAGAGTGAAATTAGAGCATTCTCTAATATCATATACAAAATTAAACTCAAAATGGATCAATAATAGACTAATTTTACCATGTTAAAGATACAGACCTTCCAGTTATGCTCTGGGAATGTTAAATATAAGAGTTTTAAGTTGATAAGTAGTATGAATACAGAAACAATCTCTTCAATTTATGAATGAATGAGGGTCATTCATTATTGATCATAGGTGACCCTATGGACTACAGACTATCAGGCTTCTCTGTCCATGGGATTCTTCAGGCAACGATACTGAAGTGGGTAGACATTCCGTTCCCCAGAGGATCTTCCCAACCCAGGGATCAAACCTGGATCCCCTGCATGGCAGGTAGATTCTTTACCATCTGAGCCAGCAGCAAAGCCTAGCATAAACAAAGAGCCTTTAAGCCAGTGCTTCTCAAACGTTATGTGTGATGTTGATGCTGCTGATTTGCAGACTGGACGTTGAGAATCACTGGCCTAACTCAAGGAGCAAAAATGACTAAGAACTAATACAACAAAGGATCAGACTGTACACAGAACACTATTCATTGTTTTTCACACATATATTAAAATTATCTTCAAATTCTGAATTTCTATTTAACCCCAAACAAAAAAAGATTATAATATATTCTCCTTCATATGAAGAGCCTGCTGACTAGCATTAAACAGGGAGTGAAACTGAGCTTTCTTAGATTTCTTTCTTCAGGGGAGCAGGGGGAGGGAGGGAAGATGGAAGAGAATGTATGGAAGATCCTGAACTATGCTGACTTGCTGCTACCTGATATCACTGCAACCAAGACTGGGGCAATGCTAACTGACTATACCTGAATACTACCCCATAAAGGACTTTCCACCCAAAAACCAACTGCACATTTACATTACTATAGAAAAGAACAGAAACATATTACTATGATAAAGCATCCCTTCTATTAGAAAATTCTATTTTCAGCAAAAAATAACAAAATACCAATAAAACTGTTGATTCTTTAAAGCAAAATAATCCTCATAGACACTGTCCATAAATGCCTGGTCACAGAGGTGATGGTATATATTCCTTATAATGCTTTGTTGCCTCGTTTAATTTTTTTTTTAATTTGTTAATTCCCATATCACAAAACAAGTGAAACTAAAATTTTGTATCAGCCATTAAAAAACTGGATAAATGAATTTATACCACACAATACACAAAATAATAAAACACACTCAGGAGTTTTCAGGAGAATTGTTCTAAGCACATTTTTGTCTTCATTTTTCTGAGACTCTCTCAAATATATAAAAAGCATACTTGGAACCATATGTTAGTAATGATAGTAATTTAACAATTCAAATCCAAAATAAGACAAAGTTTATTTGAAGTTCCTGACAGACCTATGTTTAAGTCAGCAAGTGAAAACAGTAACTAAAAACATTCTGTAAAACTTTACGTCACCCAAGAAGACTAAACAGAGCATGGTGGGACTTCCTGGAAGGATCATGATAACAGACAACCTACCTGATGTTGAAATGACAACTTTGGGAAATCTAGGCTGGAAGTGATGAGTATAGTCTGGAAGTAAATATTTATAGTGCATCTACCCAAGAACGTTATTGAATTTGACACAGATTGCCTGAAGCACCAAATAACTGACGTAATATTTACCTTTGCCATTTCCCATCATTTACAGAGCTGTCACCTCTATGTTTCCTTTTATGGATAATAACCCATTTTATGTATAAACCTCTGACACTGGGAAAGATTGGAACAATCTATTAAGAATCTTAAACACGTTTGCCCTCACCTAACAAGGGCAGGTCCAGAATCCTTATTTGGTAACCTTAACCCCATGCACTTTTTCCTCAGATTTCATGGTTAGAACAAAGTGATAATCTGAACATAATTTAAGATTTCTACCAAATATGGTCATAAAGCAAGGTTAAAAAAATTTTTTTAAAAATCAGAATTTAAGGTGTACTAGGATTAAAAGGGGCTTCCCTGGTGGCTCAGAGGTTAAAGCGTCTGCCTCCAATGCGGGAGACCGGGGTTCGATCCCTGGGTCGGGAAGATCCCCTGGAGAAGGAAATGGTAACCCACTCCAGTATTCTTGCCTGGAGAATCCCATGGACGGAGAAGCCTGGTAGGCTACAGTCCACGGGGTTGCATAGAGTTGGACATGACTGAGCGACGGAACAGAACTGAAAGGAGGATTAAAAAAACATGCAATAAACCTTACAAGTCAAACACTGAACTTCCTTATACTTAAAATCATTTCATAATTTTTAAATAAATCCAGTAGTAGTAATAAAGTAAGACGATTTAAAATAATGCTATTTTAATATTCCTGAGTTTGGTTATGTAATATTCTACAAATAGTAAGCAAACTAAAAGAAGGAAAATGATTTCAGTAAATAAGAGATAATACCAGAAGGGAGAGGAAAAAAAAATTACAAGCAAATACAAAACAGTACCATATTATAGTACCAAAAGTTACGTGCTCAGATAAACTAATTATGATCTGTATCTCTGTTTAAGAAAGCAAGGCAGTGTTTGTTTCTGAGAGGGAAGCTGCCATGGAAAACTGAAATTAAATTTTAATTTCCTGGAAAACTCAATTACATGAATCACTGAATGTGGGATAATGTAGTGATGAATGCTAGTAACAGATGTATTATATTTAAATACTTATGGAGAGACTCAGAGGTATAGTTGCATATTTAGCTGTGCTCCCCACAATGTTTAATACTGAGCTTCTTTGAGGTGAGCTGACGAATATTTGTTTTTAATCTCTGACTAGAAACCTCTTTTTAAGATAGTTTCAGAAATTCTGATTTATTATTCATACTGTTTCAGAGCACTGGAATTAACTGGAGCAAAATTCAGCAGTTTTTCTCACATTTTGTTTTTCTTTTTTCAATAAGTAACAATTTTCAATGTTTAACTGAACTTCCCTGAACTTGGTTCATTATAAAATGAGAGAACAAGACAAAATGAACTTCAGGATCCCTTTCATTCCATAGGCTACCATTCAATGATTCTCTGTTCAGACCTCAAAAAGTTATAGTACACTGTAAGTTAAATGAACATTTTCCATCATAAAATAGTAGAAATGTAAGTGTGAGTAAAAATCTTTGTGAAAAATTTTAAAAAGGTAGCTTTTAAAAATATTTCCATAAATCAGCATATATTCTATCAGTAAAACCTAAAAATAGATGGCAACACTTTTCCAAAATATACAGTATTAGAGCAGTAGTTTCTATTTAAAAATAAAAACCAAAATCTATTTTTATTTAAGCCACTGTGAAGAATACAGGCAAAAGAAACCTGCATGGTTACTTTTTCTTAAATAAAAATATCCCCCTTTGGACCCGAAAAACATTTTTTGTAATTTCCAACTCTAAAAAATTTTCCGTAAACATTGTATTTTATACTATATATCTGAATTCATATATCATATGCTTTGAAGCTACTCACTTAAAATGAAGATCTTTGAAAGTAAAATGAGTCTCAACAATTCCTGTGGTTTTCACTCGAGTTCTGAGAACATCTTGTTGAGTTGGAATATAGTTTGGTTGTGCAATTCTGTCCAAATCATTCAAATAGCTGAAAAATAAACAATATGCTAAGAGTTAACATTATCAATAAAGATCATCTAAATCAAACAGTAAAACAATCTGATGCATGCAGTACTACAGATTACTGCGAGTTTTTACATTTCTGTGTAATGATGTAATCTGACCAATTTAAATCTGTATCTTCCACAACTCTCTCTGAAATGAAAATGTTTATCCTTCTCCAGCCACAAAACTCCATAAGCACCCGAACTCACCGCAAGCCTGAATGTGTCTCTAAAAACTCTTTATTACATTTTTTTTGATGTTGCACTGTGTTTATTTTCTAGACATTTCTTTTCTGTTGAGGAGTTATTGCAAAAAGCCTTCCTTTTTGAGAAAGTAGTAAGGAAACCCTTGGTCAAAGGCTGAATTCAGTATTGTTCCTTTTCAACTAGCCTTAAGTTATATGCGATAAACACTACAGACCCTCCTGAACTCTACATTTTACTGGCTCTATGAATCAACATTCATATTTTATTTCTTATTTCAGCCACTCATTCAGTTCTCTCTGCCAATAATGCAAAATATGTTGTGCTACAAAAATATAGTGGTATCATACTATGCAATTCTTTTGTGTCCAATTATGTAGTAGAATCAATAATGTTACATACAGTACAGGTATAGAGAGATTAAGGCGAACCTGAGTGGTTAAGGAGAGGGCTTATTGGAGAGTGAGGTGAGGAGTGTAACAGAAATCTGAAAGGTGCATGGATAAAAGGGAATGTCATTCACATCAGAAAAAGCATAGTAAGGAGGCAGGAATAGTCATACCTTATGTCTTAGAACATAAGTCCACTAGTAGGCTATGCATGGAATTAATCCTAAGGTCACCTGAATGTCGGGAACATGACTGCAGTGTTTTCTAATACTAGAGTGGAACAGTTCAAGGTAATTTAGCAAATACATTGGGGTTCATTACAAAAGCACCAACTTTTGCAACTTTAATTGTCACTCTCAAAGTGAGATGTTGCTCTCTCAAAGTGTTCTTTAGCCATTTAGAATGGGGTCTTATCCACAAAAGAAGCTCAATAAATATATGATTTGTGGAGATGGAATTGGAAAGCCATCCACTGAATTAGTAATCAAAATGTTACAGACAATAAGTATAGTGATTCATGGGGTCACAAAGAGTTGGACACAACTGAGAAACTGAACTGAACTGAACTGAATGTGATGTTGATACTAGAATACACAGAGATGATAGTTTATCTGTATTTTAAAATAATGTATTACTGCATTGTTGATGATAGTATCCTACTATTTTATCTGTTTCTAGTTCCACATACATTAAATCTCGCTTTACTGTAATAAAATCTGACTTAAAACAGGCCATGACAAGAGTTTACTAACTGTCCCTTTGAAATAATGAGCTGTTCTTATTTAAAATATGTTCTGATTACTCATATAAACATTTATTTGCTTAAAACTGCTATAGTTCTATTAGCCTCTAAAAATAATGCACATTTATATTTCAACAAGACTAAAAAGAAAAACGGGGACTGTGAAAAACTCCAGTTGTTTTAAAAAATCACAAATTTTTCATAGATTGATGATGGTCTTACTGGGCAACTTGGCAGCACCCTCTACCTCCAGTCAAGAATTCAGAAATCAAGACGCCTTATAACTACCAAGGAGAATAATGAGTTTCATGACTTCTTTCATTCTTGAAAAATGGCTCCATTTTTGCCATCTTAAGATCAGAACTATTTAGTAATGAAATAACAGAGGGCAAAAGTGACTCACTCCAAGCACTGCGCACAGGACAAGGGTGCTGGGCAGATATACTTGGTGGGAAGCGGGACGTCCATCCGGGAAGATGGGAGAAACAACTTTAATCTACTGTCCCTGAGAGGCACCCCTTAATTATTCAAATAGCTCCTCCTGCTGGGCTCAGCTCAGAGCAAGTTACTCACCATAAGTCATTTCCGCTTTGATCTTTCTGCAGGTTCTGGTGGTGCCAAAGTACTGTGGACCAAGAGTTGTGTTTTACACTAAGAACATTTTTTTCTAATTATTTCCGCTAGCTTCTGGAAAGCTTGGTTTATTAATATAAGGGCATATTGTGTGATGACCATGTATCAGGTAAGGGAGCTAGAACACTGGGCAAAAACAGACCTTACTGAGTTTAGTGGCAAAGATTTAAAAAACAAGGAATCAAATAGTCCTCAATGTTAAGTATAAATAATATTACCTCAAAATACATGTAAATCTGTGAGTGCTAGGGAAAAAAAAAACAAAAAACCTCAGATCATGAGTATACAACACGGAGGCAAAGGCCTACCCAGTGAGTCAAAGAATATTTCCTTGTAAAAAGTAAGGATACCAGATGGAGAGACGAGCTACATGTCAATAAGATGTTATACACATGTAATAATACATATGGCTTATACACTTGTAAAACACTAAAAATACATGTTAAAAAATATAGCATTATAAAAATTATGACAGGTTATACAATATCTTGTACTACTTCGTCACTCACACTAAATCATTAACGTAAGGCCGAGGACACTGACGCGCAACCCGTGACAATACGATAATTAGGTTCTCAGCAGCCACACCCGTTTGTTTTTCACTGTGGCAAAGTCTATGTGTTTACCTAGACCTTCCAATACGTGGCATCTTCTATTTAATCCTCACTTGTATCCCTGAGAGCCAAGAGCTCTATCAGGAAAACTAACTTTGGAAAATAAAATAAGCGTAAGGCACTTGTTTCTACTCAGAGTATCATCTATGACATTGCTAAGTATGTGTGCCAAATAATGGAAATAAATTCTTGATTTTTTTTTTCCCTATGCAGGTCACCGAACAGAAAACTCCCTGACTAGGTTTTATCAAAACTTACTTTATAGACTTTCTGAGGCCACCACCTAGAAAATTGGGGCAAATTTTTCTTCTAAAAACTGCAGTTCGATATCTATTAATATAAACAATGTCTAATGCAACATAGCACATATACTTGACAATTGTCAAGTTTACAGCTTCTTTATTTTCATCAATAAGAATATCTTGATGGTATCACTGTACACCCCTTCAAACAGGGTGCCTGTGACTCAAGGTGCCTGTCACTGGACAAGTCACTTCTCAGGCACGTTAGTAAATGAAGAGCACTCACATTAGTTACCTGCCCCTTTGGCTGGTCCCAGGCAAATTAGAGGTCCACCCAAATTCAGAGTAAACTTAGGGAAATCCCAAATACTTTCTTGGAAGTATACTGGAAATAGTTCCATGCTGCATGATTAGAGTTACATAAGCATGAGTCCCCTGAGACAATTTTTGAACACAAAAGAAATATGAGCCTTGCTACCTGCAAACACACACACACAAAGACAGAAAAAGTGTTCAAATATTGTCATCCTGAATACCCTGAGTTGTACAAGAATGTGTCAGCCAATTCTGCATTAAAACTGACCTGGAGGTATATTTGACTTGCAAGTAACTATTCATGATCATGAAGTTATGATTACTTACTATGCTGCAGAATCATTAAGCTGGTACTCTCGGGATCTGTTGAAGCAGGCTTGTACACCACTGTCTTTCCACAGTCTCTTTATAACTCCAGCAAGTTCTGCAGTCATAAAACCTTCCTCTGCAGCGCCAGCAAGCACAAAGAGTTGGCGGGCGTCATCCTGAATATTCAAAGCCCATTTTTATTTAAAAAGTAAAAAGACACTACAGATAAAATACATTGTCGATTACAAAAGGTACAATCGTGAATTTCCTTTATGCTGTCTATTCATGTCATAACTTGGATTTCCCTAAAATACCACTTTAAAAATTGGCTTAATCAAAAAAGCACAATCTTAAGTCATGCGTCCATGTTTTGTGATAATAACAGCTATCAAGGCACCAGAAAGCTGAAACAATGACAAGACAGCTCATGAGGGAATATATTAACCAACTACCCACTGACAGTCAGTGTGCCTGGAAGATGATCACTTGTGACCAAACAGAAGATTGTATTTTTGCCCCCCATTACCAAAATGTTTTCTAACCTAAAAAACACATTGACACCATTAGAAGTTATCTTTAGAATTGAATTGTCAGCTCTGTGATATACTTTTTAGAGGCATAATAAACTCAGATAAGGAAGAAGTCAATGTGGAATAAATCAAGAACAGTTCCACAGAATAGTCTGAAGTTTCAGAATACTTTAAAGTATGTATATATTAACATCAGTGGGTCCAGAGTGGGGATAGGTGTTTGCTAATCCAAGCATAGGAAACAAACACAGCTCTGAAGTACAAATAACTCATGATGCGTATAGAAGACAGCATGCAAAAGTTTTTAAACGAGGAATACTGCACATAAAATTAAATTCTGCTTAAGTGTTGAGCCTACAATGCATGTGTGCTAAGTTGCTTCAGTCGTGTCCAACTCTGCGACCCCATGGACCGTAGCCCATGAGGCTCCTCTGTCCATGGGATTCTCCAGGCAAGAATACTGGAGTGGGTGGCCATGCCCTCCTCCAGGGGATCTTCCCAACCCAGGGATCAAACGCCCATCTCTAATCTGTTCTACATTGACAGGCGGGTTCTCTACCACTAGAGCCAACTGGGAAGCCCAGAGTTTACAATAGTTACAGTTATTCTGATCTACAGGTAATAAAACCCACTAAGTCAGTATTGTCCAAGGGATTTAAGCCACTGATGGAATTCTAAATTTTCTAACAGCACATTTTAAAAAGTGTAAAAAAAGTAAAATTCACTTTCACAATATTTTCTATCACCTGCATATAAAATATATTTCAACATTTAACCAATATAAACTTAGATATTTACTCTTTGAAACTTGGTATTTCTTTTATACAGACAGCACATCCCAATTCTGATCAGGTACATTTCACATACTCAATAGCCACATACAGGTGGTAGCAACAGTGCTCTACCACACAACTCTAGTCTTCAGGTAATAACAAGGTTAATACAAAATAAGGGAGATGTGAGGATACCATCGTCACAAAGATTCTTTCTTGGGCTGGGATTTGCAGCTTATGTCAGCTGGGTAGGCCATTCCTAACTTTTCTCTAGGGGCATCTTTCCAGCCTGGTGTAGTAGCTCTTTACGAAGTGATGGCACACCTCAGGATATGGTGTACAGAAGGGAAGCATTTGGTGACAGGCTAGCAGCGGGTACCAGCTGACAACATAAATTCATTCTACTGCCAATTTGTGAAACATTTTCTTTTCAGATGGAACCCATCATGAGAAATAATTAAGTCACTCAGCATGGGAACATATTATTCAAGCATATGTTTCCCTTTTTAGTAAATCACAAGAGAAATGCATGCAAGCAAGTAACACGTGTACAAGATCCTTAATAAACTCCAACAAAACATGATTTCAAGTTGTTCTTAGCACCATTTACCTTATTCCAGTAAACAGTTACTCAGTTTTCCAAATAATGACTTACATATAAGAAATTTCTAAATTTGGTCATTTTTATTTTTAACTAAGTGACATCAAACATACTTTTCTCTATCCATTTAAGAAAAGTGATTTTCACTTAAGTGAGCTTTCATTATGCTGTATTTATTCAATTTCCATAAAATTTTTTGATAGAAAAGACTAATGTCCACTGATATGGGTCATAAGATCACATTCTCTTCAAACTTACCAGGCAAGAAGCCTGAAGAAAAGACTTGGGAAACTGTGGAAACTCTCTATATAAACAGTATTCTCTCTGTAGCATTCAAAAATGTCTCTTCACAAAAATGTTAAGAAGTCTCTCTTCCTTAAAAAGTAAATTGGAATACTCCCATGTCATTAGCAGGATATTCAGATGTCTACAGATGAGATTTAAGGAATAAATGTAAGCTGGAAGGTACTTTTAAAATTATTCTACCTAACTTTAGGTTTTATATAAAAAGAATCCGATGCACAGAAAGATCGTGCAATTTATTTGGAGTTCCACAGTTAATTAGTCACCTCACCCCATTACACACATTAGTCAACAATTACTAAGTAGCCACTGCCTAATAAGTAAGATAAGACAAATCTGAAAATTGCAGAATGATGACAATAGTCCTATCTTATCATGAACTGAAGTCTTTTCAAGATTCATGTAAAATGTTATTTAAGAACATTTAGGGCTTTCCTGTAGCTCAGATGGTAAAGAATCTGCCTGCAATGCAAGAGACCAGGTTCAAACCCCAAGTAGGGAAGATCCCCTGGAGAAAGGCATGGCAACCCACTCCAGTATTCTTGCCTGGAGAATTCCATGGACAGAGGAGCCTGGTGGGCTACAGTCCAAGGTGTTGCAAAGAGTTGGACACAACTAAGGTAGTGACACTACTAAGAACATTTAAGAAAGAAAAACTCAAGTGTACCAAAACAGTGTGACACAGTGTAGAAAACTCATATTACTCAAGGGCTATAGGCAAGCAAAACAGCTTATAAGAACTCTTATTTGTGACGTCAAGAAGAAATTTACTTATCAGGCAATTACTTGCAAGTATCAAGAAAAAAATCTGAATGTGGCCAAGTTAGTATGTTTTTAAATGACTGAGAACTAAATGAAAATAAGATGGTTTGAAGAACGGAAGTTCTAGTTCATACAAACTGGGCGTTTGGGGAACTCAGAAAAGAGATAAGAAACGCTATCTGTTATCATGTCAAGAGACACATAATAATAGCCTCTTTTCCCACAATGACAATGAGGGAGCACATGTTACTCAGTGACAATACATTTTATTTGAAGCTTTCGCCTACTTCATGAGGATTATGAGAAAGTACTTTGAGGCTGATGACGGCTGTCTTCTGATTTCTGATATATCAAGGTTCATTAAGGGAAGGAGGAGTAGACTTTGTGTTTAGACACAGAGCAAAAAAGAATTCTTAGGGCAAAAGAGAGCAGATTTCAATTCAATAAAAACACTTTTTAACAACCAAAGCCACCTAAAAAACAAAAAATGGAGGGAGAGAGACTAAAATTTTAAGCAAAGGCTACATGATTATTTATTGTGATCTAGCAGACAGAATTTATGAATCAGATGAGGAGTTTAAACAGAAATCATCAGAAAGCCCTATAACAATAGAGGCTAAATAATATGCTCAAGGAGTGTTAAAAATTTGTGACACCTTCAAATTTTTGCCTGCAGGGAAAATATCAATATATTGATGTCATGATGGATAACCACATAGAAATCCTTTGTTTCAATGGTTTTGAATAATTATTTTCATTAATAATATTAGTTGACAATACTGAATACCACACACAATGAGAAATGCTCCTATATTTAATCTACCACATTTCTATAGCATACAATCACTCCTATAAATTTAAGATGACTATACAGCTTTTATCAAAGTTAGTGTACTCAATAGGAAATACCGAGAACGTTAATGAAGTCACCTCTCCACAGCTCCTGGTGCTAGTCCCAGACATTAAGGAACTGCTTTGATTAAATAATAAACATAAAACTTTTTTTTTCTCTAAAAACAGAACTATAACTAAAGTAAAAATGACTGAGACAAGGAAATGGGGGGGGTGCTAAAAATAAAATAATCTAATTTTAAATTGCAGATGGCAAAACTTGACTAAGTTGCAGTAAGTGTGAGCTTCATTATGTCAAAAAAAGAAATTACAGTATATTACACAAATATAACATGTATTTATTAATCGTATAAATACATGTATTTTAAAATATCAAATCAATAAAATAAATATTTAAGTGTTCTTTCTATGGACAATAGAACCTATTGTCAAAAGACATAGATAAATATGTAATGAGTGATACATGAATTGAGTAAAGTAGAAAAATACTGTGCTGGAGGGACATAATATATTTCAAATTAAGGTCAGCATCACTTTCCACATATATAAATCATTATTTCTCAGAATCAAAATCAATATAACTTCTTCATCTTAGTTCTCAGATATAAAGAGAAGACTACTACTATAGATACCAGACTACTACTATAAATAATTCAAATACTGATCTGGGAAAATAACAAATAGAAATAACTAGAAACATTTTGAAAAAGAATACTAGGGACGGAGGGCTGAAATTATCAGATATTAAAAGTCTACACTATGCAGACCATCTGGTATTAAGATCAATGGGGGTGGGGAGTCCCAAATTTGAACTTATATGATAAAGGTGGCAAGATAAATCAGGAAAGAATGCAATTACTTAAAAAATACTTGTGAATATTTAGATAGCCATCTGAAGAGGAAAAAAATAGTGTAGATCCTTATTCCATGAATACAGCAAAGTTTCAGAGGGATTTGAGGATCTAGCAAAGAAACAATGCTGAAATTCACTCCCTAAAAAACTCTTAAAATATCATAAATATTCAGTAAATCTTTGGTTGAGAGAAGACTATCTAAATTTAAACATAATGGAATAAATAAAAGGGGAATTTTTTTTTAATGAAAACCTAAGATGAAAGGCAGTAAGCCAAATGTGAGAGAACGTATGCATTAGTGGACAAAAGAGTTACTATATATGTACATTTGTTGCTGTTTACTGGCTAAGTTGTGTCCATTCTTTGTGATCCCATGGACTGTAGCCCTCCAGGCCCCTCTGCTCATGGGATTTCCCAGGCAAGAATACTGGAGTAGGTTGCCATTTCCTTCTCCATGGAACCTTCCAGACCCAGGGTCTGAACCCACATCTGCTTGGCAGGGCGGTGTCTTTACCAATAAGCCAGCTGGGAAGCCCATATATATACAAACAAGCAAAGATATTAATCAAAATACCAAGACTCTAATCAATAAATGAATACAGGATAAAATAGGTGACAAACATAGAGAAAAAGAGTCAATGAAGATATGGAAAAATGCATAGTTGTATTAAAAAACTGAAAATGCAAATTAAATTGAAATAAGACTTAAATTAGCCAATATTTTTAAAATTCAGGACTGCAAGATTTTGGCTACTGAGACTGCTAAGAAACAGCGCTGCTGTTAGGAAAGTACATTGATACAGCCTTTCTCAAACGCAATCTGGCAAATTTGGCAGACAGATATAATGTAACTAACTAATGAGAGTCCCTTGGAATGCAAGGAGATCCAACCACTCCATTCTAAAGGAGATCAATCCTGGGTGTTCATTGGAAGGACTGATGCTAAAGCTGAAACTCCAATACTTTGGCCACCTCATGTGATGAGCTGACTCACTGGAAAAGACTCTGATGCTGGGAGGGACTGGAGGCGGGAGGAGACGGGCATGACAGAGAATGAGATGGCTGGATGGCATCGCCGACTCGATGGACATGAGTTTGAGTGAACTCCGGGAGTTGGTGATGGACAGGGAGGCCTGGATGCTGTGATTCATGGAGTCGCAAAGAGTCGGACACAACTGAGCGACTGAACTGAACTGAATGAAATAAATTTAAAAATCAGAGGAAGAGAAAAGTGGCCATAGTGCAGGAGCCCACTACAGTATTCTTGCCTGGAGAATCCCAGGGACAGAGAAGCCTGGTGGACTGCCGTCTATGGGGTCGCACAGAGTTGGACACAACTGAAGCGACTGAGCAGCAGCAGCAGTGCAGGAGCATACTGAGGTCTGGGGGAGAAAGGGAGCTTAAGTCAATTCAAGGCAAGGTTTTCTGTCCCTTACAGCCCAGCTTCTTCTAAGGAAGTACTTCTCAAGCTTTCTTGGATGAAAGATCAGCCCTGTGTTTTATCTTCTTTTGTTTCTAATCTTTTAATACGAATACTATTTGAAATTAATTAAATGATAAATACATTTTTATTAACTATAAGAAAGTGAAAGTGAAGTCACTCAGTCGTGTTCGACTCTTTGCAACCCCATGGACTGTAGCCTAAAAGGCTCCTCCATCCATGGGATTTTCCAGGCAGGAATACTGGAGTGGGTCACCATTTCCTTCTCCAGGAGATCTTCCTGACCCAGGGATTGAACCGAGGTCTCCGTCATTGTAAGCAGACGCTTTACCATCTGAGCCACCAAGGAAGTCATTAACTATAAGAGTTAACATATAAATTATTATGTCGATTGCTGCAAATCTGTCTAATTACTTCCCCTACCTCTGTGCTCACCTGTGTACATGCTTGTGTGCAGTACCTAAGACATGTTTACAGGCCCCTATTCAAGGCTTCCCTAACTGCACATTATTAAAAACAAAATAATTTATCAGTATTGTCATCCACAGATTGACTACACTCATTATGACAATTCTGAAAGTATATTAGGCACAAAATTTGATTGCTCTATGCCAGCCTTGAAAATAATTTTGTTCCCTCTCATTTTAAATAACTAATGTGTAATCTGCTTTGCAAATTCACTAGCTGCCAAATATGAAGCAAACCACAGCAAATTAGTCACCATCTCTTAAAATTTAAAATACATTTTGTCATCAGTTCTCACTCACCCAGTTAGCCTACATATTAAAATATAATTCCAGTTAAGATACTGATAGGCTTTTTCATTTCTTTCGTTTTAATAGGGATGGGGGGAATTACAATGATTCCTGAGTTCATCTGGAAGAGAAATGGATAGTAGCCTTGATATTTTGGTTAAAAAATAGGGGAATGGATGCACTCACCCTAGCAGATACCAATGTCCCATGAATCAAGAGAAACTAAATGTTACTCTGACAAAAATTATAATAGTAGTGTTGTCATTATAAATGACAGTAGCAGTAATAAACATTTCTTGAAATCTCTTATGACCAAGGCATGTGGTAAAGTCTTGTCATTATTCCTCACAACCCTAAAAGGTAGATGTTATTATTATTTCCATCTTATGATGAAACTAAGTGACTGAGCTGGGGAAAAAAGAATACATCGGTGAGAAAAAAAAAAAACTGGAGTCTAAAAACACTCAATATAATGCTAAGGGTAGCATTTTCAAGTCACTCAGAAACGGAGTGCTTAATACATGGTTTGTAAGGTTAGAGATGGTGTGATCACTCACCTAGAACCAGACATCCTGGAATGTGAAGTCAAGCGGGCCTTAGGAAGCATCACTACGAACAAGGCTAGTGGAGGTGATGGAATTCCAGTTGAGCTATTTCAAATCCTGAAAGATGATGCTGTGAAAGTGCTGCAGTCAATATGCCAGCAAATTTGGAAAACTCACCAGTGGTCACAGGACTGGAAAAGGTCAGTTTTCATTCCAATCCCAAAGAAATGCAATGCCAAAGAATGCTCAAACTACCGCACTATTGCACTCATCTCACACGCTACCATAGTAATGCTCAAAATTCTCCAAGCCAGGCTTTAGCAATAGATGAACCATGAACTTCCAGATGTTCAAGCTGGTTTTAGAAAAGGCAGAGGAACCAAAGATCAAATTGCCAACACCCGCTGGATCATGGAAAAAGCAAGAGAGTTCCAGAAAAACATCTATTTCTGCTTTATTGACTATGCCAAAGCCTTTGACTATGGATCAAAGTTTATTGGATCACAATAAACTGGAAAATTCTGAAAGAGATAGGAATACCAGACCACCTGACCTGCCTCTTGAGAAACCTGTATGCAGGTCAGGAAGCAACAGTGAGAACGGGACAGGGAACAACAGACTGGTTCCAAATAGGATGTCAAGGCTGTATATTGTCACCCTGCTTATTTAACTTCTATGCAGAGTACATCATGAGAAACACTGGGCTGGAAGAAGCACAAGCTGGAATCAAGATTGCCGGGAGAAATATCAATCACCTCAGATATGCAGATAACACCACCCTTATGACAGAAAGTGAAGAGGAACTCAAAAGCCTCTTGATGAAAGTGAAAGAGGAGAGTGAAAAGGTTGGCTTGAAGCTCAACATTCAGAAAACAAAGATCATGGCATCTGGTCCCATCACTTCATGGGAAATAGATGGGGAAACAGTGGAAACAGTGTCAGACTTTACTTTTTTGGGCTCCAAAATCACTGCGGATGCTGATTGCAGCCATGAAATTAAAAGACGCTTACTCTTTGGAAGGAAAGTTACGACCAGCCTAGATAGTATATTGAAAAGCAGAAACATTACTTTGCCAACAAAGGTCCGTCTAGTCAAGGCTATGGTTTTTCCCGTGGTCATGTATGGATGTGAGAGTTGGACTGTGAAGAAAGCTGATCACCGAAGAATTGATGCTTTTGAACTGTGGTATTGGAGAAGACTCTTGAGAGTCCCTTGGACTGCAAGGAGATCCAACCAGTCCATCCTAAAGGAGATCAGTCCTGGGTGTTGGAAGGACTGATGCTAAAGCTGAAGCTCCAATACTTTGGCCACCTCATGCGAAGAGTTGACTCACTGGAAAAGACCCTGAATCTGGGAGGGATAGGGGGCAGGAGGAGTAGAGGACGACAGAGAATGAGATGGCTGGATGGCATCACCGACTCAATGGACATGAGTTTGAGTGTACTCCGGAAGTTGGTGATGGACAGGGAGGCCTGGCGTGCTGTGATTCATGGGGTCGCAAAGAGTTGGACGTGACTGAGCGACTGAACTGAAGGCAAGAGATGATCAAATTATAAAACATACTTAGATTCCACCTAGCAAGAGACACAAATAACATTTCCAGGTGAGTGGACATTTATTCTAGAAAAAGAAGATATGTTTTAAAAAATAATTTTAAGGTGAAGAACATCTAAAGGCACAAAACACAGAAGTCAGAATTGACTGATGAAAACGAGGACTGCTAACGTAAGAAAAATACTGTTTTAAAACAATAAAAGAAATATCCTGAATAAAAATATCTGCAAAGCATAAAGAAGTAACATCCCTAATATTCTAAGAGACTCGATGTGAGAAAGGACAAGGTATTAAACAGAACTGAGTAAAGTCTACTGCTGCTGCTGCTGCTGAGGGGTCTAAATACTATGTTCGATACTAAGAAGAGATGTAAAAAGAAAGATTCTCAACCTCAGTAGAAATCAAGAAAATAAAAGCTAGTTAAAGAAAAAAAGAGTAATTTTTCACTAAGATATTAACCAATTAGGGACAATCCCTGGTGGTCAGTCCAGTGGCTAAGATTCCTTGCTGTAAAGCAGGAGGCTTGCGTTTGATCCCACACACTACAACTAAAATCCCAGTAAAGCCAAATAAACTTACCAAAAAAGGTATGAAATAATTCTAATGTTGACATATCTAAGTCAATGAGACTGAGTTTACATTGATGCACCGTTGCTAGAAGAGATTATTCACTTTGCGTTTTTTCTGAGAACAGAAAAAACTATAGTACCTTCAAACTAAATATCTGGTTATCCTTCAACTTAAAGCTAACACTTCCAAGAATTGATACCTTAGAAAAAGAAATATATTCAGCCTGTCACTATACAGCTTCTTCTTTCTAGAATGCTTTTTCCCCTTGTTTTGGTCTAGAAAACTCTTAACACATGCTCCAATTATCAAGCTCAAAGTCCAAGCCATCTTTAATTCATCTTTGTGTTCCTGGGCACAATTTCCAGAGCCTCACAGTATTTTAAAATTTGCATAGAGGCAAGGCTACAAAGGCATGGAGTAGACCAATCAAAACCAATGAGACAGACTGAAGACATTCCTGTGAAAGAGTAAAGATGGCTAACATTAGCAGAGGTAACAGTCAGAAGGAAGGAAGAAAATAAGTTCCTAGGATACAGCTGGAAAGTCTAGAAAAAGCGGGTGAAACTAGCACCGATGAAACAAAACTGACCACAGCAGGCCCCCACGTAGATTCCAAAGCATCAGAAAGCCAGTTAAAAAAAAAAACAAAACACCCTGTGGAGGAGAGCAGTTATTCCCAGTCAGTCCTGAAAAAGAGTCTCTGAAAGTTGCTCAGTCATATCCAACTCTTTGCCATCCCATGGATTATATATATAGTCCACTGAATTCTCCAGGCCAGAATACTGGAGTGGGTAGCCCTTCCTGGATCTTCCCAACCCAGGGATTTAACCCAGGTCTCCCGCACTACAGGCCAATTTTTAATCAGCTGGGTCACCAGAGAAGCCCAGTCAGTCCTGAAATTAAGCCCAAATATGCCCCCAAAGGAGAGAAAATGAAAATATTTCCTGAGAAAAATATGAAAATAAAAAGACCCATAAAAATGCAGCTTGCATTGACCCTTCATTACCTCACACAATGGAGGCTACAAAACCTTTCTCTTTAATAATCACATGTAAGATCTGAATGCATAATACTGTACATGTGAATTGGAATTAATGTAAAGTACAATTTATTCAATTCTTTATCTTAGGGTAGCTCTCTTATGTATGACTAAGAGCTCAAAAACATTTCCTGAATGAATAACGATAAATGAATAAGTTACAGCCTGAATGGATAGGAGATAAGGCAAAAATTGTCTGGATATGATCAAATGCCGTTTCAGAAAAGATAAGTTAGAAGAACGCTATGAAATATTATTAAAAATGATCTTGAAGTCTTTAAAAATTTTAATTCGTTATACTAAAGCTTAAACTTTATTTAAAAAGAAAAGCTTAGTAAATTAATATGCCCCACAACTTATAAAGAAATTTTAGTGACTTATACAAAATAAACAAATTTTTACAGATTTCCCCAATATGTGTTTTCTAATGCTGCTTTCATTCATTTTTTTTACCTATTAAATACAAATCGAGCCTGTATATAAAATTAAACACCTGGCAGACCTAAGAAGACAAAAAGTTATGGTCTCTATACAAAAAAGTCTTTATAGTATTATTAGGGAGATAACCTTGGACGAGGGGTATCTCCTCACGGACGCTCCTCCTGACCTTGAACATGGAGTAGCTTCTCTCAGCCCTCCTGAAGAAAGGCAATGCCAAAGAATGCGCAAATTACCGCAAAATCGCACTCATCTCCCACGCTAGTAAAGTCATGCTCAAAAGTCTCCAATCCAGGCTTCAGCAATACATGAACCATGAACTTCCAGATGTTCAAGCTGGTTTTAGAAAAAGCAGAGGTAAAACCTCGAATAGCCAAAGCAATCTTGAGGAAGAAGAATGGAACTGGGGGAATTAACCTGCCGGACTTCAGGCTCTACTACAAAGCCACAGTCATCAAGACAGTATGGTACTGGCATACAGACAGAAATATAGATCAATGGAACAAAACAGAAAGCCCAGAGATAAATCCACGCTTATATGGACACCTTATCTTTGACAAAGGAGGCAAGAATATAAAATGGAGAAAAGACAGTCTCTTTAACAAGTGGTGCTGGGAAAACTGGTCAGCCACTTGTAAAAGAATGAAACTAGAACACTTCCTAACACCATATACCAAAATAAACTCAAAATGGATTAGAGAGCTAAATGTAAGACCAGATTCTATAAAACTCCTAGAGGAGAACATAGGCAAAACACTCTCCGACATAAATCACAGCAGGATTCTCCAAGACCCACCTCCCAGAATATTGGAAATAAAAGCAAAAATAAACAAATGGGACCTATTAAAATCAAAAGCTTCTGCACAGCAAAGGAAACTATGAGCAAGGTGAAAAGACAGCCTTCAGAATGGGAGAAAATAATAGCAAATGAATCAACTGATAAAGGATTAATCTCCAAAATATACAAGCAGTTCCTGCAGCTCAATTCCAGAAAAATAAATGACCCAATCAAAACATGGGCCAAAGAACTAAACAAACATTTCTCCAAAGAAGACATAAAGATGGCTAACAAACACATGAAAAAATGCTCAACATCCCTCATCATCAGAGAAATGCAAATCAAAACCACAATGAGATATCATTTCACACCAGTCAGAATGGCTGCTATCCAAAGTCTACATGCAATAAATGCTGGAGAGGGTGTGGAGAGAAGGGAACCCTCTTACACTGTTGGTGGGAATGCAAACTAGTACAGCCACTGTGGAGAACAGTGTGGAGATTCCTCAAAAAACTGGAAATAGAACTGCCATATGATCCAGCTATCGCACTCCTGGGCATACACACCGAGGAAACCAGAATTGAAAGAGACACACGTACTCCAATGTTTATCGCAGCACTGTTTATAATAGCCAGGACATGGAAGCAACCTAGATGTCCATCTGCAGACGAATGGATAAGAAAGCTTTGGTACATATACACAATGGAGTATTACTCAGCCATTAAAAAGAATGCATTTGAATCAGTTCTAATGAGGTGGATGTAACTAGAGCCTATTATACAGAGTGAAGTAAGCCAGAAAGAAAAACACCAATACAGTACACTAATGCATATATATGGAATTTAGAAAGATGCAAATGATAACCCTGTATACAAGACAACAAAAGAGACACAGATGTATAGAACAGATTTTGGGACTCTGTGGGAGAGGGTGAGGGTGGGATGGTTTGGGAGAATGGCACTGAAACACGTATATTATCATATGTGAAACGAATCGCCAATTCAGGGTCGATGCATATCACAGGATGCTTGGGGCTGGTGTGCGGGGATGACCCAGAGGGAGGATAAAGGGAGGAGAGAGGTGGGAGGGGGTTCAGGAGGGGGAACTCATGTACACCCAGGGCGGATTCATGTCAATGTACGGCAAAACCAACCAAT
Organism: Moschus berezovskii; assembly: GCF_049115385.1. Taxonomy (NCBI): domain Eukaryota; kingdom Metazoa; phylum Chordata; class Mammalia; order Artiodactyla; family Moschidae; genus Moschus; species Moschus berezovskii. The sequence goes on from NC_142462.1 coordinate 48,612,041, forward strand.
ATGATATTGTAAAATAATTAGCCTCCAATAAAAAAAAAAAAAGGAAAAAAAATAAAAAAAAGAAAAGAGAAGGCAGAGGCATCAGAGATCAAATTGCCAACATCCACTGGATCATGGAAAAAGCAAGAGAGTTCCAGAAAAACATCTATTTCTGCTTCATTGACTATGCCAAAGCCTTTGACTGTGTGGATCACAACAAACTGTGGGAAATTCTGAAAAAGGTGGGCATACCAGACCACCTGACCTGCCTATTGAGAAACCTGTATGCAGGTCAGGAAGCAACAGTTCGAACTGGACATGGAACAACAGACTGGTTCCAAACAGGAAAAGGAGTACGTCAAGGCTGTATATTGTCCCTGCTTATTTAACTTATATGCAGAGTATATCATGAGGAATGCTGGGCTGGAAGAAGCACAAGCTGGAATCAAGATTGCCGGGTTAAAAATATCAATAACCTCAGATACGCAGATGACACCACCCTTATGACAGAAAGTGAAGAACTAAAAAGCCTATTGATGAAAGTGAAAGAGGAGAGTGAAAAAGATGGCTTAAAGCTCAACATTCAGAAAACGAAGATCATGGCATCTGGTCCCATCACTTCATCGGAAATAGATGGGGAAACAGTGTCACACTTTACTTTTTTGGGTTCCAAAATCACTGTTGATGCTGATTGCAGCCATGAAATTAAAAGATGTTTACTCCTTGGAAGGAAAGTTATGACCAACCTAGATAGCATATTAAAAAGCAGAGACATTACTTTGCCAACCAAGGTCCTTCTAGTCAAGGCTATGGTTTTTCCCGTGGTCATGTATGGATGTGAGAGTTGGACTGTGAAGAAAGCTGAGCGCCAAAGAATTGATGCTTTTGAACTGTGGTGTTGGAGAAGTCTTTTGAGAGTCCCTTGGACTGCAAGGAGATCCAACCAGTCCATTTTAAAGGAGATCAGTCCTGGGTGTTCATTGGAAGGACTGATGCTAAAGCTGAAATTCCAATATTTTGGCCAATTCATGCGAAGAATTGACTCACTGGAAAAGAGTCTGATGCTGGGAGGGATTGGGGGCAGGAGGAGAAGTGGATGACAGAGAATGAGATGGCTGGATGGCATCACCGACTCGATGGACATGAGTTTGAGTGAACTCTGGGAGTTGGTGATGGACAGGGAGGCCTGGCATCTCTGATTCATGGGGTTGCAAAGAGTTGGACACAACTGAGCAACTGAACTGAACATCACATAAAAATAAAAAGGAACTATAAAATAATATACATATACTTTGTACCAAAATATTAAAAACTAATTTAGAGATTCAATTAAAGTTTTCTGGAAACATCAATTTTTACCATATTAAAAAAAAAAAAAAACGAATCAGTGAAGAATAAACCAAACACAAATAAAAAAAACTTGAAACAGATTAAGCAAGCCACCCAGGACTGGGGAGAAAAGAGGAAAACGTAATATATGGGCCAGGCTGGGGCTGTTTCCAATCAAACTGAAAACAAGTTACACACTGGTCACATAAGGCAGCACAGGCACACTGCCTTGCTTACCATCGTGTGGCAATCTTTCCTATCATGTAATGTCTTGGGTTCCAGTTTCTTTACTGCTAAAACAAAGGGGTGGAACTACCCTGTCTCCTAAGGTCCTTATCCTTCTAGCTCTGAAATTTTGAAAGATGTTTTCTAATAGTCAATATTTTCTGATTTCAAAGATAAGCAAACTGTATCATTTCAGCATTCCAAATCATATAAACAAATTCTGAAGAATGCCAGTGTAGGCAGTTTACTGAACTCAGTAGTAACTACTCAAAACCATTATGGAGATTCAGAGGTAGTCAGTATACTATGCTACATAGAAAACATGGTAATGGTTACTGAGTCCGAAACATCTGATGGATAAGGAAAGCATTCTGGCTCTAATGGGAAGATTATGCAAATCTGTGTATTCTTACTCTACTCAGTTCTAAAGCTTCTGACCTACTTCACTCACTACTATTCTTCTGGTTCTGAGGCAGCTGATAAATACAGTATGGTGTTATCATGCAAGGTTTTTTTTTTTTTTTACTCTTCTGATCTACTCCAAGGACTTTAGTAACTTACCGCCCGGGCCGAGTCACCGAAGTCAATCTTCAATCTTCCCATGGCCCTAATGATAGCAATAATTGACTGGATGGTGTTACTGTAGACCACTGCTTTGTACTGCTTACACTCCTCTTCTGAATAACCAGCTTCATGGATAATTCTAAGGAGATAAAAGGGAAAAAAGAATACTTACTTCCTTTGAGGGAACGGTACACTTAAACAACATCAAAAAAAAAATTAATGTTTTAAATCTACTTACTTCATTTGCTTCACAATTGTACTCTTCCCAGATTCACCAGCACCTAAAAAATGTGAAATAAAATAATTAAGGGATTTCTAATTTTATCATTTATGTATATCCAACTTCCAAACACACACATTCTCTTTCACAGTTGAAATTTTTAAAACATTTTTTTTTAAATTGGAGTATAGTTCATTTACATTGCTGTATTACTTTCTGCTGTACAGCAAAGTAAATCAGTTATACACACATATATTAAAAATATGTTTTCCCATATAGGGTCATTACAGAGTATTGAGTATAGTTTCCTGTGCTATATAGTAGGTCCTTATCAGTTATCTATTATATATATATATATATCAATCCCAGTCTACCCCCTTTACCGATAACCATTTTTTTTAACATCTGTGACTAAATTTTATATCAAAATGACCTTTATTGGTTTCCAAAATACCGAAAATTTCTTAAAAATAAGTCCCAAATATTTTTACATCATAATACTTAAAACTCAACTGAAAAAAAATGCTTTCATCGTTTTTATGTATTCCCTAAAGCACTTAAAAAAATTCCTTCTTCTATGACTTATACTGAAGCAGTATAAATTAATTTTATCCAAGATTTTGCCCCTCACCGGAAGACATTTAATTGTTTGGCCAATTATCATAATTTTAACCTTTGCCTATTGTGAAACAGATAGCCAGCAGTACCAAGAAACCATGAAAATTATTTTTAAATATGTTAAAATAACAATGTCTCATGCATTATATAGTTGACCACCATTATTAAAAAACCGACACAGAGCCAACACACTTTGCCAGCACTGAGGATGCAAAGGTATGCAGAAAGAAATATCTCCGCCCATGTTTTCCTATATTCCCTATCATCCGAGTCATAAACCCAGTCTCAAAACTATCCCTAAAAAACAAACAAACAAAAAAACCTCTCCCTGACCCTCTATACTCATGCACAATCTCCTCACCATTTGAGTCTCTAGAATTATGCCATCACAACATGAAAAGATTAATCACAAAATGGCCCTTTATAAAATTAGAGCCCTCTAGATACTGAGAACATCTGAGCATAGCACACAGAACAAGGAAGGTGTGACAGCTTCATGCTGTCTTCGGCCAGAGCTACACATCATGGAGCTATCACTCCTGTTAGAGAGATGGGGCTCAGGATTTTCATTATCTGGCCCTCACATTCCCATTTTCCCAGGGCCATTCCTACAGTGCTTTATGCTCCAGTATCACCGAACTTACAGTTCCTAGAACACCTACTGCTGATGACGCCACAAGTCTTCAAACATACTGTTCCTCCTGCCGAGTGTAATTTGCTCTGTTCCTCATGCCACACCAGTGACGCTGTATCAACCATCAAACCTACTTCCTTCATCAGCCTCTCCCGACCCACTCCCACTGTGATCCCTGCTGCCTGTCCCTTTGCACATTTTCCACTTGAAAGCTCAGCAGCTAACCTGTGCTAGACACACCATCAACCAGAAATGTACCTGAATTTATTTAAGCTATCCATGATGGATCTGGTAGATGGCAAACTTCTGGGCCTCATTCCCTTGCCCTTCCCCCTCAGCCACACGCACACAACCAGATCATCAGAGCATCTGAGAATAAGTCACAGTTAAATGGCCTATTTGGAAATCTGGGGGAAAAAAACTGCTTACATTTTACTTGTGATTTGATATTCAAGAAATTTCTCCAAGATAGCTGCATATTAAATAGAAAAGCAGGCGTTGAATAAACAATGAGGGCATTATTAGTTTACAGACAGTCTTTGAATCTTAGAGGGCATCTGCCAACACAAACAACTCCAAGATAAACAACCCATTATTTATTAATCAGCAACAGTATACTTGGCGCTATGAAAAGCACAATTGTAGACATCATGGCTCACACATTTCTCTAATTCAGGAGAGGTCTGCCCAAGTCACACGCCCCCACCAGTTTGCAGCAGAGCTCTCTCCAAGGGGCCACTGAGCTTCCAGGGCCCTGCACGGTGACTCAGCAGCAGACGTGCTGTGGTGACACCCCCATTCTGTTAGCGAAACAACTCAGAGGCTCAGAGAAAGGCTCACATGACACAAGTCCACGAGCTCTGAGAACCACACAAGGTGGAAAAATCAGAAACAGTCAAGAATAAGATGAAACAGCAAAGAACAGAAAAGTTACTAGCTAAACTATGTGTACACAGATGAAAATTGTAAAATCTTAATGAGAAAAAAGCAAGTTTTCCTAATGTTAGACATTATTTTTACATTCAAATTCACTTCCCATGTCACCAATTGTATGAGCAATAGAGAATCTAGTCAATGGTTTGCGGTTCAAAAAAATCCTGAAACATGTTTAACATTTAAGTGTGAGGGGTGGCAGTGTTATTGGTTGAACGTTTGATGTTTTTGCTAGATACAAGGTACCTTCTGTGGAATAGATATCCCAGAGGCAGAAACACTAGGGGGTGGGGGATCTTTCAAAATTTAAAGATTTACATAATTAGTTTTCAATTCTTAGTTCTACACAGACTCTTAATAGGAAAATTAGAAATGCTGCCTTGTCATGGTTCCAAAATTCTGAACACTGCTATTCTTTCCATACAGTGTACAAGAGACTAGTTCTCTACAAAGCTCAGCACAGTCTTGTTTGAGAGCCTGAAAGGAAGCAATTGTTTATATATTAAGAAAACAAAAAAAAACAAAAACAAACTTCAGAGGTCATGGAGGCAGGATAAAGGAGAAAAGGGTAAATGTGCTATCACTTTTCAATTCAATCCATAGGTGAGATTAAGAGTGAGAGAACCCTTCCTTCAAGAAGAAACAAGGAATACATAACACCTGTTGTCAGGAGAGATCCTAGTCACAGATCCCTGCAGTCACAAGGCTGACCCAGTCAAGATGACTAGGTGGCCTCTAAAGTAACCTCGACAAGCTGGTCAGTGTGAAATGACAGACTTCAGGGTAGTGGGCAAGAATGCGTGCAACGTGGCCACAGGAACCATAAGGCCACTGAGGCAGATCCCCCAGCCTTCTCTTTAAAGAGGAAGTGGCAGATGGAAAACAGCAAGTCTGTGAGCAAACATTGCGCCCAGCAGTTGTGTGAAGTGGAGCTCGGCATCTGACACACCACACAGATGATGGGAGAGTAAGGGCACACCACCAGTGACACGGACAGGACTCACCTGCGGGCACGGCCACGTGTGCATTAGCTCACTCAGCAGCACATCAAGTGCTGACAAGGAGAGGGAGGAGGAGGGGAAAGACTAAAACCACATAGAGGTCTAAGTAAAATCACCCTCGGCTAGATTCTAAGTCCGTGAATAGAATTATATAAGTTACAGTTATAAAAATGATAAGCAAATAGTGCCTACTCCCGAAGTTTGCTGAGGGGCTGTCTAGGGAAATTCAGAATTTTAACTGTAGTGAAGTCTAAAAGAAAAAAGACCTCCAACCTCAGAAAACACAAACTTTTCTATTTCCCAATATTCTTTGCCAGGAAATCCCTGGTGCCTGAGTGGTAAAGAATTGCCTGCCCATGAAAAGGTGCAGGTTCTGTCCTTGGGTTGGGAAGATTCCCTGGAGAAGGAAGTGGCAAGCCACTAAATATTTTTGCCTAGGAAATCCCATGGACAGAGGATCCTGACAGGCTATAGTCCATGGGATCGCAAAAGAAGCAGACACGACTTAGCAACTAACCAACAGTTCTTTGTCTGATTCTTTGCTTAGGTGCATGTTTATATAACTTACCAGTTTCAGCTACTCAACATCACAGGCTGTTCAGCATGAAAACAGTGATTTAGCCAAAGTCAACTTATGCTGAGCTTCTGACAAACTCAGTTCAGTAGCTCAGTCATGTCCAATTCTTTGCAACCCCATGGACTGCAGCATGCCAGGGCTCCCTGTCCATCACCAACTCCCAAAGTTTACTCAAACTCATGCCATCCAACCATCTCATCCTCTGTCATCCTCTTCTCCTCCGGCCTTCAAATTTTCTTAGCATCAGGGTCTTTTCAAATGAGTCAGTTCTTCCAATCAGGTGGCCAAAGGATTGGAGTTTCAACCTCAGCATCAGTCCTTCCAATGAATATTCAGAACTGATTTCCTTTAGGATGGACTGGTTGGATCTCCTTGCAGTCCAAGGGACTCTCAAGAGTCTTCTCCAGCACCACAGTTCAAAAGCATCAACTCTTCGGCGATCAACTTTCTTCATAGTCCTGCTGCTGCTAAGTCACTTCAGTCATGTCCGACTCTGTGCGACCCCATAGACGGAAGCCCACCAGGCTCCCCCGTCCCTGGGATTCTCCAGGCAAGAACACTGGAGTGGGTTGCCGTTTCCTTCTCCAATGTGTGAAAGTGAAAGTGAAGTCGCTCAGTCGTGTCCGACCCTTAGCGACCCCACGGACTGCAGCCTATCAGGCTCCTCCATCCATGGGATTTTCTAGGCAATAGTACTGGAGTGGCTTGCCATTGCCTTCTCCGCTTCATAGTCCTACTCTCGGAAAAACCATAGCCTTGACTAGACGGACCTTGGTTAGTAAAGTAATGTCTCTGCTTTTTAATATGCTGTCTAGGTTAGTATTAACTTTCCTTCCAAGAGGCGTCTTTTAATTTCATGGCAGCAGTCATCATCTGCAGTGATCTTGGAGCCCAAAAAATAAAGTCTGTCACTGTTTCCCCATCTATTTCCCATGAAGTGATGGGACTAGATGCCATGATCTGTTTTCTGAATGTTGAGTTTTAAGTCAACTTTTTCACTCTTCTGCTTCACTTTCATCAAGAGCCTCTTTAGTTCTCTTTTGCTTTTTGCCATAACGGTGGTGTCATCTGCATATCTGAGGTTACTGATATTTCTTCCGGCAATCCTGATTCCAGCTGTGCTTCATCCAGCCCATACAGTGTTCCTCATGATGTACTCTGCATATAAGTTAAATAAACAGGGTGACAATATACAGCCTTGATTTAGTCCTTTTCCTATTTGGAACCAATCTGTTGTTCCATGTCCCAGTTCTAACTGCTGCTTCCTGACCTACATACAGATTTCTCAAGAAGCAGGTCAGGTGGTCTGGTATTCCCATCTCTTGAAAAACTTTCCACAGTTTGTTGTGGTCCACACAGTCAAAGGCTTTGACATAGTCAAGAAATCAGAAATAGATGTTTTCCTGGAACTCTCTTGCTTTTTTGATGATCCAATGGATGTTGGCAATTTTATCTCTGGTTCCTCTACCGTTTCTAAATCCAGCTTGAACATCTAGAAGTTCACAGTTCATGTACTGTTGAAACCTGGCTTGGAGGATTTTGAGCATTACCACCTCATGAGACGAATTGACTCACTGGAAAAGACTCTGATGCTGGGAAAAGCTGGGGGCAGGAGGAGAAGCGGACGACAGAGAATGAGATGGCTGGATGGCATTACCGACTCTGTGGACATGAGTTTGAGTGAACTCCGGGAGTTGGTGATGGACAGGGAGGCCTGGCGTGCTGTGATTCATGGGGTCGCGGAGAGTCGGACACGACTGAGCGACTGAACTGAACTGAACTGATGGTAGGGTGTGAGATGAGTGCAATTGGGCAGGTAGTTTGAACATTTCTCGACCTTGCCTTTCTTTGGGACTGGAATGAAAACTGACCTTTTCCAGTCCTGTGGCCAATGTTGAGTTTTCCAAATTTGCTGGGATATTGAGTGCAACACTTTCACAGCATCATCTTTTAGGATTTGAAATAGCTCAGCTGGAATTCCATCACCTCCACTAGCTCTGTTCGCAGTGATGATGCTTCCTAAGGCCCACCTGACTTCACATTCTAGGATGTCTGGCTCTAGGTGAGTGATCACACCATCATCATTACCTGGTAATGAAGATCTTTATTGTACAGTTCTTTTGTGTATTTTTGACACCTCTTAATATCTTCTGCTCCTGTTAGGTCCATACCATTTCTGTCCTTTATCGAGCCCGTCTTTGCATGAAATGTTCCCTTGGTGTCTCTAATTTTCTTGATGAGATCTCTAGTCATTCCCTTTCTATTGTTTTGCTCTATTTCTTTGCACTGATCACTGAGGAAGGCTTTCTTATCTCTCCTTACTATTCTTTGGAATTCTGCATTCAAATGGGTGTAGATTTCTTTTTCTCCTTTGCCTTTTGCTTCTCTTCTATTCACAGTTATTTGGAAGGCCTCCTCAGACAACCATTTTGCCTTTTTGCTTTTCTTTTTCTTGGGGATGGTCTTAATTCCTGCCTCTTGTACAATATCACGAACCTCCGTCCATAGTTCTTCAGGCACTCTAACAGATCTAATCCCTTCAATGTATTTCTCACTTCCACTGTATAATCATAAGGGATTTGATTTAGGTCATATATGAATGGTCTAGTGGTTTTCCCTACTTTCTTCAATTTAAGTCTGAATTTGGCAATAAGGAGTTCATGATCTGAGCCACAGTCAGTTCCCAATCTTATTTTTGCTGACTGTATAGAGCTTCTCCATCTTTGGCTGCAAAGAATATAATCAATCTGATTTCAGTATTGACCATCTGGTGACGTCCATGTGTAGTCTTGTCTTGGGTTTTTGGAAGAGGGTGTTTGCTATGACCAGTGCATTCTCTTGGTAAAACTCTATTAGCCTTTGCCCTGCTTCATTCTGTACTCCAAGGCCAAATCTGCCTGTTTCTCCAGGTGTTTCTTGACTTCCTACTTTTGCATTCCACTCCCCTATAATGAAAAGGACATCTTTTTGGGGTGTTAGTTGTAGAAGGTCTCGTAGGTCTTCATAGAACCATTCAACTTCAGCTTCTTCAGCATTACTGGTCAGGGCATACTGTGATATTGAATGGTTTGCCTTGGAAATGAACAGAGATCATTCTGTCGTTTTTGAGACTGCATCCAATTACTGCATTTCGGACTCTTTTGTTGACTATGATGACAACACTACTCCACTTAAAAAAAAAATCCCAATTAAACCATTTTTATACTGAATAAGACTAAATAATAATTTGAACTGTAATAAAACCAAATTTACAAGTGCATTTAAAGTCACTTCTGTTTAGTCATAAAGCTACTGTAAGATTAATAAGATCAAGGTCCTTATTTTTATGATAGAAGCAAATAAAGAGGATGCAAGGGCAAATATGACAAATCTAGACAGTGTATTAAAAAGCAGACATTATTTTGCCAACAAAGGGCCATACAGTTAAAGCTATGGTTTTTCCAGTAGTCATGTACAGATGTGAGAGCTGGCATAAAGACTGTACGCTGAAGAGTTGATGCTTTCGAACTGTGGTGTTGGAGAAGACTCTTCAGAGTCCCTTGGGCTGCAAGGAGATCCAACCAGTCAATCCTAAAGGAAATCAACCCAGTATATTCACTGGAAGGACTGATGCAGAAGCTGAAGCGCCAATACTTTGGCCACCTGATGCGAAGAGCTGACTCACTGGAAAACACCCTGATGCCTGGAAAGATTGAAGGCAGGAGGAGAAGGGAGTGACAACGGATGAGATGGGTGGATGGCATCATTGACTCAATGGACTGAGTTTGTGCAAACTCTGGGAGATCATGAAGGAAAGGGAAGCCTGCCACACTGCAGTCCATAGGGTTGCAAAGAGAGCTGGACACGACTTAGCAACTGAATAACAGCAAAGGGCAAATATCAATTAAAGAGGCTTAAATTATCCCTGATGGAAGTAAAGAAAAATTTCTCTCCCTTCAAGACATTTACTTAGAATTGTTTTAAATGTAAGTAAAACTTTCCCCTCTCTTTGAAATGTATGTACACTTGATCCTTGAACAACCTGGGTTTGAACTGAATGGTTTCACTTATACATGGATTTTTTTTTCCCCCCAGTAAATTCACATAGTACTACACACAGACTCTCAGGTTGGTTGAATCTGTGGCAGGTCCTGGAACCAATCACCTGTAGATACCCAAGAATAACTGTATTCCCTTTGGAAAACTAAATAGGCCTTTTGTGTCAGCTTTATGATGGAGAATGTCTTTCTCAATGACCTAAGAATCATCTCTTTGAAAGGTAAACATCAGGGAGATAGTACCCCTAACTGCCCGTTTCTGCAGGTGGGCAGAAGTCTAGCTTGGTTGAATATCTTGCTCCAAGTTGCAAAACTACCTCATCACAAGATAAGCTTGTTTCTCTTCTGGACAAGGCCAATTAGCTAAATGATGATTATTTCAGTTACCCAGTAAAGTTATGATGAACTGTGTATTACATAAGGTGTTGTAAAGCCTGTCATTTAGGAACTAGTTGTTTATCTTGAAAACATGTATGTAATAGGTTGTATCAGCTTGGCTACGTAAGTGGGTAAGATATCTTTCTGTCTCTGCAGTCTCTTAATGGACTGCCTGTGATGCAATCCATTCAATTAAAAAAAAAGTTTTCTTTCACCACTACTGTTGTGAAGATGATTTCTGGGTTCAGAAGACTTTGTTTTTCATTATAAGTCTCCAACGTAAGTAATAATCTAGAAACCTTTCTTATTTAGCTGTAAGCTGGACTTACATTTATATGAATACATACATTTTATGAGACTACCTGACATTCTGGGATATAAAAATACTGACTGTAAACATCAGAATCTATATATTTCCCCCCAAATGGTCCTCTTTTTCTAAATATTAATTCCCCATAAAATCACTCCCCAAGCCATTCATGTCTGAAATAGGGATCACACTGTAACACTGAGAGAGAATGATTACACATGCAAGGCTACCCTATAAAGGGAGGACAAAAGAAAGGAGAATTGTGGGCAACTCAGGAAACTTTTTCCTGGCAGCCTAGTCAAAGAGACCACAAAAGGAGCTAAATGAGCTGAGGAATCACTGTCTCGGAGAGTCAAGTCTGCAGAACCCAAGGTGAGGGTGAGGAAGGATAAAGCACTGGTGCTACAAGCAAACTCCTGAGAGCTGACAAATTTTCTGCAAGAATTAATTCAGTGTTTAGTTTTTGTGTAACAAGAATATTTTAAGAAATCCTGAGTCATTTGAATGCCTCTTTATGGCTGAATTTCAGGATCTGTATTTTGAGTTTGTGTTTATAGGTCCTAAGATACTCAAGCAAGTGACAAACGTTGTACCTTGCTTGAGGAGGTGTCTAAGCATGAATCTATCCGGTTTGGCTGTCAATCACTAGACCCCCTTATCCACAGAAAGGACCATGTGTTTCCAAGCAGGCTAATCAAAGTTGTGTCTGAGAGTAAAACTCCCTATTCTTATAGATCTTTTATAAACCATCAAAAATTTTTTTGAAATATATGTAAATATATCCATATATGATATACATAATATATACTAAAAGCTCAACAAAAAAATAAGTTTGGATGCAGTGATTTTCGCCACCTCCCCCCCACCCCCCAAGGAAGGAATGAGATCTAGGTGCCAGAGATCTTCCCTGGCCTTTTATGTGAAAGTTAAAGAAAGAAATCACAGGAAAAGATAATGTGAAATCTGGTCCATAGAAGTCATTTTCTGTGATCATATCACGGAAAACACTGTGCAAGGATGGGATCAGAACAGAGGGATGCAGCACTAAGCAGAGCTGGGATGAGAAAAGCCTGAAGCACCCCTGAGCCTTTAGTCACATTTAGGGAATCACATCACAAATGACCATAGGAAGTGGGGCAGTGCTGAGAGTTAAAGGGGACACAAACCAGGACTGACCTGGGAGAAGGAGAAAAGACACCACTCTAGTCAGAACTGAAGACCATTTCAACTCAGTTTCCAAGCTATGAGTCAGTTGTGAGATTGCGTTCTGTCACAAGGACCTGAAAAGTGTTTTGGACTAACCCTGTGCCAAACAGTATTACTTTAATTATCTTTAGCTAATGAGGGGGAAACAAAGGAGGTTAATGATGCATTTGCAGCAAGTAAAGGTCAAATGATAATTACTGGATCCTTTAAAAAAGAAAAGTTACAGAAGTTCAGACAGAGAATAAGATGTGGGAAAATTAGTCATCATATAGCCCACTATAGAAGAGGTATGCCTTAATCCAAGAGTCATACTGTAAGTGCAATTTACTGTGACTAATGTAGCACTAACTGTCTAACTAAATTCATATTTACCTTTTAAATGTTCATATACATTTTATAAAACTGTTTGATTTTATAGTTCATAGAAGACCTATAAAGCATGAGAACTTTGTTCCCAATGACAGTTACACACATTTGTGAAAATGATTTGGTACCACACAGGAGGGGAAGGTTTCCTTTATTAGGGAGTCATACATCACATTTTCTAAAACTCAAGTCTAACTGCTCTCAGATTTTTGCTTAGCTGTTTACTAGTAAGGACCATTGAGTAATATAATACACAAACTGGCAACTCTTCCTATGTTGCCATACAACTCTTCATGGGTCTCTCTCACATTTCTGAACATACATGAGCAGAGGCAGCAACTGCCTTTGTCCTCAACCATCTGTTCAAGGATGTTTATGTAGAGTACAGTCTTTGAAGTCAGAGATAAGGCTGTCCTCTGGAACCAAGAGCAGGTCTCTTTGCTGTCCAGTGTAACAAAGATAACATATCCTCTGGGACAAATTCCCGGGCACTGCACATTATGAGAAAAGTACTGAGGATCCCTAACTTTAGGGCTCCTCGATTGCAACATAACTCATAGACTGTGTAGTCATGGCTCTCTTCTTGTTGCCTGAGGGAATCAGGGCTGGTAAATTGCCATAATGGCAACTGCAATTGCTGTAATATAGTCATTTTTGTCTCTGAACCAAGGCTCTTATGGCTTCTGCCAGTAACCATGAAACTGAGGTGGGAATTTCCTGGTTGTCCAGTGGTTAGGGCTGCCAAGAGCCTATGTTCCATCCTTGGTGGGGGAACTAAGATCCTGCAAGCATCAGGGCTTGGCCAAAAACAACAACAACAACAAAACAAAACTGGGGTAAGCTAACTCGTTATATTAGTGTGTTAGTAGGATAAAGTCTCAGGTACTGAATCATTCTGGACATTCTCTTCTGCTTAATTTTTAGTTAATTCCCAAATTTCTGACAACTCAGGACACTTGCAGCCATTATCTTTACACCTGTACTACTTATCTTTTTTTCCTTTCCTCAAATGGCAACTCAATCAGCTTTGTCCAATACAGAGCGAGAACAGTGGTTCTAAAACTATAATCTAAAGATCAGCGGTATCAGCAACACTTAGGAAATATGCATTCTCTGCTTACAACAGCCAAGACAAGGAAGCAACATAAATGTCCAATGACACAGGAATGTCCTGTGGTAGCCTGGGTGGGAGAGGAGTTTAGGGGAGAATGGATACTTCTGTACGTATAGCTGAGTCCCTTTGCTGTCCACCTGAAACTATCACAACATTTTTAATCAGCTATGCTGCAATGTAAAATAAACAGTTAAAAAAAAGAAAGAAGTGTGCATTCTCAGGTCCCACCCAGAACTTAGTGACTCAAACCCTGGGAGTGGGGCCCAGGAATCTGTTTTAACAACCCCTCCAAGTGATTCTAATACAAGGCAATGGCAACCCACTCCAGTACTCTTGCCTGGAAAATCCCATGGACGGAGGAGCCTGGTAGGCTGCAGTCCATGGGGTCGCTAAGAGTCAGACACGACTGAGTGACTTCACTTTCACTTTTCACTTTCATGCATTGGAGAAGGAAATGGCAACTCCCTCAGTGTTCTTGTCTCAAGAATCCCAGGGATGGCGGAGCCTGGTGGGCTGCCGTCTATGTGGTCGCACAGAGTTGGACACGACTGAAGTAACTTAGCAGCAGCAGGGACTGAGAACCAGTTAGGTAGAAAGGTAACCTCTTTTTTCTTGTGATCAGAGTAATTAGAGTGATTAAGGTACTGATGAGTTATAAAAAGCTTATTATTTTTATGAAATATTTCTATTTCCCTCCTCCTCCTATAAGTGAAACAACTAATATTCTTTTACTTTTCTGCAAATTTTAGATTATCATATCTATGTCTGCATTTAATGTGATACAATATATTAGTTTGGTTGAGTGAAGAAAATCCATTTTCACATAATAATGTAGTTAGAAAATGAAAGAGCATTTTAATAGCATTTGCAGATAACTGTGGATAGTTTTCATTGATTCTACAGCAAAATTTGTAAAGAGCAGCTTAAAGTTGGATTACAATGCATTTCTTTGGACTTCTTATACTTTGGTAGGTTAAAATCCACTGGTCTATCTTGTACTTGGAAAGGATCTTTTATCCATGTCTGATGTGGAAATCAGTTCACTAACTTACAGAGAATTGAATGTCGACATATTTTCAATATTTTTAAAAAAGCATTTATGTTTACATTCCCTTTACTGTAATATTACACATAATTTCACCAGAAAAAGCTTTAGGTGAAATGGTATCAAGCTCCCAAGGGTAGGGAAAAGGTTATAAAATTTCTATTTATTTATTTATTTTTGCTTGAAAGCTCACATTTTATTATTGCCAACAAATACTGTTTGCTGTTTTCCTAGAAGTGACAACTGACTAACTGCCAAATCCCAAGTTGGGTTAACCATAATTTTTCTGTCTTTCAAGTGAAAATGGAATGGTATTCCAGGAAAACAGTATCTAGTTCAATTCATAACTCAAGCAATCACACAACTGCTCTTTCTCAAAAAAACACGTGCAATAGCAGTCTGGAAGTACTTCCCATTTGGTCACACAGAATATTAAACAGGTATTTTCTCAATGGTCAAGATTTAATAAAAATAATGTTTATGACTTCAACATTTTTAAATCACAAGTGTACAGTAGTGAAGAATACAATGACCACTGGTACAACCCAGTGCTACTGACGTGATTCAGCAGTTTGACTGATTATTACTTTGCTACCATCAGAGCAAATAACACAACAGAAAAGGCAAATAATATCTTAGTATTATGAAAATGGTCTCAGGGGCCTCGAGTCCACTGATCCCTCCTAAAACCACAGATTTAATGTCTTTCTCACCCGCTGGACTGTGAACTATGAGGGAAGAGAGCACTTGGTTTCGTCACCATGACATCCCTAATAAAGGAACACATTTACTCACTGGCTGGATGACAGAAAGGGAGGGAGTAGAGAAAAGAGAAGAAGAATACACAACAAGGAGAAAGCATAAGAAAACGTAACTGAATATTTATATGAACCACGGAAAGGGAGAACAGAATTCTGTCAGAAGACCAAATAAAGAAATGAGTGGAAGCCTGTGACTGACCATTAAAAACAGGTTCATAAAGAAAAAAAGAAAAAAAAAGCAGGTTCTCGTCTTCTTCTATTACAATAAGAATAGTGGCTGAGAGCATGACAGCTAGAGACTATTTTGCTCAGCCTTACTTGCTGCTGGGTGTAGCCATATCCCCACATTTCTCATCAAATCACCATGTATCTAAAAGGAAAACGCAGGCTTGGACTCTATCATTCCTGTTCCTACGTATAAGCCAGAAAATAGATGTCCCTGTGGTCTTGTTCCAACCAGGTGAATTAAGACAATGTCCAAGGACAGTAGGGCAATAAGAAAGCAGGAATGTAGGTCCCTGAATCATCATGCGAGGCAGAGCACCCCAGCACTACTTAACCTTAGATCCCATTATATGAGCGAACTAAACACCTATCTTCTTTAGGCCATGGTCAGGTTCAGTTCAGTTCAGTTCAGTCGCTCAGTCATGTCCGACTCTCCGCGACCCCATGAATCACAGCACGCCAGGCCTCCCTGTCCATCACCAACTCCCGGAGTTCACTCAAACTCATGTCCACAGAGTCGGTAATGCCATCCAGCCATCTCATTCTCCATCGTCCCCTTCTCCTCCCGCCCCCAACCTTTCCCAGCATCAGAGTCTTTTCCAGTGAGTCAACTGGTCGCATGAGGTGGCCAAAGTATTGGAGTTTCAGCTTTAGCATCAGTCCCTCCAATGAACATCCAGGATTGATCTCCTTTAGAATGGACTGGTTGGATCTCCTTGCAGTATAAGGGACTCTCAAGAGTCTTCTCCAACACCACAGTTCAAAAGCATCGATTCTTCGGCGATCAGCTTTCTTCACAGTCCAACTCTCACATCCATACATGACCACGGGAAAAACCATTGCCTTGACTAGACGGACCTTGGTTGGCAAAGTAATGTCTCTGCTTTTTAATATACTATCAAGGTTGGTCATAACTTTCCTTCCAAGGAGCAAGCGTCTTTTAATTTCATGGCTGCAATCAGCATCTGCAGTGATTTTGGAGCCCAAAAAAACAAAGTCTGACACTGTTTCCACTGTTTTTCCATCTATTTGCCATGAAGTGATGGGACCAGATGCCATGATCTTTGTTTTCTGAATGTTGAGCTTCAAGCCAACCTTTTCACTCTCCTCTTTCACTTTCATCAAGAGACTTTTGAGTTCCTCTTCACTTTCTGCCATAAGGGTAGTGTCATCTGCATATCTGAGATTATTGATATTTCTCCCAGCAATCTTGATTCCAGCTTGTGCTTCTTCCAGCCCAGCGTTCCTCATGATGTACTCTGCATATAAGTTAAATAAGCAAGGTGACAATATACAACCTTGACGTATACCTTTTCCTATTTGGAACCAGTCTGTTTTCCATGTCCAGTTCTAACAGTTGCTTCCTGACCTGCATACAGGTTTCTCAAGAGGCAGGTCAGGTGGTCTGGGATTCCCATCTCTTTCAGAATGTTCCACGGTTTATTGTGATCGACACAGTCAAAGGCCTTGGCATAGTCAATGAAGCAGAAATAGATGTTTTTCTGAAACTCTCTTGCTTAGGTTTCTCTAATTCTGAGACAGCCTTTTATATACTAATTTTTAAAAGCTGTCTGCTGCTGCTGCTAAGCCACTTCAGTCCTGTCTGACTCTGTGCGACCCCACAGATGGCAGCCCACCAGGCTTCTCCATCCCTGGGATTCTCCAGGCAAGAACACAGGAGTGGGTTGCCATTTCCTTCTCCAATGCATGAAAGTGAAAAGTGAAAGTGAAGTCGCTCAATCGTGTCTGACTCTTAGCGACCCCATGGACTGTAGCCTACCAGGCTCCTCCGTCCATGGGATTTTCCAGGCAAGAGTACTGGAGTGGGTTGCCATTGCCTTCTCTTAAAAGCTGTCTAGTGTAAATATACAAGCAAATATATATATATGCATATATATATTAATATATAGATATATAAACAAAACAAACTAAAAAGTCCAAAAACCTATAAATGTTTTTAAAAATTACCATAAATTAAGTCAAAAGGCAAACTATAGAATAGAGAAAACTATCAAAATGTAGATTTATTTTTTCCCCCAGATACAGAGCAAAATGACTCAGTTACACAAACACACACACACAGTTTTTTTAATTGAACTTTTTTTGACCACATCATGTGGTATACTGGATCTTAGTTCCCCGATCAAGGATTGAACCCACATCCCCTGCATTGAGAGCTTGGAGTCTTAATCAATGGACCACAAGTGAAGTCCCAACACATATTCTTTTCCAGAGTCTTTTCCATTATAGGTTATTACAGATATTGAGTATAGTTCCCTGTGTTATACAATAAGTAGGTCCTTGTTGCTTATCTGTTATCTATATAGTAGTTTGTATATGTTAACCCCAAACTACTAATTTAGTTCCTTCTCTCCCTCTCTCCACACTATCCCCCTCTTGGTTATTTTCTGGTAACCATAAGTTTGTTTTCTATGTCTCAATCTATTACTACTTTGCTAATAAGTTCATATATATTCTTTTAAATTTCACACATAAGTGATATCCTATGATATCTGTATTCCTCTGACTTACTTCACTTAACATTATAATCTCTGGGCCCATCCATGTTGCTGCAAATGGCATCATTTCATTCTTTTTTATGACTGAGTAATAACACCATATCTTTTATTCATCTATCAATGAACAATTATGCTGCTTTCATTTCCTGGCTATTACACATAGTGCTACTATGAACACTGGTATCCTTTTGAATTATGTTTTCTATAGTGATTATACCAATTTACATTCCTACCAACAGTGTAGGAGGGTTCCTTTTTCTCCACACCTTCTCAAGCCTTTACTGTTTGTAGACTGATGCCCATTATGACTAGCATGTAGCTTGTCCAGCACAACTTACTGAGAAGACTCTCTTTCCTCCCCTGTATTGATAAATTCTTGCCTAATTTATCATAGATTAATTGATCATAAATGCATGGGCTTATTTCTGGGCTTTCTATCCTATTCCACTGAAGTATACATCTGTTTTTGTGCCAGTACCACACTGCTTCTGTATATTTTTGCCACCTCTTCTTAATATCTTCTGCTTCTGTTAGGTCCCTACTATTTCTGTCCTTTATCGAGCCCATCTTTGCATGAAATGTTCCCTTGGAATCTCTAATTTTCTTGAAGAGATCTCTTGTTTTTCCTATTCTGTTGTTTTCCTCTGTTTCTTTGCATTGATCACTGAGGAAGGCTTTCTTATCTCTCCTTGCTATTCTTTGGAACTCTGCATTCAGATGCTTATATCTTTCCGTTTCTCCTTTGCTTTTCGCTTCTCTTCTTTTCACAGCTATTTGTAAGGCCTCCTCAGATAGCCATTTTGCTTTGAACTGTACAAAAAAGATCTTCACGACCAAGATAATCACGATAACGTGATCACTGACCTAGAGGCAGACATCTTGGAATGTGAAGTCAAGTGGGCCTTAGAAAGCATCACTACGAACAAAGCTAGTGGTGGTGATGGAATTCCAGTTGAGCTATTTCAAATCTTGAAAGATGATGCTGTGAAAGTGCTTCACTCAATATGCCAGCAAATTTGGAAAACTCAGCAGTGGCCACAGGACTGGAAAAGGTCAGTTTTCATTCCAATCCCAAAGAAAGGCAATGCCAAAGAATGCTCAAACTACCACACAATTGCACTCATCTCAAACGCTAGTAAAGTCATGCTCAAAATTCTCCAAGCCAGGCTTCAGCACTATGTGAACCGTGAACTCCCAGATGTTCAAGCAGGTTTTAGAAAAGGCAGAGGCACCAGAGATCAAATTGCCAACATCCGCTGGATCATGGAGAAAGCAAGAGAGTTTCAGAAAACCATCTATTTCTTCTTCATTGACTATGCCAAAGCCTTTGACTGTGTCTATCACAATAAACTGTGGAAAATTCTGAAAGAGATGGGAATCCCAGACCACCTGACCTGCCTCTTGAGAAACCTGTATGCAGGTCAGGAAGCAACAGTCAGAACTGTACATGGAACAACCGACTGGTTCCAAATAGGAAAAGGAGTGCGTCAAGGCTGTATATTGTCACCTTGCTTATTTAACTTATATGCAGAGTACATTATGAGGAACGCTGGGCTGGAAGAAGCACAAGCTGGAATCAAGATTGCTGGGAGAAATATCAATAATCTCAGATATGCAGATGACACTACCCTTATGGCAGAAAGTGAAGAGGAACTCAAAAGTCTCTTGATGAAAGTGAAAGAGGAGAGTGAAAAGGTTGGCTTGAAGCTCAACATTCAGAAAACAAAGATCATGGCATCTGGTCCCATCACTTCATGGCAAATAGATGGAAAAACAGTGGAAACAGTGTCAGACTTTATTTTGGGGGGCTCCAAAATCACTGCAGATGCTGATTGCAGCCATGAAATTAAAAGACGCTTACTCCTTGGAAGGAAAGTTATGACCAACCTTGATAGTATATTAAAAAGCAGAGACATTACTTTGCCAACCAAGGTCCGTCTAGTCAAGGCTATGGTTTTTCCCGTGGTCATGTATGGATGTGAGAGTTGGACTGTGAAGAAAGCTGATCACAGAAGAATTGATGCTTTTGAACTGTGGTGTTTGAGAAGACTCTTGAGAGTCCCTTGTACTGCAAGGAGATCCAACCAGTCCGTTCTAAAGGAGATCGATCCTGGGTGTTCATTGGAAGGACTGATGCTAAAGCTGAAACTGCAATACTTTGGCCACCTCATGCGATGAGTTGACTCACTGGAAAAGACTCTGATGCTGGGAAAGGTTGGGGGCGGGAGGAGAAGGGGACGACGGAGAATGAGATGGCTGGATGGCATCACTGACTCTGAGAACATGAGTTTGGGTGAACTCCGGGAGTTGGTGATGGAGACAGGGAGGCCTGGCATGCTGTGGTTCATGGGGTCGCAGAGAGTCGGACACGACTGAGCGACTGAACTGAACTGAACCACACTGCTTTAATTACTGTAACTCTGTAGTACAATCTGATACAAAAAAACAGAACCTGTATACCTGCTGCCTATAAGCAACCCACTTCAGATCTAGAGACATATACAAACTGAAGTTGGGGGTTAAAAAGGTATTCCACACACATGAAAATCTAAAGAAAGACAGAGTAGCAATATTTAATATCAGACAAAACAGACTTTAAAATAAAAGACTGTCAAAAGAAACAAAGAAAATTATAGTACATATACACCATGGAATATTACTCAGCTATTAAAAAGAATGCATTTGAATCAGTTCTAATGAGATGGATGAAACTGGATCCTATTATGCAGAGTGCAGTAAGTCAGAAAGAAAAAACACCAATACAGTATATTAATGCATATATATGGAATTTAGAAAGATGGTAACATTGACCCTATATGTGAGACAGCAAAAGAGACACAGATATAAAGAACAGGCTTTTGGATCTGTGGGAGAAGGCGTGGGTGGGATGATTTGAGAGAATAGCATTGAAACATGTATATTACCATATGTGAAATAGACCACCAATCCAAGTTCAATGCATGAAACAGGGTGCTCAAAGTTGGTGCCCTGGAAGAACCCAGAAGGATGGGATGGGGAGGGAGGTGGCAGGGGGGTTCAGGATGGGGACACATGTACATCTGTGGCTGACTCATGTCAATGTATGCAAAACCACCACAATATTTAAAGTAATTAGCCTTCATTAAAATAAATAAATTTTAAAAAAAGAGACAAAGAAGGACACTATTTAATAATCAAAGGATCAACCAAAAAGAAGATATAACAATTATGTGTTTGTGTGTGTATCTCCAATCCAACAAATGAGAAACCTCAATATGTAAGGTAAATGTTAATAGATATAAAATGAGAAATTAACAGTAACACAATAATAGTAGGAGACTTCAACACTCTCCACTTACATCAATGGACAGATCACCCAGATAGAAAATCAATAAGGAAAAACACATACCTTAAATGACAAATTACATCAAATGGACTTAACTGATATTTATAGAGCATCTCATCTAAAAGCAGCAGAATCCACATTCCTTTCACATACACATGGAATATTCTGCAGGACAGACCATATACTGGGCCACAAAGCAAACCTTGGTAAATACTGGGTTGGCCAAAAAGTTCATCTGGGAAACATTTTACAAAAAAAACGGAAGAAACTTTTTGGCCAACCCAATATAATAGTGGAATCAAATGAAGTATCTTTTCTGAGCATAATACTATGAGGCTAAAAACCAACTACAAGGGGAAAAAAAAAACAACTGCAAAAGTACAAACTCATGGAGATTAAACAATATATTACTAAACAAGCAATGAACCACTGAAAAACTAAAAGAGAAAATAAAAAAATACCTACAGACAAATGAAAATGAAATCACAATAATCCAAAACCTATAGGATGTAGGAAAAGCAGTTCTAAGAAGAAATTTACACCATACCAGCTTGTCCTCAGAGAACAAGAAAAATCTCAAGTAAGCAACCTAACCCACACCTACAGCTACCAAGAAAAGAACTACAAACAAAAATCTAAAGTTAATAGGAGAGAAATCATAAAGATCAGAGCAAAAATAAACAAAATAGAGACCACAAAAACAGTAGAAAAGGTCAATGAAGCTAACAGTTGGTTCTTTGAAAAAATTAACAAAATCAATAAACCTTTAGCTAGAATCATCAAGAAAAAAGAGAGAGGACCCAAATGACATAAAAAATGAAAAAGGAAACGTTACAAATGACACACAGAAGTAAGAGACTTCTTCCCTGTAGCTCATACGGTAAAGAATCTGCCTGCAATGCAGGAGATCTGGGTTCAGTCCCTGGGTTGGGAACATCTTCTGGAGAAGGGAATGGAAACCCACTTCAGTATTCTTGCCTGTAGAATCCCACGGACAGAGGAGCCTGGTGGGCTATAATCTGTGGGGTCGCAAAGAGCTGGACATGACTAAGTGACTGATACCACCATGTGGGCAACTATATGCTAATAAAATGGACAACCCAGAAGAAATGGACAAATTCTTAGAAAGGTTCAATTTTTTAGACATTGAAAACTGAATCAGGAAGAAACAGAAAATATGAACAGAACAATTACCATGACTAATATTGAATCAGTTAATTTTAAAACTCCCAATAAACAAAAATCCAGGACCACATGGCTTAACAGGTGAATTCTACCAAATATTTAGTGAAGAGTTAACAGCTATCCTTCTGAAACTATTCCAAAAATTGCAGATGAAGAACCATTTCCAAACTCATTCTATGAGGCCACTATCACCCTGATAGCAAAACCAGACAAAGACAGCTGAGAAAAAGAAACTATATTTTAAAAATTCATAATAGATTAACATTAAATGACAAGAAAAATACCAATATTCTAAATAGCAAAGGACACAAACAGAACGTACAGAGTAAAAGCAAACATATATATTAGCTTTAAACTTTAGATATAAATATATTCATACCAAACAAAGAAGGAAAAGGCAACCCACTTCAGTATTCTTGCCTGGAAAATTTCATTGACAGAGGAGCCTGGTGGACTACAGTCCATGGGGACACAAAGAGTCAGACACAACTGAGCATGCACACCAAAAAAAAGTACCTTGAAAGAAATATACTGAAAAGTGTTTGTATCTGAATAATGCAATTTTATGCCTCAAATATCTGTATAATTCCAAATTTTTTACACTGTAAGACTGAATCAAAATGATGCAATTTATTTAGAAAAATTTGGTCATATCTCTATGATTAAAGCTGAATAACATCATCTTCTTTAATCTCCTCTGCTTCAACCCACGTTCCAATCTCATCACTCATGCACATAAATCTCACATTCTAATCACAGCAAATCACTTTCACTTCCAAAAGTTTCATGATCATGCCTGCTCCATTCCTCCCCCAGACTTTCTCCCAAGTGGAGCCCCTTATTAACATCGGCAATAAAACCGACCACACGATATTTAGGCAGGGAACAACTGGAGTTGAACTTTTCCAACCAAAACACAGCTAATTCCCAGGGAGTGTGAAAACCGAGCAGAGATTTGCCAGGCCTGCTCCATGGCCCAATATGGCAGGCGAGAAAACCACCAAGACCAGGGCTCTACAAAGATCCAGGAGAGAGATTCTGAGGGCTGCACGAAGAGGCATCGAGAGCAGGCAGGCTCTAAGCAGGCTGAGTTATAGCACCAGAGATTTCAATTATGATGCCAGGAGCACCAAGGTGAAAACTATCACCTCCATGACCAGAGGAAGCAAGCAGAGCATATTAAATCTAAGGGACCAGAACCCTGTCCCCACTTCAGTGAGTCCAAGGAAGTCACTCTTCCCTCCCATCCCACTCACCGCCCCCCTACCAATTAGGGAGAACAGCAGGAAGGATGACAAAGGATGAAACATTTTTATCTGAACACTACATAAATGACTGTTCAAATAATCAGACTGGACTAAAGCTTAAGCAACACTGACTATTATTTTCTCTACTAATCAGCAGGAAGTAAGGTGATTTTAGATTAAAATAAAATACTGTGAATTTTGTTACTCAATTTATAGGCAATAATCTTTAAGAATATTTTTTAAAAGACATGGATATTATACTTTCCCCTATCAAACATCCCAAACTTTATACAGTATCTTCACAGCCTGTTCAGAGGAATCATAAATCTGACTAGGATGTCATGTCTCACATCTGATGTGAACTGACTCCATCCTTTCACCAATTCAAACACTTCCCTTCAATACATAATCCAATGCACATACTGCCTTTTCTACTTTTATCGACTCAGATTAAATCAATTCTGTGGGGCACCAAGCTTTTGGCATGTACACATGTACCTTAAAGTTTTAATGAGGATTCTGGTTCAGGCAATGGAAGTGGTTTAAACAAGAGAGAAAGAATTCCATCGCTTTTTCACTCAGCAGTCCATATGTGAGTCATCCAGGGCCTGCACTGAGAGGCCCAAGCACCTTCTACCTTATTGCTCTGCCACCTTCAGGACAAGGCTTCCTACTCAGGTATAGGTATCTGTTCAGGAACTCACTGGTACACGAACTTGCAGTCACTGGGGGTGACAACAAGTAGAGGAGGTGGAGGGAATGTGCTTTCCCTTTAAGGGGACAACCCCAAAGTTGTAGCTTATTTCCCTTCATATCCCCACGAGCAGAATTTATCTTTCTAGTTTCACACTAGTAAAGCTGGGAAATATAGTCACTGTCTGTGTGGCAATGTGTCTTATCAAGGGACAGTGGCTAATGGAGAATAACCAGAAATCTTTGCTTATCCCATAGGCCTATTCTTTTCATTCCCGTGCTGTTTGTTTCATATTTGAATTAAAAAAAAAATTTTTTTAAATGAAACATTATGCCAGTCAATATATTAATATACAAAATAAAAGGGTTCGTGTTCTGTTTTTTATCTGCTTTGGTTTCCTTCTAAAAACTAAGCTGGGTGCCTTGGAAAAACGCAATAAAGCAAGCTGCTATAAATGGCCACTGAATTAGATCAATGTGAGAAACTCTTCAACACAGAGGAGAAAAAAAAAATTTAAGAGGATTCTTCACTCAGATTCTTTTTCAAGTATCTTTAGTTGAAAAAAAAAGAAAGAAACTGGAAATAAGGGGTTCATTTTAACTATGCAAAAAAGACAACTGTGAACTATATAATCAGTGAATCATACTCCCCCAAAAAAGGGATCAAAATTGTACATCAAAAGATTGCTAAACAGAACTATACTTATGTTTTCAACTAAAACAGAATATTCAAGTTATATTTACAAAAGTATATATATATATGTTTTAGAATTTACCCTTCCTGCTGGTAAATTCTGATCCTATCAGTACAGAGAACTTCTACAAAGGAAATTATCCCCTGCGTGTCAACAAATTCAGAACTTCATTACCTTTATCTTCTAATTTTTATAATCCTCCCACAACCATTTTTCTAAAATATTTAAATGTGTATCAGTTCTTTAACACAAACTTCTGAACATGACATTCCAAGAATTTGGACCCACAGGTATTCCAGCCTTACCTCTACCTTCAATCATTCTCTAGCCATGGAAGTCTTCAAAATAATCTATCTAATCTACTCAACCAGAATTCCAGCATCTGTGTGTCCAGGATCACATTACACAACCCAGTCAAAGTTGAATAAATCACAGGTCCTGACTCTATAAAAGTTGTATCTAGAATCAAAGGAGACAGCCAAGAAAATGAACAATTTCAACATACTTTCTTTCATTCAAAAAAGTGTGAAGTACTTGCTGTATGGCAGGTACAACTCTGGGTTTTGAGAACGGAATGATTGTGAGTAAGAGTTGTGCATCCTCATCTCATGAGGGGGAGGAACAGGTGGCAGGAAACACTTCAGATCATGTGAGGAGGAAGGGTTACTTAGACGGGTGATTAATAAATACATGCAGATGGTTTACTTAAAATATAACTGTTACTAACGGGTCTTATTGTGATCCACACAGTCAAAGGCTTGGCATAGTCAATAAAGCAGAAATAGATGTTTTTCTGGAACACTCTTGCTTTTTTGATGATACAGCAGATGTTGGCAATTTGATCTCTGGTTCCTCTGCCTTTTCTAAAACCAGCTTGAACATCTGGAAGTTCACGGTTCATGTATTGCTGAAGCCTGGCTCGGAGAATTTTGAGCATTATTTTATTAGCATGTGAGATGAGTGCAATTGTGCAGTAGTTTGAGCATTCTTTGCATTGCCTTTCTTTGGGATTGGAATGAAAACTGACCTTTTCCAGCCTGTGGCCACTGCTGAGTTTTCCAAATTTGCTGAAAGAGATGGGAACACAAGACCACCTTACCTACCTCTTGAGAAACCTATATGCAGGTCAGGAAGCTACAGTTAGAACTGGACATGGAACAACAGACTGGTTCCAAATAGGAAAAGGAGTACGTCAAGGCTTGCATATTGTAACCCTGCTTATTTAACTTATATGCAGAGTACATCATGAGGAACGCTGGGCTGGAAGAAGCACAAGCTGGAATCAAGATTGCCAGGAGAAATATCAATAACCTCAGATATGCAGATGACACCACCCTTATGGCAGAAAGTGAAGAGGAACTAAGAAGCCTCTTGATGAAAGTAAAAAGTTGGCTTAAAGCTCAACATTCAGAAAACTAAGATCATGGCATCCGGTTCCATCACTTCATGGGAAATAGATGAGGAAACAGTGGCTGACTTTATTTTTCTGGGCTTCAAATTCATTGCAGATGGCAACTGCAGCCATGAAATTAAAAGACATTCCTTGGAAGGAAAGTTATGAACAACCTAGACAGCATATTAAAAAGCAGAGACATTACTTTGTCAACAAAGGTCCGTCTAGTCAAGGCTATGATTTTTCCAATGGTCATGTATGGATGTGAGAGTTGGACTGTGAAGAAAGCTGATCACCGAAGAATTGATGCTTCTGAACTGTAGTGTTGGAGAAGACTCTTGAGAGTCCCTTGGATTGCAAGGAGATCCAACCAGTCCATTCTAAAGGAGATCAGTCCTGGGTGTTCATTGGAAGGACTGATGCTAAATTGAAACTCCAATACTTTTGTTACCTCACGTGAAGAGTTGACTCATTGGAAAAGACCCTGATGCTGGGAGGGATTGGGGGCAGGAGGAGAAGGGTACGACAGAGGATGAGATGATTGGATGGCATCACCAACTCGATGGACATGAGTTTGGGTGAACTCCGGGAGTTGATGATGGACAGGGAGGCCCGGCATGCTGTGATTCATGGGGTCGCAAAGAGTCGGACACGACTGAGCGACTGAACTGAACTGAATGGATCTTAACAAGCTAATATACCTAGTAAGTCAGTGGAAGAACTAAATTAATGAGAGGAAGAAAATGATAGTAGAAAGTTACAGAAAGTTACTATAAAACAAAACATGTACAAGTATATAATTCCCTAAGAACTATAAGCCTAATATACTCTTCACTGGTCCCATAATGTCTAAAATATCCTTTCTAGCCACAGTTCTAGGAAGAACACAGTTAAAACAGAATTATGTCCAGAGAGGAGGTATCAGTTCAGTTCAGTCGCTCAGTCGTGTCCGACTCTCCGCAACCCCATGAATCACAGCACGCCAGGCCTCCCTGTCCATCACCAACTCCCAGAGTTCACTCAAACTCATGTCCACAGAGTCGGTGATGCCATCCAGCCATCTCATTCTCTGTCATCCCTTTCTCCTCCCGCCCCCAACCTTTCCCAGCATCAGAGTCTTTTCCATGCAACTCGTCGCATGAGGTGGCCAAAGTATTGCAGTTTCAGCTTTAGCATTCACCTTCCAATGAACACCCAGGATTGATCTCCTTTAGAATGTACTGGTTGAGGTATTGATGACTATAAACTACTCCATTTGAGGAGAGGCTGAGGGAGGGAGGAATGTTTAGAAAAAAGATTAGGAGAAAACAGGGTGTATGATAAACAGCTTAAGACCCTACATAGGAAGAGAAGTTACACTGTGTGACACTCAAGAAGGCTGAATTAGGATCAATAACTGAAATTACACAGAAGCAAACCTCAGTAAAAGGAATAAGCTATTAACAAACTGATGCCAGAATCTATAAAAACACATTATCTGTCAATAAGATTGTTATTCTCCTCCGTTCTTTATGCTATGGTTTAGTCACTAAGTTGTGTCTGACTCCTGTGAACCCATGGACTGCAGCCCTCCAGGCTCCTCTCTTCATGGGATTTTCCAGGCAAGAATACTGGAGTGGGTTGCCATTTCCTTCTCCAGGGGGTCTTCCTGACCCAGAGATCCAACCTAAATCTCCTGCATTGCAGGCAGATTCTTTATCGACTGAGCTATGAGGGAGTTCACTTTAGCAGGAGTCATATACATAGTTTTGTTAGACGTCATTTTACATCATTAAGATGCGTTAAAAAGAAATGAGACAACCTTCTGATTTTCCATGGTTAACAATTGTACACTTAACATTTTGTTAAGACAGCAGATCTCATTTTAGGTATTCTTATCACAATAAAAGGGGTGGTGGAAGGAATGGGGCAATACAGAACTCTAGACAAAACTACTAGAAATCATTAAAACTACTTGTACTACCTTGGTTTACACAGTCATGTTAAACCACAGGTTTCATACAAACAATTAAAAAAAAAACAAACTATGCTGAATTCATACATTCTGGCCATAGCCAGTTTCTGTACAGGGTCAGAGTCCTATCAGTTCAGTTCAGTTCAGTCGCTCAGTCATGTCCAACTCTTTGCAACCCCAATAGACATCAATAAAACACAAGCCTTTGCTTTTTCTCATCAGCTCTCTTCACCAAACAAAACTGAATCTAAAACTGATCAGTGATGAAACAGCTTTAACTAAATTCCTGCACTCCATGCAAACTGAAACACAGAGACTTAAATTTATAATAAACAAAAATTCTTCGGTAAATAGCCAATAATTTTATAAGGAATTAAGGAAAACAATCTATTAAAAATGAGGATAAATACTGCATCAAATCCCTCATGATTGGCGGGGACATGATAAAATAGGTTGGCAAGTATCAGTGAACTAACCAAAAAGACTTGTGGAGTCAGAGACTTCACATCATGAGTTACTTAAAAATTTAATCTGGTGATGTGTAAGAGAAGGAATTATTAGTACTAAGTCCTAATCTGAGAACCCTTTAATTTTTAAATGAATCGGCTGCTCTAGGACTATGGTACCAGAAACAGTAAACTTCTTAAATGTCAACTGGGTTTTCTTTTTCAAGTTATCTTTACTATAAGCCATATTATACTTACTGTAAGATGTGCATGTGCTGATTTCAGTATGTTAAATGTGAAAAATGTGTGAAGTGAAAGTCGCTCAGTCACGTACAACTCTTTGCAACTCCATGGACTATACAGTCCACAGAATTCTCCAGGCCAGAATACTGGAGTGGGTAGCCTTTCCCTCCTCCAGGGGATCTCCCCAATCCAGGGATCGAACCCAGGTCTTCCACATTGCAGGCAGATTCTTTACCAGCTGAGTCACAAGGGAAGCCCAAGAATACTGGAGTGGGTAGCCTCTTCCCTTCTCCAGCGATCTTCCAAAATATGTGTATCGTATAATGAATGAAATACATGTCTTGATTCATTCTTTCTAATGGAGTAAATGCCAGATTAGAGTTTCCATTAGGGATTTAGTATATTTAAATTTTAAAAGTTAAATAGGAGTTAATAAACATGAAAAGATACTCAACATCAGTAGTCATCTGGGAAATGTAAATCAAAACCTTAAGAGGATACTACTTCACATATACCAGGAGAGCTAGAACCAAAAGGTCAGATAGTAACAAGTGTTGCTAAGTGTGTGAACAAATTGGAATCCCCGGAAGTTCAAAAAGTTAAATGGAAGTTACCATTTGATTCAATATTTCCACTCCTAAGTACTTAACCGAGGGAAATGAAACATGCCCATGCAAAAAGTTGTAATCAGTGGTCAAAGCAGCATTATTTGTAATAGCCCCAAAATGGAAACAATCCAAGTATCCATCAACTACTGAAGAGATAAAGAAAATGTGGCACATCAATACAATGGAATATTATTTGGCCATTTAAGCAATGAAGTTCCAATAGATGCTATAAACATCATGTGAAGACAGAGGTCAACAAAAAGACAACACAGTGTATGATTCTATTCATAGTAAATGCCCAGAAATGTCAAATCTAGAGAGACAGTAGATTAGTGGTTGTTTAAGGCCAGGGATGGGGGTGTGGGATTTAGAGGAAATAGGAGGTAACTGGTCAAGGATACAGGGTTTTTTTTGGAGGTTATGAAAATGTTCTCAAATTCATTACAGTAATGGCTGCACTACAATGTGAATATACTAAAAAACACTGAATTGTACCCTTTAAGGGCAAATTGTATGGTTGGGGAATTATAACTCAATAAAGATGTTTTAAAAGTTAGTGAAAATTTGACAGACTATAATTAAATATTCCAGTAGTAACTTATGGCTACTCAGGGGAAAGCAAGGAAGGGGGTAAACTTGGGAGACTGTGAATGACATATACACTACTATAAAACAGATAACTAATAAGGACCTACTGTATCGCACAGGGAACTCTACTCAATACTCTGTGATGGTCTATATGGGAAAGAATCTAAAAAAGAGTGAATGTATGTATATGTATAACTGACTGACTGTGCCAGTTACTGCACAGCAGTAACTAACAACACTGTAAATATAGTCCAAGAAAAAAATTTTTAATAGATTATTTAAAAAGTAGACTACAAACATTCCGTTTACCTCCTTCTTATGAAACTGTCTTGAACCTCAACTAATGCTTGTCTCTTTGCTCACAGAAGACCAAACCTTTTCTAAATGGAACCTTTGTTATAACTCCTCTTCTGTCATGTAGACTTTCTGACTACACAATTTGCTGAAAGACTAGTGATTTTACCTAACGGAGAAGTCCAAAGATTTCATACCTAGCAGACTAGTGGTGCTTGTTATGAGAGAATGATGTATTTCTACTACTTTAGTCTGAATGCAGAACTAGCAAAATATTCCCTGAGGAAGAAATTTTAACCTGTACGTCTCCAGATTTGCAAAAGTTAAAAGCTTTTGGGCCATTCAAACAGTCATTTTAGAACTGTAGTATATACAAACAACGGAATATAAATCAGTCTTAAAAAGGAAGGAAATTTTGACGCGTGCAATGAAGTAGGTGAACCTTGAAGACATTATACTAAGCTATAAATAAGCCAGAAAGAGAATACAACGATTCTATGATTCCATTATACAAGGTATACAGAATAGTCAAAACTCATAGAGATGGAAAGCAGAACAATGATTGCTAAGGGCTAAGAATGTGGAGCTATTGTTTAATAAGCACAGAGTGTCAGCTTGGGATGATGTAAAAAAAGAAAAGAAGGCTAAGAGCTGAAGAATTGATGCTTTTGAACTGTGGTGTTGGAGAAGACTCTTGAGTCCCTTGGACAACAAGGAGATACAACCAGTCCATCCTAAAGGAAATCAGTCCTGAATATTCACTGGAAGGACTGATGTTGAAGCTGAAACTCCAATACTTTGGCCACCTGATGCGAAGAGCTGACTCATTTGAAAAGACCCTGATGCTGGCAAAGACTGAGGGCGGGAGGAGAAGGGGACGACAGAGGATGAGATGGTTGGATGGCATCACTGACTCAATGGACATGAGTTTGGGTAAACTCCGGGAGTTGGTGATGGACAGGGAGGCCTGGCGTGCTGTGGTCCATGGGGTTGCAAAGAGTTGGACATGACTGAGCGACTGAACTGAACTGAACTGATGATGTCCTAGGTATGGCTTTAGTATGCATGGCGGGTGGGGGTGGGGGGGTTGTTTATAACAAATTTCACAGTAATTTAAAAATAAAATCTAGGAAGTTAGTGAAAAGGGGTTAAATATATGACTAAAGATTTCTACAAGACATTTTACATGCACAGGTTTATATAAATTTTTTACCTAAGCAAGTTCCCTGGGCTTCAAGGTGCTGGTAAAGTTCTACTGGAATCAGCACAGGGCAGTGATTTTCAAAAGGGGTGGTACAGCCTCATGGGCAGTTAAAGGAAATTTATGAGAGCATATTTGGTTGTTGGAGGGTTTGGGCGTTTTACTGCAATATACAAAACAATCCTATCAATGAGGCACTGGTCTTGTGTTCCGTACAATTTTCAAATGATGCTTTGGACATTCCTATCATTAAAAAAAAAAAAACCACAAACACATTCATGATTTGAGTCTAGACCCTAACCCCATTTCTCATATAAACACAAGGGCCTTTTTGCACAGTTTTAGGATGTGCTGGATTTTTCTGGGAACGCAACTGCTGCATAAATGGGGGAAATATGTTCTTATCATTTAGAAATTTTAGGAAAGCTGAGCTCCATTTCTGACAATCACATTCTCAGTAGCACACACTGTAGTCTGCACGTGTAGCAAACTACATGGATTCCATATGCAGAACAAGCATCTGAGCTTTACAATGACCTGTATTTGTGGCTAAGTCATAAATGGAAAAACATAAATTACTTTATTTCTCATAATACATTGTAGTTAAACTGTTATAGTGTGAAAGTCACTCAGTCACGTCTGACTCTTTGCTCCACCATGGACTATACAGTCCATGGAATTCTCCAAGCCAGAATACTCGAGTGGGTAGCCATTCTTCTCCAGGGGATCTTCCCAACCAGGGATTGAACCCAGGTCTCCTGCATTGCAGGTGGATTCTTTACCAGCTGAATTACATGGGAAGCCCAAAGTGTTATACTGATTGTTTTTTAATATATCTATGCTGCTGCTGCTAAGTAGCTTCAGTCGTGTCCGACTCTGTGTGACCCCATAGACAGCAGCCCACCAGGCTCCCCCATCCCTGGGATTCTCCAGGCAAGAACACTGGAGTGGGTTGCCATTTCCTTCTCCAATGCATGAAAGTGAAAAGTGAAAGTGAAGTTGCTCAGTCATGTTGGACTCTTCCCGATCCCATGGACTACAGCCCACCAGGCTCCTCCATCCATGGGATTTTCCAGGCAAGAGTACTGGAGTGGGTTGCCATTTCATTCTCCATAATATGTCTATAATTATAGGTTATTTTTATCTACCAATCTTGTTTCAAAATACTACAGGGCACGTTAAAATTTTTTCTTCTACAAAAGGGGGCAGTGGGCCTGATAAGGATGAGAAGCATTGATCTAGAACAAGTAAAACATGGGCAACTTTTCCTTTCTCAGACACTTTCACTGCAGTTCAGAACACTAACCTCCATTCTGAAGTACAGAAAAGAAAAGCTAAGTCCACATGACTCTTGCTGTCCGTTATTGACTGTAAATGTCTGTTTTCCGCAGAACACCAAGCACTGCAAGAAAGACCTTCTTTTGTTCCATCCATCCAGGCGCAGTGCTCAAAGGCAGGATGCCCATCCGTCAGGGATGTAGAATGGTACAGGTCATTCTTACATTAGCTGAAGGCTGGACAAGAGTTAACTCCAAGTTTCTTTCTAACTTCAAAAAGTCTATGAAACTATCAGTAGTTCTAAGGTGAGTTTAAGTTACCAAACCCCAGGAAGCAGCAAGTAATTAACCCACTCATTCTCAATGGTTGTTGTTTATAATGATGTTAACCAACCACCTCATCAAGCTCTCAGGACTAGCAGACATCTGGTCCTGTCTAAAATGTCCAGAAGACATTTTATCCACACCAAAAAGTCCTTGATATTTGGCCCTGTCCAAAACTACTTGGCATGGGCCAAATACACTCATGGATGTTTTCAATAGGACTAAATGTCCTAGAAAGGTTTTCACAGGCAACATAATGCCCAAGGTGATAGATCTCAATGATGACAACTTTACCAAATCACTTTTTAAAACCACAGGTATATATTTTACAGAGCACTATGTGTAGAAGATCCATTTCTATCCCCAACCACTGACATTAAAAATAGGGGGAGGAAAAATGAGACTGAAAATAATTTTATAAATATATATATATATCATCATTCAAAACTCCCATACAGTTTGAAAAGACTAAAACTAAATTATAATAGTTAAAGCAACAATATTAAAATGGGCACTCAATCCAAGAAATCATAAAGACAACTTAGAATACTAAATTAATATTAATATGCAAACATTCACAACAGAATTAACTGTGAGACTTCCTCCAACAGTGCTCTACCAAGCAGTCACTTAGAGTCAAGTAAATGCCAAATGTATTACTACTACTAACTTTATGATTATTTATAAGAGCAATGTATCAATCTTATTTTGCA
This sequence comes from Moschus berezovskii, assembly GCF_049115385.1. Taxonomy (NCBI): domain Eukaryota; kingdom Metazoa; phylum Chordata; class Mammalia; order Artiodactyla; family Moschidae; genus Moschus; species Moschus berezovskii. Next base: position 48,646,268 of record NC_142462.1, read on the forward strand.
CACAGGAAAATGATCGAAATAGCACCCTTTTAAAAAATATTTTCATTCTGACCTGTTCAGTACCCAGCATAATGCCTAGTGAACAGCAGTAAGCAAACTGCATTTGTTTCTGTTATTGTATGAAAATAGTTACCTTTATAATTGTTACTATGTCATAAGCACTATACTAAGCATTTTGCATTAATTTTTTATCAGTCTTAATAAGCACTGTCATTACTGTAAGTCATTACTATATTATATTATAAATACTAAAACTCAGCAGCCCACCAGGCTCCCCCGTCCCTGGGATTCTCCAGGCAAGAACACTGGAGTGGGTTGCCATTGCCTTCTCCGAAGCTTAACAAAGATTACACTAATTACCCAAGGTCACACCCCTCGTGAGTAGAGATCCAAAAGTCAAAGGTTCTATATTAACTACCTTCTCTGCTATGATAAACCAAGTCAGCATATTAAAAAGCAGAGACATCACTCTGCTGACAAAGGTCCGTATGGTCAAAGCTATGGTTTATCCACTAATCATGTGCAGGTGAGAGTTGGACTATAAAGAAGGCTGAGCACTGAAGAATTGATACTTTCAAACTGTGGTGTTGGAAAAGGCTCTTGAGTCCCTTGGACAGCAAGATCAAATCAGTCAGTCCTAAAGGAAATCAACCCTGAATATTCATTGGAAGGACAGATGCTGAAGCTTCCATACTTTGGCAACCTGATGTGAAGAACTGACTCATTGGAAAAGACCCTGATGCCGGGAAAGATTGAGGACACAAGGAGAAGGGGACGACAGAGGATGAGATGGTTGGATGGCATCACCGACTCAATGGATAATGAGCCTGAGCAAGCTCCAGGATATGGTGAAGGACAGGGAAGCCTGGCATGCTGCAGTGCACGGGGTCACAAAGGCTCTGACATGACTGAGAGACTGAACAACAACCTACTCTGCCTTTAATTCTCAATGAAAGACAAAGTAATGAAGGTCAAACAGGATGACACCTCCTGTAAAAAGGATGCAGTAACTGTTATGGAAACACCTTACAGATTGAACTTTGTTATTCTGATTATATCTATAATTAACTTTATTTCCAAAACAAAGAAAATTAAGAACTGATGTTCCTAAACAGCATTTGTTCTTCTGACCAGCTGAAGAGTAATCTAGTTTCTAAGAAGTACTACAGTGAAAAACACACCCAGTTATAAAATAGTTTAGCTAAAAGAACTATCTACTAATTAAATATCTGAAATATCAAGTAAAAATAGTGCTAGCATATTCAGTTTCACAACAGAAAAAATCTTCAGCCAAAACTCTTAGGATGAACTGGAAAGTAAAGACCATCATTAAAAACAATTAATCATATCACCTGTCATTTAAATTATCAAAACATTATAGGAAGCATTTATATTTTACATAAACATATTGAGTTTTATTTTTATACAGAAAAGGACATTAAACTGCCTAGTCACTTTTCCATTAGCAGCTTCATGAAGGAATGTTCACAGCATTTTAAATGATAGAAAGAGAAAGAACTGGAGTGACTCTAAGGCATCAGATCTGTAGCTGTGAGGTGAGATTTGTGAAAAGACAGAATCACTGGGCCAGAAAGGATTTGTAAAGGTCACCTGGTGTCTCTGTTAGCCTTGGGGAGCACTACAAGGCTACAGCATTACTGAGAGATGAAAATCTGTTATTTTTAGACATTAGAAGGGAGGGAAAATATCCTACTTCCTTTAAAAAGTCGCCCCAGAGATGAACAATGTTTAGAGTCAAACCTCTATTTATACTCAATATAAATCCTTGAATAATCCTGCTTAAGTCCATTTCCTTTCGTATGGTCTTCATGGAATGTGCAAAACAGCTGGCCATCACACTGCATGTAAAGTCTTCAGCTTTCTCTTTTGGAGCGGGGGGGGGGGGGGGGACACAAATATGCCGCCTTTAGCTTTTTCTCATTAGGCTTTATTTTCTAATCTGTTATAAATCCTTCTCTCTGATCTCTCTCCATTCTTCTTAAAAGGCCAAGGGAGGAAGTAGGTGGTTTCTCATGCTCTAAAATGTCAACCCACTGTTATTAAGCCATCATTCTTGCTTCTCCAATTGCTAGTATCTTTGTAAAGTCATCAAATGAAAGTTGAGACATCGTGAAAGCTAGAGAAGAAAAGAAATAGGCAAAGAGGAGTGGAGAAATTAGGTAAGCCTGGAATAAACTGCTGACAACTCTGAAGACAACTTACAAAAAGTAAATTGTAAGCACTTAGAACAGAAATCCCTGGCATGAGGAAGCAGCTACAGGTTCACTAAAAAAACTCAGTTCTATTTTGATGAGATTATTAGACAGAGAAAAAGGCATGACTACACTTGAGCCCAAAAGTAGCTTAGTTTCAGAAAGGCTTTAACAGATATCCCATAACATCCTTGTGCTCAATACAAGAATACAATGTTAAACTCTAGTTTAGGTGAGTGTGTATCTGGGATCTATTTAAATAATGGGATTAATGGACTCTGTGGACATGAGTTTGAGTGTACTCCGGGAGTTGGTGATGGACAGGGAGGCCTGGCGTGCTGTGATTCATGGGGTCGCGGAGAGTCGGACACGACTGAGCGACTGAACTGAACTGAACTGAACTGATTTGTAAATAATTAGTTATAAAACTTATTCTTTAATCATGAGGTAGGAGGAAAAATATAGAAGGAATACCAGCATTTCTTAGTATTTCAAAATTCAGTAATAAAGGGCAAGGGCAAACTGTCTTCACATATGTTAAAATGGATGCAGGAAACAGAACTCAAGACTCAAACTTTCAATGTTTCAAATGTATATTACTGGTTTGAGCTAAGTAGTTATGTAATGAATTTCAGTGGGATATAATTAACATGCCAAGAGTAAAAAGCAGTTTGCTAAACATCAAACAGAGTGACGGAGAATCTACTCTAAACAGAACATACTTCCAGAGGACATGCAGAGATCAAGCAGCGTCTAAGTCCTTGCTGTTGTATAAATATATGTGGAGTTTGCAAACAGGTGTGGGCCCACCTACAGCAGGGCTACTGATGCTGAGGTGTCTGAGAGTAACGCTTACGGAATGATTACAGAACTTAAATTATTTAACTTATACAAAAGAGTGAGAGGTTTCAGGGAAGGGGTCATTCCTTTCTTTAATCATCTAAAACCCTTTCAGATGCTACATATACTGCCAGAGGGAAATAAGTACAGGCACCACAGACTCGCATGGAACCTAGACGTGTCAGCCTCCCTTGGGTCATCTCAGCAAGTCAGCTCTGAGTTTCCCCACAAAACTGCAGTTAGTACTTGGACTGAAAAACAAACCCAGGTCCACACATGATTTTTAAACCGTTTAATAAAGATTCTGTGGGGAGACAAGGGATAAAATTTGTATCACACAATGCATTCCAGAACCTAACAATATTGCCCACACACACCCATTCTTCTTTCCCCTGTTTCTCCTCACTGGAGTCACCCTGACCCTCTTCCATTCTCCTCTCACATGCTTTCGTAAAACCCAGCCATCATGCACAGCCACACCTAATGTGTCTGTGGCTGAACGAGGACCATTTATTATTTCTCCAAGGCATCTTAAACATCTCTCCCCTAAACTCAAGGAACTGTTCAAAGCATTCCTTCAACCCAAGAAGGGTTTCTTTTCAAGAGGAGAGATTTGCTGTTGCTACTGACATGGGAGCTCCAAGGGCAAATCCTCCTGGAAAACATGAAACTGAAGAGAATTCTGCTGATTCTGCTTGGGTATCAAAAAAGTCAATTCCAGAAGAGGTAGCAGAGTTCTTTTCCTGACTGTGGTATTAACCTTGGTATTCAGGTGTGTAGTCTCAGTTTGAGATTCATGAGAAGAGTATCTGTCTCATCTATAAAATATGTATAATAATACAAACTTTCACAGTCAGCTGCTGTAGGATTTAATAAAATAACTCAAAAAATCAAGCAAAGTATCTGGCATATTAGCAGACACTCGATAACAATTAAGGAAATAAGCTGATATTTACAGATCCCTTGGGACACGGTCTGGAAAATGCTAAGCAATATATAAGCATCTGCTAACAAATAAAACAACTGAGTATCTTTCCAGCAATTATCAATCGTGCTATACGATTCCATGATCCAGTAGCAATGTTGCAGGGATAATTTCAGCTTTCAGAAGAGGAGGATGGACTAAGGGACACCGAAAATCTCTTTCAACACAACTTCCTATCAGTCCATGATCCAATGGTTTCAATTGTGGGTCTCCCACTTCAGAAACAAACACAGGCTGCCTTAGCAAACAATAACATTATAGATTAGCATGTGCTTTAAATTTTAAGTTAATAAGAATCTAAGAAGTTTATATTACAGAGCCACTGTTGTTGATCAGTTGCTCAGTCATGTCTGATGCTTTGTGATCACATGGTCTGCAGCACACCAGGCTTTCCTGACTTTCACCATCTCCCAGAATTTGCCCAAGTTCACGCCCACTGAATTGGTGATGCCAACCAACCATCTCATCCTCTGCCATCCCCTTCTCCTCTTGCCTTCAATCTTTCCCAGCATCAGGGATAATGTACTTTTAAAAACATACAACATGTAAAGAAATTCTTTCTTATTGACACAAACATAATTAAGGAGTGGAATATTTCACTCACACGCTCAGGGGTAAATAGTTGACATTCTTAAAATCTCATTCCCTCAATCAATGTCTTCTAATATATTTCCCTTTAATCACCAAAGCTGTACTGAATTAACTTCTCAAATACTTCTTAAAACAACACACCATTGCTGAGTTAAGATCAAGTTTCCTTCTCAATATAAAATCTCCAGCTAAGTAAACATGTGCCTTTGTAACATGGTCACAGTTTCTCCAGTACTCATACATCTGACTAGTAAAACAACACCTAACAGAGTCATGAAAATCAAAGAGGGTAATAATGCAACAGTACTTCATAAACTGCTAAGAATTTACGACTGAGTTTCCCACAAACTATCCTTGGAACACGAATATGAAGAATGCCAACAGGTGTTCTGTGAATACCAAGCTGTATAGTACAATAAGGTGCTTACCATACCTACTTTAAGGATATACACAATGATCATAAGCATATTAAAGACTAAGAACTGTACTACAGGTAACTTTAACTAGGTACTTCTTAGAGGTAATGAGAACTAAGAAACCATTCTACTTGATTTATGGAAATTCAGAAAACTGTTGCAAAATAAACCATACAATATCAACTATGATGTTAGCTATTAAATTTTTTTTTTCCTGAAAAACAGTATTACTAAATGGAAGGAGATATGAACTTGAGCGAACTCCAGGAGATGATGAGAGGCAGGGAAGCCTGGTGTGCTGTAGTCCATGGGTGGCAAAGAGACGGACATGATTTGGCGACTAAACAACAACAAAACGGAAGGAATATAAAAAATATTAATTACTGCCTTCCTTAGACAATACTCAAACTGTTTTATCAAAATATCCTCCTTAACAGATTTTCACATTGCTCTCAAGAATATAATATGCTGTAACAATTCAAGGTAATATTCTTCTTTAACTGGTAAAATCACTCCAAATAATACATTGGCAAATAACTTGAAATTAAGTCTCCGATTTGCAAATGGATATCGTAAGTACTATCTATTTTTAAAACTTAATGAAAATCATCAAAGGCTACAACCAAAAGGGCTGGAAGCTGTTGAATCTATTTCCAAACTCTGACATGCATTAGGTTTATCCTGGATATTTACTTATTCCAGGATGGGAATATCAGAATACATCTTACTTATGTGGAAACCTCTGGCCTAAAATACAAAGTTGAGCATAACAGATCTTGTCTTAGAGAGTAACAGATTTTTTTTTTTTTTTTTAACAAGAAGCTCTTCAAAGATCACCTGGTTGCTTCCTCCCATCTGTAAAAATAACCAAACTATGGTCCAGAGAACTGCAGAACTGCCAGGCTCTGTGAGCTGTTGCGTTTTAAATCTAGACTCTGCTGACTGTCACATGCTTACATCATGTGCAAACAGTTCCAATTTTTCCCCTCACATTTTAAAGGAAAACTGTCTGCAGTGAGCTACCAATAAACAATATATAAAAGTCACTTCTGGGGTGATTGGTGGGATCATTTAAAAAAGAAGCAGTCATTTTCCAGAGAAGCTGCAGAGACTTATTTGCAGCAGAGCTGCCTGTTAAGCACAGATCTATGAAGCAAAGTAACAGGAAATATTCATTTATTTACTGATGGTTAATGAGTGATCCAACCAAGCCAGGAAGGTCAACATTACCTACCACGTAATAAGCATTCAGCATGTGCACATCCCCTGATATATATCTAATCTTCACAACAAATCCTGTAAGACAGATATTTTCTTACAAATTCACAGATGAGGAGATTAAGCTTCCCAGAAATGTGGAAATGCATCATGGTCACCCCACCAGTTAAAGTGTTGAAGTTAAGATGGAAACTGAATGCTGCCTGCCTGAAAACTAGGATCTTTCAGCATAGAAAAGTGAAGTGGAAAAAATGGACATGGAGACAGCTACGGCTAAAGATTCTCCGCCACCCAAACAGGAAGCAAAGCATAACTCAAAACGTGAAAACAGTTTGCTGAAAAAAGACAGTAAATAAAAACGTCTCAAGTGTCTGCTAAGAACCACCCACCGAGTATACTTCTTGAACTTGAGCTGCAGTCACCTAGGATTCAAGGCCTTTCTAGACATTGGAGAAGGAAATGGCAACCCACTCCAGTGTTCTTGCCTGAAGAATCCCAGAGATGGGGGAGCCTGGTGGGCTTCCGTCTATGGGGTCACACAGAGTTGGACACGACTGAAGTGACTTAGTAGCAGCAGCAGCAGACACTAGAAGATGCTATATTGAAAGAAACTGGGGGTGGGGGTTGGTGAGGAGTCAATCCACACAGACTGGCTCAAGAACAAAGAACGATGGAGCCTCAGAGCTATGGTTCTTCGCATGATTTCAGACAGCTGTGCCTGTACAAGGGCACTGCAATCAACAAGCAAGTCAAACAGAACTGTTTCACAAAACTCTCCATGGGCCTGTGAGAGCACAAGGCTCCAGAACCTGTGCCAGCAGCTGGGGCCAAGGACAGTGCTCTCAACCTGACACTGAAACCACCACAAGAGACCTGGATAGACCACGAGACAGACACAGCAAACTCAAGCCGGGGCACCAAGAGTCCCAGTGTGTCTGCGTGGGCAATGAGACATGGCGAAAGCCAGGATACCTCTGATCTCAACAGCCTTAGAAGACTGTGAGCCGTGGCCAGAGCACTGGAAAACAAGGGAGTTCATGCAAAAGCCAAGAAAAAAGACACGAGGGATTTGAGTCTCCCTCACAAATCTCAGGGTGGCCTTGGAGGAATTTGCAAAGGATGGATATCCTGCGGCTGGCAAGAGTAGCTTGGAACCTCCTGAGAATACAGTGCTTTGCCCTTTGCACTATGACTTTTTATCTGAAGGTTGCTCTTTGGGAAAGAAAAGTTTAATGAAACATCTAGAAAAACTGTTAAGTATTAGTATGCTTATTCAGCATGTGAACCTCATTAAAAGCTTTGCCATTTGAAAGAAATGATTTCATTCCTGTACTCAAAAGCCCTCCTTTAAAAAAGTATACTTATACTTGGGGGTTTGTTTCACCTAAAAGGGTATCTTAAATCTCTCACCTCTACAAGAGCCTTCTCTTGCCTTATTTTCTTTTACTTCTTCCAATATGCATCCAACAGGATGCATTGCATATGATAAGCCCACAGTAACTGCTTAGTGAATACAGCATATTTATTTAAGACAGGGGGAAACTGTTCGGAACAATTATGCAAAGAAGCATGGTGCCCGCCACAACTCAGGCCTGCTCCAACAGCTCTGATCTTAATGTCATCTGGAAGACAGGCAAACTTGCCTGCTCATCTGTACATTCACTTTCTAATAGTCAGTTCAGTGACACACTGGATTTCATTCTCTTAAACATCTATCTGAATAACTCTGTTATCATTCTTTCTGGAATGCCATTGCTACTTAAAATTTCAAAACCTCAATTATAATCACTGATCTTTAATAATAAAGACACCAGCCTACTCGCTGACTTTGACACCTTAATGACTAAGAGTGCAAAGTCTTGAAAACTAGACTACATAAAATATATTTAAGGAAGGTAAGCACATATGAGTTTTTGTTTAACCTTAACAAAATCATTTGATTTCAGAAAACAACACACCAAAGAATACATTCTGAAATTAATAAAGTCTAACTATTATAGATCTGGTATATACCAAAAAATATCATTCTTATGCTTTATACATGTATTATCTGATAGAAATATGGAATTAGAACTTATGTGAAATTCACAATATTAGCAAAGAAAATTTTATTTCCTTTTCTATGCAGGAAAAAGCAATTCAATCATGATTAAAATATTAAAAACACAAAACAACCCATGTATTCGTTTAATATCAACTCTCAGAATCATTTGTCCTTATGTTAATGAGATTCTATTAAAAACATTAAACTTTTCCTTTTACTAAGAAAAGCTCAATAAAACAAAAGTTGTATAATACCACTGAGTCAGTAATTTTTAAAAATCTCTGCACTTTAGTTAGAAATACAACATTTATAAACAATGCACTTAAAAATGAACTCAAATGCAGGCTAAGAAAAAATAATAACCAGCTTATTATTTAATTGTCCCCATAATATATAATAGGTATTTCTCCTGTAGCAGTGTATCTAATTAAAGATGAAACAATATTTTATAAAAATAATCTACTTTAAAAATACTGTATCTGTAACCTAATAAATAAATCCAAGTCTTTCACAATTAGACTGTGCGTATAATTTTGGAACACGGCCTGGAAAGCTATTCTGGAAGTCAAAGTTCTAGTTACAATAATTGAAATCTAAGTTCTTCCAATTTGTAGGAAACACATTTTCAAGAGATATTTTAAAGATTTCTCTTAAAGATAAAATGTACCAATCACTTGCTTTACTATAACAAAGAAAACAACCTTAAAAATTATATAATTGAAATGTGCTGTCAACCATGAACCTAAAGAAAGTTACTCTGATAAAGAAATATAAATTATGGTACAAGCTTGTGTATCTAAGAAGTACCCAACTAAAAAACTGAAAGCTTATATTTATTTAGTCTGGAAATCAATGTATACACAAGAGTTCACAGAACCAGGTTTTTTCTAGCCATCCCTGACACTCTTTCCAGGGCAAACTTTTAAGAATCTGGGGAAGGTTAAGGCTTTACTTCTTAAATCCCTGTGCACTGAGTGCAATCCTAGTTTACCATAACTGCACCAAATACAAAATTAATCATAGTCACAAAGAGGCTTTAAAGTATAACCTTAACAAAACATTTACAACCCAGAACTCAACTAAACACAAGTCATTATAGCCATAAAAATAACAATTAAAATAAAGGTGGACATCTCCATTTTTTCTTAAAAATCAGTTAAGCATTATAAACGTGATTTCCACAGAGACTTTGGTAATTGGTTCTTTGAAATATTTCTAGAAATTACACTAAAGGAAACAAAATAGAAGTCACAGAAGATTAAGAGTAAGAAAACTAGACAAACTTCCAAATGCAAAGGAAAAATAAAGTACTATTTTCAGAGCATTAAAAGTTTTTCATATTCTCAACCATGAAACAAAGGATATATCTCTTTTTTGAGGGTTACTGAGTAAAGATGATGCTGTGAAAGTGCTGCACTCAATATGCCAGCAAACTTGGAAAATTCAGCAGTGGCCACAGGACTGGAAAAGGTCAGTTTTCATTCCAATCCCAAAGAAAGGCAATGCCAAAGAAAGCTCAAACTACCGCAAAATTGCACAATTTTGAGCATGCACGCTAGTAAAGTCATGCTCAAAATTCTCCAAGCCAGGCTTCAGCAATATGTGAACCATGAATTTCCAGATGTTCAAGCTGGATTTAGAAAAGGCAAAGGAAACAAGAGCAAACTGCCAACATCCGCTGGATCACGGAAAAAGCAAGAGAGTGCCAGAAAAACATCTATTTCTGCTTTATTGATTATGCCAAGGCCTTTGACTGTGTGGATCACAATAAACTGTGGAAAATTCTGAAGGAGATGGGAATCCCAGACCACCTGACCTGCCTCTTGAGAAACCTGTATGCACGTCAGGAAACAACAGTTAAAACTGGACATGGAACAGACTGATTCCAAATAAGGAAAGGAGTATGTCAAGGCTGTATATTGTCACCCTGCCTATTTAACTTATATGCAGAGTATATCATGAGAAACACTGGGCTGGATGAAGCACAAGCTGGAATCAAGATTGCCGGGAGAAACATCAATAACCTCAGATATGCAGATGACACCACCCTTATGGCAGAAAGTGAAGAGGAGCTAAAGAGCCTCTTGATAAAAGTGAAAGAGGAGAGTGAAAAAGTTGGCTTCAAGCTCAACATTCAGAAAACGAAGATCATGACATCTGGTCCCATCACTTCATGGCAAATAGATGGGAAAACAGTGGAAACAGTAGCTGACTTTATTTTTGGGGGCTTCAAAATCACTGCAGATGGTGACTACAGCCATGAAATTAAAAGACGCTTACTCCTTGGAAGGAAAGTTATGTCCGATCTAGACAGCATATTAAAAAGCAGAGACATTACTTTGTCAACAAAGGTCTGTCTAGTCAAGGCTATGGTTTTTTCAGTTGTCATGTATGGATGTGAGAGTTGGACTGTGAAGAAAGCTGATCGCCAAAGAATTGATGCTTTTGAACTGTGGTGTTGGAGAAGACTATTGAGAGTCCCGTGGACTGCAAGGAGATCAAGCCAGTCCATCTCAAAGGAGATCAGTCCTGGTTGCTCACTGGAAGGACTGATGTTGAAGCTGAAACTCCAATACTTTGGCCACCTGATGCAAAGAGCTGACGCATTTGAAAAGACCCTGATGCTGGGAAAGATTGAGGGCAGGAGGAGAAGGGGACGACAGAGTATGAGATGGTTGGATGGCATCACCGACTCAATGGACATGATTTTGAGTAAACTCTGGGAGTTGGTGATAGACAGGGAGGCCTGGCGTGCTGCAGTCAATGAGGTCGCAAATAGTCAGATACGACTAAGGGACTGAACTGAACTGAGTAAAGTATCTATGGTCATATTTCAGACAATTAATATGACCCCTCAAATAAGCTCATCAGAAACACTTCTTTATACATTTACAGTATTTCAGCATTCTTGAAGGAATAAGCACCCTATCTTAAAAAAGGATAACTTACTAATCTCACTTTTTTCCTATGGCGAATCAGAGCAAAAACACCCCCAATATATTCCTTATTAACCTGTAGAAATGGAAATGTTTTAATTCCAATTTGATAATTAGACATACCAGTGTTCAAATATACTTACAAAGTTAGAAAAATATAAGCATTAATTACGCTTACCAATTTTAAGACATACATTTTATAACCAAACCCTTAAACCAAAAATATAAAACTGTGCTATTATGACTATGCCAAATAAAAAAAAAATTCAAAGTTAAAGTTAATATTTTGATTCCTCTTAGCGTATATTAGACCTGACAAGCCTGACTAATTTAATCTGCCCTCAGTTTCCATCATTATCAGTTTGTCATTGAGAGGGTTATTTTTACACTATGGCATTATCTTTAAAATTTAGTATTTTAGTTACCTTGGCTAATGGGAAAGTCACTGAAACAGAAAACAGTCGTTCTAAAATCAAATAGTCCATAATTTTTTCCTATGGTAAATATAGTGTAAAGTGAGGTCACTCAGTCGTGTCTGACTCTTTGAGACCCCATGGACTGTAGCCTACCAGGCTCTTCCATCCATGGGATTTTCCAGGCAAGAATATTGGAGAGGGTTGCCATTTCCTTCTCCTGGGGATCTTCCCAACTCAGGAATCGAACCTAGGTCTTCCGCATTGCAGGTAGACGCTTTACAGTCTGAGCCACACTGAGGGCCAAATATACTGTAGTAAGTATAATTAACTCTTTCTTCAAAGATTCAGGATATTCAATTTTACTATTTTTTTAAACAATAAATTTCATGTCTCATTTGAAATGCTTCAGCCCTAGATCTGGAGATGGAAGAGATGGTACTAAATCTACACTAACCCCAGATTAGATTCTGAGGTTGATTTCTCAAACATTGAACTATTTTAATGTACATGTATCATTCAGTATTCCCTTTAAAAAACACCTAGCCAAAACATCTCATTATGTATATCAGTTAATATTGGTGTTTTAAATTATTGCTCTTTCAACATAAGACACAACTGTTAATTTATTCAACCAATATTTAGGAAATGTCTATTCTGCACCAGGCCCTTTTACCCTAATACACCCTTTAATTTTACAAATGCAAAAAAAAACCTACATGAAACAACAGAAAATTAGATTACTTCAGATTTAAGCTTAAGAAAGTACTGATAGGCAGTATACCAAGAGGGTTAAGAACCTGGAATTTGATCAAGAGATGTATATAAAAGACCCAGCCTGGCCACTCAGCAGCTGTATATCCTTGGGCAAATTACATACGAGTCTAAACTTCCATTTCCTACTTGGTAACATGACAGTACCATCACCTTCCTTAGTTCTAGAAAACTGAAGGGAATAGGTCTGTGAAAAAGAAGAGAGGCATTGGAAGTACCTTTCATGTAAAAAAAAAGGTTCCTGTGAAAGATTTAATATTAAAATTTTAGATACTCTTAAACCTTTCAATGGGAGAAGGAAATGGCAAACCACTCCAGTATTCTTTCCTGGAGAATCCTGTGGACAGAGGAGCCTGGAGGGCTGCTGTCCATAGGGTCGCACAGAGTCGGACACGACTGAATCAACTTAGCATGCATTGAAGAAGGAAATGGCAACCCACTCCAGTATTCCTGCCTGGAAAATTCCAGGGACAGAGCAGCCTGGCGGGCTGCCCTCTATGGGCTCGCACAGAGTCGAACCCAACTGAAGCAACTGAGCAGCAGCAGCAGCATCAATGGAAGAAGAATGAAGAAAATAAATATGAAACTAGAGAAATCAGTTCAAAATGAAACACATCAGCCTAATTTTTTTTGCTTGTATCATTTAATAGTCTAAGGACTGAATAGTGAACAGCTCCGAATTTGAAATCCTGGTGCCTCCCTGTACATGTTCAAATACCAGCTCCAGCATTTATTCCTCCTGTAATGTTTCCTTTTGCTTTATGTTACCACTAAACTCCTTGAGTTTTGATGCTTTTGAACTATGGTGTTGGAGAAGACTATCAGAAAGTCCCGTGGACAGCAAGGAGATCAAACCAGTCAATCCTAAAGCAAATCAGTCCTGAATATTCATTGGAAGGAATGATGCTGAAGCTCCAATACTTTGGCCACCTGGTGTGAAGAATTGAGTCACTGGAAAAGACCCTGACGCTGGGAAAGATGGAAGGCAGGAGAGAATCGGGCAACAGAGGATGAGATGGGTGGATGGCATCATCAACTCAATGGACATGAGTTTGGGAGTTGGTGATGGACAGGGAAGCCTGGCATGCTGCTTTCCATGGGGTTGCAAAGCACTGGACATGACTGAGCAACTGAATTGAAACTCCTTGAGAGTAAGACCCATGTTTGATGTGTGTGGCATCTGCTATGGTAGTCAATTCAATATTTATTAGTGAATCTGCATTTACCTCCAAATATACCTTGTTCCCCCCACAGACAAAATCAGGTTACTTGGTGGGTACAGTACTGAGCCTTACGATTCATGTTATCACAGATGATGCCTCAATGGGCATTTATTCCAGTGATAAATGAGACCGCAGGAAGGAGAGGTTTGAATAACTCAATCAGAGAAAGGGGAGGAGAGAACTGGGGCATTTTGCCTAATAGTACAGGCAGGCCAGAAGCAAAGCCAATGCATACCTGACTCACACCACAACCAGCACAGAATAAATGTTAATGGAAATTGTATATGTAGTTTTGTTTGTAATTTTTTTGGCTTTGTAGCTGATTAGGAGTAAGAAATGTATGACTTTTTAAAATCTAATTACATGTTTGCACAACTGTATATAATTAAGTGATACTGTAATACATTTAAAACAGTATTAGGAATCTGTAAGAACTGTCTTCTCTTTATTAAGGATCCAGATATTATTCAATTTGGATGAAGGTTGTTCCAAACTCTCTCTACTCATGAACATATATGGGCAGGACTCGAAATTGGGAAGGATGGAAGGGTGTTCCTAGAAAGAGGAACAGCATGAGGAAGGGTGTCCATGGGGGAAGCATGTGCAGTGTTCAGAAAGAAACAAGGGATCATCATGGGAAATATGGAAAGGCAGGGCAGACGTCAAACCACAGAGGTTCTTGATTATAAAAGTAATAAACATGGTACTTTTCTGTAAGTAATCACAACTACTACATACTTCTGAGTAGTTCCTGCTAAGATCAAGGCTGTCACTCAGAAGCATTAATTTAGAATGAAGGCAGGTAGGAAGAAATTACTACAGTTCAACTTAACATGAAAATAAAAAAAAAAAAGAATGATGAATAAGACAATGGAAATTATTAGCTAACAAGCCTTGGAAAGTAACAGAAGTGAAAACATACACAAAAAAGAGGATGCCAAAACTGACAAGAATTAGCCAAGAGTAACAATACTTCTGTGCTCTTATGTAATACTTCAGTCAAACAGAAACGTCTGGAAAATAAGAGAATCAACACCTGTGTGGTGTATCCAGCACACTGCTTGAGACATAAAGCACTGTAGCACCCCGGATAGCCCTCCCTCATTCATTCCCTCTCTCTCTTCTCAGGAATCGCCGGCACTTTGAATTTGATGTTTATCCTCTCCATGCATTTCTTTATATTTTGCTGTATACATCTGTACCTATAAACATATGGTATAGTTCTTAAGATTTTTTTTTAAACTTTACTTGATTGATCTATAGACTAGAAAGTTGCTCAGTTGTGTCCGACTCTTTGCGACTCCATGGACTATACAGTCCACAGAACCCTCCAGGCCAGAATACTGGAGTGGGTAGCCGTTCCATTCTCCAGGGGATCTTCCCAACCCAGTGACTGAACCCAGGTCTCCCGCATTGCAGGCAGATTCTTTACCACCTGAGCCACCACGGAAGCCCTGAGTGTGCCATAGAGCATATCATTTAGAAACTGCATAAGTAACTTAACATTGTCACTGAGATTTATTATGTATCCACTTTCTCTTTGAGTATTTCATTAGTAGAGTTGTTTATAGTACTTCATTTTTAATATAAACTCTTATTTATTTATTCCTGCTCATTTACTCCTGAATATGAATAATTCTAGTATTTCCAAATTATGCTTTTACTACTAACAATATTGCAGGAAATATTTTTCTTGGTATAAGTGTTAACACTTTCTCTGGAGTCTATACCTAGGAGTGGGATTCCTTGGTCTGAGGGATGTATATCTTTACTGCTGCTGCTGCTGCGTCACTTCAGTCGTGTCTGACTCTGTGTGACCCCATAGACAGAAGCCCACCAGGGTCCCCCGTCCCTGGGATTCTCCAGGCCTAGATATGAACAAAACATTACCCGAAATGGTTCTGCCCTGATGCTCCCACCAACAGTGTATGAAAGTTGTCCAGATCAGTATTTGGTGTTGTCTGATTCTAATAAGTGTGGAATGGCATCTCGTTTTAATCTGCACTTCCATGAAACATATGCTATGTTTCCCTCCCCCGACTCTGTTTAGAGTGCATATGCCATCAATGTTAATATGAATGAATTAATCAATCTTGCCTACTAAAGTTTACAATGTGTTTTCTTCTTGTTTAAGAAAGTCTTCTCTACTGTTAAAAGTTCTTAAGTTGTATATCCTGAAGGCACATACAACTAACTGAATACAAAAATATCAAGTCACAGTTACATGGTCTAACAATTTAAACAATTCTAAACCATAAAGAAGGCTGAGAGTGAAAGTGGCTCAGTCGTGTCCAACTCTTTGAGACCCCAAGGACTGTAGAGTCCATGGAATTCTCCAGGCCACCATACTGGAGTGGGTAGCCTTTCCCTACTCCAGGGGATCTTCTCAACCCAGGGATTGAACCCGGGACTCCCAGACTGCAGGAGGATTCTTTACCAGCTGCGCCACAAGGGAAGAGCAAGTTCTGAGAGATGGTGCAGGACAGGGAGGCCTGGCGTGCTGCAGTTCATAGGGGTCGCAAAGAGGCGGACACAACTGAGCGACTGAACTGTATCAATCTCAAGACTGAACAGCTCCGAACATCAGTTCAGTTCAGTTCAGTCGCTCAGTCGTGTCCGACTCTCCACGACCCCATGAATCACAGCACGCCAGGCCTCCCTGTCCATCACCAACTCCCGGAGTTCACTCAAACTCATGTCCACAGAGTCGGTGATGCCATCCAGCCATCTCATTCTCCGTCGTCCCCTTCTCCTCCCGCCCCCAACCTTTCCCAGCATCAGAGTCTTTTCCAGTGAGTCAACTTGTCGCATGAGGTGGCCAAAGTATTGCAGTTTCAGCTTTAGCATCAGTCCCTCCAATGAACATCCAGGATTGATCTCCTCTAGAATGGACTGGTTGGATCTCCTTGCAGTATAAGGGACTCTCAAGAGTCTTCTCCAACACCACAGTTCAAAAGCATCGATTCTTCGGCGGTCAGCCTTCTTCACAGTCCAACTCTCACATCCATACATGACCACGGGAAAAACCATTGCCTTGACTAGACGGACCTTGGTTGGCAAAGTAATGTCTCTGCTTTTTAATATACTATCAAGGTTGGTCATAACTTTCCTTCCAAGGAGCAAGCGTCTTTTAATTTCCTGGCTGCAATCAGCATCTGCAGTGATTTTGGAGCCCAAAAAAACAAAGTCTGACACTGTTTCCACTGTTTTTCCATCTATTTCCCATGAAGTGATGGGACCAGATGCCATGATCTTAGTTTTCTGAATGTTGAGCTTCAAGCCAACCTTTTCACTCTCCTCTTTCACTTTCATCAAGAGGCTTTTTAGTTCCTCTTCACTTTCTGCCATAAGGGTAGTGTCATCTGCATATCTGAGGTTATTGATATTTCTCCCAGCAATCTTGATTCCAGCTTGTGCTTCTTCCAGCCCAGCGTTCCTCATGATGTACTCTGCATATAAGTTAAATAAGCAAGGTGACAATATACAACCTTGACGTACACCTTTTCCTATTTGGAACCAGTCTGTTGTTCCAGGAGACAATGAATAGGACAGATAGAAAAGCTGAACAGAAAGCTATTTTGTTGTCTGAAATGCAACAAATAAATTACTTTCTTATACTGGATATATACAAAGGATTTAGAAGCAACATCATATATTTTTTAAACAGTCTGACAGCCCTCTCCTTGGTTTTACTGAGAAGCAGACTCAGTGACCCTGCACTATAAGACCACAGCTGCCTGGACCAGAAAAGAGTGAGCACTGGACCAACAGGAGTCCGAATCTTCACCTACCAAAGACCTATGACTCCAGAGCTTGGGATAAAAGTTGTGATAGGCAGATCAGATCTGTCTAATTTTAGAAAACTAAATAAGAGTTTGAGACTGTGAGTGGTGCAAGGTGAACTTTAAGTTCATGGAAAGTGGAAACCAGAGGTTGGATGAAAATCATGGAGGCAATGCTATACACAAGCCAGAACCAAAGGTACCAGCCCTGATTCCCCACCTGCCATTTTAAAGAGTTTCAGCCTTGGGCTTCCCCTGAGCCTCTCGTAATAATGATGCCCTCTTTGTCAGAGCCGGCTTGAGGAGTATCTCTTCCTATCCAATAAAGAGCCCCACCTAACAACAGAAATGTTCCTCACACACTTATCATGTCAGATATTCACTGTATCTATCAGCACAGATGCCAGTTTACATTTAAGAGAATGAAATATATCATTAAATATAAAATTAAAAGGAATAGAGAGCTAGAAAGGAAGAAAAAACTTTGTGAATGTGTTAAGGCCAAGAAAGTTGAAGAATATGTCTTTTATAAAGTCTCTTTACTGAAGCTGTAACAGTAGATTGCATTAAAGTATGAAACTACCATGGATCTATACCATATAATCCATTATTAATAGAAAAAATGTATTCAAAGGACTAGTAACACAAATGCTCTGGCTAAATGCTTCAACTTAAGGTCACACATCAAGGTTTAGAAACTTATAGTAAAATAAAGCTTGAAATCACAACAAATGTAAACGATACCTATACACAATTAAAAACCAACTTCTCTTCAATCATTCTATCTATATGGGAAACACATGACAAATAATTACACCCTTATATTTGCACTTGAAATGTTCTAGCAAATAAGCTGATTATTTTGATTACAAACTTACATAATATTTAATAGTTAGAAATATCATTAAATCTACCTAATCCTAACTTAGATTTTCTTAATTTAGATGTCTTCTCTGGTAGCTCAGCTGCTGAAGAGTCTGCCTGCAATGCAGGAGACCTATGTTCAAATCCTGGGTTGGGAAGATGCCCCTGGAGAAGGAAATGGCAATCCACTCCAGTATTCTTGCCTGGACGATTCCATGGACAGAGGAGCCTGGTGGGCTACAGTCCATGGGGTCACAAAGAGTCGGACACAACTGACTGACTAACACACACACATAATCTTAACTTTCAGAATTCAGACAAAATGATTATGCCAAATTATTTTTTTTAGAATATTGTGATTCTTTTTTTTTTTTTTATTTTACAATATTATATTGGTTGGTTTTGCCATACATTGATATGAATTTGCCCCGGGTTTACATAAGTTCCCCCTCCTGAACCCCCCCTCCCACCTCCCTCCTCCCTTTATCCTCCCTCTGGGTCATCCCTGCATGCCAGCCCCGAGCATCCTATAACATGCATTGACCCTGAACTAGTGATTCGTTTCACATATGACAACATACGTGTTTCAATGCCATTCTCCCAAATCATCCCACCCTCACCCTCTCCCATAGAGTCCCAAAGACTGTTCTATACATCTGTGTCTCTTTTGCTGTCTCGTATACAGGGTTATCATTTGCATCTTTCTAAATTCCATATATATGTGTTAGTATACTGTATTGGTGTTTTTCTTTCTGGCTTACTTCACTCTGTATAATAGGCTCCAGTTCCATCCACCTCATTAGAACTGATTCAAATGTATTCTTTTTAATGGCTGAATAATACTCCATTGTGTATATGTACAAAAGCTTTCTTATCCATTCGTCTGCAGATGGACATCTAGGTTGCTTCTTAAAATAATAAAGTTCAACTCTCAACTTATTCCCCCATGTATGTATAGGAACCCACTCTAGAAATTCTTCATGGCTATGTTTATTCAGAAAAATTAAATTGCATACCTGACAGACTCATTCTGATGTTTGAATTTTCTAACATTTTTGTTTTTTAAAATAACATTTGTCCACTAATGAACAAAAACATCCACGTACACCCAAACGTAATTCAAACTCTACACAAGTCTCTGAATCACAAAGCTTAAGTCCTGCTGACTGACTGTCAAAAGCTGCTGCTGCTGCTGCTGCTGCTAAGTCGCTTCAGTCGTGTCCAACTCTGTGTGACCCCACAGACAGCAGCCCACCAGGCTCCGCCATCCCTGGGAAGAACAGGGAAGAACACTGGAGTGGGTTGCCATTTCCTTCTCCAATGCATTAAAGTGAAAAGTGAAAGTGAAATCGCTCAGTTGTGTCCAACTATTCACGACCCCACAGATTGCAGCCTACCAGGCTCCTTCATCCAAGGGATTTCCAGGCAAGAGTACAGGAGTGGGTTGCCATTGCCTTCTCCGGTCAAAAGCTAGCCACTATGAAGAGTCTGTTAAAGAGTTTCATATTTTTCAGAATCATTCTTTATATACTGCTTACTTCTTAGATTAGAGCTTCAGTTACTTTGGATGTGACTGCAAGAACTACAATGGGCTACATTTGCAGACTGAAAACTTTTCTGGAAATTAGTTCTGAAATACCATGTGCGTAGTATAAGTTACTGTGGAGCTCATTACATATTTTCTTCTCTGAAAGTTTTTGAACAGCTTTTGCTAAAAAGCAGTAAAATTCAACTTGATGTATAAAATGCAATCATCCAGAGAAAAGTTAAAATGATCTACTACAAAGGGTAAGACAAATGTCAGAGTGGAAGAAATCCAGAACCCAGTTTTTAATACTTAAACATAACGAGCCAAAAATAACCATATTGTTCTTATCTAATGGTAAAATGCTTAAAGAATGCTTTCTCTACTTTAATTAATACCAGCTTCCCAAAGATTTTTCCATTCCCAGATACCTAAATGCAGGCCATAGGGTTGGCGTTCTATAAATATTCGTTGAATGAATTTACATGTTTCATAAGCTCCAGATGTCAGAGCTAACTTAAAGTAAGCCCAGCCAGCTAATGATACTATAATGAAAACAGAAGTCATTGAACATTTATGCTATATTTAATCACATTTTGTAAGTGCATGTCAGTAAACAATGTGACAGATAAGTTTTCTAAGACCAGAACTCCCTTTAAGGGCAGGGAAAAATGTGTTGTATGTGCATATAGATTAGGAAAGCCGAGGTTATAAAAGTGGCAATGGCTATAAACTTCCTCAGACTTTATAACCATCTTTTATTTACTTCTAACAAAGGAATTTCATCATGAACTTTACCAGATGAAAATGTTCATAAAAAATTATAAGGTCACATTCAACCTGACCTGAACAATTATATCAAAAGAAATCCACTGTAAAAATTCTTGCTAAACACACAGAAGATTCATTATCACTAATTATAGTTTTTGATCACGTTCCAGGATTTGCATGCTTCCATGCAAGATAGTATCAAGTAGTTTTTTTCAAAATGCACTACTAAAACAAGATTCCAGATTAACATTAAAAGTTGACAATAAAATGGTAAGTGGTAAGAATTATACAGGATTTCCTTAGTGGCTCATAGATAAAGAATTCACCTGCCAATGCAGGAGACACAAGAGACATGGGTTCAATCCCTGGGTTGGAAAGATTCCCTGAAGAAGGAAACGGCAACCCAGTCCAGTGTTCGTGCCTGGGAAATCCCATGGATAGGGGAGCTGAGTGGGCTACAATCCATGGGGTTGCAAAAGAGTCAGACATGACTTAGTGATAAAACAACAACAAGCATTACACATGCATGGACATATATGTGAATGCATAAAACAATGAGTGCTTACTTTAAGCAAAGTGCTGTTTTAAATACTTGATTGAGAAGGTTACAAGAGGCTTCAAGAATGTGGCAAAGACAGGATAAGTCCTGCAACATGTGTACAAATAGATAAATGGAAACAATCCAGGAGGATCACCTACTCAAGGAATTTGCTTCTCCAAGTATGGCCTGGGCTATGGATCAGCAGCCAAGGGAGCCCCTCTGAGCTTGTGAGAAATGCAGAAACTCAAATCCCATCCCAGACCTACTGAAATAGAACCTGCATTTTAAAAGATTCCGACTTATCTTTTTGTGTTTAAGGAAAGCTGCTTTAGGAAAATAAAGGTGAGCACACATGGAGCAGCAAGAACTCACAATTAGGACAGGAGTGGGAAAAAACCAGCTTCAGAGCAGGAACGTAAAGGACAACAGAGAATGCAATGTGAGAAATATTTTAAAATTTCTGTGGTTTTTTTCTCTGTCACATTTACATGAATAAGGGGAAAGAGGCAGGAAAGGGTTCATTAGTGTCATCAAGACAGAAATGGGTAAATACACATGGCGTACTTTCCAGGTTATCACATGGCAGAGCCTGCAGCCCTGGCAGTCACAAGGAACTCAGTGGTCTGGGAGCAACTGCAAAAGCACACAGGGACAAGGGAGGTACAGAGTCATCTCTACGCTGATCTTCTCTTTGAGCCCATGTTTCAGGCGTGAATGGATGTCGGAGAAGAGACTGCTAAAGGCAGAGGGGCCTATTTGGGATCCTGGGAGAAGAAAGTCGCCTGAGGCAGCAACACATCCAGGCAGCCTAATGGTGTGACTCTGCAGAGAGAACACGCAAGTTCATCTCCCTCCAGAACCTTGGGATCACTGCAGCATCGATGCCACACAGAACTTTCCACATGCTTGAGGTGACTGGAGGAGGCAGAGCTCTCAGGAGGCTCACAGCTTGGCTACCACATTCTGGCTCCACAGCAAAGGTTTGTCTGGAAAGGGAGAGACCAGGAGACCCACAGCACCACTAGAGACAGAGGATAGCCACGGCAGTGAGACAGAGGGTCCTGGCTGTGATTAAATGAGAAATAATGGACCAGCATGGATACCCCCACTTCACTAGTCGGTGCCAGTAGACAAGAAACAAGTTGTCTGCCAAGGTCACGGGCACAATGGAAGTGAATGAGGAGCCCCAGAAGACCCTCCCCACTGGGCTCACACACAGGCGCGCGAACACACACATACACGCAGGCACACACGCACGCGTGCAAACACACACACATGCACACGAACACACACATACACACGCACGCACACCCCCACCCCACCCCCTCAATCTAAGCAGAACCACATAAGCGAAGGGGTCACTTCAGTTCGGTCGCTCAGTCGTGTCCAACTCTTTGCGACCCCATGAATCACAGCACGCCAGGCCTCCCTGTCCATCACCAACTCCCGGAGTTCACTCAAACTCATGTCTATCGAGTCGGTGATGCCATCCAGCCATCTCATCCTCTGTCGGCCCCTTCTCCTCCTGCCCCCAATCCCTCCCAGCATCAGAGTCTTTTCCAGTGAGTCAACTCTTCGTATGGCCAAAGTTTTGAATTTTCAGCTTTAGCATCAGCCCTTCCAATGAACACCTAGGACTGATCGCCTTTAGAATGGACTGGTTGGATCTCCTTGCAGTCCAAGGGACTCTCAAGAGTCTTCTCCAGCACCACAGTTCAGAAGCATCAATTCTTTGGCGATCAGCTTTCTTCACAGTCCAACTCTCACATCCATACATGACCACTGGAAAAACCATAGCCTTGACTAGACAGACCTTTGTCGGCAAAGTAATGTCTCTGCTTTTTAATATGCTATCTACGTTGGTCATAACTTTCCTTCCAAGGAGTAAGTGTCTTTTAATTTCATGGCTGCAATCACCATCTGCAATGATTTTGGAGCCCAAAAAATTAAAGTCTGACATTGCTTCCACTGTTTTCCCATCTATTTCCCATGAAGTGATGGGACCAGATGCCATGATCTTTGTTTTCTGAATGTTAAGCTTCAAGCAACTTTTTCACTCTCCTCATTCACTTTCATCAAGAGACTTTTGAGTTCCTCTTCACTTTGTGCCATAAGGGTGGTGTCATCTGCTTATCTGAGGTTATTGATATTTCTCCCGGCAATCTTGATTCCAGCTTGTGCTTCTTCCAGCCCAGCGTTCCTCATGATGTACACTGCATATAAGTTAAATAAGCAGGGTGACAATATACAGCCTTGACATACTCCTTTTCCTATTTGGAACCAGTCTGTTATTCCATGCCCAGTTCTCACTGTTGCTTCCTGACCTGCATATAGGTTTCTCAAGAGGCAGGTCAGGTGGTCTGGGATTCCCATCTCTTTCAGAATTTTCCACAGTTTATTGTGATCCACACAGTCAAAGGCTTTGGCATAGTCAATGAAGCAGAAATAGATGTTTTTCTGGAACTCTCTTGCTTTTTCCATGATCCAGTGGATGTTGGAAATTTGATCTCTGGTGCCTCTGCCTTTTCTAAAACCAGCTTGAACATCTGGAAATTCACGGTTCACATATTGCTGAAGCCTGGCTTGGAGAATTTTGAGCATGACTTTATTAGCGTGTGAGATGAGGGCAATTGTGCGGTAGTTTGAGCATTCTTTGGCACTGTCTTTCTTTGGGATTGAATGAAAACTGACCTTTTCTAGCAAAGGGTAGAGGGAAGCAAGAAAAATAAAAAAAGAGCACAGGAATGAAAGGAACCATAAATATTCAAATTCAAGGTTGCTGGACGGTAAAAAAAAAAAAAGTAAGGCAGGAAGATAAGTACTTAGAAAATAAAGTCAAGGTGATTTTGACTAATTCGGTGTAATAACAAATAAAAAGTGAAGGATTAGTGGTGACAGAACTAAGAAGAAGGAAACAGGAAGAAGAAGAAAGTGGATCAGTGAGTGGAGGAGAGATGATGCTTCCAGCTTTAGAACACCATGTTAGGTAATTGAGAAATAAACCTGTCCTCTGCCCTCAGTTCGCAAAACTGAGAGGAAACTGCAGCCGATACAGGGTGCCCAGGATTCACACAGGCCATGTATTAGTTAATATACACTCACACACACAAAAATTATAAGAGAGTACAATCTACTTACCATGAGATAGTCAAGACACTAGAAGTAGCTGCAAAGAGACTATGATTAATAAAAGTGATTTTTTTAAAAGACAAAAAATACAGTAATAAACTTTTAAAAAAAGATTAGAAACTATTTAGAAACAACTCATTCTAGAAATAAAATTGTCACCATTAGAAGTAAAAAAAAAAAACAACCACTTATGTACAAGGCACATTAATTACTGAATTGAGAAAAGCAAACTAGAGGATTATCTAAGTAGCACACAAAAAAGGATGAAAAAACAACCAAAAACCAGGAGCGAGGTTAAGAGATGTGGAAGTTAGAATGAGAAGCCCAAACTAGTTATAAAAGAAACTTCAGTAAACAGCAAAGTCACAAAACATTATCTCTTTAAAAAAAGATACTGGTGTGCATTCCATGAGCGTTTGTGTAATTCCCAATAATTCTGTATCACTAGAAAAGTCCACCATTTTAAAACATAAAGCAGCTTAAATACTGAATTAAAAGTGAAAATGATGGGAATATCGCCTAGTATTTTGAAAAGTTTAGATAACAAAATATGGGATGAAACATTATAAAAGGAGTATATGATTTTTATTACTTTTAATTTTTGTCTGGATTTTATTACTTTTAATGCCAGGCATGACTTGAGAATATTTGGAACAGGACACAGGAGACTTTAAGGAAGTGTGAAGATGACAGAATCAGACAGGATGGGAAAGTCCTGTATGCCAAGAGAGGATGAAGGAGTTGAAGCCAATGCAGAGCACTGGCCTTGAGTTGGGGGAGCACCACCTCATCATTTCTAGCAACTCCACTGACCAGCATCACCAGCATCTCTGGCAGGTATGCCTTGATCTGGTGGTTAGGGACACTGATGTGCTCAGTTTGTAAAAAATCAGTGGATCAAATTTTTAAATGGCATAGAAATATGTTATTCTTCAAAAGATTAACTTCAACACTACTAATCAGAAGGCAGTTTTCTTCTCCTACTACATTATATTGATCTTGTATGGTTTACTCACAGGTTCCACGCTTCTTAAATAAATAAAAGGCATGTGCCCAAACAAGAAAAAATATATTGTAGATTAGATGTATATTGCCAGGATAAAAAAAAAAATCTGGTAGAAACCTTAAATAGGTTAAATAGGCATGGTAAACAGAACGATTCCAGGTAATTCAAGGTTAAGTCTTAAGGGACTCCTTTGAAAAATTATTGAAATGCGTAAGTAGTGTAACAAATCCAATGCTTCATTGTTTTTATTTCAAGATTATGACCACTTTTCAAGAGATGCTGCTTCTCTCTTAAAAGTAAATTCATTTTAACTCTGGAGTTTTATTAGGAATCTGTTTGAGTTAGCAATACAGGAAGTTTCAGAAAAGTTCTAAAATTTATGGGAAATAATCATAAACTTCCGTGATAAATGGCATATTCATTTGAATCAACTCAAATTATGTTTCATAATTTATATTAACAGCTATGTTTTATTTTTTTAAAAGATAAAAGGAAAGTTTGCAGGAAATTGCTGCACTTATTCTATGAATGGGTAATAAAATGGAGAGAAAATTACCTCTAAATCATTTGTAAAGTTTTCTATTTACTCAAAATTCACTCTCTACAGAATTCTTAACCTAGCACAGGTATTTAGCTGGTCTACTCCCAGTAGGGAGTCTGTTAACAGAAATCCAAGTCCCAGAAGGAAGCTGAGGTGGGATCGGAAACTAGTAATTACGAATGATTTTATACTTCTTCAGCTATGTACACACCCTTTGCTAAGAAAAGCCAACAAAAAGATTTAATATTTGTGACCATAAATGGATCAAACTGCAAGGAGGCAGGGAGGGAGGGCTGATTCCAAGGAGTCTCTGAAGTATTTATAATAACAGCTTATATCAATACTTATTAAGATGTGTGTGCCATGTATCTAAGTACTGTAGATACATTACCTTACTTTGTCTCCCAGCCTTATAGGATAGCAATACTTATCATCTGGAATTTATAGAAAACTGAGGTTTACAGAACTGGATAACTTGCCCAAGGTCTTAAATAAAACATTTTACTGCCCAAGTTCTGGGTCAACCACCTTTCCCAAGTGGAGACTCTTCCTAAAGAACAACAACAACAACAGCCCCTTGGAGGAATAAAAGTCCTTATACATGGAAAAAGTAAGAAAAGTAAACTATAGATGGCCAAGTCTCTTCTAGATTGTAGGTTTAGGTACAATACAAAGCTTACAGCTGACAAAATCCAAAAGTCCTTCAGACCTACATGAAGGCAATGGGCAGATTTGTAACCACTTGATTTCTGAGATGCATGCCGCATCCACCCTCATCTCACAAGATCAACAAAGCAGTCCCCCCCTTCCCTGGTGTCTCTTCTACCACTTCTCCCCCATTTTCCATTGTGAGGCACTATCTTTATATATACATTTTCTTTCTGTAAGTAGACTGTAAATTCTCCCAAGGATATAGCACACCTAAGGAAAAATACCAAAATATGAACCACGCTTAACAAATGCCAACAATAACAATTCTCACCAGACGAAGACCAGCAAGACATAAAGAACACACTGTTGAGCTTCTGAGCACCCCTGCTGGCTCCTGCAAGCCAAAGTTAACCACAGTCGCATCATCCTGTAGGACAGATACGGTTGTGTAATGTCTTGTTGCATTCAATTCAGTTCAGTTGCTCAGTCGTATCTGACTCTTTGCGACCCCATGAATCACAGCATGCCAGGCCTCCCTGTCCATCACTAACTCCCGGAGTTCACTCAAACTCATGTCCATCGAGTTGGGGATGCCATCCAGCCATCTCATTCTCTGTTGTCCCCTTCCTCCTGCCCCCAATCCTTCCCAGCATCAGAGTCTTTTCCAGTGAGTCAACTCATCACATGAGGTGGCCAAAGTACTGGAGTTTCAACTTTAGCATCAGTCCTTCCAATGAACACCAGGACTGATCTCCTTTAGAATGGACTGGTTGGATCTCCTTGCAGTCCAAGGGACTCTCAAGAGTCTTCTCCAGCACCACAGTTCAAACGCATCAATTCTTTGGCGATCAGCTTTCTTCACAGTCCAACTCTCACATCCATACATGACCACGGGAAAAACCACAGCCTTGACTAAATGGACATTTGTTGGCAAAGTAATGTCTCTGCTTTTTAATATACTGTCAAGGTTGGTCATAACTTTCCTTCCAAGGAGTAAGCGTCTTTTAATTTCAGGGCTGAAATCAGCATCCACAGTGATTTTGGAGCCCAAAAAATAAAGTCTGACACTGTTTCCACTGTTTCCCCATCTATTTCCCATGAAGTGATGGGACCAGATGCCATGATCTTAGTTTTCTGAATGTTGAGCTTGAAGCCAACCTTTTCACTCTCCTCTTTCACTTTCATCAAGAGGCTCTTTAGTTCCTCTTCACTTTCTGCCATAAGGGTAGTGTCATCTGCATATCTGAGGTTATTGATATTTCTCCCAGCAATCTTGATTCCAGCTTGTGCTTCTTCCATACTGTATGCATTTCAAGAAAGTATTCAAATAGTATGTGAAGTCACAATGTAACAGTCCTGTCAAAAACAATGCGTTCACAAGGACCTAATGTATAGCACAGGGAACTCCGCTCAATGTTACAGGGCAGCCTGGATGTGAGGGGGCTTTGGGGGAGAATGGATACATGTATATGTATGGCTGTCCACCTAAAACTATCACAACATTGTAAATTGGTTATACTCCAATATAAAATAAAAAGTTAAAAAAGTATTCAGAATATACAAATAAAAAATCACATTTCACTCCACCACTTACCAAGAGTCAAAATATTTTTCTGATCATGTAACAAGAATTTGGTCCTCCATGTTATTTTTTAGAACTCTGTTAGAAATAACATAGTAGGTTCTAGTTACTCTTAACTAGCAAGGTATTAAACATAAATAGGGACACAATGGGCCAAAATTCACTAATTTACCCAAAGCACAAGGATAATATATTGACTTTTTCCCTTTAAAAGACTATTACTCAAAATGAATCATTTAACTAGTTACTCAATTAATTAACATTTATGAAAAGACTAGTATGTGTCACCTTACTAGGTGATAAGTCGTATAGGGTTCGTTCTTTGATGAAACTAATCCACATGTAAAGATGTAACAAACACAAAAGTAAAAGGACAAGATGATTTCAAAATGGTGTAACTTGGAAGGGAGAGGAAAGAAGGCTAACTTAGATTGAATGGTCCGGAAAAACTTCACTGAAGAGGAGGCAAACAAAGGAAAAGTCTTACTCATTCACACTACGTCTCAAGTGAAATACCGCAAGTTCAAAACGAAGCACCAGAAACTGGTGGTTTCGCTGTTATTCTAACAGTTAAGTAAATTACAAGGGATCAAAGGATATAAAATTACCAACATTATGCATCCCTAAAGTTAAACATGAGATATCAGTGAGGGTATCTGAAAGTAGAGCATTGCTACAACAAATACTAAAAATGTGGAAATGGCTTCAGAATTAAGCAATGGATAGAAGCTGAAAGAATTCTGAGGAGCAGGATAAAAAAAGCCAAGATTTGCCTGGACATGCTTTTAAAAATACAGATATTAATGGCTCCCCTGGTGAGACTCAGAAGAAAGTGAGGAAGATGGCAGTGAAAACTAAATACCATCACAAACAGACTGTCAATAAACAGGTGAACTTAACATGTGCTGCTGCTGAGGATTTGGATGGAAAGGAGGAATATATTATTAGAAACTAGAGGAAAGGGAACCCTTGTTATTTCATGGTAAAGCATAAATGAATTATGCCCTGCAGTTATGTGGAAAGCAGAAATTGTGAACTATAAACTTGAATTTTAGACAAGGAAATTGGCAAGCAAACTGTTGAACGTGCAACCTGTTTTTCTCTTACTGGTTATAGGAAAATGGGAGAGGAAAAAAGTACAAAATGAAAGAAAGCTGTCAGATCACCATCATACAGACAAGAAACAGGATGATAAAATGGTGCTGCCTTTCCTTGAAAAGAAAGGATGAAAATTGAAGGGCGGAGTCCAGAGGCCAGAAAGTGAAGCAGAGTCACCAAGTGTGTTCATAGGCCTTGAAACCTAAAGTAGTTTGTAAAGTGTATGGGACTGAATACGCAGCCCTTTTTCTTTCCACTTTATCCCTTTTTGAATGAGAATGACTATCACTGGTATCCTGATACTTTTGAACTGTGGTGTTGGAGAAGACTCTTGAGAGTTCCTTGGACTGCAGAGAGATCAAACCAGTCAATCCTAAAGGAAATCACTGAATATTCACTGAAAGGACTGATGCTGAAGCTCTAATACTTTGGCCACCTGATGTGAAGAGCTGACTCACTGGAAAAGACCCTGATACTGGGAAAGACTGATGGCAGGAAGAGAAGGGGACGACAGAGGATGAGATAGTTGGATGGCATCACCTACTCTATGCATATGAGTTTGAGCAAGCTCTGGGAGTTGGTGATGGACAGGGAAGCCTGCCATGTTATAGTCGACTGAACTGAACTGACGCCTGTTTTATAAGCTGTGTATTCTTACTATATTCTGGGAGCACATAATGTGTTTTCTAGTTTCACAGGTTCACAGATAAAAAGAAATTTGGTTCCAGTATGAATTATATGAAGATTCTCACCCATACCAGAAGTAGATTCTGAGATCTGGATGAGATTTTGGGTGTTGAGTTGATGCCGTAAGGCACTGAGACGTTAAGGAGATCAAACCAGTCAATCCTAAAGGAAATCAAACCTGAATATTCACTGGAAGGGCTGATGCTGAAGCTCCAATACTTTGGTCACCTGATGTGAAGAGCCAAATCATTGGAAAAGACCTTCCTTCATTCTGGGAAAGACTGAGGGCAAGAGGAGAAGAGGGTGACAGAGGATAGATGGTTGGATGGCATCACCACCTCAGTGGACATGAGTTTGAGCAAACTCCGGGAGACAGTGGAGGACACCAAAGCCTGGTGTGTTGTGGTTCATGAGCATGAAGAGTCTGACACGACTTGGTGACTGAATGGCAACAACAACTGTTTTTGCATGTGGGATGGGCATGAATCTTTGGGAGCCAGAAGGCAGATTATAGTAGACAGAATAACAGTCCCCAAAGATGCCCATGCCCCCAGTCCCTGGAATCTATTAGCATGTTATTCTACAAAACAAAGAACTGTGCAGATGTGATTCAAGACTCAGCTTGAGATAAGTCTGTAATCCTGGATTATTTGGGTGGGCCCAAAGTGATCATAAAGGTCCTTATAGATGAAGGAAGGAGACAAGAGACTGATGCTACATGAGAAAGACTCCACTAGCCACTGCTGGCTTTGAAGATGAAGACGAGGCCATGAGCCAATGAAAGCAGGAAGTCTCCAGACAGAGGCTGGATTCTCTTCTACAACCTCCAGAAGAAAAGCAGCCCTAACAATATCTTGATTTGAGTTTGGTATAAGGCTCTGACCTACAGAAATGTAAAGGTAATAAACTGTGCCTTGTTTTAAGCCACTAAATTTATAGTAATGAATGTTCATTTAAAAATTACTTTTGTCCCACTTCTATCAGGGTTTTTTGCCCCACTTCTGTTAAAGTTTTTAATTAGTATTTAACAAATTATAACAGAATGCAGCATAAGCATTACAAAATGAAGAGCAGTTGACTTGAGCTTATTCAGCTCAAATGCCATCTGGGATCCAGTTTCACCAGTATCACACTCTAGGATGTCAGACACTGGGGCACTACAAGCCAGAACACGGGACCAAAAAAACATGACTTAGAAATATGACAAATACATCAGGTCCTCCCATGTAAACTTGTGGTATACTGAATTTTCCAAATTAGAGAGAAGTACATAACAAAACAGAAATTAAGATTATGGTTGGACTCTCAATTGTTGTCTTAAAGTCACAGCACTCTTTTCAAGGTTTAAATAACATCTTCCACCACATCCTATAATATGAGTATCATATTTGAATGCAGAATTCCAAAGAATAGCAAGGAGAGATAAGAAAGCCTTCATCAGTGATCAGTGCAAAGAAATAGAGAAAAACAATAGAACAGGAAAGACTAGAGATCTCTTCAAGAAAATTAGAGATACCAAGGGAACTTTTCATGCAGAGATGGCACAATAAAGGACTGAAATGGTATGGACCTAACAGAAGCAGAAGATATTTAGAAGAGGTGGCAAAAATACACAGAAGAACTATACAAAAAAGATCTCCATGACCCAGATAACCACGATGGTGTAATCACTCACCTAGAGCCAGACATCCTAGAATGCGAAGACAAGTTGGCCTTAGGAAGCATCACTACGAACAAAGCTAGTGGAGGCGATGGAATTCCAGTTGAGCTATTTCAAATCCTATAAGATGATGCTGTGAAGTGCTGCACTCAATATGTTAGCAAATTTGGAAAACTCAGCAGTGGCCACAGGACTGGAAAAGGTCAACTTTCATTCCAATCCCAAAGAAAGGCAATGCCAAAGAATGTTCAAACTACTGCACAATTGCACTCATCTCACACGCTAACAAACTAATCCTCAAAATTCTTCTATCTAGGCTTCAACAGTATGTGACCTGTGAAGGTGCAGATGTTCAAGCTGGATTTAAAAAGGTAGAGGAATAAGAGATCAAACTGCCAACATCCATTGGATCATCAAAAAAGCAAGAGAGGTCCAGAAAAACATTTACTTCTGCCTTATTGACTATGCCAAAGCCTTTGACTGTGTAGATCACAACAAACTGGAAAACACCAGACCACCTGACCTGCCTCTTGAGAAACCTGTAAGCAGGTCAAGAAGCAACAATTAGAAATGGACATGGAACAACAGACTGTTTCCAAATAGGGAGAGGAGTACGTCAAGGCTGTATATTGTCACCCTGCTTATTTAACTTACATGCAGAGTACACCATGTGAAATGCCAGGTTGGATGAAGCACACGCTGAAATCAAGTCTGCTGGGAGAAATATCAGTAACCTCAGATATGCAGATGACACCACCCTTATGGCAGAAAACAAAGAGGAACTAAACAGCCTTATGATGAAAAGTGAAAGAGGAGAATGAAATAGTTGGCTTAAAACTCAACATTCAGAAAATTAAGATCATGGCATCTGGTCCCGCCACTTCATGGCAAATAGATGGGTAAACAATGGAAACAGTGACAGACTTTATTTCTGGGGGCTCCAAAATCACTGCAGATGATGATTGCAGCCATGAAATTAAAAGACGCTTGCTCCTTGCAAGCAAAGCTATGATCAACCTAGAAAGCATATTAAAAAGCAGAGACATTACTTTGCCAACAAGGGGCCATCTAGTCAAACCTATGGTTTTTCCAATGGTCATGTATGGATGTGAGAGTTGGACTATAAAGAAACCTGAGCACCAAAGAATTGATGCTTTTGAACTGTGGTGTTTTAGAAGACTCTTGAGAGTCCCGTGGATTGCAAGGAGATCCAACCAGTCAATGCTAAAGGAAATCAGTCCTGAATATTCATTGGAAGGACTGATGCTGAAGCTCCAATGCTTTGGACACTTGATGCAAAGAACTGACTCATCTGAAAAGACCCTGATGCTGAGAAAGATTAAGGGCGGGAGGAGAAAGGGATGACAGAGGATGAGATGGTTGGATGGTATTGCTGACTTGATGGACATGAGTTTGAGGAGGCTCCGGGAGTTGGTGATGGACAGGGAGGCCCGGCATGCTGCAGTCCATGGTATCGCAGAGTCAGACACAACTGAGTGACTTAACTGAACTGATTTACTATCATTGATAAATTAATTTCATGTTCTTTATAGCTAAGAGTCCAAAAATAAAGAGTAAAAAAAAATGAGAGCTAGGCTTAATTAAAAAAAATTATTTTAAGGAATAATACTACACTATAACAACATAAAAGACCCTCCTCAGACATCCATTGTCATTTTCTTGAATTTACCTAACGTGTCAAATAAACATAATGACTGTGAAAAGTTCTTATTAAAAAACAAATTATTAAACCAATCAATTTGCTTTCAGATACTATGCACTTTTTGGTTGTCATTTACTTTTACTGTTTCCTTTCTGTTTACATTCCCATCAATACTGAAAATGGCCAAGTGTAAGGTTTATATTTTAGGTGAATTCTAGTCCTACACAAGATATTAACATAATTAAGAACTAAATATGGACTTGACAAAAATAAAAGGGTTGTCAGGACGACTTACAAAGATCCTGTTCCTGAAGTCTCCCAACAGTTTGGGAAGTGGACAGGGCATAAAGCGAAAACATGCTGGAAGCCAGAGTGCAAATATGCTCCACCATATGCCAAGCATTCCTGTTTGGAGAAGAATGGTGCCCTGAGGAAAAGAGCGCGAGGACAGAGGGAAGCCAGGTCTACAAGAAAGCTTTTATTCTACAGGCAAAGGAAGTCAAGAATGGTTTTCTGGACAAGGAGTTAGCATGATACCTACTGCAGGCTAGAGGTGAATGAAGAGCAAAGGCAGGAAAGTCTACTGCAACTGGGCTGCCAGAGGCAGAGCAGAACCTGAACTATAAAAAATGAGAATGAAAAAGAGAAGATACAGAAACATCAGCACTTTCAAAACATACATCACCACCACCTGTGGCTTCTATTACAGTAACTGCTAATAAAAAGCAGGTGAGGGAGAGAGAAACAACCTCTCTTGATTTACCAGATCCACTCACTCACTCAAGGAACTTTCTGACATCTAAGATCCTGAGCCAACTCCAAGGAAATAGCTAAAGCAATGCAAAATCAAAAGTTCTGCAATGCCATAATTTCTCAACTAGAGGAGTCATGGGAAAAGTTCAAAGAAAGCAAAGCGATGAAGGGAATCGTTTCTCAAATAGCTCGTGGGTGGCAGGAATGGAAAAATATTCACCAAGTAGAAGAGATCCAGTTCCCCACCTCATTTTAAGAATCTAAAGGAGATAAAAGGCGTGGATTTGTATTTGTTTGTTTGTGGGGAGGACTCCGGTGGAGGGAAGGATAATGGGCGGAGTGAGAGAGAATAACAGCTCAAAGTTTCAGAATCAAATAATTTAAAAACAATTTGAAAAATTTTATTGGCATATTTTCTACCCTCATATATCATTGAAAATTATCATAAAATATGTAATAAGTACCCATATGTACAATATAGTCTCACTGAAACAGGTCTAACGATATACCCTTAAAAAGATGGTAAGTTATAACATCCTCAAAGATATAACAATAACATTTTCCCTTGAGACAGTCACATATAATGGAAAGAAAACTTTCATTATTAAAAAAAGTTTCTTTCTTTAGGATTACTACTCTAATACTAAAGCCTGAAAGCTAAATCTAAAAGGTCGAACCACTTAAACCCTGACCTAATTTTCTTTAGGTCAGTTAGACTAGGTCCTCTGTTTTGTAAGGCCTAATTCACTGCTCCTAATAAGGATAGTGAAATACCTCTGAATTTAAAATATATACATTTTTCCCCAATAATATAGACATCCAGTACCAAAAACTTTTTACTGACATGTGTCTTATACCTGAATCTCTCAACCACAATGTCTAAAATGATAACTCTTGCCTTAATAAAAAATGAAATATAATGGACTATTTACTACACCATCTTAAAGGTATCTTAGATGCTTTATGCCTTAAATTAAAAAAAATCATTTGATGAGAAAAAAAAATAAAAAGAAAATGTGATGTAAATGAAACTGACATTGGTTATAGGTTACCTAGAAAATGGCAACCCACTCCAGTGTTCTTGCCTGGAGAATCCCCGGGATGGGGGAACCTGGTGGGCTTCCGTCTATGGGGTCACACAGAGTCGGACACGACTGAAGTGACTTAGCAGCAGCAGCAGCAGCAGCAGACACCATTTTATATTTCTAGATGATTCAGTTGCTGCGTTTTACATGGAATGATTTAATTGAGCTCTTTACACACTAAGAACTAAAAAAAAAAATCCCCAAAAGAACCAAAGGTCAACACTTCCCTGCTAAAGTCAAACTAGGAAAAAGAAATATTTTTTCAAACATTCCAAGAATAAGCCAACATTCTGTTTAAAGGAACTGGAATGTTGGAACTCTGGGCAAAAGGGTAGAGGGTAGAATGGGAGTAAGACAGACGAGGAGGTGCTGGGCCAATAATATGATGCTGTGATGGGATTTCTACAGAGAAAAGGTGTGGGAACAGCACAAGACTAAAGCTAGAAAAGAGAGCTGAAAAAATTTAGCTACCTAAAGATTTTAAGTCATTTTGAACGCTTTCTAGTGTTATTGGTATGGAGAAACAAAACTCCTTAATTTCTTCTGAAAATTGTAACTCTGCTACACCTCTCTCAGAGCTCCCACTACAGTTCATGGGAGAGATCCAAATTCAGGTTCTGCCTACATATTCAGTATATATTTTTCAGTCTAGAAAGGCTACTCTCAGTTGAGATTAAACTTGCCCCTAGGGCATGTTTGGGAGTTACCTGAGACATTAGTTGGAGAGCAAAGATTCTGCTAAGCTTCCTATAAGGCACAACACAGCGTGCACAACAAAGAGATATTCCACCCAAAATGCCAATAGTGCTAAATTTGAGAAATACTGATCTCTTCTGAATATAAGCAAACACCAACTCCTTGGACCCTCATCCTTGTCCATTTCTAACAGACATCTATTTAAAGCATAGAACCGTACCAGAGGACTCATTTTTCAACGCTTTAAACAAACATGGTGGATGGCTGGCTCAAACTGAGTGTCACACAATACACTGAAATAATACATCAGAGCAGGAATGCACAAACTGCTGGAAAAGAACTTTTCAATCCTTTTTCCATTTTTGTCTCAAGCTCATTCCATTTGAAAGAGGAGCATCTATGTTTCCATACCAAGGTATGTCCCTTCGGTGTTCAAGATACTAAAAATATATTGACTTCCTCAAAAGACTGTATTTCTTATTAATGTAAAAACTTAGGTAAACAGTATGAACTGAGGAAGATTTACTTTGGGTAGGGGGAGGTGTGAAAATCCACCAGGTCTCTAAAATGCAAGTTATTTCACAGTTTACTGGTAGAATGACTCAGATCATTATTACTTTTAGTCATGCCAAGTTTGCAGCTTCTAAGCCTACTAGTAATGGAGAAAAAAACCCACCATTTTTCCTGCAGTCATTAAACCAATGAAACAGAAGCTTACTGAAAATAGGCTTGTGCAAAGTATTTATCTTATTATAACTGTTACAAAAATAAAAGCAGTCGCTGGAGTGCAAATAAAGATTCTGAGAAATCTTTCACCTACTTCACTACCTATAGGTAGGGTGGTGTGGCGTGTTTGAGGGCGGCGCGGGTTGGGGGGGTGGGGGGAGTCGGGGCAAACAAAAGAAAATCCTAACTCACACATCACAAATCTTAAACTGTCAATATTTTCCAAATGTATCCCTCAATCAAAATCCTGGATTACTCTTTTCACGTTCCCTTCCTTCAAACAACTGGAAAAGACCTCCGCAGAGCGTTTCACCACAACAATACTAAGAACAAATGAAAGCCTTGCGTCGACCTGGCAAATCTCATTCATCAGAATGAGAAGCCCTGGCAGCAGAGGAGAATCCTGTTGTCCCGTGTGACCCACTCACACCTTTCACATCGGTTTTACTGAAGCCAATGTTACCCAACTTTGGTGGTTCCCATGTCCAAACAGTATTAAAAAATATCCAGCATCCCGCATAGCCTACTTCCCCTACGCAAGGTAAATGTAATCAGTGCTCCTGTAACACTTACTGAGTCGCCATAGGAAGTTCACCAAAAAGGCACAATTCAACCCTACGGTGGCCCCACAAAAGATGCACTGATTTCACAAAACGTGGCACTCTTGACATCCTCGAGGAAACCACAGCCGCGATACGATGCCTTGTACGCAGGGTTTTAGCGCAGGGGGTGCTTGCTTGCTTTTTCGCCAATGCCCTTTCATTTTCATAAAGCTGAACTAACTTAAAAGAAGGGGGCTTCCCTGCGAACCGCTCCTGGGCTGCTGGTGAAATTCACACCAGGCGCGCGAGTCGAGTCTTGCCGCGCCGCCGGCGAGTTCTCCGCGGCCAAGGGAGCAAAGAGAACGGACCGAGGGGCCCCCGCCTCAGCTCCGCGCCGCACAACCCGCGCGCCGAAACCATCCTCGGGCGCTGCCCGATGCGCCCTCCGCCGCCTTGGCACGTCCCCGCCGGGTTTCCCAACGCCAAAGAGCCCAGCACAGCCGCGCCCGACCCCCGGCTTCCAGGCCCACCAGGCGCCCAACGCGGCCCGGCTGCCCTTACCGAGCAGCAGCAGCTTGACCTCGCGCGCCGCCTTCTCGCCATCCTCGCGGAGGTTCCGGTCGATCATCTTACTCCGCTCCACCGCCGCCTTGTCCTCGGCGCTCAGCGTACAGCCCATTGTGCCAGGAGCGAAAGCTGCCTGCCGCTCCCTCCAAGCCCGGCGCGCTGCCTCGAAACACAGGTGAATTCTTTCTTTCTGGATGCAGGCGTTCGAATTCCTCCTGACGCCGGCCACGCCACCCCTACCTCCTTCCGAAACCGAGCGAGGGCAGCGCTCTCTGCGAAGGGCGTGCAGCACCGCGCAGCTCTTTCCCACAGTCAGGCTCTACTCCTCGCCTCCCTAGGCGCCCCCTAAGACCAGGCTCCCGGGCTCTGGGAACAGCTGCCAGCGGCCTCCTACTGGTGGCCGCGCTGCAGCCTCTCAGAAGCCCAGCCCGGCTCGGCGTCCGCGCGCCGCCGCGTCCCCGCCCCTGCCGCCCCGCCCGCCGCCCCGCGACCACTCCCAGAGCGCGCGCCCGCGCACGAGCGCTCGGACCTCGCCCCCTCGGGTGGGCGCGCGCAGCCGCGCTGCCGCGGACCCCGGCGCCGCACAGCCCGCGAGGGCCGGCCACCCGCGCGCGCGCCCCTGGGAAGCGCCCCCGGAGCCCCGAACCTCTCGGGGACTTCCCCTACCTGGCTTCCTCCTCTAAAGTGTGATCATTTCTTCCCGTTTACTCACACCCAGGGATGTGTGCGGACCTGTCCCTTGGGGTGCGGGTGGGAAAGCTGCCAAAGTTGGAAACCGAAAAAAAAAAAAACAAAAAAACCCCGTCCTGGGCGTCTGAGCATGCCCAGCTCCGGCGGGCGCGCGAGGGTTTTCAAAATGCAAACCCGTGTCTGCTGGCCTTCATGGCGGTGGGAGATAGAGCGAGCTGGTCTGGGAACGGAGCCATGGAGAAAGCAGAGCAGGTAAAGTGCGGAACAGAAAAGTCCGGGGAGGACAGGTCAACTTTCTTCCTTTTTTTTTTTATCCTTCTCTCCTCCCTCCTACCATCCATTTTCACGTTCCTTTCCACAAGCAGAAAACATTTTGAAGGATTTCCTCAAACCTGAGAAAACGTGAGACAAAGACTCAAAGAGTATATTTTTAAAATAAGAGCCAACAGACCCACACAAACAAACCTGCTCCTCACTGTAACTGACCGCCTCTGAGGCGACAGGGAAGCTTCCAAGTCAAGTTCTGCACCAATATTCATGACCATGTTAGTAACTCGAAAGCCACTGGGCATGTCATCCCTTATTGCAGGATTTGGCGTCCTCATCCATAAAATGAGATGGAGTTGATTCACACTATCCTCAATCCTTCCAGCTTTACCTGGTCTGGAGGAAATCACTTCTGTGGGATTGGAGGCGTCTCACCCAACATGTCATCAATGAGCATAGAAGTTTAAGATCGGTCTCTGTCACTTGCACTAATACACTTCCCTTACAGATATCACAGGAAATGTTGGTTGATTATAAGATTGGGTTGGTAGCAAAGAAAAATGTCTTCTTCGATGTGTTATATTAGGAAATTGCTTTAACAGAAACCAAAGAGCAACCATCTATAAGTCTTATTTTCTAAAAATAAAAAGTTTGTAAAAAAAAAAAAAAAAAAACTGGGCTTGAGTTTTCCAAGAAGATAAGGCTGAGCTGATGCTACAGGAAGGATAGCCTTAGAGTGGGTCTCCTAAGGAAGGTCTGGGGCCTGGAAGAGATTGCCAGTTTCCTCCTAATTGGATATGCCCTTTCCTGTTCTGCAGTAGTCAAACATGCTGGGCTCAAGAACTGCCTCAGCTTTTCTTATGGTCTATTGTAAGATACCAGCAAAAAGGAGCAAGCTTTGAATTATAATGAATCACCTTTACTCTCTTTGTATTTCTTGGCAATCTAAATGTTGATGTTCATCAGAAACTCTGGAATTAAAGTAGACAGAGTGAGCTTTCAACATAGTGTTTGCATATTACCATTTTGTATTATCTGTGAGTCTTTCATTTGAAGCATCTTAGCACACATCAGTGTGTGCTAACAATAGGAATTTATTTCTCCCAGCTCTGGAGGTTGGGAAGTCCAGGATCAAAGTACCAGCCAATTTAGTTTCCTGTTGAGGACTCTGCTCCTGGCTTTCAGATGGCTACCTTCTCACTGTGCTCTCACCTATAGAGAGAAAGAACTCTAATCTCTTTAACTCTTCTTATAAGGACATTAATCCCATCATGGGGACCCCAACCCCTACCATAACCTGCCAAAGTCCCCGCCTCCAAATTCCATCATACTGGAGTGAGGGCTTCAACATACAAGTGGCAGGGGCAGGGACGCAAACTTTCACTTCATAATAGGGTATGTTTTGTTTAAGAGGAATAACCAGTTAAAAGAGTTAAATGCAAAGTATATGATGGAAATAAAGGATTTTACCCAACAAAACAAATGGTGTTACCAGCAAGAGGATCTTGTTAGTAGTCCAGATATAAAGTGATAAAAATCATTCAGATTAATAATTTACATAATTATGACGTTGAAAAACATGATTCAACCACCTCGTCAAGCAGGTGGGACAGATAGTATCAACTCATTTATTTTATAGAGAGTGAAACTGAAATACAGAGGTTAAAGCAATCTACTTCAGAGTACTGTTTTATCTTCTGGCCATCATATGTTTTAAACAACTATACTGAGATATAACTCACATGCATTTATTTTATCATTAAAAATGTGTAATTCAATGGCTTCTAGTATACTTGCAGAGTTGTGTGGCCATCAAAACAATCAGTTCTAATAGAACATTTTCATAACCCCAAAAGAAACCCCATGCCCTAAAGCCATTATTCCCCCAATCTTTCCACTGTCCCTCCTACCCCCAGTCCCAGGCAACCAATAATCTACTTTCTGTCTCTATAGATTTACCCATTCTGGACATTTTATATAAAAGGAATCATATAAGTGGTCTTTTGTCACTGCCTTCTTTCACTTAGCATAAAATTTTCAAGGTTCATCCATGTTGTAGCATGTTTCATATTTCATACTTTTTTTTACTGCTGAATAACAACTCATCATCACATGTTAAGAGAATTGAGACAATGTTAAAAGACGAATTGGGATACATTCTGCTGAGAGCATCTAGGTCTTAAAGTAACTCCAAACTGTGTCATAAGGAATCATCAAAGAAACCAGATATTTAATGCAGCAATGAGAAGATACAAAATGGCATGATAGCTCTTTATGAGTGACTGAAGAAATATCATAAATCAGAGGCAACAGACATTTTCTATCTGGATTCAAGGTGGTAGATTTAAGAACTATTGGAAGAAAGCCAATAAATTGTACCTTGAAGTGGAAAAAAAAAATAGTGGATAATTTCCCCAAAAGGAAATAAGGAACCCCAGAAACTCATTTATACTCAACTAAGATGTAAAAATCTAGACTGGATGATCATACATTGGGGAAGATCTAGAGAGTGATGCTTTTGAAATCCCTACAGCCTTGAGATATCATTCAGAAGTTGAATTAGTGTGAGAACTGAGATTAAAATTCAGAAACTCCTTCTGGCCTCCAACTTCCTTTCATATTCATCCTGCCATCAATACACAAGCAAAAGTGGGAAAGAAGAGTTTATGTGAGACATGTTGGCTTAGTGTGTGGATGGATTCGTGTGGGGATATGGAGGAACCAAAGAAGGAGAGAGTCAGGACAACCTGATGTGTACACACACACACACACACACACACACACACACACACACACACACACTCACACACACTCTCTCTCTCTCTCTCTCCTGGCACCAGGGTAAGAGGAGACAAAAAGAAACAATAGAAAAGGCAGTGTGTATCTTTATCTATCTAAGTTGGAAGCAGATGTGACATGTGGACACATTTCCATTGTTTACATTGAGAGTTCTGCTGAGAAGAGAGTCTGGTTTGGGGACAGGTTATACACACAGAATAGAGGGGTTAGCATGGCATCCATATCTGTCTATAGTTAGAGATAGAAAAACTCCAAAACAAAACCATTTTTATTAAAGATGTGACAATCTGGGCAAATATTGAAATATGAGAGCTCATGGAATAATTACTGAAAGACTCTAAAAGACAAGCAACACCTTTTGGTTTGCAACTTAAAGCACTTGGGGCAGAGAAAATGATAATGTAAGGCCATCGTCTCTGAACAGAACACACCACTGCTCAGGCACCAGCGCACTGATGAACTGAAAGCTTATAGAGACAGCACTTTAGTGTGGATGTTCACATGCTGCCCATGGGCACTGCGCCACTGGCAACGCTCAGTCTCCCTCGCTTAGCTTCACAGACAGTGGCCATGATAGAAAGGAACTGGAAAAGAAGAGGAAAAACATGAAAGAAAACAGGCAGTGACTTCAACCAACAGACTCATTTGTGAGCATATGCTGATTAGGACGCTTAATTTCTTGCTGAAGAGGGTAAATCTTGAGGGACTGTCCATGAGGCCAAGGGCACTGAGGAATATAACAGTACATAAGTAAAGGTGGAAAATGCTTAAGAGAAAAAAAAAGAGACAGGTAATATAGTATTTCAAATGCATCAAAAATACTCCCAGGGACAAGAATAAAGAAAAGAGAACTGGAAATAGTATTATGGTAGAAGAAGCTCTAAGCAGGTAATCAAATAACCATGGAGCAATTCAAAGCTCTATTATCAACTGCGTACCTGTCTTTGAAAGTCCCTTAACTAATATCCTTTGAAATATCCCTACCTATAAAAGTGAGTATGTTGAATCTGATCATCAGCAAGATCCCAATAATCCTGGGTTCCTATGAGCCTATCATTTTAACAGGAGATGGTTGGTAAATAAACCAAAGCACTTCAATGTACTGCAATGAGGAAGCCGTACCATGTAAAATCAAGAACGAGGTAAATAGAATGCAGAGATTAATGAGAACATTTTCTAGAATGTTTAACCACGAAGAATGGTAAACACATGGGATGGAAGACAGAGAGGTAGGTTGGGGATATGCTATTGTTTCCTTTAAGCCATGACTCTTCTTCCCAAATATTAGGCAGGGGTAGAAAAGGAAATTGTCACCACCCCAAGGAAGGAACGTGGCTGTCCCACTTTCTGATCGCTACCTCTGATTTTGCCATCTTACGTGCTCTGAAATCTCATCACCATCAATCCTTCAGTCCACCCACCTTCCATCCATTGCCCATATGCCTTTTCCCTGTCCCTTAAGCCTTGTCATGTGATTATTTCTCTCCTGAAGCAACTTATGCAACTTGTACCAGGCTAATCATTGCTTTGCAGATACCTCCCAGAAAACCACACCATTGGATTCAACAGAGAAACCTCAAATTTGGTTAAATCAACTCCTAGCCTATCTGTGTCTGTACCTTCACAGCAGCTTGACTGGAGGAAAACACAGTGATCAGCAATTCTGCCCTTCCGTTCGCTCAGGCCACAAAGCTGGCACCATCTTTGATTCCTCCTTTCCCCTCAGCCCCCTGAGGAAATCCTGTACACTCTGCCTTCATATACATTCAGAATTTGGCCAAATATCACCATCCACTGATATATCCCAGTTTGAGAGATCAATGGAATATCACAATAGCCTGCTTTCTTGTTGTCCCTCTGTCTCTGCCCTTTATCCCCACCTATTTTCTACCAGCAAACAGTCATTCTTTCAGAAAACTATCCATCCATTCACTTTCCACCTTAGAGAAAAATCCCCCCTCAAGTTCTGATGACGACAAAGATTTTCTGGTTTATCAGGCTCACTTTTTTTACACTCAGTAGTACTTCCTACCACTCTCCTTGCCTCACTAACCTGCAGGCTCCTCTTTGAGCTTGCCAAACACACTTGTCATGGGACTTTTGTACTTCTCCTGCCTGGAACACTCTTCCTCCAGATATCTGCTTGGCTCATACATCAGTCCATTCTCAGTTAAATGGCATCTTTAAAGGGAGATGTATTGCTTAACCACCCACCTGTCACTCTTCATTCCTTGACTATGCACTGCCATTTCCTTATAACTTATCACATCACACGCATATTTTTGTGACTTGTTTACTCCCTGCCTTCTCTCACTAGAACATAAATTCAAAAGAGCAGAGAATTTATCGCTTTTGTTTACTGTTTTATCTCCAATCACTAGCACATAAATGCCCATAGTAAACAAATAAAGAGGAAGAGCTGGATTTGGAGTATAAATCTAACCATCTGAACCATTGATTCTTTCACTCAACTATTAAAGACCTGTCATGAACCAGATAATGCTCTTAGCACTGGGAATGAAGTGGTAAGTAAGATTTACTATGTTGGGTTAGGGGCAGTGGTAGAAGAGAGATGTTAAAAAAGTAGGTAAGAGGAGCAATTAAACATGATACAATTAAAAATAATTGTAAGTGCTCTGAAGATAAAGAAACAAGGTGTTTTACAAGAGAATACACCAGTTCAGG
Organism: Moschus berezovskii; assembly: GCF_049115385.1. Lineage (NCBI taxonomy): Eukaryota > Metazoa > Chordata > Mammalia > Artiodactyla > Moschidae > Moschus > Moschus berezovskii. Next base: position 48,690,231 of record NC_142462.1, read on the forward strand.
TCATCTGAGAAGCAAACTCCAAAACAGGGTTAGGCGCAAGAGATTTACTGGGGGAAATGCCTGTGAAGGATAAAGGTGAGATGGGAACAGGAAGAGATGGGCGAACTTTCAAAAGGGAGGCAACTCTGACACCAGGGGAAGGAGAGAGAGAAGAATTGAGTAGGAAGAGTCTCATACTATGGTGTGACTCTGAGAAAGTCTTGACCAGGCCTACAGGGCTCCCTTTCCCTACTCCCCAGTAAATACTGCTCATTAGACAAGTCCTGCCTTGGGCAGATGGAGAAGGCAATGGCAAGCCACTCCAGTTCTCTTGCCTAGAAAATCGCATGGACGGAGGAGCCTGGTGGGCTACAGTCCATGGGGTTGCTACTAGTCAGACATGACTGAGCGACTTCACTTTCACTTTTCACTTTCACGCATTGGAGAAGGAAATGGCAACCCACTCCAGTGTTCTTGCCTGGAGAATCCCAGGGATGGAGAAGCCTGGTGGGCTGCCGTCTGTGGGGTCGCACAGAGTCGGACACGACTGAAGTGACTTAGCAGCAGCAGCAGCGGGCTTGGGCAGAAACAGCCAGGGTCTAGGACCCCCACCTTGCTCTGTCATGGCCTTTGGGCAGCCTCAGACGGGAACGCTGCAGTGGACCTAAAGATGGGGCAGTTGGAGGTAGTCAGCCAACTACAGTCCCCTAAAGTGGGATCCAAGTGTAATGCTCGCACGACCATGATAGGGAGTTACTCTGGCTATTGTAACTAGCAACCAGAGAGTAATTGTTCCTCCAACCAAGGGTTCAGGGGTTATTACTTTCAAATGAGGGTTCAGGGACATCAGTCTGAGGAGGTGACCCTTTTGAACGGAGAACTGAAGAAGAGGGAACCTGATTTGGGGGAAGAGGATTCCAGTCTCATTGTGAAGTGCCAGTACTGAGTCCCCAGGATTGAACTGAGCTGGGCCTAGTCAAGGAACCTAAAGACTGGTTTGACTGAACCATAAGAGCGAAGGTGAGGGGGTGGGGGTGAGAGATGGGGCTGCGAGGGAGATGGGGTCAGATCCTGCAGAGTGGGGCAGACCATGCTTAGGTGGTCAGAATTTACTCTAACTTTATTCTAAATTGGAATTTGTGAGCCTCTGCTAAACCGGATATATCAGCAGATGTGTTTTGATGATTCAATAACATCAAGGATAACACAGTTCCTGGCACATCATATGTTCCTAATTATTGTACTTTTTCTTTCTGCTTTGTCAGACCCAAGAGTTTAAGTATTTCACTCTTCTATGAAACAGAAGAGACAGGAGATTAGGTGAAGAGAACAATTGAGGATGCTGAGGGCCAAGATGAGGGTTTGAATAAGATCTAGAGAGAAGAAATTACAGAGTAGTAAAATTCATGATATAGTGTCTATTTGTATTTTGGTGGACAATGCTAAATGATTTGGTTTTTGTGCTTCCTATTTGCCTTGTCTTTTCCTGCTTCTTAAATTTCAGGCTTCTGTTCATGAGAATAAGTCTAAGAATAAGGTCATGTCTTTTTTTGTTTTTTCCCCTCGCATTTATTTGTTTGACCTGACCAAAATTTCAACATGCTATTCTAAAAAAGGATCGAGCAAACCTTGGGCCAAGCTTGAAGCATAAGCGAGCTTCTTCTCAAAGAAAGCTACCTGGCTTTATTAAAGTCTATGTGTTTATTTACTACATTGGATTAAAAAAATAGTTGTATTGACACCTCCCCTGCAGCGTTTGCTTCCTGCTGGCTCAGCTGTGTTTCTTCCCGGTAACTCTCTCTTTAAACTGTGAAACCCGCGTGTGTGTCTCTTATTCAGCTCAGCAGGAACTGCAACAGAAGGGTTGATCCAGACTGGAATTAGGAGCCAGGCCAAGGGGATTCAGGGAAGCACTGAGTGCTTTTCTGTCCCAATTACTGGTAACAGCAGTATTATTTCAAATCACAGTAATAAAGAGGTTAGCAAGCATTTGTTGAATACCAACACGTTACTAGGCTATGTATGGATTAGGGGCTAAAAAGGACAAAATATGATGTATGCTAACATATTGAGTTCTTTGTAAGAGTTCAAGGTCACTGAAAGGGGTAAAAAAAAGCATGTATGAGGAACTTTTAAGGCATGAAATTTTCAAGGTTTTCCATACACACAACCACAGTAAAACACAGTCAGTGCTAAAGATCAGACTTTGTCTCCTGTGAGAATAGTGATTGGGATAAAAAATGTATTGGCAGAAAATCTCTGGTCACTGGCTCCCGGGGCCTGGCCTATCCTTACACCCTTTATTCCCAGCTCACTGTTACTAAACTCCTAACACCAAGGAAGATAATTTCAATCACTTGGGAACACAGCATGAGTGCTGGTACACTGGTTTCCTCCTACGGACCCATGCTCCCCTTGTATGACCTGTTTCTAATCCTCGTGGGGTGGGCAGATGCAGGCCTGGCCTCAGCAAAGCTTCTCTCTGTCCTTTGATGCACTCTGGGTGGGTACGTGGGCTCAAGGTCTGCCTGGGATACACTGTTTTGCCCAAGCAAGCTAAGTGTGTTGGCCCGCAAATATTTAATATCTGTTGACTGAGAAGTGCTGCTTAGCTCTCAGGCTTCCACCACAAGTTCACCCTCATCCTTTAACCAAAGCTCTCCTTGGGACACCCAGGGCTGCACAGCTGCTTTCACAGTGGTGCTTTGATTCACCAGATGCTCGTGTTCTTTTCCTAAACAGCTCCTTCTGAACACCTGGCTGAGGAAGAGTGTTTATGTTGGTGGAACACCTTCAAAGCATTTCTAGTCCTTGAAAGTAAAATTCAAAACTTCTTTTTCAGGGCTTTCCTGGTGGTCCAGTGGTTAAGACTCTACCTTGCAATGCAGGGGACACCGGTTGGATCCCTGGTCTGGGAGGATCTCACATGCTGCAGAGTAGCTAAGTCCGTGTCCCACAACTATGAAGCCTGTGCTCCAGAGTCCATGAGCTGCAACTGCAGCCAGAGAAGCCACCACAATGAGAAGCCTGCACACCGCAACAGAGTAGCTCCCCCTCACTGCAACTAGAGATAGCCTGCATGAAGCAACAAAGACCACTACAACCAAAAATATAATAAATAAATCTTTAAAAAAACTTTTTCAGAAGCTCATCAGATTATTAAGACTCCTTTTTAACATAGAATAGCTGACAGGAAATTTTGGAGAACATAGGAGAACACCGAGAAGGAAAATGTAGCAATGGAAGCAGTGACTGCAGTGGAGTTAGTGTTCATTTTGAGAGTGATTTTATTATCACAGTATTTATACACAACTAGAAATGTGATGTGGTTGGTTTTCTTTTTTAATTGGGATATAATCTACATATAAAAATCACCATTTTAAAGTGTACCATTCAATGGTTTTTAATTTATTAAATTGTACAACCATTACCATTAGTTTCAATACACTTTGATGATGCCAAAAAGAGTCCTCACACCCATTAGCAGTCATTCCTAATTCCCTACCTACCCCAGCCCTTGTTGTTATTTAGTCATTGTGTCTGACTCTTTAGCCACTCCATGGACTCTAGGCCACCAGGCTCCTCTGTCCATGGGATTTTCCAGGTAAGAATGCTGGAGGGTGTTGCCATGCACTCCTCCAGATCCTCTCGAACCAGGGACCGAACCCTTATCTCCTGTGTCTCCTCTATTGGAAAGTGGATTCTTTACTGCTGAGGCACCAGGGAAACCCCAGCTCTTGGCAACTACTAATCTAATTTCTGACTCTGGATTTGCCTATTTTAGACATTTCATACAAATGTAATCATACAATATATGATCCTTTGTGGCTGTTTTTTTATTTAGCATAATGTTTTTAAGTTTCATCCATGGTGTAGCCTGTATTAATCTTCATTTCCTTTTGGTTGATAATATTATTCCATTGTATGGATATACATCCATACATCAGTTTTCATCATTCATCATGTTTCCATTCATCAGTTGGTAGACATTTGGGTCGTTTCCACTTTGGGGTTATTGTTAATATTGTTGCTATGAATATTTGTTCATAAGTATTTGAATACATGTTTTCATCTATCTTCAGCATATAACTTAGAGTGGAATTGCTGGGTCATATGATAACTCTGGACTTCCCTGGTGGCTCAGACAGTAAAGAATCTGCCTGCAATACAGGAGACCAGGGTCTGATCCCTGGTCAGGAAGATCCCTGGAGAAGGGAATGGCTACCCACTCCAGTATTCTTGCCTGGAGAATTCCATGGATAGAGGAGCCTGATGGGCTACAGTCCATGGGGTTGCAAAGAGTCAGATATGACTGAGCAGCTAACACTTCATATGATAATTCTATGTCTAACTTGTTGAACACCTGCCAAGCTGTTTTCCAAAGGGCCTGTACCATTACATTCCTGCCAGCAGTGTGTGATGGTTGACGTGGTTAGTTTTGAAATTTTAACTATTCAGTTCTGCTGCTGACACCAAATCAGGCTTTGTGTGACACTGCAATTTCAAAGAGGAACTTTAAAAAAAAAAAAAAGGGAAAGAAATTGAGAACATTGTGAACTGCATAGTCTTCCATTACTCTGTAGTCTTTTCCTTTCACAATTTTAAGATTCACTTTGTCAAACTATTACTTATAGGCAAAGGGCTATCCTGTCACCTACTGTAGTGCTGGTCACAGATTAGGAATTCAACCAGTATATATAAACGAGTAGACAAATGAGTAAGAGGTAATCTTGGTGACTTCATTAGAAGCATTAAAAACCATGAAAAGCAATGTCTTCTTGATTCTTGCCACTAAGGTATGCTCACCCCTGTTCTGTTGGTGTCATAACAGTTAAGTTCAATGCAGTAATATGAGCCTTGGAGTGAAGAAACATACAGGCTTCAATCCTGCCTTGAGACTAATTTGCTCTAAGACACTGGATAAATGATTTTTAGCTTCCTCATCTGTTACAGTAATGATATGTTTTAATCACTCAACAAGTTGTTGGTCGGGTCATAGGAAATAACACATTTATAACCCTGACTCAGCTGCTGCCTCCCTGCTCTGGAGATCCGAGGCAGTGTGTGCTCTGCCTCTGCTTCTGCACACATTTCATCTGTTTCTTACTGATTCCATCCAGACATATTTAATTTACACACACACACATATACTCTTACCTCATTTACATAATGTCTACAGAGCAGATATATAAACCAAATTACACAGAGTCAATTAAAAAACACATTAGGTTATTTTTTTTTCTTAAAGGACTCTTTTGGGTTAGATGGAGGCCGAGGCTTTTTCTACCACCCAGGAGATTTTTACAAGCTCTTTACTCCATGCAGCTTTGATGCACAGCATGTCTTGGTCTCCTGGCCTCCCTGTCTCCTCTTGTCTTTCTCTGCCCTGGTCTCTTAGGAGCCAAATCCGACACCTTTCATTTTCTGGAACAGAGTTCCCTCAAGCACTCCTTTGTTCTTGGGACTCAGGAGGCACCCATGCCCTCAAGATCTCACATCTCTTTCAAATAGTTTTCCAAAGTATTTTTATTCCTCAACAAAAACAGTTTCATCCCTCAGAGAAACTCTGTCTGTTGTGTATTAATACATTTTTTCACCTCGCTCACATGTGAAAATGCTTTGGAAAGTTAAGGGGATTAGTGGCTACCAAGGGATCTGTCTGATGACCCCCTTCCTTGGGAAGGAAAAAGCGTTTCTCTTTCCAGTCTAGTGAGAACGATTCACCCAATAGCCATTTTGTCTGTCTTGTTCTTCATCATTCATGGAAATATAGGCATGGGTGGGCACGTCATCCAAGCATAACCAGATTCCCTGTGAATTTGTAGTTGGATATGAAAGAGTGACCAGTGTCTTCAGGTGGCTGGATCTGTAAAATATATGCTCTGGATCTGTGCGTAGTCACATTTTCATTCATGGGAAAGCAGAAGAAATCTATTTTTAGATTAAAAAAGAAAAAAAAAAGCTTCAGGCAAACAGAGAAGAGAGAAGTTAACTGGCTTCTGTTTTTCTCCTAAGATCTTGATATGCTCCTGGTTTCATATACCAGAGATGATTTGGCATCCTTATAATACAATCCTTTCTCCAAGTTTTGCCCCCTACTTAAGCTTTGTTGATTTTTATTGCTTGCAATCAAAAGATTTCTAATAAAAGAAATATTTACAAAATGAGGACTTGCTACTATTGAAATTTTTCTAAGCTTCCAGGAATAATCTCTTTTTGTTTTCAAAATGTATTTGTATGTTTTGCCTCATTTGATTCCTATGATAACCCTATAAAGCAGGTAGCACAAGATTTACTGTCCTCATATCACACACGAGGAAATTAACTTTCAGAGTTTAACTTACCTACCCTTGTATGGATGTGAGAGTTGGACTGTGAAGAAAGCTGATCGCCGAAGAATTGATGCTTTTGAACTGTGGTGCTGGAGAAGACTCTTGAGAGTCCCTTGGACTGCAGGGAGGTCCAACCAGTCCATTCTAAAGGAGATCAGTCCTGGATGTTCATTGGAAGGACTAATGCTAAAGCTGAAACCAATACTTTGGCCACCTCATGCAACGAGTTGACTCACTGGAAAAGATTCTGATGCTGGGAGGGATTGAGGGTGGGAGGAAAAGGGGATGACAGAGAATGAGATGGCTGGATGGCATAACCAACTCGATGGACATGAGTTTGAGTGAACTGCGGGAGTTGGTGATGGACAGGGAGGCCTGGCGTGCTGTGATTCATGGGGTCGCAAAGAGTCGGACATGACTGAGCGACTGAACTGAACTGAACTGAACTGACCCTTGTAAAATAATCAGTAACTGACAGAGCCAGAAAGAGATTACAGACCTCCTGGTGCTTCTGTGACACTGTAGAAATGGTTCAGAGAGGAGGGGCTTCTAATTGAATTACAGTGTGTTTATATAAAAGTTGTAACTGTTGGAAATTTAACAATGCCTCAGCTGTGCTCAGTCACTTCAGTAGTTTCCAGTTCTTTGCGACCCTATGGACTGTAGCTTGCTCTGTCCATGGGATTCTCCAGGTAAGAATACTGGAGTGGGATGCCATGCTCTCCTCCAGGGCATCTTCCCAACTCAGGGATTGAACCCACGTCTCCTGTGTCTTCTGTGTCTCCTGCATTGCAGGCGGATTCTTTACCCACTGAGCCACCTGGGAATCCCTTAACAATACCTAGATCCCACTTATTATCTATTTAAGTCGAGTGAGATTGTAATAAAATTCCAATGTGGGACAGAGGACACAAAACTCTTCCTGAAATAAGCTGATTGAAAAAATGTAACTGTATTGCTCTTAACCAAGAAAGTCTTATGTTTTTATTTATGGAGTAAGTAGCACAACTGATTCAAATTTTAAAAGACTTTTTCTAGCAATGCTAAATATGGTATTATATTTTATTTCCATATAATATCATAAAAGTCTATAATTCCCTCTATATTAGGTTTTAATCTTTTGTTGTCTAAGAACCTGTCAGTGGCCTGAGAACTCTGGAATTTGTAATTCATACACAACTGAATCACTGAATATATAGATGGGTTGAGTGAACTCAAACCTCTTGGAAAAGCAAGACAGTCCTACTCCATTTATCTCCTCTAATGTGAAGTGTATTAGAAGTTCTCTGGAGACAATGTTGTTACTGATTCTGGACACCTGGAGCAGATCCAACAAATTGGAGCACAAAGGATAAAGACCTCCTTGAACTGGTCTGAGAACCACTCCATTCCACATCCATCCCTGGGCAACCCCCTGAGGCTTCCCTAGGTGGGTAAATTCTGATGTGTTATCAGAAAAGAGAGAACACACACTTTCTCCAGAGGGCTGGCTCAGTGTACCTGTCCATACAGGCTCTTTGTCTTCTGGCATGCTCATAGCATCTTCTAGAGCCAGGCAAAAATGACATGTGTAGGCCACAGCTTTTAGCCTCTTAAATCCATGAGCTTGTATTCTATTTTTAAAAATAGAAGGGGCTTTCCTGGGGGTTCACCAGTTAAAGACTCCAAGCTTCCAATGGAGGGGGCCCAGGTTTGATCCCTGGTCAGGGAACTAGATCCTGCATGCCACAGCTAGCAATCTGGCATGCAACTACAAGGGCCCCACATGCTACAACTAAGACCCAGTGTAGCCAAAATAAATAAATATTAGAAAAAGAATTACCATTACTTGAAAAAATAAAAAGTGCTTCATTTATCTAAAATTATTTTTAAAGTGTTCTCAGAGAGATGAAATCATTATATAACATATTTTTCCAGAAAATAGAACCATCTTAAATAGAATTTTAAAACATAATTTTTACTGATATAAATCTTCACAATATGTTATTTACTTTCTGCCTTAATAAATAGAAGGTATGAAACTTAAACTCTCTTTCATTATTCTTAGGAGCATCTTCTATTAGAACAATATGTGTAGGAGTTGGGTAAGGTCATTTGGACCAATTGTCTTTAGACAGCCCTGATGCCCCAGCTTCTAGTCACTTCTGTCTTGTCTTTGTTCCTGTTCTCATTGTCATGAAAACACTTCTGGTCACTACTCGTGTTCCTCCTGGAACCCCTTGTGACTGATTCTCAATCCATTCTTTCACCCTTAGGTATAATAATCCACTATTGCTTTTGTTTTCCGTTATTTTCATTACTTCAGTGATATTTCTAAAAATTTCTCCTTGCCTTCTTTAATTGCTTTAAAATTTAGCATTGAAGGTATTTGGTCTTTATAACCATGTCTCATGCATAAACATTGCTTAAATTATGCCCCTGCTGCTGCTGCTAAGTCGCTTCAGTCGTGTCCGACTCTGTGCGACACCATAGACGGCAGCCCACCAGGCTCCCCCTCCCTGGGATTCTCCAGGCAAGAACACTGGAGTGGGTTGCCATCTCCTTCTCCAATGCATGAAAGGGAAAAGGGAAAGTGAAGTCGCTCAGTCATATCCGACTCTTAGCGACCCCATGGACTGCAGCCTACCTACTAAGCACTCAGTCAAATAAACAAAATATAGATCTATATTCAATGACTTCAGAGGATGTTTGTACAATATCACTAATTCAAGGAAGTAGCTTTTAGAAGAATATGTTTTATAAAACCCTATATATGTCTATATATATATATACACACACACACACATAGATGTAGGTGTATAAAGTAATATTAAATATAAGCCATGAATGTAATTGAAATTTTGTGGTAGCCAATTTCAAAAATAAAATAAAAATATCCAAACAATAAAAACAGATTAGATTAAAAAATTCTACTTAATCAGATCCAAAATATTAATATTTTTAACATATAATGCATAAGAGTTATTACTATATTTTTTAAATTTTTTTATGTTGGCTTTAAAAATACAGCATGTATTTACATTTATAGCACATCTCAATTCAGACACTGTATTTTCAATTAAGCAAAACACAGTCACACCAAACGATAAAGTGGTTTTTGAGAAAAAAAATATTTTATGCTCCCTCAATTTTAAGCTGAGGCTCTAATACTTTGGCTACCTGATGTGAAGAGCCAACCCACTGGAAAAGACCCTGATGCCGGGAAAGACTGAGGGCAGGAGAAGGGGCAACAGAGGATGAAATGGTTGGATGGCACCACCAATTCAATGGACTTGAGTCTGAGAAAATACTGAAGGGCAGGAAAGCCTGGCATGCTGCAGTTCATGGGGTTGCAAAGATTCAGACATGACTGAGCAACTAAACAACAACACAAATAAATAAGTAAACTAAAAATTTAGTTCCTCGTTTGCACTAACCATGTTTCAAGTGCTCAATGACCGTATGTAGATATCCTGGGAAAAATATAGAAGTTATGTAATAAAATATTAGTTGAGGTTTTGACATGTTGATGGGACAGCAGGTATACCTAGATTATATTTCCTTACATATTTTTCTAAGATTTCTGCAACTATATATACATTTCTTTGTAAGTTTTCAAAAGAGAAAAAGTGTGTCTCTCTATAAACTTAGTATATTTGTTTTGTTTTTATTCTCTCAGCTGTGCTGTTGCTCCAGATATTCTTGGATTATTTATATTTTTTGAATTTTCTAAACAATTGAGCATATTGACCATTGAGTTTGGGTTAGATTGTCATGTCATCCAATTTCATGCTCTGACCTTTTTAATATAACAGACATACTTAATAAATAATCAATTCATTTAATCCTACATTTATTCAACAGTTAGCTATCAATTGCTATACAGGGCAGACACTGACCTAGGCTTAAAAAAAAAAAAGAAACTGATTCAGAGTGTTAGTATCCCTATTCTCCAGGAGCTTCCATTCAAATGAATATTCAAATGGTAAAGAGTGAAGAAGAAACCAAATCAGGGCACTTGTCTGGTGGTCCAGTGGTTAAGGAAGACTCCATGATCCTAATGCAAGGTATATGGGTTCGATCCTTGGTTGGGAGAACTAAGATCCCACATGCCAAAAACAGAGAAAAGAAACCAAGTTGGATGTTTTCAGGTGGTGATAAATAGGTGGAGGGCTAAATAAGCATGTGTGAAAATAAAGAGTGGTAGGTAGAGGCTACCGTAAATGGTTTGGGGGAAGACAGGATTCTGCAAAACAGACGATATTTGAGTTGAAATATGAAGGATGAGAATAAGTCAGTGGAAGGCTAGGGGTGGAAGGAAGGTCATTTCCTTCCATGGAAAGGCAATGTGGATACTGGAAGAGCAGCTGACTGAATAATAGGCTGTTAACTGAGAAGTAATACAGGGGATCTGTATTTGCAGAGGTAAATAGGAGCTTGATCATATTTGGAAAGATGCTATGGGGAACAATTGGAGGAGAAAAACCAGGTAAGAATACTGGAGTGGTTTGCCATTGCCTTTTCCAGGGATCAAACCCACATCTCCAATGTTTCCTGAATTGACAGGCAGGTTCTACACTACTAGTGCCACCTGGGAAGCAAACAGAGCTCAGAGGTAAAGAATCTGCCTGTGAGTGCAGGAGACTCGGGTTCAATCCTGGGTCAGGTAGATCCCCTGGAGAAGGAAATGGCAACCCACTCCAGTATTCTTGCCTGGAAAACCCCATGGACAGGGGAGCCTGGTGGGCTACAGTCTCTAAGAGTTGGACACAACTTAGAGACTGAACACCACCAAAACAGAGAATAGCAGGGATTGTAATTAAGAAGTTTTTGTGATATTTTAGGCAACACAATGAAGACGATTTAGGACTGGTGAAGTTCAGAAAGGCAACTGACATCTTTTAGATAAATTCAAGACATATTTTACAATTAATTAGACTAACAGGACTTGGTGATCAACTGGATTTATGGACGATGGTATGGAACAGAAAGGAATCAAGTATGATTTTTAGTTTTAGGTTTTTTTCCCTTGACTTGAATAACTGGTAAAGTCATTGCATAAAGTAGGAGTATAAAATGATACACCCTCCGTGGAAAACAAAATGGCAGTTCCTCAAAAAATTAAAAACTGGAACTACTATGAACAGAGGAAGAAATAAGTTAGTGGAGAGAATCATCAGCTACCTTTTGAATATTTCCTACCAATGAGGTATCTAGGAGATGTCAGATAGACAGGTGAATACATGAGTCCAGACTTCATGAGCCAGGATTCAGACCTAGAGGACATATCTGACATGGAGAAATAGACCTGCAATGTGGGAGAGCAGGAATACTATCTAAAGCTATGAGAAAAAAAAAGACAACCTGAGACAAAGATGTAGATAATAAAGAGCAGGAGGCACACCAGGACAGCAAGAGAACTCACCGGGCATAGCAAACACCCTCTCCCAACAGCACAAGAGAAGACTCTACACATGGACATCATCAGATGGTAAACACCGAAATCAGACTGATTATATTCTTTGCAGCCAAAGATGGAGAAGCTCTATACAGTCAGCAAAAACAAGACCGGGAGCTGACTGTGGCTCAGAAAATGAACTCCTTATTGCCAAATTCAGACTTAAATTGAAGAAAGTAGGGAAAACCACTAGACCATTCAGATATGACCTAAATCAAATCCCTTATGATTATACAGTGGAAGTGAGAAATAGATTTAAGGGACTAGATCTGATAGGTAGAGTGCCTGATGAACTATGGACGGAGGTTCGTGACACTGTACAGGAGACAGGGATCAAGACCATCCCCGTGGAAAAGAAATGCAAAAAAGCAAATAGGCTGTCTCAGGAGGCCTTACAAATAGCTGTGAAAAGAAGAGAAGTGAAAAGCAAAGAAGAAAAGGAAAGATATAACCATCTGAATGCAGAGTTCCAAAGAATATCAAGGAGAGATAAGAAAGCCTTCCTCAGTGATCAATGCAAAGAAATAGAGGAAAACAACAGAATAGGAAAAACAAGAGATCTCGTCAAGAAAATGAGAGATACCAAGGGAACACTTCATGCAAAGATGGGCTCAATAAAGAACAGAAATGGTATGGACCTAACAGAAGCAGAAGACATTAAGAAGAGGTGGCAAGAATACACAGAAGAACTGTACAAAAAAGATCTTCACAACCCAGATAATCATGATGGTGTGATCACTCACCTAGAGACAGACATCTTGGAATGTGAAGTCAAGTGGGCCTTAGAAAGCATCACTATGAACAAAGTTAATGGAGCTGATGGAATTCCATTTGAGCTCTTTCAAATCCTGAAAGATGATGCTGTGAAAGTGCTGCACTCAATATGCCAGCAAATTTGGAAAACTCAGCAGTGACCACAGGACTGGAAAAGGTCAGTTTTCATTCCAATCCCAAAGAAAGGCAATGCCAAAGAATGCTCAAACTACCACACAATTGCACTCATCTCACACGCTAATAAAGTCATGCTCAGAATTCTCCAAGCCAGGCTTCAGCAATACATGATCCATGAACTTCCAAATGTTCAAGCTGGTTTTAGAAAAGGCAGAGGAACCAGAGATCAAATTGCCAACATCCATTGTATCATGGAAAAAGCAAGAGAGTTCCAGAAAAACATCTATTTCTGCTTCATTGACTATGCCAAAGACTTTGACTATGTGGATCATAACAAACTGTGGAAAATTCTTTAAAAGATGGGAATACCAGACCACCTGACCTGTCTCTTGAGAAACCTATACACAGGTCAGGAAGCAACAGTTAGAACTGGACACGGGACAACAGGAGAAGGAAATAGGAACAGGAAAAGAAGTACATCAAGACTGTATATTCTCACCCTGTTTATTTCACTTAAAAGCAGAGTACATCATGAGGAACGCTGGGCTGGAAGAAGCACAAGCTGGAATCAAGATTGCCGGGAGAAATATCAATAATCTCAGATATGCAGATGACACCACCCTTATGGCAGAAAGTGAAGAGGAACTAAAAAGCCTCTTGATGAAAGTGAAAGAGGAGAGTGAAAAGGTTGGCTTGAAGCTCAACATTCAGAAAACTAAGATCATGGCATCTGGTCCCATCACTTCATGGGAAATAGATGGGGAAACAGTGAAAACAGTGTCAGACTTTATTTTTTGGGCTCCAAAATCACTGCAGATGCTGATTGCAATCGTGAAATTAAAAGACGCTTACACCTTGGAAGGAAAGTTATGACCAACCTAGATAGCATATTTAAAAAGAGACATTACTTACTGACAAAGGTATGTCTAGTCAAGGCTATGGTTTTTCCAGTGGTCATGTATGGATGTGAGAGTTGGACTGTGCAGAAAGTTGATCTCTGAAGAATTGATGCTTTTGAACTGTGGTGTTGGAGAAAACTCTCGAGAGTCCCTTGGACTGCAAGGAGATCCAAATAGTCCATTCTAAAGGAGATCAGTCCTGGGTTTTCATTGGAAGGACTGATGCTGAAGCTGAAACTCCAATACTTTGGCCACCTCATGTGAAGAGTTGACTCATTGGAAAAGACTCTGATGCTGGGAGTGATTGGGGCAGGAGGAGAAGGGGATGAGAGAGAATGAGACAGCTAGATGGCATCACCGACTCGATGGACATGAGTTTGAGTGAACTCCGGGAGTTGGTGATGGACAGGGAGGCCTGGCGTGCTGCGATTCATGGGGTCGCAAAGAGTCCTACACGACTGAGGGACTGAACTGAACTGAACTGCCATCAAAAATAGACCTTGAGGAGACAGTGATATATGAGGAAAAACTGATACTATTAGGTCATGAATCCAGGAGGGAAAATTTCAATAAGAACAGTATTTCTGTTATGTTGAATATACTGTCAAGGGGCCACGTAGGTTAAATACAGAGAAATTTCTGTTGGAATTGGCAACTCTGAGGTAGCTGGTGACCTTTAAAAGAAGAGTCAGTGGAAGGGAGAATAAAGTCATATATGTGTAGTTTGATGGATGATTTGGAGAAATGAACTTGGAGAGAGTACATAAAGCCACTAACTAAATATCATTTTCTGGGAAGAAGAGTAGAAAAACAGGACAGTAACTGGTGGAAATGATGAGGTTAGGGAAGGGATTTAAAAATGAAAATACCAGGGAATTCCCTGGTATTCCAGTGGTTAGGGCTCCACGTTTTCAATGCTGAGGGCATGGATCCAATCCCTGGTCAGGGAACTAAGATCCTACAAACCTCATGATGCAGCCTTTTTATTTTTAAGGAACTAGTAGAGAATATCTGTATGCTAATGGAATTATGCCAGTCCAGAGGAAGAGACTGATGATAGATGAACAGATTGAGGAGGTGGTAGAGAGGAGGCACAGCTGAGGAACTGAAGTCCTTGATAAGCCAAGAGGGGAAGAAGGTCGGTGCCTGCAAGAATAGACTTGATTGGACACTCTGTTCCTACTCCAAATAGGAGTGCAGAGAAAATGATTAGATTATCTGCTGGGAATATGAGGGAGCGCCCCCTGCAGTAACTTTTCTCAGTGAGCGATAAGGTAGAGTGTACCTCAGCTGAGAGTTAAAGACTGTGGGAGAGGGGAGGCAAGTATCACATGAATGGATGATATGAGCAACATTGAGCTAACTGGGGGTGAACAGGGAACTAACTGGGGAGTGACATTCTCACTAGGAGAAGGAGGGGATGTTTTACAACAGATGCACACTAGGTGAATGAAATGAAAACAAAATCAACTAGATTCTGACAAATAATTAGAAAGCTAATTCTAAAGTTTAAATTCAGTTCAGTTCAGTTGCTCAGTTATGTCCGACTCTTTGCAACCCCATGAACCGCAGCATGCCAGGCCTCCCTGTCCATCACCAACTCCCGGAGTTCACCCAAACTCATGTCCATCAAGTCGGTGATGCCATCCAGCCATCTCATCCTCTGTTGTCCCCTTCTCCTCCTGCCCTCAATCTTTTCCAGCATCAGGGTCTTTTTCAATGAGTCAGCTCTTCGCATCAGGTGGCCAAAGTATTGCAGTTTCAGCTTCAACATCAATCCTTCCAGTGAACACCCAGGACTGATCATAGGACCTTATTTTCCTGAACCTTTAAAAATACATGAGTCATATTACTTGATACACTCATCCTTATGTCTTGAAAAGTAACCCATTCATTATGACATCAAAGCACAACAGATGTTGTGCATCTGTTGTAAAACATCCCCTCCTTCTCCTAGTGAGAATGTCTTCAACATAGTGATGTTTAAATAGAGTTCCTGAGATATAATGTCTTAAAACTACCATTTACTGTAGTATTAATGGAAGATTCTACACCATATTTTATAACACTGAAGGGTTCTACATCATGTTTTCCACAGGATTTTCTAAAATATATACATATGCATACACATGAAAATTTCTTTTAAAATATTCAAATAAATGAATAAGAAAAGCTAGAAAATAATCTGAGATCCTGAAGGACAAAAACCACAAAAACATGGACTTTGATAACCATAACAAGATTACAAAAATAAAAAATCTAATGCATACTAGAGCAATAGCTGATGTCTTAATAAATCAGATGAACAAAATTAACCAAATTAAAATTTTAAAGTCTTTTTCACCCTCTAGAATGTCAAACTGCTCCATATTTTTATGTTTATATTTATCTTTTTTTAATGTTGTACCTGTACATTATCAACTAGTACAATAAATGGGCTGTGGTTTCAGTATATGATTGTGTGTCCACTTGTATATAACAAAACTATTTTTTTCAAGAGTAATCAAATAAATCAACAGAGAATGCAAATATATTAATTTTTAATTTCCTTAGTGCACTGAATTCCAATAGATTTATTTTTAGTTGAATTATGCATTATGTTTACTGGATAAATGAAAATATGTAATTACCTTTCCCTATCTTACTGCACTCTTAATTGATTTGACTAGGTCTCACACAAAATTAATATCTAACAACAGTATTATTTTTCTTGTGTATTAATGTATTAGTCTGTCATAACAACATAAATACAGGAAATGTATTATTTATTCTAATACTGTTTCAAAACACATAAAATAAGTACATTCAAAGGCTTCAAATGAACAAAACTCAGTACATTTGTTAGGACACATGACTTTGATATGGTCACTTAGCAATGATGTTGTCCCTTCAATGTATCAAAACCTCATCTCTGAGGCCTCAGTCAACCATCAAGACCCACTATCTCTTGGTCCTCCTCCTTGGAAACGGTTTCCTATCAAACTTATCTCTGTCTTTTCTTTTTTAATACCATGAAGACCAGCACCAACTATTAACAGGTGACTTCCACTAACCAACTCACTGTACTAACTAGATCCACTAATCAAAATATAAAATCTAGATATGTCTACTTCACCTCCAATTAATTTTAATTAAATATAATTAAACTCTATCCACATTTCTGTCTGACAACTAGCATCTGCTCAGTTCAGATTACAATCATGTCAGGCCTATACTGCTAAAATTTAGGTTTGACTACTTATTTTAAATTTCAGTTTTGGATAATTTAAACTCAATTTGGAGAATGAAAGAATCAAATTAAATTACACAGTTTTAAAATGAAAAGACAACCCACTGAATGGAGGAAAATATTTGCAAATGAAGCAACTAACAAAGGATTGATCTCAAAAATATATAAATAGCTCATACAGCTCTATATCAAAAAACCAAATAATCCAACTTAAAAATGGGCAGAAGCTAAGACATTTCTTCAAAGAAGACATGAAGATGGCCAAAAAGCACATGAAAAGATGCTCAACATCCCTAATTATCAGATAAATGCAAATCAAAACTATATTGAGGTACCACCTCACACTGGACAGAATTGCCATCATCAAAAAGTGTACAAACAATAAGTTTGGAAAGGCTGTGGAGAAAAGAGAACCCTCCTACACTGTTGGGGGAAATATAAATTGGTATAGTCACTATGTAAAAACATATGGATGTCCCCTAAAACACTAAGAACAGAGCCACCATATAATCCAACAATCTCACCTCTAGGCATTTATCCAGAGAAAACCATAATCCAAAAAATACATGTTTTAGCATGTATAAACATTTATAAACTCCAATGTTTATAGCAGCACTGTTTACAACAGCCAGAATATGGAAGCAACCAAACGTCCATTGATAGAGGAATGGATAAAGGAGATGTGGTACATATATACGATGGAATATTACTCAGACATTAAAAAGAATGAAATAATGCCTTTGCAGCAAACTGGATGGACCTAGAGATGATCATATTAAGTGAAGTAAGTCAGCTAGAGAGAGACAAATATCATACGATATCACTCATATGTGGAATCTAATTTTTAAAAATGATACAAATGAACTTATTTACAAAACAGAAACAGACTCACAGATATAAAAAACAAACTTATGGTTACCAAATGGGAAACATGGCAGGGAGAAATAAATCAGGAGTTTGGGATTAACATACATATATAAAATATATATATAGTATATATTTAGTATAGTATATATATAATATAGTATATGGGCAAAAAGGAAGTACTGTATAGCACGGAAATCTCTACTTAGTACTCTATATGGGAAAAAATTTGAAGGAGAATGAATATATGTGTGTGTGTGTGTGTACATGCATGTGTATTTATAAAATTGAATCACTTTGCTTTACACCTGAAACTAATGCAGCATTGTAAATCAACTATTCTCCAATAATTTTTTTTAAAAAGGAATTTATTTCAGGATATAAAAATTACATAGTTTTTTAAAATGTTAATCTCTTTCCCAAAATTATTTGTTATAATGCTGAAACTACACAAAGATTTCAAAAGTAAATATAGTGTATATCCATGTTCATTAAAGCAAAAATTCCAACAATTATGCACATTGATTATATAAACATTAACAATTATAAGCATAAAAATTAATCTTGCCACATATTCATGTTCTTTAATCAGTTTGTTACATAATGTCACCAGTATTTTTAAGAATACATTTTATCAGCAGGTTTTCTCAAAAAATGTCTTAATTATTTTGTTTTTATACAGTTACCTAAAATATTCTTCAAGGTTGTATTCTGTTTACTAAACTTGAGATTGTTGGTAATTTATAGTAAAATTTCTTTGTGGACCATTGTATTTTTAATTAAACATATAATCTCTTACAGACGTTAAGATGCCTGGTAAGACCAAAACAAATTTTGCTAACTGGAGGATATTGTCAGTTTTTCTTTTTTACTTATGCCAGTCAAATATGTATTTAATCTAAATATTTTGACAGGTTTTCTTTTTGTTTCCATTCAGAAAAATCTTTCTTTAATGTACATTTTATAAGAAAAAACTTGTCAGTGACTTCTGTTATTGTTTTGATGTTTCAACATAGTGTAGGTCTTTTTTTCAATTTTTATAGAAATTTATAAATTTTTTAAGACTAAGGCCTCTGTCAGAAGATTCATCTCAAATTGAGATATTCCAAAGTGCAATCTTACTCTTCAAAAATTAAATTGTGTACTCTGAGTTCTCAACCTTAATGTATTCAGTTTCTTCTTTGCTTTTAAACAAATATATTTTAACATCTTCTGGATTTTAGCATTGTTTTAAATACTTTTTCTTTCCTAAAAAGAAGTTTTTATTGTTTCATTTGCAGAACATTTTGGTTAAATATTTCAACTTTAATTTTGAACAAAATGCAACCCCAACTCAGAAACTTTTAATTTTTTTAAAGAAGTTCAATTCCTCTGTAGGCCTTCTAGGTTGTTTTACAAATTATGTCTCCCAAGTGTCAGATATTTTTAAAAATCTAATTGATAATCAGCAGCAAAGAGAAAAACCACATACTTCAACGCTGAAGTGCCTTTATGTTTATTTAACATTAGCTTTATTCCTCAAAATTTTGTAGTTTAATTACTCTGTGAACATACTAAAAAGCATAAATTTTGACATCTACATCCTCTGTTTTGACTATGGAGCGCTGTACTTTATGTGATGCAGTCAATTATGTATGACCACAGCCAATTCCAAATTTATTTAAGTGTTTATTGCTTTCAAAATGGTTTGGAGGGACTTCCCTGGTGGTCTGGTGGTTAAGACTCCATGCTCCCAAAGCAGGGAACACGGGTTCAATCCTTGAGGGGAACTAAGATTCTGCATGCCACAGGGCATGGTTTAAAAAAATAAACGGGTTTGCAGATTGAAAGATGGGCCCAAGGCTTTTCATCCACATGCTTGCCATCCTGAGTAGAATCTACTTGCCCAGCCCTTGGCAAAAGGTCAGTGGCATATGGATAGATCTGATAGTGTGCTAGTTCTGGCCTTAGGCTTTAAGAAGTCTGCAGTATTTCTGCTTGCTCTCCAGAGCCTTTCCCAAAACCATGAGAACAGGTTCTTGTCTCTTCCACTGGGTCCAAAGGATGAGAGAGATATATAATCATGTAGCAACCTAACATAGCCCAAGGCATTGACGCAAAGCTGACCATGTATCATACTTAAATTCAGTCACTTCTTACCTCTCCCTCAGTCCTCACTCCTATGATCCTAGCTTGAGCCACCATATCTCACTCTTGATTATTGCATTCATGTATTAGCTGGCCTTCTTACTGCCAGCTAATCATATAATCACACAAATAAGTAATTTTTTAAGCCACTGAATTTTGGGATGATTTATTAAGCAGCATTAATGTGACAATAGCTAATTGATAAAATATGTTTCTTAAATTAGCCACAATGTTGTTTCTACCATAAAGCTTGCCCAATCAAAATTTGCATTAATTTTATCAGTGTAAAAATAACTGTATCTTACACGTTGAACCTTTCAATTGAATTTACAACTTTTATGTAACATTGTAAATGTCAGATGTATCACCTCCAAAATTTTACTTTGCTTCCTTGAGCTGGTAGAAAAAAACCTGAAGCATTATTGGAATTAATTAAAATGAAATCTTATTTAAAGCATCTAAAGACATAAAATTGACATCAGAGATACTGGTTCACTTTCCATATGTGCCCAAGAAAAATCAGGATTGAAAATAAATTCAGCTATTTAGAAAGACATTCGTTTGATCTAAATGAAAACTCAGGCTTCTTAGAACAAAGTGTATTAACTGCATGTACTACTTGTTATCTTTGGGAACATTCTTCTTAAAAAAGTATTAACTTTTCAAGTAGACATTGTTTCTTCAGAAAATGTGTTTTCTCTGTTAGTATTAGCTTTACTCTGGCTCCTGTGGTGAATGGTATCCATTGATAAGCTTTCTGTGCAAGTTTACATTATATCCACTTGTTTGAAAAGTAGATGTTTAATACTAAAGTTTTCATTAAATGGACTTTTCGTTATTTTGAATTCATTGAGGCCCAGAACATGAAAATGTTAGTCACTCAGTCAAGTATGACTCTTTGCAACTGAATGGACTGTAGCCCACCAGGCTTCTATGTCCACAGAATTCTCCAGACAGGAATATTGGAGTGGATAGCCATTTCCTTCTCCAGGGATCTTCCCAACCCAGGGATCAAACCTAGGTCTCCTGCATTGCAGGCAGATGCTTTACTATCTTAGCCACCAGGGAAGCCCCAGCAAAAGGTCGGTGGTATTAAAGGTTATTTTAAAAGATACAACCATGTTCCTGACAGATGATGACAGACCTGGGAATACAAAGAGTAGATCTAAGAAACTCAGCATGCTAAGTAGCTTCAGTTGTGTCTGACTCTCTGTGACCCTATGGACTGTAGCCAACCAGGTTCCTCTGTCCATGGGATTCTCCAGGCAAGAATACTGGAGTGGGTTGCCATGCCCTCCTCCAGTGGATGTTCCTGACCCAGGGATCAAACTCACATTTCTTATGTCTCCTGCACCGGCAGGTGGGTTCTTTACCACTACTGCCACCTGGGAAGCCCATATAAATACTGATTCTTTAATAAAAATAAAAAATCATGGACAAATGTTCAGTTTCAGTTCCGTTCAATCACTTAGTCATGTACGACTCTTTGCGACCCCATGGACGGCAGCATGCCAGGCCTCCCTGTCCATCACCAACTCCCGGAGTTTACTCAAACTCATGTCCATAAAGCCATCCAACCATCTCATCCTCTGTCGTCCCCTTCTCCTCCTGCCCTCAATTTTTCCCAGCATCAGGATATTTTCCAATGAGTCAGTTCTTCACATCAGGTGGCCAAAGTATTAGAGTTTCAACTTCAGAATCAATCCTTCCAATGAATATTCAGAACTGATTTCCTTTAGCATTGACTGGATGGATCTCCTTGCTGTGCAAGGGACTCTCAAGAGTCTTCTCCAACACCACAGTTCAAAAGCATCAATTCTTCGGCGATCACCTTTCTTTATAGTCCAACTCTCACATCCATACATGACTACTGGAAAAACCACAGCTTTGACTAGATGGACTTTTGTTGGCAAAGTAATGTCTCTGTTTTTAAATATGCTGTCTAGGTTGGTCACAGCTTTGCTTTCAAGGAGCAAGCGTCTTTTGATTTCATGGCTGCAGTCACCATCTGCAGTGATTTTGGAGCCTCCCAAAATAGTCTGCCACTGTTTCCATGTTTCCCCATCTATTTGCCATGAAGTGATGGGACCAGATGCCATGATATTAGTTTTCTGAATGTTGAGTTTTAAGCCAACTTTTTCACTCTCCTCTTTCACTTTCATCAAGAGGCTCTTTAGTTCTTCTTCACTTTCTGCCATAAGGGTGGTGTCATCTCCATATCTGAGGTTATTGATATTTTTCCTGGTAATCTTGATTCCAGCTTGTGCTTCATCCAGCCTGGCATTTTGCATGATATACTCTGCATATAAGTTAAATAGGTAGGGTGACAATATGTTAAACAGGTGTAAATGAGACCTGTTCCAGCTAAACTGGGACACAGATAAACATGTACACACATAAGCACACACACAGTAGAACAAAAGGCTCCTAACTGGATTGGCTTCCCTCAATCCATTCTTTCTGAAATTCTAAGCATTTTTCCAAAAGAAAGAAAAAGAAAAGGAAGAATATGTAGAGCAAATAGTAATAAAATGTCTCTTGTACTAATCAGACGAAGATTTGCCCTGAACCCAGTAAATCACATATCCATTCTGTGGGTTTAATATGGTGGAGGAGTCTGGTGTGCTGCAGTCCATGGGATTGCAAAGTTAGACAGGACTTAGTGACTGAACAACAACGGTAAAAAACTATGTATCAGTTTTTCAGGCTTGATGGCAGTAGCATTTATAATCACCCATCAAATGTCTTTGACTCACAGTAACTGTCTGATTATAATATTGCTTCCCACACATAGTTGTACCAGAAAGAGAAAGTGCTGATCAGCAAACATGAGTATCCTTTCCTCTTGATACCGTAATTCTTATCTTTAAATAATAAATTGTCTTTCTGGTTTTATACATAATCAAACAAAACCACTAAATGTGTCTTCCCTTTGGATACTGCCCTATATCTTTTCCTGGTATAACTGATTCTTGAAAGAACAGTCTTTGTCTCCAATTCAACACTGATTCATTCATTCAATAAATGTTTGTAGAGGACTCAGTGTGAAGGGAGAAAACCTTCCAGCGTACACATTCAATGAATTGCCAAAATAGGACCAACTCATGTGCACTTTCCCTATTGTAGCTTCTTTAGATTTGAAAATCTTTTCAAGTCATGCAAAGAAAGTGAATAGAATACTCAATCACTTGACTTTTTAAGGATTTTTATTTTTAGTTCAGGGACATATTAAGCATTATTGAAGTTATGATTTAAAATAATGAGGAAATTAACCAGAAAAATACATCACTAATAATTACTTGATATACTTTTTTATTTTAAAAAAGTTTCCAAGTTAGAGTACTATGCAAATAAAATCTCTTATTTCTACTTAATTCTGAATTATGCCCATTCATTTAAACTGACTCACTTAAATGATCCACTTATAATTTACAGATTCTAAAGAAAACCCAAGATGTGAAAAAGTAAAGTTGAATATAATTTGAGCTATATTTCTTTGGAATGAATTTTCTTTCTACACCACCTGGGACCTTTAAACCTTCTAGCATACTAGGTTTTTACTCCTGCAAGCATTTCTGCTCAAATTCTAATGTGCATGCAGAACATACGAGAGTCTTGTTAAATTAAAATTCTACTTCAGCAGGTCAGGGTAGAGCCTGAGATTCTACAATTCTGACAAGCTTCAGATATCACATTTGAATAATACGGCCCTAAAAGACAGACCAAGATACAAATAACTCAGAATGTTTTATAAAGACAGTTCTTACAAATAAGAACATATACAAATTGCAATAAATAATCTTAGTAATATTGATGTATCCGGAGGGTCTAAGCATTAAGCCCAGCAATGTCCAGAGATGCAGAACCATGGAAATCAGCCTTTTGTTTTAAAGACTGAGACTTTACCCAAATTACTGCAAACCAGTATGTTAATCATTTTACATATTATCAGATATTTAGGTATGTACAATTTAGGTTTGTACAATTTAGTTATGTACTGATTTAGGTTAATCAGTAAAACTGACAATTTCATAGCTTATCTCGATTTCTTAACTGCAAATGAAAAACTCAGTTTGCACATCATGCTTGTGGAAACTTTTTAAAATATAAAAAATAATCAAGAATTTGAGAACAATAGCATTATTCACATCCTATGTATCTGCTGTTATTCTATTACAAACTATTTCACATATTTTTATTAATATCTGTTACTTTTCCCCTAGTTGAAGTAATTTATATTTACAATAAAATTTCTATTGTATAACATAAATTTTTTTTTAAAATAAGTTTCATCCTTTCATAGGAAAATAAAAGTATAAAATTGTCAAATATAAAATTTCATGAATGTAATGCTTTATCAATTAATTATATGTCAAATGAAGTATATAAGATCTTTCCAACCACAAAGTGTTTCTTCTACCTCTCAATAAACCTCGAAATGGCTTGTTATATTAAGAAAAGAAGCATTAAACAAACTCAGGTATTCTATTTCTGTGGTAGTAAGAGCCCTCATTTTCTGATTTTTGAGTTAAAGCAGTCTCATTTACATGAGTACAATAAACGTTTTTAAGTGTAGTTAGGATCATTTCCATATTTTTTCTCTTTCCTTAGTCTTTTTGAACCTGACAATGTCCTACCATTTGCAAAACTAAAATCCATTCTGAAAGAAAAATCTTTGGTAGAAAAGGAAAAAACCAAGAAGGCAGGCACCACATTCAATGCTGCTCTGCTCTTTTATCATTAACCCAGCATGCAGGAAGAAAAGCATCACAAAGTAGTTCACAATAAAGGCAATGTTGATTAATCTGTTAGAAATAGAGATCATTTTCATACAAGTTAGGACTGGCTCATACCAAATGCTATGTGATTTCACTTGGAAATGGATTCCGCTACAAGTAAACATGTGCCCAAGCTGAATACAGAAAGTATACCTGCACTATTACTCTCCTTTTTGGTCTAGATTACTTTCATAGACATAACTGATAAGAGCAAAGAGAAAAGGCATGAATACGAACAGCAATACTAAAATACTTACACAATTCTTACTTGAGCTGTGTGCTTCACAAATATCTCTATACAAATTTTTTCAAACAAGAGTCCTTTTCTGGGTGCCTCTTGGCATTCTAGCAAACATTTGTGTCATGTTTAATTATGAATGTGTTCATTTAATTGAGAAGATTGAATAAATTATATGCTTAGCTGATGAAAGTGCTTTCTTTTCTAAATAAGCAGATTAACATAAAGTACTTCAGTCAGTCACTTATCTATATTTGACTGATTTTGAAATTCGTATCAAGAACTTACAGTTTATCTATAGGAACTACAAATCTAATTAACAGTTTTATTCTTTTTTTTTTCCTGAAATAAGTCAGTGTTACCATCTGAAGTCAAGTAAAATTTCCATGCAGTTTTTCCTTACACCCTGTGAAGAGAGCACTTAGGCAAATAAAGTAAAAGTATGTCTCATAAAACCACATCCTCCTTCTAGAGAAAGCACTTTTTTTTTCTTGAATCGAAACAGGATACTTAGAGCCTTCAGAGATAAAACAGCAGAACCTACCAGTCTCTCAGCATCTGAAACCACAGTCTGTACCTGTCATTTATTGTTTTGTAAATGAGCTAAACACAAGGTTGACGGGCTGTGTGAAATCTATAATTTCTGTTAATGGCCTAAGAAGCCCTGTGTTTAGGACACTTGATGTTACTCAGTGATCCTCCTTCTCTGTTGTTTTAAAGAGAGTTCTCAAAACACTTGTTGTAGTCATTCTTTTTTTTTTTTACTATTTTGACTTTGAAATAAAAGAATAATTTTAGCTTATTCAATTTAATTTCTTTCTATAAATATATTTAGCATACAATTTTGATTTCTAACTTCACAGAAAATCAAGTTATTAATTTCCTGTCCCCTCCACACTTAACTCCCTGAAATCACATTAGTCATTTTTCTATGTTCAAAGCTAGTGCTAATATATGCCATTGTTTAGATACTAGTGCCCCCTTCACTCAAGAAAACATCATTACTAATTATCTTCTCCCCCCACTTCTCATTATACCTCACTCTCTCCTCCCTCCCCAACCTTTCCTTCCTTATTTCTATCTCACCTCCATTTTTCCTTCTTTCTTGTATTTCAACTTCAGTTCCACCTGGTTTTCCTTTCAAACTCTTTCCCTTCTAAATATAAACACTTGGAATCTCTTATTCTAAAATTAACATCCTGTAACTGCCCCTCTTTTTCCTTCCTTGCAAACTAAACTTCTCCATAGAAAAGAGCATTCCCTATTCCCTACTCCGTTTCTTCACCTCTGGTTCAATCACAATCTTACTGGAATTTAGTCTCTGCTTGACAACCCTTCAAGGCACCAAAAATGTCAGTAACTTCTCCCACACTGGAGTCTGTGGCATCTGATAGAACTGACTCTTCTCTTCTTAACACATACCTTTCTTGGCTTGCATTTTTTGTTTATACATTTCCCTCTATCTATCATTAGTCTTGAACTAAAATATATTTAAATAAAAGTATGCATAGAACTGAAAAAATTATTAGGTATAAAAGCAAAAAAAAAAAAAAAAAAAGTCAATCTTATTGTATAGAAAAAGGCATCTAATTGCCCAGACCCTAACATTATATAAAAAGCAGTCATCATCTCCCCTTCTAATTAGCTAAATGTATAAAACTATAATTTTACTTGCAGTTATCAGCATGGGAAAAACTGTTTTATTCTAGGCATTTATTACTAGGTGCTTGAATTGACCTGACCAGGAGAAATCACTAAGAAGGAAAAGACAACACTAATTCTTTCAACATTGTATGATTATAGGGAAGAGGTTTAGATTTTTAACTGTCTGCATTTTGTATTTCTCAAAAAGGAAGGTTAGAATGTTATATATTCACTTACATTTATTATTTTACAGTGTACAATAATCAACTGGATTTTCCCTCCAATGTATTTGTTATGGCCCAAATATTCTTAGATTTTACCATAATAAAGTTTCAGTGATTATTTAAAAAAAAAAAAAAAAGAATGAACTAGTCTGAGACAAGTTTTTCAAAAGCAACTTAATCTTTCTGTTTTTGCTAAAATATAAGTCCATCTTAATGGGGAAAGATATATTAGTTTCCTAGGGCTGCTGTAACAAAGTACTGGGTGACTTAAAACAACAGAAATTTATTCTCTCATGATTCTGAAGGCTAGTGGTTCAAAATCAAGGGATCAGCAAGCCATACTCCCTCTGAAGACTCCAGGGTAGAATCCTTTCTTATCTCTTCCAGCTTCTTATCTCTGCCAGCAAATCTTGCTGGCCTCTGGCTTGTACACGTACCACTCTAACATCTGCCTCTGTCTTTAGGTTCCTTCTCCCCTGTGTGAGCCTCTGTGGCCAAATTTTTCTCTTTCACATATAGACACCAGATATATTGGATTTAGAACACATCCTATACAGTATGACCTCATATTAGGCTGATTACATCTGCAAAGATCTAGTTCCAAATAAGGCCACATTCACTGGTTCAACATTTGTTTTGGAGACACACTATTCTACTCAGTACAAAGAGAAAACCAAAAATCAGTATTCTGGAAAATTAAAAAGGGATGTCTTTCTTTAACCAAATTATTTATCATGTTATTTTTCTTCCTTTTCAAACCTTACTAAAACAGTAGTAAAGGAATGAATAAAGCAATAAAAAAACCATACCATACCAGATAAAATCCACTGAAAATAGAGATAACATATGGGATACTATTTTTCAATGTGAAAATATTCTAATATTGTCCAATAGATATACGAATAGGATTCTATGAAAAGAAAAACAATTGGAGGACAAAAATGATAGAAATAAATAGCATTATAAAAATAATTGAAAGATAAACCCAAGGACCAAAAGTAAAACAAAACACAAAGAGGGGGAAAAACAGGAAGTATAGAAAATGAAATTAGTAGATAAGCCTATGAGGATTCAGAGTCCACTTACTAAGGCATTTTGGAAAAATGTCTTCAAAACTTTTAACAAAAGTGATATTTAGTGAATAATTTTATAATCAAGACAAGCTAATGTTTAAGAATGAGAGTAAAGGGCAGTCCAGTGGCTAGTACTCCGCACTCTCACTGCCAAGGGCCTGGGTTTAAGCCCTGGTTGGAGCACTAAGATCCTGCAAGCCATATGGTACGACAAAAAAAAAAAAAAGAGAGAGAAAAAGAGTAAAATGGGGACATTTTTAGGTATGTAAGGATATATCTACATACATACACACACACTGTTCAGTCACTCATTAACGGAAGGTACTAATAGAGCCTATCTTTGAACAAAGATGAATGCAAGTTAATAAAAGAGACAGATATAGTATACAGTAAACAGTGGATCAGCTCTTGAGAAATGACAGAATTTTTGAGGATGACAATCTGGAAGCACCAGTAGCAGTGCAGCCAGCCTGGAAGGCAACCCATCCACACTGGATGAAGAGAAAGGACAGTTACTGTCAAGGGTTCTTGGTTCAAAGGAAAAGTCAGAACAGCATAAATTATTATGGAAAAGAGGAATATTCAGATGAATTGCAAATGGCAACAAAGTTAGTTTTCCATAGAGAGGAGGAAGTCAATTAAACCACTATCAGACAGAATTATTTCTCTCTTAGTTATCTACCACCTATAAGGTTACAAATTAGCTCAAAGAAAAGTAACAGGGCTAGAATATGATAACCTAGAAGGGTACACCTAGAAGACTATGGAAACACACAAAAATATACAATGTATATAAAATAAAATATGAAACAATATCTTAGGTAACTGTGAGGCAAGTGTTCTTTGTAGAGGAAGAAACTGAGCTTACAAATTCTTTATATAATTTATATTCCCATAGTCAGTAACAGCATAATTGGAACTATAAATTATATTTGTATGTGTGTGTTTTCAAGAATTACCCTTGATACTGCTAATCATTAATTAATTTTTAATTTAAAAAAAATAATGAAGGGGCTTCCCTGGTGGTCCAGAGGTTAAGAATACACCTTGCAATGCAGGGGATGCAGGGTTTGATCCCTGGTCAAGGTACTAAGATCCCACCTGCTGCAACTAAGAGCCACCACAACCAAATAAATAAATGATAAGCAACTAAACATATTTTTTTAAATGAAGATAATTATATCAGTTTCTTCAGTGGCATCTTTTATTTTCAAAACTGATACTGCCAGTTTACCAATTGGGACCCAGTCAAATTAAAATACTTTTACTTTTGAGGGTCTTTACCTACAGTGAGTAGTGATACAATCTTTTTCTAGATGTTTCTATGAAGAGAAGGCAACTTCAGGATGGCTGGAGAAGGGGCATTTACCTCTGTCAGTCCATGAAGTGGCTGTGAAATGACACAAATATTCCACCTCCTCCCTGGAGGGGTGGCAACATGCAAGGACTTTCTCCAGGGACAGAAAGGTTAGTGGGCATTATTTTTGGAGCCTTCCCTTTAGTCTGGTAGCACCAGTGGGCATTCTCTGCACACCACCCACTTCACACAGCTGCCGAGAACCCGCTCTTTAAAGGGCTCAACCACAGACTGACTGGCCCTGAGATCCATCAAAAAGCAAGTGCTTGAAAAACACCCAGACAGTATGTGAGGGAAATCCAGTTACTAATCCTAAAGTGGCTGACAAAGGAGAGGGAGAATACTGAAATGACTTTCTCCAGGGATGGAAAAGCTGAAGGGCACGATTTTTGCATTCTCATTCTCACTTGCTGTTGACAGAGCTGGTGGGAGCCATTTTTGGTGACTCCCTCTAGCCAGCTAGCATGGTAGATATGCCCCAGGTCCCACCCACCTCACACAGCAGCTCTGCCACAACCAAAGTTCTGGCAAGTGCACTGAGCCCTGCTTTCCCCACACATTAGCACAACTGCAGCTGGGCAAGCTCCCTGCATTCCGCCCACCCTGCATCAGCAGCTGCACCACATGGAGGCCAGGTGTATGGCCTGTACGCTTAACTTCCCTGTGCCACAGCCATGCCACATCTTCAGAGAGGGACTGCATCACACCCCAACTCCCTGTGCAGGAACTGAGGTTTCACCATCGCCAACGGGGACCTGCAGTCCACACAAGGGATGACCTTTGAGCACCTGGCTCTAGGGGGTGGGAAGGACAGCACTCTAGACCCCATGGTTCATCTTCTACACTCCTACCCTTCAAGACCACTCCTTCAAGACTGCAAAAGGCCGATGTTTTATCTAAAACATACAGAAAAGTTCACAGAGTCAGACAAAATGAGGAGATGGAGGAATATTACAAATCCCAGAAAAAAGGCCTTGATGATATAGAGAAACAACCCACCTGATAAAGAGTTCAAAGTAATGCCATAAAGATGCTCAGCAGTCATAGGAGAAGAATGGATGAACGAAAATTTCAACAAAGAGACAGAAAGTATAATAAAGTCCTAAGCAGAGAACATAACTGAACTGCAAAATGCACTACAGAAGGTTCAGCAGCAGAAAGGATGAAGTAGGAAGACAAATCAGCAAACTGGGAGACAAAGAAAAGGACCTCACGCGGTCAGATAGGGGAAGACAAATACCAAATGATTTCACTCATATGTGGACTCAAACAAAGGAATGGATAAAACAAAACAAACTCAGACACAGAGAACAGGCTAGTAGTTACCAGAAGGGAAGGGGGTTGAAGATGAGCAAAATGGAAAAAGGCTGACTCTGTGGTGATGGATGGCAACCAGACTTGTGGTGTTGATCACTCTGTAGTGTGTACAGATATTGACCTGTAATGCTATACCTGAAACTGACACACACATACACACAAGTATGGCAGCCCTCTTTGTGTGTATGTTTCTCTTGTGTATACAGTATAGCTTTATTCACATTCCCCCACTCCTTTTTAAAAATTTGTCTTTGTAAATTCTGTCTCCTCCACTGCATTTTACCCCACTAATTTTGATATTCTTTAGGCCCAGGCCTATACCTTTCCCTAGGTGATCACAGAACTGCCCTTATACCTCCCATAGTCATACTGTGTACTACAGGAGCTAGTGGGAAAACCAGATGCTTAAAGTTAAGATATCCTCTAAAACTATAGCAACTCTTAAACAAAAAGCTAAAAGGATGGTAAAGGTCCTTTAAGAGATAGGGAAGTAGGGTATCTACAGTCAAATTGGTCCTCAGGTTTGCATGTTTAGTCAGTCCTTCCACAGAGCTGTGTGCATGCTAAGTTGCTTCAGTAGTGTCCAACTCTTTGCAACCCTGTGGACTGCAGCCCACCAGGCTCCTCTGTCCATGGGATTCTCCAGGCAAGAATACTGGAGTGGGTTGCCGTGCCCTTCTCCAGGGGATCTTCCTGATTCAGGGACTGAAGCCGCATCTCTTATGTCTCCTACACTGGCAGGTGGGTTCTTTACTACTAATGCCACCTGGGAAGCCCTCTAGAGAGCTATTATAATATATGTCAAGTCATAACTTTATCAGGTTACTCAGAGATTATTAGGATCTTGGGAAATTATTTCATATGAATAACCAGAGATGAATAAAAGTTTTAATAGGCACTTTCTAGAAATATGATCTGCTTCCATCCAGGTCACGGCTTAGAAAGGAAGTTACCCACCCAAGTGGTGAAAAACATTCCAATCAATGGAGTAAATCAACAAAAGATAACACAGCCAGATCTCCCTCACATTCTAGTCTATTAAGAAATAAAGCTGATTAACACTCATTTTAAGAGCTCGTGTCAGAAATTATAACATTATTCAGAAAAAGGCATATATTTGAATAGGCTTGAAATAGATCATCACTTTGCCAAGATTATTATTTGCATGTAATAAAGAGTCATAGTAGGGAAATAATTCATCAATCTATTATATCCTAAGTCACTTATTTACTCATTTTAGTAAAGTAAACTACTTAGATAGTATAAAGATGTAACAGAATCAACTCACTGTTTTTCTTTTCAGATTCCATGAAATCAGTATCTTTGTACTATTACCAACATCACTTTGAATATTCAAAAATTAAACTAGTTGTCTAATAATCAGATGACAGCTTAATAGTCATCATCAGTTTTGAAAAATATTTTAATCACTTTAAGAGACATGATACATATCCTAGACTTGACTATAGAGTTATTTGGAAAATATAAAAACTCATCTACTTGTAACTTTCTACTAGACTCCATAGACGTCAAAATACCATATTTTATGCCATAGCAAAAGGGTTGCAACTCTACGTGACACTAAGGAATTGCAGTAGAAATTTTATTTAGGTTATTTTGAGGACCAGATAGAGTCACCCCTTATATTTTAGCATATTTATAATAAAAGAGTCTTCCATGTTTGACTATCCATGAGTTGGTTACTTCTGAAGTTAATCTCAATCGCTTTAGTTTTGATGTGGGCTTATTTATATTCAATTTTAGGTCAATACCAATTAATAGATTAAGGACATTTGCTTTAAAGATAATTTTCTTACATTAACTTATATGTGATCCCATTTTTTAATTTTCTAAAAGCAATCATGTAGGAAAATAAAATATTTTGGAACTAAGCCATATGCCAGAGTTTAAAAATGCTTATGCAGCTATCTTACTACATATATCCAAATTATGTAAGTTTTCAGTTCATAAATCCTTTGATTATTGATCAATGATGATTCAGCTCTAACAGTCAAAGATTTATATTGATAATGGTAATTGTTTTGCATTATCACTTCTTTCAAATATTGCATTAGTTATTTTGGTATGAGATTAATCCAAGACAAAGAAATACACTCATTTTAGAACTATGATATGCCAATATCCCAATTCAATGTATGACTTAAAAAAGAGAAAGAAATAAACTGGAGATCAGTTATATCATTTAATGAGTTTTTTGCAAAACAGTGGCATATAGTGCCTTCACAAATGCTCCTCACAGCTGTTTCTAACCTGGTTTTGCTTAGTTTACATCTGGCACTAGCTGCCTAGAGGTGGTTCAATGGCCATTGAGCTTTACTGATATTACCTGCTTTACAGATTCAAACTTTAACAATATTAATCTTTTATTTTCCAGTTGAGTGTTTGCCTAATGTCTACAGTGCTATTTTTTGTACTAAAGAAGTTATTCTAATGTAGAACCTTATATGTAGATGGTGGTAATGATTTACTGCTACTGAAATAGATAAATTATTCTTGAAACATCTGCTGCTGCTAAATTACTTTAGTCGTGTCCGACTCTGTGAGACCCCATAGATGGCAGCCCACCAGGCTCCCCCGTCCCTGGGATTCTCCAGGCAAGAACACTGGAGTGGGTTGCCATTTCCTTCTCCAATGCATGAAAGTGAAAAGTGAAAGTGAAGTCGCTCAGTCGTGTCCGACTCTTAGCGACCCCATGGATTGCAGCCAAACAGGCTCCTCCGTCCATGGGATTTTCCAGGCAAGAGTTACATCTAAAAGCCCCAAATTAGAACAAAGACCTACAAAAAGTGATTCACCTTTGGAAGTTATAAATTATGCCTTTTTATCTGTATAGGATGAAAGAGTAATGTAAGCTATTTTATTAACGCTTTATATTAATCGTATAACAAATTTTTTTTTTTTTACATATTATTGCTTAGCCTTCTGTAAACCTGACCACAACATGTCTGTGTTTTAAACTTTCTTGAATTTCAACATCAGAAGAAAGATGCTGATATTATGTTTTATTTACTATGACCAAGTAAAGTATATACCAGGGCTTTTCTGGTGGCTCAGATGGTAAAGAACCTGCTGGAGACCCAGCTTCAGTCCCTGGGTCGGGAAGATCCCCTGGAGAAGGGAATGGCAGTCCACTCCACTGTTCTTGCCTGGAGAATTCCATGGACAGAGAAGCCTGGCAGACTACAGTCATGGGGTCACAAAGAGTTGGACACTACTGAGCAACTAATACACATAATGTACGCCAAGTTTGTTTAGAAAAGACAAATAAAATACTATCTTCTTTATGTAAATAAATTGGTGAATAATAATAGAATACGTTTTTCTATCAAAGTCTCACACACACACACCACACACACACACACACAGACACATGCTTTCAAATACAGCAGTTTTATTTTTGTTTGAGAACATCTGTTCACACATATGACCATAACATGTGAAACTCAGATTTCACTGCCACTGTGCTCTAACTATAAAAATGATTTTAAATTATTCTGACTGGAAATAAACTCAGAGCTGTATTGGATGTCAATTTAAGCAAATCGATATTTGCACCTAGTTTTACGTTTACTTAAAAAAAAACAGAAAACAGAGACTCTTTAATAGTCTTTCTCATAATCTGAAGGCTAGTTACACTTGGTGTAAATTCACTGAGCTCCATACTTACATGACTTGTATATGAAGACATGTATATGTATAACATGTATTGAGCTCCATACTTACATGACTTGTATATGAAGATATGTATATGTATAACACGTATTGCTGTTGTTGTTCAGCCACCCAGTCTTTGCCACCCCAAAGAATGCAGCACACCAGGCCTCCCTGTCCCTCACCATCTCCCAGAGTTTGCCCAAGTTCATGTTCACTGCATCCGTGATGCCATCCAGCCATCTCATCTTCTGATGCTCTCTTCTCCTTCTGTCCTCTATCTTCCCCAGCATCAGGGACTTTTCCAGTGAGTTGTCCGCATCAGTCAGTCAGTCAGTCAGTCAGTTCAGTCGCTCAGTCATGTCTAACTCTTTGCGACTCCATGGACTGCAGCACGCCAGGCCTCCCTGTCCATCACTAACTTCCGGAGTCCACCCAAACTCATGTCCATTGAGTCAGTGATGCCATCCAACCATCTCATCCTCTGTCATCCTCTTCTCCTCCCACATTCAATCTTTCCCAGCATCAGGGTCTTTTCAAACGAGTCAGTTCTTCACATCAGGTGGCCAAAGTATTGGAGTTTCAGCTACAGCATCAGTCCCTTCAATGAATATTCAGGACTGATTTCCTTTAGGATGGACTGGTTGGATCTCCTTGCTGTCCAAGGGACTCTCAAGAGTCTTCTCCAACACCACAGTTCAAAAGCATCAATTCTTTGGTGCTCAGCTTTTGTTACAGTCCAACTCTCACATTCATACATACCAAAATACTAGAGCTTCAGCTTCAGCATCAGTCCTTCCAGTGAATATTCAGTTGATCTCCCTTAAGATTGACTGGTTTGATTTCCTTGCTGTCCAAGGGACATTCAGGAGTCTTCTCCAGAACCAGAGTTCGAAGGCATCGGTTCTTTGGCATTTTGCCTTCTCTATGGTCCAGCTCTCAAACTCATATATGACCACTGGGAAGACCATAGCCTTGACTATATGGACTTTTGTCGGCAGAGTAATGTCTCTGCTTTTCAACACACTCTCTACCTTTTTTTTTAATGTAAAATTTATACATTAATAAATTTATACATAAAATTTACATTAAAAAAACCCAGGGGAGGTGAAAATTGATCATTTTTTTAAAGAAAGTTCTTGACTGTGTAAGCACTATTTGAAACTTGCAGGCCTAAAGGAGGCCTACATTTTTAATTGAAAGAATTATTACATGAGACTTTCCTGGTGGTCCAGTAATTAAGACACCATGCTTTCACTGCAGAGGACATGGGTCTGATCCCTGACCAGGGAGCTATGATCCCACATGATGTGTGTCATGACAAGGGGGACAAAAGAAGGAAAAAAAAAGTTGTGGTTGATGTCTGTGAATTTAAATTGATACAGGTAAGTATGACTATATATTTTTCTCTAGTTATGGTCAGCTTTGGAGTTACATGCAGTTGATTTTAACTAAGGGTATGAATTAGATCATGGCAGCCAGTCCCATCACTTCATGGCAAATAGATGGAGAAAAAGTAGACACAGTGACAGATTTCACTTTCTTAGCTTCCAAAATCACTGTGAATGGTGACTGCAGCCATGAAATGAAAAGATACTTGCTCCTTGGAAGGAAAGCTTTAACAAACCTAGACAGTGTATTAAAAAGCAGAGACATCACTTTGCCAACAAAGGCCTGTATAGTCAAAGCTATGGTTTTTCTAGTAGTCATGTATACATGTGATGGCAGGACCATAAAGAAGGCTGAGCACTGAAGAACTGATGCTCTCAAATTGTGCTGCTAGAGAAAACTCTTGAGGGACCCTTGGACAGCAAGGAAATCAAACCAGTCAATCTTAAAGGAAATCAACCATCAATATTCATTGGAAGGACCAATTCTGAAGCTGAAGCTCCAATATTTTGGCCACCTGATGCAAAGAGCTGACTTGTTGGAAAAGACCTTGATTCTGGGAAAGATTGAGGGCAGCAGGAGAAGTGGGTGACAGAATATGAGATGGTTGGATAGTATCACCGACTCAATAAACAGGAGTTTGAGCCAACTCTGGGAGATAGTGAAGGACAAGGAAGCCTGGAGTGCTTCAGTCCATGAGGTTGCAAAGAGTCAGACACAAACAACTTGTTGTTTAGCGACTAAAAAACAACATGTACTAGCCATGCAAACAAAACAAATGGGAAAGGGATACAGAATAAATATAATCAAGGCAGTAATTATAATGGCCAAACATAAGATTTAAGCTAGGTTGGTGATGGTTTAGTTACTAAATTGCATCAGACTCTTTGCAACTGCATGGACTGTAGCCTGCCAGGCTCCTCTGTTCATGGGATTCTCCAGGCAAGAATACTGGAGTGGGTGCCATTCCTTCCTCCAGGGGATCTTTCCAACCCTGGGATCGAACTCATGTCTCTTATGTCTTTTGCATTAGCAGGCAGGTTCTTTACCACTAATGCCACCCTAGGAATCCCACTGTGTACTATTTAGCTACTGTATGCTTTTAAAACTGCTATAATTGGAATGTTATCATTTTAAAATGCCGATAAATTAATAGATGTAGGCACTGATCATCAATGGCTGACAATATCAGAAAAAAAGAGACAATACAATTTTACGTACCATGTGAGAGCAACACATCATACCACCTATGAGATATTATTGCAAAAACACGGAAACTGAATCTGAACAAACCTTAGATCTAAGTACTTATTTACAGTTGATACAGGAACATGTTAAGTGTTACCATGATAATGTAATCAGCAAAATCCAAGACACAAGAAATACTATCGACCCATTCACCTAGTTTTAATTTGCCTTTTTTCCTTCAACAAATAAATTGCAAGAGGATAAAGAGAGAAATGGAGAGGAATCTGCTGGTTAAAAGAGACTTACTGATTATTACTTTGTATGGATCTTATTTAGATGTAACAATTTGGAGAGAGGGAAAGGAGAAGGTGCAGGAGAGGAGGGGGGTGGGATCAGAAGAGGCAGTGAGGGAGAATATCAAGGATATTTGAACATTACTTGGATATTTGATATTTGATGATAAGAAAGGATTACTTTAAATTTTTTGAGGTGTGATAATACTATTGTGTTTATGCTTTAAAAAGAAAAAGGGTCCTATCCTTTAAAGATAGACTGGGGAATAAGTGAGGGTATAGATGAAATAAGACTGACCATGAGTTGATAATTACTGAAGGTGGGTCACGGGTACATGGTTCATGACATCAATCATGCTAAAAAATAACAAACAACCCTAAATGTTCAACGATGTGGCTTTGATAAAATAATTTATGGTATTTCCATGAGATAAAATAATATGCACCTATAAAATATTCTCTATATTATATATTATGTAGAATGTTTAAGAATATTCAGATATTAAGAATGTTCATAAATGAATAAATGTAAAAAGTTTACAAAGCAGTATGGAGAGAATTATCTCATTCAAATGTATAGAATGGAAATAAGGTCCCCTCCTCCCAAATAAGGAGTAATGATTGCTGACAAAAAAAAGAAAAGCTTGATTTTGAAGGGAAATATAAGATTGGGTACATTTTATATTTTTAGATAAGAGAACCTGGAATATTATTTTAGTTGTAATTTTTATCAAAGATGTACTATTTATCACACATTGTGCCAACACTTCACAAACAATGAGATAACTGTCTTTGTTATTGAGAGAAGCCACGGAAAGTACAGAGTTTAAGACACCTGCCTAAATTAGCTAGGAAAAGTTAGAGCTGGATTCAAACCCAGGCATTTTGACTCAGAACCTTCATGCTAAGCCTTTAACTCTTGAGGAAAAGTCAGGAGAGACAGAGTCTGAAAGTTCTAGGGGAAGAAAATAAAATGAAAAGAGTGAAAACCCTGAGTGTGTGGAGAGGGAGGAGCCTGACCCAGGGCAGAAGAGAGTCATTTCTGCAGTTGAAGGAAGGAAGTGCAATACAGTGGCAGATCAGAAGTTTGTTGAGTGGGGATTCCTATCTAATTAGAAAGAATATATATATTTTAAGCACAAAGGTGTTTAATGTAAATAAATATGTATATATATTCAAATAGTTTACATTCTTCCCAGTTTTATCTAACAGATAACCTGTTTCATTCATAGAAAACATTATATTTCTGTATATTAAATACTGACAAATATGACAGGAATTCTGTATTTTATATTCTGTTCAATTGATCCATCTGTTTATATATAATATCACATACTCTACTTACTAGTTATGGTAGCTTTATTCTGCAGTTTGATACTCATCCATGAAACAAATATGCTGTTGCTGTTCATTTACTCAGTCGTGTCCAACTCTGCCACCCCATGGACTGCAGCACACCAGGCTTCCCTGTCCTTCATCATCTCCTGAAATTTGCTCAAACTTACATCCATTGAATCAGTGATGCCACCCAACCATCTCATCCTCTGTCGTCCCCTTCTCCTCCTGCCTTCAATCTTTCCCAGCATCAGGGTCTTTTCCAACGAGTCAGCTCTTCACATCAGGTGGTCAAAGTATTGGAGCTTTAGCTTCAGCATCAGTCCTTCCAGTGAATATTCAGGGTTGATTTCCTTTAGGATAGACTGGTTTATCTCCTTGCTAAGGGACACTAAAGAGTCTTCTCTAGCATCACAGCTGGAAGGCATCAATTATTTGGCGCTCCACCTTTTTTATTGTCAGCTGTCACATCCATACATGACTACTGGAAAAATCATAGTTTTGGCTATATGGACCTTTGTAGGCAAAGTAATGTTTCTGCTTTTTAATATGCTGTCTAGGTCTGTCATTGCTTTTCTTCCAAGGAGCAAGATCTTTTAATTTAAGGGCCTCTTACAAGGGTACTAATCCCCTTCAGAAGGGCTCCACTCTCATGACCTAATCAACTCCAAAGGTCCCACCTCCAAATACTCTCATATTGAAGATTAGATTTCAAGGTACAAATTTTGGGGATGACACAAACATTCAGTCTCTAATAAATGGTATATATTGTGAAAGAAGGAAATACATGAAGAACAGGAAGTAAAGAAGCAAGATCAGGAAAGGAAAGAGTGTCTGGGAGAGGAATCAATTCTCTTGTTAACATTACAAAGAGAATATTATTGATAAATTGTGTCTCCTTTAAAAAAAAAAAAGTTGAACTAAATACTCACGGCCTCATCCTTACTGTGAAGCAAAGCAAGTGTTCTTCAGGCAAAAGTTCATAGGGGAAGTAATAATCTAATTAAAGAGTCTATTCTCAGAATGTTTACATTCCTATTTGTTAAACAAGTTGGTTTTCAGAAAGCAGCTAGTTGAGATAAACATTCAAATTCAGAATGTTTACTCATGCCAGATATTTAAAGCTACAACCATTATAAGTGTTTCCTAGTAATTTTTAAGACCAATATTTCCCTCCACCTGCTCTCTCCTCTCTGCCTGCAAGATCAAATATCTCCTTGGTAAAGTTTTCCTCTTATTCCCTCAGACAGGTTTAGTCACTTTGTCTTCAGTGCTTTCGTACGACACTGCATACACACACTTAGAAATAGATTGGCTGTGACAAGAATGATGCTTAAGTTGCTTAAGCCATAGGGAGGATCATGCCACATGTCCACGTGTTAAATGTTTCTGTGAAACTGGCAAACATAAGATTTAGTTGCATAAGTCATATTTCTCTCCTCTTCACTTTCTACTTTGTACTTTTCCAGTGTCTATGGTCTGGGGGAAGTTGCAGGCATTTCTAGAATCTGGCTAAGGGGATGCAGAGAATAAGGATTAGTGGCCTGTATTTACATATTTCATAGTCACTTCCAAGTGCAGCTGTGCTGTTGTTCACTACCAGTTTCGTACAGAAGTGGCTTCCACCTTCCTCCTATGTGGACTCACCCAACCTTGGAAAACACCCCAGAAAAGCAGATCAGAAGTTGTATGGTGATATGTAGATGCCTTTGGATCAACTCTATGCATATGGAAGAAGAACGATTGATGCAGGGTCTACCTTAGTGACAAAGAGTCTCCTTGGTTGATACCCTCCTTAGGACAGCCTGCACCTATTGACTGAAGCCCAGGAGGTAGGTGGCCTCTGCAGACTTTTTAAAGGGAGACATAATAAAGCAGAGGCAATCAGGATTGCTTTGCAATTCTACTTGTTCTTTGGCCTCATTCTACTTCCTTTCTTTCCCTTTTGGTTATTAATCTCTAGCAAACATCTAATACCCCAGTCTTTGCCTCAGCATTGACTTCTGTCAACTTGTGGCATTCATCTTGGTTTGAAAAACTCTGTCAAAAGATTATTTCCAGAAAATGTTAAAATCATGACCCTGATACAGACGTAAAAGTGATTTTATATTAAAGGACCTGTTTTACTTATGATATGAGGCAGAGGCTACAACTGATTCCTGATTCAAAGCAGAAGTCAAGACAGTACAAAACAATGTGGGATAAAGGTATGTCGATAACTTGCAAATGGAGACAAAACCAGCTTTTCCACATGGTGGAGGGAATCAATTAAATCACTCCTGGAGAAGATAGCACATATACTTGTCAGCTACACAACTTATAAATAATTGAAAAATACCTCAAAGATAATGAACAGAGGTGGAATCTAACAGCCTGGGAGAATATACTGTAGAAGATACATAGTTTGCCACTGAAACACACCTTTTTGGAGTACACGTCTTATTTGTATAAGTGCTTCTGTGGACTTTCCTGGTGGCAGAGTGGATATGAATCTGCCTGCCAGTGCAGGGGACACGAGTTCGATTCCTGGTATGAGAAGATTCCATATGTTGTGGAGCAACGAAGCCCGTGAACACAACTACTGAGCCTGTGCTCTAGAGTTTGCAAGTTGCAACTATTGAAACCCATGCTCTTGGAGCCCATGCTCTGCAGCAAGAGAAGCCACTACAATGAGAAGCTGTCATACCACAACTAGAAAGTAGCCCCCGCTTGATGCAACTAGAGAAGCCCATGCACAACAACGAAGACCCAGCACAGCCAAAAATAAGTAAATAAATAAAAAATTTTTTATAGAAGTGCTTTCTGTCTCACCTCCCTTTTGCTTTCAAAAGAAATGTTTAGTCAGCAAATTCTGTCAGGCAGTTCAACATACTCATAGCTAAAAATGCTTCTCATAAACTTTCAAACAGTTACAAATTAAATAATAAGAAAAATTTAATAACCTTAATGACTGTAAATGAGTCCTTGTAATTGAATATCAAACATGATCAATATTTGGTCTAATATTTATGAATAAATAAACACAAGCTTTTTACCAACAGAAATATTAATATAAACCTAAGCAAGCTCATTTGAACAAGTAAATACAAAAATATTATGATCAAACTTAGTGTCTTCTGTATATACATACTGAATTACATATTGACTGAAACAGAAAATATGGAACATAGATACACAATCTATAATAATATTGTCAGTATGTGGGCAACCTAGGAAGGAGGTTTAGAAATATAAAAAATTATGTCTGCCTAGACATCTCTTCCAGAGAAGGCAATGGCAAGCCACTCCAGTACTCTTGCCTAGAAAATTGCATGGACAGAGGGGTCTGGTGGTCTGCAGTCCATGGGGTCGCTACTAGTCAGACATGACTGAGCGACTTCACTTTCACTTTTCACTTTCACACATTGGAGAAGGAAATGGCAACCCACTCCAGTGTTCTTGCCTGGAGAATCCCAGGGACGGCGGAGCCTGGTCGGCTGCTGTCTATGGGGTCACACAGAGTCGGACACGACTGAAGCGACTTAGCAGCAGCAGCAGACATCTCTTCAGGCCCCATTTCATTTTTTTCTTGCAATATTATTACAAATTCACAAATGAAGTCAGGTTAAGTTTCCATTTTCAAGTTTAATTTTTAAAGTATAAATTTTGTCATAATTAAAACCTTTAGAGAAAAATTTAAAGTCTTCTGGAAATTTGTGGACTTGATTAGTAACTTTTATAAGGTGAGAAATTATTCATTTGGATATTTCATTAATATTTTGTAATGTTAATGCTTACATTTTCTAATTTGAATGTTTTATGTGTAACAATAGATTGTAAATGATTGATGTGAGTAATTTTAAAAGATGTGTTTGATATTTTAAGGGTGCTATTTATTCCTCACAATCCAGTGATGTGTATGGGTGGTTATTTGTACAATTCTTTCACATTGAGTGAAAGAATAGAGTTCTTTGTATTAAAGTAGATATTTGGAATCTTGTTCTAAAGATACAAAATTGCTCTCGGAAAACACTAAGAGAAAACAGGCTGTATTGTTCTTTCTCAAAGAAATAAAAGGCAATCAAACAAGTAAGTAGAATGTGGTAATTATTGAGAATGTTGATGGCACCCTTAAGACTAGGCCACAGAAGATAAATGCTTTTTTGAAAAATCTATTAAGTGGGGATAGGGGGAGGCTGGCAAACTTCTACAATCCATTTGGGTAATCTACCAAATCATAGTTCTTGATTCAGTTTATACACCCTGAAAGGCACAATTGATTACTGGAGAGATAACAAATAGGTATGAGAAAAAAGAGAGAGAGAGAGACAGGTAAAATGAAGATAATAAAGATGCTATTTCCAGAAGATCTCCGACATGTCAGGACTTGAAGAAGCAGAAACCTGTGCATTCCATTTAGTTTACCAGATAGCCTCCAACAATGAAGATGTATTAAAGACTCTAGAAATAAATGCCTTGGATATTAATCCCCTCACAGTTATCTTTCTCTCAGAAACTCT
Source organism: Moschus berezovskii (assembly GCF_049115385.1). Lineage (NCBI taxonomy): Eukaryota > Metazoa > Chordata > Mammalia > Artiodactyla > Moschidae > Moschus > Moschus berezovskii. The sequence continues at coordinate 48,732,996 of NC_142462.1, forward strand.
TTGGAGATCTGAGGACAAGACCTGATCTTTATATTCATGTTTTTGTAACTTCAAAATGAATTTCTCACTGCTGCTCCTCAGACACTGACAACTAAATCCACAATGGAAATACTCAAAATGCTAGATTTTGAAACACAAGACACAAAGTAAAAAACTTTATTCTAGATTAATATGTATTTGTTAAATCAGTAAATTTCATGGCTAAACAATCTCATTAGAATTTGTCATTGTAGTTTCAGAGCGAGGGATAACATGCTGGTATGTGACGCATCCTTGCACTGACCTCAGATGACGCATTTTTGTTGACTGATTCTATTACTGATGAAAACATCAAGAAGGCTCTTAACTGGGTTGTGAAATATTGTTGACTATTCTAAATTGCTCTGATTCTTTTTGCTTTTGCAACCCTCCTATTTGACAGCACCAAGTGCTATAGTGTGAATGCTTGTGTCCAGCCCAAAATTCATATGTTGAAATCCTAACCCCCAAGGTGATGGTATCTGGAGGTATTTTGGGGAGATTATTAAGTCATATGGGTGGAATCCTCATGAAGGGGACTGTGCTCTTTCTTATAAAAGAGGCCCTAGAGAGTTTACTGCCCACTTCCCCAGGTGAAGATACAAGAGAAGTCAGCAGTCTGCAACCCAGAAGAGGGCCCCCATCAGAATCCCATCATGCTGGCACCTTGATCTTGGACTTCCAACCTTCAGAAATGTAAGAAATAAATATCTATTATTTATAAGCCACCCAGTGTCCATTTTTGTTTTCTTTTATTATAGCAGCCAGAAACAAGACTGCAAAGTATTTCCAGTTTGCTTTAAAGTACAGAAATAGCTACAATATAACTCCAGTCTTCAAAACAGTGGAATAATGAATTTTAGTTATCATCTCATACTTAGAGTGGAAAGCCTCCTGAAAGTCCTTTCCTTTTTTCATTGTTTTATTGTAGTTGATTTACAATGTTAATTTCTGCTGTATAGCAAAGTGATTCATTTAGACATTATACACACACACACAGACACATATACACTTTTAAAAATATTCTTTTCCATTATTCTTTCTTGTAGCATACTGAACATAGTTGTCTGTGCTACACAGTAGGACCTTGTTGTTCATCCATTGTGTATATAAAAACTTACATCTGCCAACCCCAACCTCCCACTCCACCCCTTTCTCCCTTTGGCAGTCACAAGTCTGTTCTCTATGTCCCTCTGTGAGTTTGTTTCTGTTTCATAGATAGGTTCATTTGTGTCATATTTTAGATTCCATATATAAATGATATCATATGGTATTTGTCTTTCTGGAGAAGTCTCTTCCTTTAAACCTAAAATTACATGTATTATCTTAAATCACCAAGTTCACGATATGTACTAATTATGATGATTAACATGCCCCATGACTTAAGAATAAAGATATATTATGAGGAATATTTCAAGCAATGTAATCATAAAGTAACTTTATCACTGGAACTCCCATCACCCCTTTAAATCTACTCAGTGGAACTATGTCCTTCCTTGCGTGTGCCTGTGAACTTATACTGATCTGTGATTAGATTTCAGTTTGCTTTTGGTAACTGAAATCCCTATGGACGTTTTTCCGTTTCAGTTCCAAAATTAAACAAATTTTATTTTATTTTATTTTTTTTCTTTCTTTTTTTTTGGTAATTAATTTATTTTTTATTGGAGGCAAATTATTTTACAAATTTGATTTTAAATTGAGATTTCTCTTCCTCTAGCTGATTTCTTGTCATCTTACTGCCATCTCTGCTGTAAATAAAACTGCTTCACTCATTCAAGAATTTTTATTTTTTTTAGCATCTCCTCTGTACTGGTCACTGTGCTAGGCAACCCAGACATGAATGGTTCCATCTTTCAAGGACCTTACAGTCTGGTCGGGGAGAATGGTACTAAAGATTTCAATAGACAAGCATAAGTGAATAACTGTCACAAAATATACAAATGAAAGAAGCACATAAAGCTGTGATTACTTCTCTGTAGGGACAGCCAAACTTTGATGGTGGTCTCTGTAGACATTCCCATTCTGTCTTTCTGAAAAGAAGCACCTTTGTTTGCTCCCCATAGTACCACTAAAACTGGACTCTGAAATTTAACCAAGTTTTATAGAAGGCTTAGTAATAGCCTGAGTACATCACTTGGAATGAACACTCTTTGGCAATACTAGTGAGTCTTAGCACCCAAGGGACAAAGGCTACATGCAGAGTCCCTACACAGAGTGAGGGTCAGTTCCCACCCACATGAAGCTGCTGGCATTTCTACATGGTACAAACTGAGGCCCAAATGCCCTTTGGACTAGAGTCCAGTACCCATCTGGGATGACTAGTAGTAGGTCTGTCCTCTTCTTTCAGGTGTAGACTCTCACCATTGTCAACTGATCAAGACACATAAAACAACATACATTACACATCCAAAACTGAGGTTATCAAGTCTTTAATGACACTAATCTTACAACTTAAGATAACAAATTAAAAAGCAACCAACAAAGGTTCAACAAAGGTTGGACTTTTTACCAAAAAAGGTCCGTCAAGTCAAAGCTATGGTTTTTCCAGGAGTCATGTATGGATGTGAGAGTTGGACTATAAAGAAAGCTGAGTGTTGAAGAAGAATTGATGGTTTTGAACTGTGGCATTGTAGAAGACTCTTGAGAGTCCCTTGAACAGCAAGGAGATCCAACCAGTCCATCCTAAAGGAATTTAATCCTGAATGTTCATTGGAAGGACTGATGCTGAAGCCACCTGATGGGAAGAACTGACTCATTTGAAAAGACCTTGATGCTGGAAAAGATTGAAGGTGGGAGGAGAAGGGGACGACAGAGGATGAGATGGTTGAATGGCATCACCAACTCAATGGACGTGAGTTTGAGTAAACTCTGGGAGCTGATGATGGACAGGGAGGCCTGGTGTGCTGCAGTCCATAGGGTCGCAAAGAGTCAGACTGAGCGACTGAACTGAAGTGAAAGATATTTAAGTATCAGGACTTTCCTGGCAGACCAGTGGTTAAGACTCTGCGCGCTTCCACTGCTGGGGGCATGGGTTTGATCCCTGGTCAGGGAACTAAGATCCTGAATGCTGAGCCACCCCCTCCAAATATATTTAAGTATCTATGGTGAAGGGCAAAAACTGCTTATAAAATTCTCAAACTACAATTTTCCCAGCCCAGATCCATCAGGTACCTGACTAAACATGTTTGACTCTACACACAACTGAGCTATGTAAGGCCTGAACTCTTACATTTTATTTATGGGTTCTCACATCTACTCAGTGTCCACCTGCAATATTTTATAAAAGCCAGAATGAAGAAACAAAAAAATTTTTAATCAGTTAAAATTCAAACACTTAACAGCTTTATGACAAATGTCAATTATTTAACCAATCCAGAGGTCAACTTCATTATCTATACATTATTAATATACTGCATGCTCAATAAGTTATAAGATTGTTTAGCATATTATTTAAGTAAGAGCTATTATTATTATTAGTTTTAAAAGAATTTTATGAATCTGATTATAAGTGGCTTCATAAGTAGTGGGCTGCAATAAGGTAACAGAGAATTAAACTGGGGAAATCACCTAGGAACTGGTAAAATGATTTACTCATATTGAAGAAACTGTAAGCAGGAAAACCCATAGGCATGATGGCAGGTCCTAACTGTGATTCTGCTTAGGTTTGTAGGAAATGGCACTAAGGCAGATGTTATACACAGACACTCTCTTTTGTTATGGAGTCTTAGCCACTGCGGATGCTGACTGCAGCCATGAAATTAAAAGACACTTACTCCTTGGAAGGAAAGTTATGACCAACCTAAATAGTTTATTAAAAAGCAGAGACATTACTTTGCCAACAAAGGTCTGTCTAGTCAAGGCTATGGTTTTTCCAGTGGTCATGTATGGATGTGAGAGTTGGACTGTGAAGAAAGCTGATCGCTGAGGAATTGATGCTTTCGAACTGTGGTGCTGGAGAAGACTCTTGAGAGTCCCTTGGACTGCAAGGAGATCCAACCAGTCCATTCTAAAGGAGATCAGTCCTGGGTGTTCATTGGAAGGACTGATGCTAAAGCTGAAACTCTAATACTTCGGCCACCTCATGCGACGAGTTGACTCACTGGAAAAGACTGATGCTGGGAAGGACTGGGGGCAGGAGAAGAAGGGGACGACAAAGAATGAGATGGCTGGATGTCATCACCGACTCGATGGACAAGAATTTGAGTGAACTCCGGGAGTTGGTGATGGACAGGGAGGCCTGGCATGCTGTGATTCATGGGGTCGCAGAGTCGGACACGACTGAGCGACTGAACTGAACTGAATATGCTCATCCTCTTATAATAATTGGGTTTCCCTGATAGCTCAGTTGGTAAAGAATCTGCCTGCAATGCAGGAGATTCCAGTTTAATTCCTGGGTCAGGAAAATCCACTGGAGAAGAGATAGGCTACCCACTCTAGTATTCTTGGGCTTCCCTGTGGCTCAGCTGGTAAAGAACCCGCCTGCAATGTGGGAGACCTGGGTTTGATCCCTGGGCTGGGAAGGTCTCCTGAGAAGGGAACGGCTACCCACTCCAGTATTCTGGCCTAGAGAATTCCACGGACGTCCATGGGGTCCCAAAGAGTTGGACATGACTGAGCGACTTTCCCTTCACTTCACTTCACTTCACTTACATTAGTAGACCAAAGACACGTTGGCGTGTCTTTTAGAAGGTGACTTTATAGAGGAACTTTCACTTGCACACAAGTCTCAGATTCAGGTCTGTCATAACTTTTCAAAGTTTCAGATTTGTGGGAGGGTCAATTTTAGTGGATATAGGAAATTTCATGGATGTAATTATTAATGTATACATGATGGATTTTTTAAATATACATGTTGACAAGGAGAAGATTTCTTTATGTCAATCATATTATAGCTCCTTCCTCTTCCCTACCTTGTTTCCTCTTAGAAGTGGTCCACAAGCATCTAGGATGAAAATGGGTAACTGGGTGAGGGTTGCACAACAGTGTTAATGTGCTTAATGCCACTGCATTGTATAGTAAAAAATGACTGAAATGGTAAATTGTTATTCTGTGCTGTGCTTAGTCGCTCAGTTGTGTCCGACTCTTTGGGACCCCATGGACTGTAGCCCGCCAGGCTCCTCTCTCCATGGGGTTCTCCAGCCAAGAATACTGGAGAGGGTTGCCATGCCCTCTTTTAGAAATCATTAAGTATAGTTTACCACAATAAAAAAAAATTAGACTGCTGAGTACAGAAGTAATAGATTCTTGTAGGAATATGGTTGTGCTAAATAATGAAGCCCTTATTTATTTTTTAATTTTTAGAATATTGAATTAATTTATGAGAGCTAAGGAAATGATAAAGGATCATCATCTCCCTCCTTTCTGTTTGTCTGCAACCAGCTCTCATCAGATGCCCCTACCCTTTCTACAAGTCCAACCTCACAAGATTATCTCCTTTCTTGCTTTCTTTCTTTTTTTTTTCTCTCTTTTTTTTACACTTATTCTGAGTCTTTAAATTGCTGCACGCCTCAGGCTGAAATGGATGAATGAGACTTTAGATGAGGGGTTCCTCTGAAGCTCTGTGAAATTTCTGATTGGTGTATGTTGAAAAAATCAAAACATTTAAATGCCAAGAGCTTTGCTCATCAACAGCTAAGGGTAGCATGCTAAGTTTACACTTTCGAATGTAAAGAAAAGTGTATGCTTTTGTGGAAAACTATGGATTGTCCAGATCCTAGAGGGTACCTTTCTGGGTTATTTCATTTTGATTCTATGGAAGCTATTTTGCAACTATGTAAATATTAACTGACAATGATGCAAAATAATTCTTACTTTGCATGCACATTCTTTCAGCTTACCTTCAGTTGAACTTTCTCTTTTCTCTTTCATAGAAAACTAGTTTTACATTTTTCTGCATATTCACTTTAGCATACACACTTTAGTTGTGTCTAAACTTTGGATTCTCATCTGAATGAGTTATATCTGCCTGGTTCTATCACTGGTTATGAGTAAAATAACATCCTCAATACAGGTATTAAGGTATTAATGTATCATATAGGTATTAACGTATCATACATTTTTACACCTGTATGATAATCATGATTTTACTTTTCTTGAAAATTACTTATTAATAAAGACAAATAAACATTTATTTGTTTTCCTTAAACATAAGGGAAAGAAACAGTTTATTTCTTAAGTTTGTCATTTATCCAGTCCTATTAGGAGAAGATTCACATCAGAAAGTTAATTCTATAATAAGGATTATATTATTTTTTGAATCCTATATGTATAATGAACAGTTGTCTTAATTTATTTTGTTTCTAGAGCTCATTTGTTGCTAAAACTCCACAAGATTGTGCAAAATGAACCATAGAAAGAATTTAATTCTCTTTCTATAGAAAAAAAGAATTCTATAGCAAATAAGCTACCTGGACAAAAAAAGTGTGCAGATTTTGACAGCAGCTGGTTGACTAAAATTCAAAGTATTTTCAATAAAATATGATTAATATATGTTAATTATAAATAAAATATGATGGTCCTTTTTTCATCTAAACATTTACAGAAGGTACAAGTATTGTGAGCCCAGGTGCGCAGAGAGTGAGAGAACTTGGAGAGACATTTCAAAAATCACTGAATATCAAAAAGCATGCATTAGTTTCTACAGTGTCTTTAATAAATACTCTCAGGATAGATTAAACATTTCCTTAAAAATGTAAAAAAAAAGAATCAAGTTACTACTAAATATGTTAAGAAGAAAAAATCTGCAATATATATTTTTGCAGAAACAATTCAGAAATCTGTTTTTTTGGGTTTGTTTTTATTATTTTTTTTTAATTTATTTATTTTTTATTGGAGGCAGATTATTTTACAATATTATATTGGTTGGTTTTGCCATACATTGACGTGAATTCGCCCCGGGTGTACATGAGTTCTCCCTCCTGAACCTCCCTCCCACCTCCTTCCTCCCTTTATCCTCCCTCTGGGTCATCCCCGCACGCCAGCCCCGAGCATCCTGTAACATGCATCGACCCTGAACTGGTGATTCGTTTATGTGAGTATCTCAGAACATACTCAAAACCTGTCCAAGGCTTCTAAATATTTATAGCAAGTGTATACTTTTTACCATGCTACAGAAATCAAGATAGCTGGAGACATTGAGAACAGTAGATACTGAAGATAATCTACAGTAAGCTTGATCATATAGCTGTGCTAACGGGAAGACCGTCACCAGGATCTTTCTCCCAGTTTCTCTAAGATAGGTGTGTTCGGGTTGTCCAAAGAAACAAAACCAGGAGGAGCTATATGTAGGTTTAGATATACATAAGCAAACATGTACATATATCCTGTGTGTATCTATCTATGTATATAGAGATTTGTTATAAGGAATTGGTTTACCTGATTATAGAGACTGACAAGTTCCAAGATCTACAGTTAGCAAGCTGGAGACCCAGAAAAGAAAGCTGCAGGATGGAGACCTAGGAAGAGTTAATGTTTCCGGTTGAGTCTGAAGGTGGAAAAAGACTGATGTTTCTGCTTAAGAGCCCTGATGGCTCAGAAGGTAGAGAATCTGCCCGCAATGCAAGAGACCCAGGTTCGATCCCTAGGTTGGGAAGATCCCTGGAAAAGGGAATGACAACCCACTCCAGTATTCTTGCCTACAGAATTCCATGGACAGAGAAGCCTTGTGGGCTACAGTCCATGAGGTCTCAAAGAGTCTTGGACACTGAGCACTAACACAACATCATCATCCAGCTTAAGAAAATCAAGCAGGATAAGTTTCCTCTTACTGAGGCGGGGTAAGCCTTGTTCTACTCAGGCTCTCAGATGACTAACTGAGACACACCCACATTAAGGAGGGCAATGTCCTTTACTCACTCCTGCCAATTCAAATGTTAATCTTGTCAGAAACACCCTCAGGATGTCTGATCAACTGTCCGAGCATCCAGTGGCCCAGTCAGTTTTACACAAAAAATTAACCATCACAGTAGGTGAGCAAAACTCAGAGCCTAAGAGATTCATGTTAATATATCTTCTATAACCATATGCTCCCCAATTCTGCCTCTCTATGTAAAAAGAGTCTAGAATATTGATTTGCATACATAGTTTTCTCACCCAGAGTTAACCTCTGAATATTCTAACATGCTTTGATGATCTGGGCTTCCCTCATAACTCAGTTGGTAAAGAATCCACCTGCAATGTGGAGACCTGGGTTTGATTCCCAGGTTGGGAAGATCTCCTGGAGAAGGAAATGGCTACCCACTCAAATATTCTGGCCTGGAGAATTCCATGGAAATAATCAGACACGACTGAGAGACTTTCACTTTGATCTGAGCTTGGAGGTCAGGTTGGATCAGTTGGTTGTGTATTTACATTTGATTTGGAATGTAGAAGGTAATGTTTGCCTTCCAGTTATTCCAGAGTCTCCAGAATCTCTTATTTCAATGATTCCAGAAAATGCTGATAAATAAAATAGTGCTGAAGCTGAAAAATAACATGAAAAGACTAAAAAATACATATTTCCTCACATAAATAAAGAATTGGGACAAAAATATGATATATTGATATAAAAAAAGAAATAGAATCAAAATTTATATTTTATATAATGTTATAGGTAGCATTCTAGGAACTTTTCATAAATTGATTTCTTGATTCTCATAATAACTCTATTTAGTAGGCTTTGTTACCCCTGGTTCATAGAGAAATAAGCTTATGAGAAGTAGAGTTGAAATTGGTACTCTGGGCTGTTTGATTTCAAAAACACCACATTCTTCCCACTTAATCACATAGCCTCTTTGCTTCTCTCTTACTTCTCTTTCCTTTGTCAAAACATCAAATATGGAATTCATGTAAAAGCTGAATATTAGTGTGTTTATTTTTTTTCTATTTCATAATCATGCAAAGTATTCTTTAATTGGGAAAATATAACATATGAATGGATATCACCTTTAGAGTAAGTGTGTATGTATGTATATTCTAAACTTGGTAAGCTTGGGTGTTGTAAATAGAACTTGGCTACTGTTAGATAACTGGTGAAATTAAGATTCTTGACTTGAAAATTGAGGAGCAGTATCCATGGTGATCCCACAAATGTGCCAACACCTGGCAAAGCTCATTCGGAAACATCTTGTCAGCTTCCTTTAGAGACGCATATAAAAAAGAGGAACAGGATAATGAAAAATCCATTGGAAAGAAACACATGAGTAATAGAAAATTAAGAAAATAAAGTAAACACATTTGCTCCCCATGTGCAGGTCATTGTGGAAGCAAAGATGAACAAAATATGATCTTTGCCTTAATATCTCTATAAGGAGAGATCAGGATGTACAGAAATAACAATACACATTTTTTTTTCCTGTGTTGTTTTTTTAAAAAAAAATTTTTTTTAAATTCACAATACAAATAATCTAAAGACTGTTCTATACATCTGTGTCTCTTTTGCTGTCTTGTATACAGGGTTATCATTTGCATCTTTCTAAATTCCATATATATGCGTTAGTATTTTGTATTGGTGTTTTTCTTTCTGGCTTACTTCACTCTGTATGATAGGCTCCAGTTTCATCCACCTCATTAGAACTGATTCAAATTCATTCTTTTTAATGGCTGAGTAATACTCCATTGTGTATATGTATCAAAGCTTTCTTATCCATTTGTCTGCAGATGGACATCTAGGATGCTTCCATGTCCTGGCTACTATAAACAGTGCTGCAATGAACATTGGAGTACATGTGTCTCTTTCAATTCTGGTTTCCTCAGTGTGTACACCCAGGAGTGCGATTGCTGGATCATATGGCAGTTCTCTTTCCAGTTTTTTGAGGAATCTCCACACTATTCTCCATAGTGGCTGTACTAGTTTGCATTCCCACCAACAGTGTAAGAGGGTTCCCTTCTCTCCACACCCTCTCCAGCATTTATTGCATGTAGATTTTTGGATAGCAGCCATTCTGACTGGTGTGAAATGGTATCTCATTGTGGTTTTGATTTGCATTTCTCTGATGATGAGGGATGTTGAGCATTTTTTCATGTGTTTGTTAGCCATCTTTATGTCTTCTTTGAAGAAATGTCTGTTTAGTTCTTTGGCCCATGTTTTGACTGGGTCATTTATTTTTCTGGAATTGAGCTGCAGGAGCTGCTTGTATATTTTGGAGATTAATCCTTTATCAGTTGCTTCATTTGCTATGATTTTCTCCTATTCTGAAGGCTGTCTTTTCACCTTGCTTATAGTTTCCTTTGCTGTGCAGAAGCTTTTGATTTTAATTAGGTCCCATTTGTTTATTTTCGCTTTTATTTCCAATATTCTGGGAGGTGGGTCTTGGAGGATCCTGCTGTGATTTATGTCGGAGAGTGTTTTGCCTATGTTCTCCTCTAGGAGTTTTATAGAATCTGGTCTTACATTTAGCTCTCTAATCCATATTGAGTTTATTTTGGTGTATGGTGTTAAGAAGTGTTCTAGTTTCATTCTTTTACAAGTAGCTGACCAGTTTTCCCAGTGCCACTTGTTAAAGAGACTGTCCTTTCTCCATTTTATATTCTTGCCTCCTTTGTCAAAGATAAGGTGTCCATAGGTGCGTGGATTTATCTCTGGGCTTTCTATTTTGTTCCATTGATCTATATTTCTGTCTTTATGCCAGTACCATACTGTCTTGATGACTGTGGCTTTGTAGTAGAGCCTGAAGTCTGGCAGGTTAATTCCCACAGTTCCATTCTTCTTCCTCAAGATTGCTTTGGCTATTCGAGGTTTTTTGTATTTCCATACAAATTGTGAGATTATATGTTCTAGTTCTGTGAAAAATATCGTTGGTAGTTTGATAGGGATTGCATTGAATGTATAAATTACTTTGGGTAGTATACTCAATATTTATTCTTCCAATCCACGAACACAGTATATTTCTCCATCTATTAGTGTCCTCTTTGATTACTTTCAGTAGTGTTTTATAGTTTTCTATGTACAAGTCTTTTGTTTCCTTAGGTAGATATATTCCTAAGTATTTAATTCTTTTCATTGCAACAGTGAATGGAATAGTTTCCTTAATTTCTCTTTCTATTTTCTCATTATTAGTGTATAGGAATGCAAGGGATTTCTGTGTGTTGATTTTATATCCTGCAACTTTACTGTAATCATTGATTAGCTCTAGTAGCTTTCTGGTAGAGTCTTTAGGGTTTTCTGTGTAGAGGATCATGTCATCAGTGAACAGTGAAAGTTTTACTTCTTCTTTTCCAATTTGTATTCCTTTTATGTCTTTTTCTGCTCTGATTGCTGTAGCCAAAACTTCCAGAACTATGTTGAATAGTAGTGGTGAGAGTGGGCACCCTTGTCTTGTTCCTGACTTTAGGGGAAATGCTTTCAGTTTTTCACCATTGAGGATAATGTTTGCTGTGGGTTTGTCATATATAGTTTTTATTATGTTGAGGTATGTCCCTTCTATTCCCACTTTCTGGAGGGTTTTTATCATAAATGGATGTTGAATTTTGTCAAAGGCTTTCTCTGCATCTATTGAGGTAATCATATGAATTTTATTTTTCAGTTTGTTAATGTGGTGTATTACATTGATTGATTTGCAGATATTGAAGAATCCTTGCATTCCTGGGATAAAGCCCACTTGGTCATGATGTATGATCTTCTTAATGTGTTGTTGGATTCTGATTGCTAAAATTTTGTTAAGGATTTTTGCATCTGTGTTCATCAGTGATATTGGCCTGTAGTTTTCTTTTTTTGTGGGGTCTTTACCAGGTTTTGGGATTAGGGTGATGGTGGCCTCATAGAATGAGTTTGGAAGTTTCCCTTCCTCAGCAATTTTCTGGAAGAGTTTGAGTAGAATAGGTGTTAGCTCTTCTCTAAATTTTTGGTAGAATTCAGCTGTGAAGCCGTCTGGACCTGGGCTTTTGTTTGCTGGAAGATTTCTGACTACAGTCTCTAGTTCCGTGCTTGTGATGGGTCTGTTAAGATTTTCTATTTCTTCCTGGTTCAGTTTTGGAAAGTTGTACTTTTCTAGGAATTTGTCCATTTCTTCCAGGTTATTCATTTTATTGCCATATAATTGTTGATAGTATTCTCTACTAATCCTTTGTATTTCTGTGTTGTCGGTTGTGATCTCTCCATTTTCATTTCTAATTTTATTGATTTGGTTCTTCTCCCTTTGTTTCTTGATGAGTCTGGCTAGTGGTTTGTCAATTTTATTTACCTTCTCAAAGAACCAGCTTTTGGCTTTGTTGATTTTTGCTACGGTCTCTTTCATTTCTTTTGCATTTATCTCTGCCCTAATTTTTACGATTTCTTTCCTTCTACTAACCCTGGGGTTCTTCATTTCTTCCTTTTCTAGTTGCTTTAGATGTAGAGTTAGGTTATTTAGTTGATCTTTTTCTTGTTTCTTGAGGTGTGCCTGTATTGCTATGAACTTCCCCCTTAGCACTGCTTTTACAGTGTCCCAGAGGTTTTGGGTTGTTGTGTTTTCATTTTCATTCATTTCTATGCATATTTTGATGTCTCTTTTGATTTCTTCTATGATTTGTTCATTATTCAGCAGCATGTTGTTCAGCCTCCATATGTTGGAATTTTTAATAGTTTTTCTCCCGTAATTGAGATATAATCTTTTTGCATTGTGGTCAGAAAAGATGCTTGGAATGATTTCAGTTTTTTTGAATTTACCAAGGCTAGATTTATGGCCCAGGATGTGATCTATCCTGGAAAAGGTTCCGTGTGCGCTTGAAAAAAAGGTGAAATTCATTGTTTTGGGGTGAAATGTCCTATAGATATCTATTAGGTCTAACTGGTCTATTGTATCATTTAAAGTTTGTGTTTCCTTGTTAATTTTCTGTTTAGTTGATCTATCCATAGATGTAAGTGGGGTATTAAAATCTTCTACTATTATTGCATTGTTGTTAATTTCCCCTTTCATACTTATTAGTAATTGTCTTACATATTGCGGTGCTCCTATGTTGGATGCATAAATATTTATAATTGTTATATCTTCATCTTGGATTGATCCTTTGATCATTATGTAGTTTCCTTCTTTGTCTCTTTTCACAGCCTTTGTTTTAAAGTCTATTTTATCTGATATGAGTATTGCTACTCCTGCTTTCTTTTGGTCTTTATTTGCATGGAATATCTTTTTCCAGCCCTTCACTTTCAGTCTGTATGTGTCCCTTGTTTTGAGGTGGGTCTCTTGTAGACAACATATATGGGGGTCTTGTTTTTGTATCCATTCAGCCAGCCTTTGTCTTTTGGTTGAGGCATTCAACCCATTTACGTTTAAGGTAATTATTGATAAGTACGATCCTGTAGCCATTTTCTTTATTGCTTTGGGTTTGAGTTTATACACCCTTTCTGTGTTTCTTGTCTAGAGAAGATCCTTTAGCATTTGTTGGAGAGCTGGTTTGGTGATGCTGAATTCCCTCAGCTTTTGCTTGTCTGTAAAGCTTTTGATTTCTCCTTCATATTTGAATGAGATCCTTGCTGGGTACAGTCATCTGGGTTGTAGGTTATTTTCTTTCATCACTTTAAGTATGTCTTGCCATTCCCTCCTGGCCTGAAGAGTTTCTGTTGAAAGATCAGCTGTTATCCTTATGGGAATCCCCTTGTGTGTTATTTGCTGCTTTTCCCTTGCTGCTTTTAATATTTGTTCTTTGTGTTTGATCTTTGTTAATTTGATTAATATGTGTCTTGGAGTATTTCGTCTTGGATGATTTGGGAGAATGGCATTGAAACATGTATATTATCATATGTGAAAAGAATCGCCAGTTCAGGGTCGATGCATGTTACAGGATGCTCGGGGCTGGTGTGCAGGGATGACCCAGAGGGAGGATAAAGGGAGGAGGGAGGTGGGAGGGAGGTTCAGGAGGGGGAACTCATGTACACCCGGGGCGGATTCATGTCAATGTATGGCAAAACCAACCAATATAATATTGTAAAATAATTAACCTCAAATAAAAAATAAATAAATAAAGAAGAAAAAAAAAACAGAAAATGAAAGCAATATTGTAACAAACTCAATAAAAACTAAAAAAGTGGTCCAGTCAAAAAAAAAATAAATAAATTCACAATACACATTAAAAGTGGTGAGTTTTGTCAATTAAAATGTGAAGTGATAAGGTGTATTGAGGGGAAGAATTTGGATTAGGGCTTGAATGAATGGCAGTATTTCTGAGGGGCATTGATAGTTAAGGGCAGTTAGAAATAAGGTGTTTAACTGCCCTGAGGTGGAGGTCAGTGAGTCAGGAATGTCACATGATATGACTGCTCTCAGACCACCACCCCATCCACTGACTGGCATGTTTCAGAGCTTGGAGTAATTTAGTCTGTATGCACCATTGACCTTCATATAGATAATTCAAAAGGATATATTTCAGTTATTATTCCATCTGATATGTCAGATGAAATTGGGGCTGTTAATCACTTCCCGCAACTAGAAAGGCTTCCTTCCTTCGGTTGCTTTTACTGCTTAACATCTGAAAATTGTTATCTGTAGAGCTGCCCTCAAATTATATGCCCATCACATGTCTTCCCTGAGCTCCCAATGTCACCACTAATAGCTTCAACAGGCAAATAAAAATAGTCATACCTGAAAGAGAAGTTTCCCTCCCTCCTCCATTGTAAGTCTGGGACCATTTTGGTCTTCTCTCTCAAAGCAAACTACATTATCATCCAACTAGTCACTAAGATCAGAAATTCAGGAGTCATCCTCAATACCTGTCTCTTTTGAACACCACCAGATCCAATGCATCCAGACTCAGGGTGACATTTTTTCCAAGTCTCTCTCAAATTCTTACCTTCTCTCTCCCTCCTTCACTATTCCTTAGGCACTATTCCAAGACTGGCTTGTCTTGCCGTTTAGAACCTACACTGCCTTTTTCTGCCTTGAAGATTTTGCATGTACAGTATGTATCATTTGGCATTTTCTATCCTACCCACCCCACACACACAAACCATTTATTTTCAGACCAAATCTCAAATACAACTTTGCTGACAATGATGTTGATAATTCTCACAGATTAGATATTTTATCTCCAGTAGATCTTCTCATAACTCCCACAGTTTTCCTTTGTATTAATTATTACAACTGTACTATACAGGTCAAAGGGATAAACTTATCTATCTGATTTGAACTGCTATATTTTGTTTTCCAAATTTTTATTAAAATAATTCCAGGTATATTTGGTTTACATTACTAATACAGACCTACTGAATTTTCCCTTAGAAAATGTCTCCAAGCCGTCTTCAAATAGTGATTTGCGTGGAAAATCTTACCGTGCTAAATATTAGAAGTTACAGAATATGATAGACTTAATTCTGGCATTTGTTTCTAGTTACTATATATATATACACATATACAGGTATAAGATATTTTATAATTCTATGGCAAGTGTATCACTGAGATATTTTTCCAAGCCAGAGAGAAAAAGAGACAGAAAGGAAGAGAGTCTAAGAGAGAGAGACAGAATGAATGGAGTAGAGGGAAGAAGAGAGAAGAAGAAGAAACAGCTGGACTCAAATGGAAAACAACTGTTTCCCACATGTAGTTTAACAAATAAATATTTCGTAAGGTCTTAAAATGTGCCCTGATTTTATTAAGCACAATATAAGGCACATTTCATTACTTGGTCCTTAAAATTAATTTCTTTAAGTATAAATCTAGCAAAAATCAGGAGGACTTATGACAGGACACCTGTCATGAGCAGGTGGATTTGTTGTTTTCTGATTGTGAATAAATAACTGCTTGCCTACAGAGCTCTATGTTAGAAGATATGTCCGTGACTACATCAGTGTTCCACACTGACCTCCGGATTGGGCAGCTAGAGGTATGTCAGACAGGTCACTGACTCTGGAACAGAGTATCTGGTAAACAGTAAAGCCTGTCTTCCAGTAGACTGATGGAAGTCGTGAAATCCCCACATGTGACCTGCTTTATGATGCTCGAATTCAACCTTGGTACAGATTATAGGAGATACTACAATGCCAGTGGCTTTTCATTGGGCTCCAAGATCCCCTTGCACTGTCTGGTTCTGGTCGAGTATTTACTATGTCTTTATGAAGCAAAATGAAAGGGGCTTAACTCTCCCAATATGAAGGAGAATTTATCCCATGCTTCTTTAACTGCATTATGGGATGCTCAAATTAAGCATTCTTAACCTTTTTTAAAGCACCTATTTATTAGAAATGCTCTGGTCAAGTAGGAAATAAGGGGCTTTCATCTTCCTTTCCTCCATCTTCTTGTTCTGGAGATAAGACACACCTAACTCAGCAGTCTTGCAGACCTTTTGATGCAGGAATGCGTGCATCGGTGCAGGTGGCCCTATGAGAGAACCGTGGGAAGACTGCTGCACTAGCTGTGAACAAGGACAACTGTACGAGGCAAATGCTGAAATCACATCCCTGACTAATTTTAGGCTTTACTAAACTCATGAAAGAAACAGTGGCAATGTTCTTTGCTTCTCATTATATCAACTGCTTTCCTTTAACAAGGATGGCAAAGGATCACCTTTCCCTTTGTATGGACCTGGAAGATTCAAAAGGGATCCTGCCCTGTCTGACAGGTTACAGATTACAGATTCTAACAAAAAGCCAGCCCAGATCTCTTGATGCCAGTTCAGAAAAAGCAAAAGCAATTGTGAGGCACCGAAAAAGATACTGCTGTTCACAATATGAGATTTATATGAGGAGTTAGAGCAAATATCTCAGTCTGAAACAAAGTTAGTCTGAGAGATCATTACTGATATGCTATAGAACATGAAAACCAGAATCAGTTCAGTTCAGTCGCTCAGTCGTGTCAGACTCTTTGCGACCCCATGAACCGCAGCACGCCAGGTTTCCCTGTCCTTCACCAACTCCCAGAGTTTACCCAAACTCATGTCCATTGAGTCAGTGATGCCATCTAACCATCTCATCCTCTGTCGTCCCCATCTCCTCCTGCCTTCAATCTTTCCCAACATCAGGGTCTTAGCCAGAGTTATTTTCTAAAGTGCAATGGAAACAGTTGATACCATATTGGATGCAAAGTAGAAGATATCAGTAAGAAATTTTCAAAAAGCTTATGAAAAAGAAAAAAGAGGTGAAAGTAATAGAAGAAAAATTATGACACAGATCCAAAGAATGAGGTATGCATATATTAGAAGGTACAGCAATGACCCTGGTGGCTCAGTGGTAAAGAATTTGTCTGCCTATGCAGGTGACACAAGAGACACGATACAATCTTTGGGTCAGGAGATTCCCCTGCAGAAAGGAATGACTACCCAATCCAGTGCTCTTGCTGGGAAAACACATGGACAGAGGAGCATGGAGGGCTACAGTCTATGGGATCACAAAGAGTTGGACACAACTTAGCGGTTGAACAGCAACAGCAATGAAGAAGAGTGGACAAAGTGGCAGTTTCCATTTAAGACACAAAAGAAAATGACTGCTCTGAGTTGAAAAAACATTTTAGTATTTAGATTTATGTGGTTTGTAATGTAAACAAAACCCCGGAACTTAACATACTTTGTGAAGTTTTAGAATTTTAAAGGTGAATTTACAGTCCCACAGTATCCACACTGGGTGACTATCTACAAAGCAAATAAATAAATAAAACTAGCAATCACTCTACAGCAACAAGTACTAAAATGTTGGTAGAACAGTACTGTCACCATTTTGAGATGATGTTAATTTGATGCTAGAAGTATATAACTACATGGATAGCTTTCTGTTCTTTATTTTTGCTTACTTTTGCCTTCTTGATCTGTTAACATATATGTTCAAGTTCTTAGACTTTTAAGAATTCTTTTATGTATTTTTGTGTGTCCAATACTCAGGTTTTTTGTTTTTTTTTCATAGCAGATATACTGAGGTATATTTTCCATACAATAAAATTCAGCTATTTTAAGTGTACATTTTGTTGAGTTTTGGTGAACTAGTGCCTTTTGCTGACACTGGGTGGTCCTCTCACCTAATGCTGATGTTCTGTATTCCAGCAGAGTCACGGGAGGGAGAGCTTGAAGTGAACGTTAGGAGTTTTCAGTTGTCTCACTCTGGTTCTCTGTCCTCAGCAAAATAACAAGAGTAACTGTACCATTTGCAGGAGTACAGCCGCTGAGGATGGATCCAGCGTGCTGCAGTGAGGTGAACAGCACCAATAACAACCATAATGTATACACAATCCGGCAAGTGATGGTGTGTGTGTGTGTGTGTGATAAAGAAAGAGAGAGAGAGAACCAGAGAGGGATTTTACCAATTGTCTTACTGAAATTCGTCTCTCATGAGTTAAAAATGTGTTTTGGAACTTTACATATACTATTCTTAGATTAATTATAACTTGTATCAGTGATCTTAACAGCCACTCTGTTTGTCATTGTTAAAAAAAAAAAAGGGATCACAAGCTTGTGATTTTGCTACAATTTGAACAAATTAAACTGTCTCAGTTCAGTTCAGTTCAGTTCAGTCGCTCAGTCATGTCCGACTCTTTGCGACCCCATGAATAACAGCACGCCAGGCCTCCCTGTCCATCACCAACTCCCGGAGTTCACTCAAACTCATGCCCATCAAGTCGGTGATGCCATTCAGCCATCTCATTCTCTGTCGTTCCTGTCTCCTCCCACCCCCAATCCCTCCCAGCATCAGACTCTTTTCCAGTGAGTCAACTTTTCGCATGAGGTGGCCAAAGTATTGGAGTTTCAGCTTTAGCATCAGTCTTTCCAGTGAACACCCAGGATTGATCTCCTTTAGCATGGACTGGTTGGATCTCTTTGTAGTCCAAGGGACTCTCAAAAGTCTTCTCCAACACCACAGTTCAAAAGCATCAATTCTTCGGTGATCAGCTTTCTTCACAGTCCAACTCTCACATCCATACATGACCACTGGAAAAACCATAGCCTTGACTGTCTAGGGAATTCTAAAGGAGATCAATCCTGGGTGTTCATTGGAAGGACTGATGCTAAAGCTGAAACTCCAATACTTTGGCCACCTCATGCGAAGAGTTGACTCACTGGAAAAGACTCTGATTCTGGGAAGGATTAGGGGCGGGAGGAGAAGGGGACGACAGAGAATGAGATGGTTGGATGGCATCACTGACTCAATGGACTTGAGTTTGAGTGAACTCCGGGAGTTGGTGATGGACAGGGAGGCCTGGTGTGCTGTGATTCATAGGGTCGCAAAGAGTCGGACATGACTGAGCAACTGAACTGAACTGAGGGAATTCCCTAGGAATCTAGCAGTTGGGATTCCTTGTTTCCAATCCAGGAGGCACAGGTTCCATCCCTTGTTGGGAAATTAAGATCCTGCAAGTTGCTGGATGCAGCCAAAAAATTTAAAAAAAAGTCTAAACTCAAAACACTTTGATTGCAACCTTGCGAGACCTTAAGCAGAGGACTCAGCTAAGACAAGCCTGGACACTTGTGCAGTAATAAATGTATGGTGCTTTAAGATATGGAGTTTGTGGTAGTTTATTACTAAGCAATAGATAATTAATACAGTGGACATCATATTTCATTCCTGTGTTTAGTGAAGATGTTGCTTTTTTGTTTGTTTGTGCGTGCTCAATCATGTTCAACTCTTTGCAACCTCATGGATGGCAGCCCACCAGTCTCCTCTGTCCATGAAATTTTCTAGGCAGGGATACTGGAGTGGGTTGCCATTTCCTACTCCAGGGGATTTTCCTGATCCAGGAATTGAACCTATGTCTCCTGCCTCTCCTGCACTTGGAGGTGGATTCTTAACCACTGAGCCACCTGGGAAGTCCCAGAAAAGTCCCTATCGTTCTCCTAATAAGAAGAGTAATAGATTTAGACTGACGTTATGTCAAACAAGGTATAACAGAGAAGAGAAAGGATACATTTTCAAAAATTGAAATAAAAAAGAAAATGAAAAGTAAAAAGCAAATTGGAAAACAAACCCCCAAGATATAATGTTAATGAAAGAAAGACAGATGCTTAGGATAGAGATGGACTCTTCTATCACTTCCATTCTTCCTGCTTTGTTTCTGAATTAACTCAGAGGGTTCTGAGAGCCTTTACCAACAGGGAATCTATAATTTCACTGAAACTATATTTTGTGGATTTTTTTTTTTTTTTGGTTTTGTTTTCAGGTGGGAAGTGGAAATACGTTGACTTACTACAGATACATGCTTAAAGGACATGCTGACATCTTTTAGATGTTACCCCCATTGTTTACTGTGAAAGATCATGAAGTTATTTCTCCTTTAGAATTTCAGGTCATGGGCCATCTTTTTGCTGAAGCTTTGGACCTCAGAGTTCTACTCCATGTTTTAATATTTTTAAAAATTTTGAGTAGAGTGTAAATGGACGTTACTTATTTTTTCACCTGCTATTTGCTTAAAATATCTCTAATTTATTAAAAGAAAAATCAGAAAACAGTATATTTATGGTGCCTCATGAATGATCAGTTATATTTTAAATCAGTTTCAGCATAAAGACTAAATTAATCTAGGTGATAAGGAAAATCCCTTTCAATTTGAGAATTTTGTGATATCATATGTTAAAAAATCATTTTAAGTTTAGCTCAAATAAATGGTTTAAGGCAATGTTTTTTAACTTTTTGTGTTATTTTAAAAAATTTATTGTGAAGATTGGTTTTCTTTGAGACTATTAACTACAGATAGGTTCACCCGAATAAGGGAAAAAAATTTTAAATGTTACAAATTAGAACCCAGTCAACAGCTTTATTTTTAATGTAGTAACGATGAACAAGATTAGGCCTCGCTTGGTTATTTGACATCACAAATGCTACTGTGACACCTAGTGGTTCATTCTGATATTTTCCTAAAAGAAATCTGGTCTTCCCTAAATGTAAGACCAGAAACTATAAAACTCCTAGAGGAGAACATAGGCAAAACACTCTCCGACATAAATCACAGCAGGATCCTCCAAGACCCACCTCCCAGAATATTGGAAATAAAAGCAAAAATAAACAAATGGGACCTAATTAAAATCAAAAGCTTCTGCACAGCAAAGGAAACTATAAGCAAGGTGAAAAGACAGCCTTCAGAATGGGAGAAGATAATAGCAAATGAAGCAACTGATAAAGGATTAATCTCCAAAATATACAAGCAGCTCCTGCAGCTCAATTCCAGAAAAATAAACGACCCAGTCAAAAAAGGGGCCAAAGAACTAAACAGACATTTCTCCAAAGAAGACATACAGATGGCTAACAAACACATGAAAAGATGCTCAACATCCCTCATCATCAGAGAAATGCAAATCAAAACCACAATAGGTACCATTTCACGCCAGTCAGAATGGCTGCTATCCAAAAGTCTACATGCAATAAATGCTGGAGAGGGTGTGGAGAAAAGGGAACCCTCTTACACTGTTGGTGGGAATGTAAACTAGTACAGCCACTATGGAGAACAGTGTGGAGATTCCTCAAAAAACTGGAAATAGAACTGCCATTTGACCCAGCAATTGCACTCCTGGGTATACACACTGAGAAAACCAGAATTGAAAGAGACACATGTACTCCAATGTTCATTGCAGCACTGTTTATTATAGCCAGGACATGGAAGGAACCTAGATGTCCATCTGCAGATGAATGGATAAGAAAGCTGTGGTACATTTACACAATGGAGTATTACTCAGCCATTAAAAAGAATACATTTGAATCAGTTCTAATGAGGTGGATGAAACTGGAGCCTATTATACAGAGTGAAGTAAGCCAGAAAGAAAAACACCAATACAGTATATTAACGTGTATATATGGAATTTAGAAAGATGATAACGATAACCCTGTATATGAGACAGCAGAAGAGACACAGATGTATAGAACAGTCTTTTGGACTCTGTGGGAGAGGACGAGGGTGGGATGATTTGGGAGAATGGCATTGAAACATGTATATTATCATATGTGAAATGAATCGCCAGTCCAAGTACAATGCATGATACAGGATGCTCGGGGCTGGTGTACGGGGATGATCCAGAGGGATGGGATGGGGAGGGAGGTGGGAGGGGGGTTCAAGATGGGGAACATATGTACACCTGGGGCAGATCCATGTCAATGTATGGTAAAACCAATACAATAATGTAAAGTAATTAGACTCCAATTAAAATAAATAAAAAAATTTTTTTAAGTCTTTGTAAAATAATATATGAAATATGTACTATTTAAAGTACAAGATATCTACTTTATTCATATTTAGGAAAAATGATTCTGGGAATGATTCAATTTATATTTTCTGTGTTGTATCTTGGTAAGAACAAGCTGGAATAAGCACAAGCTGGAATCAAGATTGCCGGGAGAAATATCAATAACCTCAGATATGCAGATGATACCACCCTTATGGCAGAAAGCGAAGAGGAACACAAAAGCCTCTTGATGAAAGTGAAAGAGGAGAGTGAAAAGGTTGGCTTGAAGCTCAACATTCAGAAAACAAAGGTCATGGCATCTGGTCCCATCACTTCATAGGAAATAGATGGAAAAACAGTGGAAACAGTGTCAGACTTTATTTTTTGGGCTCCAAAATCACTGCGGATGCTGATTGCAGCCATGAAATTAAAAGACACTTACTCCTTGGAAGGAAAGTTATGACCAACCTAGATAGCATATTAAAAAGCAGAGGCATTACTTTGCCAACCAAGGTCCGTCTAGTCAAGGCTATGGTTTTTCCAGTGGTCATGTCTGGATGTGAGAGTTGGACTGTGAAGAAAGCTAATTGCTGAAGAATTGATTCTTTTGAACTGTGGTGCTGAAGAAGACTCTTGAGAGTCCCTTGGACTGCACGGAGATCCAACCAGTCCATTCTAAAGGAGATCAATCCTGGGTGTTCATTGGAACACCAATACTTTGGCCACCTCATGCGATGAGTTGACTCACTGGAAAAGACTCTGATGCTGGGAAGGATTGGGGGCGGGTGGAGAAGGGGACAACAGAGAATGAGATGGCTGGATGGCATCACTGACTCGATGGACATGAGTTTGAGTGAACTCCGGGAATTGGTGATAGACAGGGAGGCCTGGCGTGCTGTGATTCATGGTGTCGCAAAGAGTCAGACACGACTGAGCGACTGAACCGAACTGAACTGAACTGAAGAACACAGTATCTAAAATATTTTTATTGAACATCATCACACTGGTACAATTTAAAATTCTTAGCTCAAATGTTCCTTTACAAGATGCCTCTTGCAAACTATTCGTACTTGAAAGATTAAAATAGAAACTCTCATATTATTAAAAAATAACTTTTAGACAATGATAAAATCATTTCCTCTAAAGACACAAAAATTAACAAGTGTTAATTTGATTTAACCTAATGATGAAACTTCCAGCACAAGCTGGAATCAAGATTGCTGGGAGAAATATCAATAGCCTCAGATATGCAGATGACACTACCTTTATGGCAGAAAGTGAAGAGGAACTCAAAAGCCTCTTGATGAAAGTGAAAGAGGAGAGTGAAAAGGTTGGCTTGAAGCTCAACATTCAGAAAACAAAGATTATGGCATCTGGTCCCATCAATTCATGGGAAATAGATGGGAAAACGGTGGAAACAGAGTCAGACTTTATTTTTTTGGGCTCCAAAATTACTGCAGATGCTGATTGCAGCTATGAAATTAAAAGACGCTTACTCCTTGGAAGGAAAGTTATGACCAACCTTGATAGTACATTAAAAAGCAGAGACATTACTTTGCCAACAAAGGTCCATCTAGTCAAGGCTATGGTTTTTCCCATGGTCATGTATGGATGTGAGAGTTGGACTGTGAAGAAAGCTGATCGCCGAAGAATTGATGCTTTTGAACTGTGGTGTTGGAGAAGACTCTTGAGAGTCCCTTGTACTGCAAGGAGATCCAACCAGTCCATTCTAAAGGAGATTGATCCTGAGTGTTCATTGGAAGGACTGATGCTGAAGCTGAAACTGCAATACTTTGGCCACCTCATGCGAAGAGTTGACTCACTGGAAAAAACTCTGATGCTGGGAAACGTTGGGGGCGGGAGGAGAAGGGGATGACAGAGAATGAGATGGCTGGATGGCATCACCGACTCGATGGACATGAGTTTGAATGAACTCCGGGAGTTGGTGATGGACAGGGAGGCCTGGCGTGCTGTGATTCATGGGGTCGCGGAGAGTCGGACATGACTGAGCGACTGAACTGAACTGAATGATGAAACTGTTGAGATGTAACAACTAGTTACAAGGGAAAAGTGGAAAAATGACACATTTATAGTTAAATGACTGTGCAAATGGAGGTTAAAGTAGCTTCTTCTTAAAAGTAGCTTCTTCTTAAAAGTAGCTTCTTCTATAGTGGAGTAAGGAAGTCAGTAGATCTTTCATACAGAATTTGCATGACTACAGATAATAACCATCTTGCATTGCTAACAGCTATCTGTAATTTACAGAGCAAAGAATAGCCTTCATAGAACCAGATCTGATAATCATTATATAAGAGAGCTATAGATATTTTGTCTTGTTTAATATAGATATTAAACAAGTTCTGTCTCTACTTTGCCTATTTCCATATTTATAGGACTATTGCAATACGTATTGCTTCATAATATAGGTTCATAATTTGAAATGAGAGTAAGTAACGAGGCACAAATAACAAGTACTGTCAGGCCTCCGTATCTACGGGTTCTGCATCTCCATCTATACATGAAACCAATCTGGGCCTACTTCAAACCAACTTAAAGTCTCTGGAGGTGGAATCTGGACATTGATACTTTTAAAAACTTACCCAGATGATTTTAAGGTGCATCCAGTGTTGAGAACCATTCCTTTGACAGCTATCAGATAGCTTAGTTATGATCCTTACAGACTGTAGTCCAATCTCATTAGAAAAATTGTCCTTATTATGAGATGTGGGATGTGGCTTGGTGTTTTAGATATTCAAATTATTAGAATCCATACTCCTTAAGGAAACTCCTGACTATCATTTAATTTGTCGCGTACCATGCCTGTAGTTAATAAAACACTTTGATACTGTAGTATGAAAACAAATTTAGTCCTCTTTGAGAACATTTCAATCTGAGATTAACAAACTGACGTTTATTCTTTCACATGAATCCCATGAACTTGATTACTACAAAGACGACTTGGGGTGGAGCCCAAAAGGCCTCACTTCTCAGGTGGTGACATCCCTACATGACCCTGTACCTCTGTATATTGCTTTCTGTACTACCTTGTTGTGGTTTATTATGGTTAAGAAACAAAATGTTTGTAAAGTAAAATCAAGTACTTTTCACCAGTGCTTCATAAACAGTTAAGTGCTACTATTTTCAGCCTTCTATTTCCATAAACAGTACCTTTTACTGGAGGGCTTCTCCCTAATTCAAATGTTTTCATTTCACTGTTATCAATTCTCCAGGATACACTCTATGTCTCTGCTCTCAGAGTAGGCTCTCCCAGGCAATACTCCTCAGTTTAAGCCTTTCCCATTTGCTTCTCTAACTTGGCTTCCAAATTTTTTATTTGATTTCCCAAATGAACAGAGCCGTGAACCAACTGTGAATATCTATCTATTAATTGATAGACAGACATAGAAGAGTATTACATATCATGCCTTTGCCCCTTCAAAATAAAGTTCATTGTAAAGTTTTCTTTTTAAACTTGAATCTTCTGTCCTTTTGAGTCTTCCTTTATTACCTATTTGTTTAAGTTTCCAAGGTTGACTAAAATCACTTTTTTTAAAAAAATGTGGTAAAATAGCATGACATCTACCAGAATCTTGTGATTCCTCACAAAGAAAAAAATGTATTTGTACTTGTACTCATGGGCTCCCCTGGTGGCTCAGTGGTAAAGAATCTACCTGCCAATGCAGGAGATACAGGTTTGACTCCTGGGTCAGGAAGATCCCTTGGAGGAGGAAATGGCAAACCACTTCAGTATTCTTACCTAGGAAATCTCATGGACAGAGGTGCCTGCTAGGCTACAGTCCATGGGGTCGAAAAGAGTTGGACATGACCAAACAGCAACAACAACTTGTATTCATATCTGTGTGTGGGTATTCTTTTTTAACTACACAAACGGATTACATTTATTATGAGTTTTTTATACTATTTTTCTAATTCTAAAATTTATTTATATAGCTTGATAATATAAGATAGTTGAGTATATCTTTTTATGAGTGTTCCCCCCGCCCACATAGGATAAATAAACCTGAGATTACAAATGTGCAGCAAATGAGCCATAATGTATAAATTTTAGTGGAAATTATTGTAGCCTATTTCTGCTTCATTGACTATGCCAAAGTCTTTGACTGTGTGGATCACAATAAACTGTGGAAAATTCTGAAAGAGACGGGAATACCAGACCACCTGACCTGCCTCTTGAGAAACCTGTATGCAGGTCAGGAAGCAACAGTTAGAACTGGACATGGGACAACAGACTGGTTCCAAATAGGAAAAGGAGTACATCAAGGTTGTATATTGTCACCCTGCTTATTTAACTTATATGCAGAGTACATCATGAGGAATGCTGGGCTGGAAGAAGCACAAGCTGGAATCAAGATTGCCGGGAGAAATATCAATAACCTCAGATATGCAGATGACACCACCCTTATGGCAGAAAGTGAAGAGGAACTCAAAAGCCTCTTGATGAAAGTGAAAGAGGAGAGTGAAAAGGTTGGCTTGAAGCTCAACATTCAGAAAACAAAGATCATGGCATCTGGTCCCATCACTTCATGGGAAATAGATGGGGAAACAGTGGAAATGGTGTCAGACTTTATTTTTGGGGCTCCAAAATCACTGCGGATGCTGATTGCAGCCTTGAAATTAAAAGACGCTTACTCCTTGGAAGGAAAGTTATGACCAACCTAGATAGCATATTAAAAAGCAGAGACATTACTTTGCCAACCAAGGTCCGTCTAGTCAAGGCTATGGTTTTTCCAGTGGTCATGTCTGGATGTGACAGTTGGACTGTGAAGAAAGCTGATCGCTGAAGAATTGATGCTTTTGAACTGTGGTGCTGGAGAAGACTCTTGAGAGTCCCTTGTACTGCAAGGAGATCCAACCAGTCCATTCTAAAGGAGATCAATCCTGGGTGTTCATTGGAAGGACTGATGCTAAAGCTGAAACTCCAATACTTTGGCCACCTCATGTGATGAGTTGACTCACTGGAAAAGACTCTGATGCTGGGAGGGATTGGGGGCAGGAGGAGACGGGAACGTCGGAGAATGAGATGGCTGGATGGCATCACCGACTCTGTGGACATGAGTTTGAATGAACTCCGTAGTTGGTGATGGACAGGGAGGCCTGGCGTGCTGTTATTCATGGGGTCGCAAAGAGTCGTACGTGACTGAGCGACTGAACTGAACTGATTGTAGCCATGTTATTTAGGAGATTTGATAAGAATTAACTGATTTAAATACTTATATTATGCAGATTATGGTCAATTCCATTATTTTGTTTTACTAGTGTTATCATACTATTTTTTAGATGTCTCTTAAAAGTTTCATGGTTACTTATTAAAGAAAAACAGCTTCATCTTGACTTAACAAGCTGTTTAGCTTTTAGCTAACCTCTCCAGGCTTAATTTTATTTGAAAAATGACCTACGAATTTCCTTCCATTTATGTGCATCTAATTCTTCAAATGTTATTGCACAAATATCAAAGAATATTTGGTTAAAATATATAAGATACAAAGAATAATGTTATGATGCAAACCTGCATCTACCATCCAGTCTGTAAAAATGTTTTACCATGTTCTTTAAAGTCTCCATGTGTCCCTAAATGTTCCCTTCCCTTTCTCTTTCTGCTCAGAGGAAATATTACTGTGAATTTAGAGATTATCACTCCCTTGTTTGTCTTCATGGTTTGGCTGCACATGTTTGTATGATCAAACATATGTTTATTTTAACATGCTTTAAATGTTATGTAGATGCATTTAAAGTGTATGTTTTCCCCTTAGTAATGGGTAATTTCCTTATTATAACCCAAGGGAAGCAGGCTTATATACATTTTGCTAATCAACCTTGGGTACCCTGTTAGACTTCCTAAATCAGGCCATGTTTTGCTTCACTGCTTAGGTGAGTAGAAACTGGAGCCTGATACACTTTTACTTGGTTGGTATTCTAAAATCATCTATTGCTTTCTACTTTAACTTAAGTTTTGGCCTTGATTAACCCTTATTTTCTTGTTAATTTCTCAAAGCACTTAACAATGTGTTTTCAACAGTTTATCCATATGTTTAGTAGTCGTTTGGATCAAAGACTATGTTAGGCAATTGACACAAAGTTAAATAATCATGGATCCTGATTTATAGAAGGCTGAATCCAGACTATGAGAAGACAGTCATGTAAACAATCAAAATATTTATCGACCTTCCATCTTCAGACACAGGCTTAAAGCAACAAAAATAATAAGAATTAGAACATAATGAGTTAGAGAACAGGAAAACAGTAGAGAAAAAAAACAAAATCAACAATACCCAAAGTTGATTCTTCAAAAAAAAAAAAAAACCACAAAACTGATAAACCTTTAGCTGGAGTGACCAAAAAAGGGGGGACAAGACTCAATGATTAGAATCAGGAATGAAAAAAGAGCTCAACCACTTTGGAAAACAGGTTGGCAGTTCATCAAAAGGTTAAACTTAGAGGTCACATGAATTCTAATCCTAGGTGCATATACTCAAGTGAAATAAAAACAGATATTCAAACAAACACTGGTGTATGAACATTCGTATCAGCACTCTTCACACTAGACCCAAAGTAGAAACAATTCAAATGTCGTCCATTAACTGAAATATGGAAAAGCAAAATGTGTCATAGCCATACAATGGAAGAATTTCTTAAGCAATAAAGAAGTGAAATTCTGATACATGCAACATCATGGATGAACCTTGAAAGCATTATGTTCAGTGATAGAATCCAGCCACTAAAGGACACATTTTAAAAATTCCATTTCTATGAAATGTCCAGAATAGGCAAACTTATGGAGACTGAAAGTAGAATAGTAGTTATCTAGCACTAGTTGGGAAGCTGTGGAAATAATGGGGTGACTGCAAAAGAATCTGAGATTTCCTTTTGGTGTGATTGAAATGTTCTAAAATTGTGGTGATGGTTGAACAACACTGTGAACATAGTAAACATCATTGAATAGTAAACTCTAAATGGGTGAATTGAATGGGATGTGAAATCTATCTCAATAAAGTTACTACTGAATGATGAAATCACCAAAGCTAGATTTCAAATTAAATACGTTTGTGGATACTTAACATCTGATCTCCGCAGACAAGGCAACTTGATCCACAGCTATCAGGTTAAAAAACACATTTTTAATAGAGGCAGGGGAATGCCAAGTGAATTTAGATGCTTTAGGGAATAATATCAGAGAGACCTTATTCCAAAATTCCACTGTGTTCTTTCAAAGTGTTTCAAAAAAGAAACACTTTTTTTCAAAGAAGAAAACTTCTCCAAAATTCCACAGTGTGTTCATCCACTGTGTAGTTCTGGTAACTCAGATAAACTTACTTCATATATTTGAAATTTAATTTTCTAATCTGTGAAATAAAAAATAATTTTTGCAAATATTTTATAAGTCAAATCAAAGACCTTTTTTAGCCTAGTGTCAGGGAGGTAACTTATTACTGTAGTTATTAATTTTATTGCTATATTTATCAAACTATTATAGGCCCTATTATAGAGACTATAGGGGTAAAAAAAACTTTTGGATATATTTTCATTCATATTCCCTCACACAAAATACAACTTTTTGGGAATTTACATCTCTTAAGTCCAACTTGATCACAGAGGAAACGCTAACAGCACTTCTGAACACAAAAGAAAAGGAAAGATGGATGTAAATATTTACTTTCTATTCACTGCCCATCCTTATGCATACATTTTTCTTTTTGAACCTTGCTCTCAAACAGAATCAGAGAACATTTAGGGCAGCCAACTGCTTTTCCAACCTAGCAACCACCCTGGGAAGCTCTTACTTGCTCTTTGACTATCGCTTTGCTGCTGCTGTGATGTGCCGCTTTTCCTGGAAGCACTTCAGAACCTTTGCCTGGCGGGTTAGGCAGCAGTGAAGCAGAGAAAACAGGTGGCCTTAATGGGAAACTTAATGGTGTGTTAAGTGTTCATTTCTGCTAAACTGAACACAGGCTTTGGTGTGAGCGTCTAGTTTTATTGGGTCACTGTCAACCATCATGCATAGAGTGCTAAATTTTGAGGAAATTTGGGGTTCAAGTGGAGCACAGCATGAAGAAACTAACTACAAGGATGGTATAAGGTGATCATAGGCAGCAGGGATAGAATGTATATCTCTTCTGCCCCCAGGTATGTTTTAAAATTATAAGCATGTATCAGGTATTCTGCTGTGAAATCTTATTTCCTCCTACTGGATTAAGATTATCTAGAAATACTGGATATTTGGCTTCCCTGGTGGCTCAGCTGGTAAAGAATCTGCCTGCAATGTGGAAGACCTGGGTTCGATCCCTGGGTTGGAAAGATCCCCGGGAGAAGGGAACAGCTACCCACTCCAGTATTCTGGCCTAGAGTATTCCATAGACTGTATAGTCCATGGGGTCACCAAGGAGTCGGACAGGGCTGAGCGACTTTCACTTTCCAGAAATACTGTCTATCTTATTTTGCTTTGCTAGGCTTCTCTGAAGGAAATGGCAACCCACTCCACTGTTCTTGCCTGGAGAATCCCAGGGACGGGGCGGGGGCTGGTGGGTTGCCGTCTATGGGGTTGCACAGAGTCGGACACGACTGAAGCAACTTGGCAGCAGTAGCAGCAGCAGGCTTCTCTGAAGGAAAAAATATCCAATAATTATAAAAATTTTAAAATAGAAGTGCTCTTCTTTTAATAGAAGAGGAGCACTAGCATATTTATTATTTTATGAAATGCTTTTAAATATGTGTTTTTCAAAACAAAATTAAAATTATAAAGAGTCTTAATTATATGAAGTATATTTCATACACTTAAACAATGGTAAGTCCATTGCTTACTATATGGGCATAATACTTTTTGAAAGATGAAGAAGCAAGCCATGATTTCATTACCTTAGCACCCCCATCTTTGAAAATAGACTTTTGATATGTTAATGAAGTCATAACTTCAGGATTTATTTGTGATATCTGAGTAATAAGGAAAATAAAACATTAAAAATATGGACTTACTAATAAAAGTGACCTTGGTGTGATTACCATATTATGATTGACAAAGTACTATTAGATAAAGGAGAATGACACATGGAAAAAAAAATACATGCTGTATTTTCGCTCATATTCTCACAAGCCCAAATACTGAAAGTCAGTGCTGTCCCCCATGATTATCAAGTGAAAATTATAAATAAAATAATCATGATTTTATATATATATTTGACACAATTTTTTCCACTTTAAAGGCTCTAACTACCCACTGAAATCTTAGTATAGATTTTATACTAATTGAAATAGCAGTGGAGTGATGGGAATTTTTATAACAATAGCATGAAGATGATGAGTATACTATGAAAGAAAAGTTTATAAATTCTATCTCCAAGATTTTAAAAAACATAAAAGTATAATGGTAAATATTCTGTTCAATTATCTGATCAAAGTAATGGTGTTTTATTCAGACACCTTCATGAGTAATCACTCCCTATTCCTCAGAGGGAGGTGGGATTCTTCTTTCTTTCCTCGAAAGGCTCCAGGGTTCATGAAAATTCTCAGAAAGGTACCAAGATCCTGGGAAAAAATCCCAGGTTTTATTAAAGTTCCCAGAAAGGATCTCAGCACCAGAATTGGGCTGAGATTGTTATATTGGAAATATTACTACACAACAGAAGGCAGTTATTGGGGACTCAAAAAGTTTTGAAGTAAATCCACAGCCTAAACCGCTGGACAACTTGGGAAAATAAGATAAAGAATTTGGACAGTTTTGACCATCAAAATCAAAATCTAAGTAGGTACAAGTCAGACTATGAAAAGCCATCAAGGTATTTGCTACTATTAAAATGAAGAAATCTTTCTGTGAAAGGAATAACAGGTGTGTTGCTAAGGGGATTTGCAGCCAAAGCTGCAAAAGTGGTGGGCATGAGTGAGATGCTTAAAAGCTCTTCAGTTCAGTTCAGTTGCTCAGTCGTGTCCGACTCTTTGCGACCCCATGAATCACAGCACACCAGGCCTCCCTGTCCATCACCAACTCCCGGAGTTCACTCAAACTCATGTCCATCGAGTCGGTGATGCCATCCAGCCACCTCATTTTCTGTCGTCCCCTTCTCCTCCCACCCCCAATCCTTCCCAGCATCAGAGTCTTTCCCAGTGAGTCCACTCTTCGCATGAGGTGGCCAAAGTATTGCAGTTTCAGCTTTAGCATCAGTCTTTCCAATGTCTCGTCCTAATAGCTGAGTGGGACATGAAAGAAGTATTAGGAAGGAGTGGGTGAATAGGTGATGGTCGAGCTGACAAGGCTGTAGTCCAGTCTTTAGGGGGTGTGAGGACTTGCCATCTATACCTAACACCGAGATCTGGGAAGGAGTCAGAGTGCCCCTGTAAGAGGGAAGAACCTTGAGAGAGGTATTTTCCATCCCCTCCAGCAAACATTCCAGCATGTATGGATATTGGCCCTTCCCCGTTGCCCCTCCTATTAGTCTCTGTTAGACAGCTGCCCCAGGGGGTTGGGCGGGATCTGCCGATTTGCCAGATGTCACTGGTCAGCTACCATTTTGGCTGTTGCCCAGATGGTCTGTTTCTCTTTTGGGGCGGGTAGAGTGATGGAGAAGGCAATGGCAAGCCACTCCAGTACTATTGCCTAGAAAATCCCATGGATGGAGGAGCCTGGTAGGCTTCAGTCCGTGGGGTCGCTCAGGGTCGGACACGACTGAGCGACTTCACTTTCACTTTTCACTTTCACACATTGGAGAAAGAAATGGCAACCCACTCCAGTGTTCTTGCCTGGAGAATCCCAGGGATGGGGGAGCCTGGTGGACTTCTGTCTATGGGGTCACACAGAGTCGGACACGACTGAAGTGACTTAGCAGCAGCAGCAGAGTGATGGAACAGAGGGAACTCCCCCTGCTGGCGCCTCCGGGGAGCCATCTGAGTGAGAAGGCTATGGAGGAGGCATTGAAAGTGTTAATGAGGGAGGGGTTGGGGAAGCTGGGGAAGAGGGAGTTGAGAAAGTAACAGAAGCGGAAGGTGGGGCGCCCTCAGGTCTTTTGGAGGAACAGTGAGGGCGGAGTTTTCCTCGGTCATTTGCTGCCGCTGTGCGAGCGCCGGGGCTCCCGCAGCCGCTTGTGCGGGGCTGGGGGCAGAGTTTTCCTGGGTCTGTGTGGACGATGTTTTGGCTGGCGGTGAGGGGCCAGAAGGGGAAAGGGAAAGAAGGATTTGGGAGGGGGGGAAAGAAAGAATAGGGGGAGGGGCGGGAGCGCAGCAGCCAAAAAGCCTGTACATAGGGCACCTCAGATCACTTTCCCGTCTTTGACAGCAGTTATCTAAATCACGGAGGATATTAAAATCAAAAGTCCCTACTGAAGGCCATTGGGAGCCGTTGTCAAGAGAATATTAGGGCCAGGCTTCAAAGCAAAGGAAAATCAACCACTTTCATAGGATATCTTGAGAGAGATATAAAGTCTTAAGGTTGGCTAAGAGGCATTTTAGAGGAGTAGACCAACCCTGGTCAGGTTTGGAAGTGGTTGTCCCCATGGCGAGCGAAGGAATTGAGGCTCAGGGGTAAATCAATCAGGCGTCCCTAAGAGATTTAACACCCCAGCGAGGAGTGTCACTGCAGCTGAAAACAGACGTCTCTGAGATCGACTGGTGCCAAGGAATAGGAAGGGCAGCTGCAGCCGAAATGGACGTCTCCAAATCGACTGGCACCAACGAGCAGGCCTGGCCTGCAAGAGGGAGCCAGACACAGCGCTGTGATTTTTGGAACGGGCCTGGCCCGTGGGGGACTGGACTCCCTAGGATCACTCGCCAAAAGGGAAACCTGCCCCAAAACCCGATGCAGGAGATTTACCCTGTATCCTGTCGGATGGTTGAACAGTCTTAGCAAGGTGTTAGATCAGCCCAGGGCGTGGGTCGGGCCCGAGGGAGCCATAGGCCCCATGGCCGGCGGGGTGGGCTCTCACCTTGAGCCCCCCGTTGGGTGCCAAATGTAAGGCTGAAACGGCCCAATGATGTTAAACAAAAGAACAAAAACGCCAAATAGATAATATAACAGGCTTTAATGGCTGCGCACCCCCGGGCGGAACCCCAAGACCTAACAGAGTGAGGTCAGGAAGTCCGTGCTGAACATAGGCAGAGAGTGATTTATATAGCCTCTCAGTAAGGAGCAGCGTAATTCTTCCCAAAAAAGGCGAGGCCTGGAGCGGTGGTCCCTGATAGGTCAGTTAGCCAGGGGGCAAGACTGGGTTGGTTGCCCGACCTGCTCAAGGTTATGCTGACACAGCGGAATAGTTCTTGCTGTTTCTGGGCAGAATGCTGTTTCTGGACAGAAGGTTAGGAGGGGGAGGTTAGGAGAGGGTTAATCTCTACCAGGAACCAACACCTCAAGGACATTCCAGCAGTGGGGGAGGGAATGAGAGAATAGAGCACAACAGTCAGCCTTTTTCCACCAGTGGGAAGAAGAAAAGGGGGGGAAGGGAAGAGACCAAAATGGCCACTGAGGTCCGACCTTACATTAGGTAGTTAAGAGTAAGAAAAAAAAGAGTTAGCAGTGACTAAAAGACAAAGAAAGGAAAAAGCCCATGAAAATAGAACAAAGGAAGGTCTGAGGACCAGAGTGAGAACTTCATGTGAAACAGATAGCCCTCCTGCCTAATCCAATTTAATAGGGCAGGCTCAGGAGGAGGAGAAAAAAAATATACAAAGAGGAGACAAAATTGAGCTGCTCTCTTCTCTGCTTCTTTTGGGTCAGACAAAATTGAGCTGCTCTCTTCTCTGCTTCTTTTGGGTCAGCCTGCCTTCATGCCTCAAGGATGTATTTTTCTTTGCTTGCCAAATAAAACTGAGCTGTAACCAAGCTGTCACATGGGTCTGCCATTTAATCTGAACTGTAACCAAGCTGTAACACTGGTCCATACGTTGCTTCAAATTTTTGCTGCTGTGAGACAGAACCAAGGAAATCACACACTCCCCCAACAAATACTAAAGATATAAAACTGCTGTAATCCCTGCCTTTCGGGGGCTCTTCACCTCCTCTCAGTGACTTTGCTGAAGGCTTTATGTCTCTATCTTCTAAAATAAACTTTGCCTGTGTGAGTGTTGGTGAGTTTTCAAAGTCATACTGTTAGGAGCCCTAACATCTGAGTAGCCAGGATAGGCCTGAGACCTTGCCTAGGCCTAAGTTTTGATTTCCTGGAGAGAGGGTGGAGGCTAAGTCCACAGAAACTCCTCCCTAAGAAGATCCCGCCGGTGCCAAAATTAAGAAACTCCTCCCTAGAAAAGTCCCACCAGCGCCAAAAGTCGGGCCAATCAGAGTAAAAAGGGAAATCCCCTGAAAAACCCCGCGCGCGTATAAACTGGCCAATGAGCTTCCG
The DNA here is from genome assembly GCF_049115385.1 of Moschus berezovskii. Classification (NCBI taxonomy): domain Eukaryota; kingdom Metazoa; phylum Chordata; class Mammalia; order Artiodactyla; family Moschidae; genus Moschus; species Moschus berezovskii. Next base: position 48,768,365 of record NC_142462.1, read on the forward strand.
CACGCGCATGAATTGGCCAATGAGCTTCCGCCAGCTTGATCTTTTGAACAGAAATAGGTGCTTATGTAACCTGAGACTATAAAAACCGCTGTAAGCTGGGCTCGGGGCTCTTGTCCCACTCCACTGCGCTGGAGGAGGCATGAGCCCTAGCTCGAGCTAGAAATAAACCCCATTCTTGCTTTTGCATTGCTGCGAGTGTCTTATTCTACCAGTATGGGGGGACCGGACTCAGGGCATAACATTTGGGGGCTCGTCCGGGATCCCTCTGACTGGGGAGAATAACGCTCTCCAGGCAGAAGGGGTTCATCAGCACGGAGGAGGGCTGATTATAGCACTGGTGCAAGGTCTGTTCAGGGGTGATCGCCGTAGCCAGCGTAAGGCTGAGGCCCAGCATTCGCGCTGGAAGGCAGCTGGATCTGCAAGGTCTGTTCAGGGGCGAATTGGTCGCCGTAGCCAGCGTAAGGCCGAGGCCCAGCATTCGCGCTGGAAGGCAGCTGGATCTGCAAGGTCTGTTCAGGGGCGAATTGGTCGCCGTAGCCAGCGTAAGGCCGAGGCCCAGCATGTCGCGCTGGAAGGCAGCTGGATCTGCAAGGTCTGTTCAGGGGCGAATTGGTCGCCGTAGCCAGCGTAAGGCCGAGGCCCAGCATTCGCGCTGGAAGGCAGCTGGATCTGCAAGGTCAGGGGCGAATTGATCGCCATAGCCGGCATAAGGCCGAGGCCCAGCATGTCGCGCTGGAAGGCAGCTGGCTCTGCGGGAGAGAGGAGGTCTCTCCAGATCCGGAATCTGGTGGGCAGTGGACGCCCTTCGGTAAGGTTACTTTAAACTGCAGGAAGCCTCAGAGGTCTCAGAGACCTAGTAGTGTGTTTTCGGCGGACGTTTGTCTGTCCTCCGTTTGTCGTGTTATCGTGTGTGCCGGCATTGTCTCTGTCTCTCTCCTGTGTCTGTTCTCTGCCGTAATCTGTTCTGTGGTCATGGGTCAAGGAAGCTCTACCCCGCTCTCCCTCATGATGGATCATTTCTCTGACTTTAAATCTAGGGCGCGAGACTTGTCTCTGCTAGTGAAGAGGAATAAGCTGGTGACGCTCTGCTCCTTGGAGTGGCCCACTTTTAATGTCGGGTGGCCGAGAGAGGGAACCTTCAGCCTGCCCACCATCCGGGCTGTTGGGGGAAGGTTCTCCCGCCCGGCCCGGCCAGCCACCTGGACCAGATGCCCTATATCCTGGTCTGGCAAGATCTGGTGGAAAACCCACCAGCATGGATAAAGCCTTTTGTTTCTATCCTTTTCACCCATAATCCCACCTGGGATGACTGTCAGTAGCTGTTACAGGTGCTCTTCACCATGGAAGAGCAGGAGCGGATTCTATCGGAAGCTCGGAAACATGTCCCTGGTGTGGACGGGAGGCCCACAATGCAGCTGAACCTAATTGATGAGGGATTTCCATTGACCCGGCCGCAGTGGGACTTGGAGCGCACAGAAGGTAGGGAGCATCTCCGAGTGTACCACCAGACTCTTATGGCAGGCCTCCGAGCAGCTGCCCAGAGACCAAGGAATTTGGCTAAGATAAAGTTGTTCAGGGATTGGTTTTGGCTATGGAGATTAAATGAAAATTACGCTGCGAATACAGTCCCCAGAGCTCGGGTCAAGTAAAAAGGATGAATCGGACCCTAAAGGAAACATTGGCAAAACTGGCAATAGAGACTGGCGGGGACTGGGTGACTCTCCTTCCTTATGCCCTTTTATTGTTTATGGGGTCCCTCAGCCGACCCCCTATAGAATCGGTCCAACTGTTTTATAAACTAGTAAATTTTATATTGTAAAGTCTAAGTCATGACTAAAGACTCGCACTGTGTCTGTCTTGGTATGTCTTTGTCTCTGAGTAATATTTTTGAAGTTAATTTGTAAATGAGCTCTATTTAATTGGCTTAAAGGGTAAGCGCTTACAAATCAGATAATTCTAAATTAATAAATTCCAGGTTCAAGTAAAGTGGAAAATATTCAGTATTAAATACCTGATATTAATGTTTGTTGATCTATCTAACATAGACATGTCTTAGAGTAATTAACATTAAGTAGAATATTTTCATTGCACCTAGGTTCAACATAAATTAAATATATCTGTTACAAGTTTGTCGACAAAGAAATTACCTTGAGTGAAAAAAAAAACTTCTAAGAAATGTAAATGAGACAAGAGCTTTTAGATAAACTCTATTAAGATTAAAATGTCTGTCTAAAACAGTTTCTCTAGATTTTGGTAACCTGAATTTCTAAGGTTGTGCTAAATTAAGTAACAAAAGTTTATTGAATAGCTAGGTCATTTCCAAATAAAATAAGGTTCTGAAACATTCACTACTGAATACTAACTTACAGAAAAACTAAAGATTTTAGACTATTAACAAATAATGTTTGATGCCATCCTGAGATGTTTGCTAAAATTTTTTAAGTTATCACTGGTATTTATGTTCACCAATCTATAGAATGCTAATATAAAGGTCAATTCTTGGTTGCTTAAGGGAAGTAAGATGTGTATGTTCAGTAAAGAAGGTATGAATAATGAAGTTACATTTTATGAAGGAAAAAGGTAATAGGTCTGACTTACAGTTGGCTGTTTCAGGATGGGAGAACAAATGGGTACAGAAAGTGATAAAATGGTTTTGTGGAAAGTGGACCCCAAGGAAAGAGTTTTGTGTATAAACAAACGTTTTCTTGAGATGTTAAACTGCATTTGACAATAGATTTAAGATTATTTGCCTCTTAAATGGTCTGTTCTATATTTGCCTCTGAAATCCTATATTGTTACTATGGCTGAGTGACTAGCTATTGTATCAGTGACCTATAATCCCATCTGACTGAGTGTTCTAAACTTTTCTGATATTTGTTGACAAAACTTCCTAAATCAATCTGATGAAGCACTTTTGGCTTCTAGCTGATTTTGGGATGCTTCAGAGGGCCCCTGAAACATCCCAAAGGGAGATATTATACTAATTGGGTTCAACTTCCATGTTAAATTACATGGGAAGTACTGTCAAGTGAATAGTAAGTCCCGGGTATACTGTATGGTAAATGTTACTAATACAGATATCCTAGAAACAATTTATATATAAATTCTGATATATTCAGGTAAAATGTTGCCGTAATTCTGATTACTATCTTAAAGTGTTGTCACAGCACTAACCAAGTTTCTTGTGAAAATGCTTCCTCTTCCAGAAGATTTATAAAAAGGACTTTTGGATAAATACAAGTTTCTGAACTGGGTAAGAAATTAAAAGATTCTAGTGAGAAACCTGATGACTGTACAAAGGTTAACAAAAGGACTGAATGAACTGGCAAATATGCTTATAACTTTTATGGTTTCTGAAAATTACTGGTTTGAATCTGTGTTTTAATTATGACTTAACAGTAATTTGGTAAAATGGTATTTAATAGACAAATTGAAGCATTTAACATTTTTCTCTGTCTGACCCCTTCAGAGACTGGAAACTCTTAGGCTTCCAGTAACTTTATCAGATAAACTAAGAAGGTTATCTCACTAACAGGTACAGAAATCTCAGTTTGGGAGACCTTAAGAAAGGGAGGAATTCACTCACATCTGTTAGGCAAAATCTGTAATAAGCCTTTGAGATGACTTTCTCTAACCCTGAAAGGTCTTAAAGTTAAGTTTGAGACTCCATAAAAGTTTCAGCAAAAAAAAAAAAAAAAAGTCTATGGTTATATAAATAATCAGGTCAAGTTTATTGAGAACAGATTTATTTTGTAAACAAGTCTTAATTTGGTTATATTTGATAAAAATGAGAGTAATTTTAGGGAAAAAAATGATGTTTCAATGAGTGTTAAATCCCAGTTTGTTAACGGAAGTCTGTATCTACTAAGACTCATTTCCTGAATGGATCTTTGCTGTTATGTGATATTAATATAGGATTTGGTTGAGTTCTTGAAGAGCACCCTAGGTTTGTTTCTGAAGCTTGTCTCAGTGATCTATCTTTGGATGAAGATCAGATGCCTCATGACCTGCAACCAGGACTAGAAAAAGACATAATTTAAGGGACTGTCTCCAACCTGGATGGAAGGACTTTTTTCAGAAGAAACTATACTACACCAGGATGAGAAGACGACATCAGAGGTAGACAGCTTGCCCAAGATGCTGGACCTGATTCGTATGATAATTTATAATGTTTTCTTGACCTCTGCATATAAATCAAATGCTTTTCTACCATAGGCCTGATCCTATGCTAGTTTTAGAAATTAATCCAATTGTCGGGTTTGTAGACATGTAAAAGCTCATTCTGCTTATACAAAAACTCTGTTAGACTTGTGCCATCCCAATGTCCCTAAACCATGGCAAAAGTCTGCTTCTAAATTGGAAAATGAAAAACAATAGCTGGAAATCAGAGTCAGGGCTATGGGAAATCCAAGATGGCTGCTTGGCTTTTCTCAGTTCCCTGACAAACCTCATTTTTTATTTGACGGGTTAAAGCCTTCCTGGCTACAGGGTTAATGCCTCCATAATGAAAAATCATGGAATATTAAGTTTGTAAATTGTTAAATTAAGTTTCTAGTTTTGTTAATATCTAGTGTTTACTAAGACTCACGGCTAAACAGTCCCTTGTTATGTGATACTGCTAAAAGATTTATTTAAGTTATTAAAAAGGACACTCTAGGTTAGTTTCTAAGGCTTATCTCAGTAACCAATCTTCAGATAAAGGTCAGATGCTTCATAATGTACAACCAGGAGATTAACACCAGGCTATAGTCATTTAACAAATGAAGTCAGATGACTTGGGGTATACCAGGCTTTACCTAAGAAAAGTTCTTGACTTATAATTCTTATTTTACTCTTAACTGCTAGCTATGGCTATATTATTTTCTATGTCACTTGTTTCACTGAACCTGTGATATAATGCTGATATTCAGTTCCATATGAGATCAATAATAGTAATAATGTGACTCTGGGTATGAGAAAAAGCAACAAGAGGGAATATTTTCCTGGACCAGGAGGCTAGTAAGACAGTGGTCCAGAGACTTTTGCTACTTGCAAGGCCTGGTCCAATTTTAGCACACTGAGTGGCCCATCGCTTCCCTAGACCTGGGAATGAGCCTTCCCAGCAACGCGGGACACAATGGCCATGAAATGGTGTCACATGGTCAGATATGTGGCTATGAAGGGACCCTGCTGACTGGAAGTTGGTACTTGTCAGCTGCCTCTACAAAGATTACGTCACGACCATTGCAAGCTGCTGCAGTTCAGTTCAGTTCAGTCGCTCAGTCGTGTCCGACTCTCCGCGACCCCATGAATCACAGCACGCCAGGCCTCCCTGTCCATCACCAACTCCCGGAGTACACTCAAACTCATGTCCACAGAGTCGGTGATGCCATCCAGCCATCTCATTCTCCGTCGTCCCCTTCTCCTCCCGCCCCCAACCTTTCCCAGCATCAGAGTCTTTTCCAGTGAGTCAACTCGTCGCATGAGGTGGCCAAAGTATTGCAGTTTCAGCTTTAGCATCAGTCCCTCCAATGAACATCCAGGATTGATCTCCTTTAGAATGGACTGGTTGGATCTCCTTGCAGTATAAGGGACTCTCAAGAGTCTTCTCCAACACCACAGTTCAAAAGCATCGATTCTTCGGCGATCAGCCTTCTTCACAGTCCAACTCTCACATCCATACATGACCACGGGAAAAACCATTGCCTTGACTAGACGGACCTTGGTTGGCAAAGTAATGTCTCTGCTTTTTAATATACTATCAAGGTTGGTCATAACTTTCCTTCCAAGGAGCAAGCGTCTTTTAATTTCATGGCTGCAATCAGCATCTGCAGTGATTTTGGAGCCCAAAAAAACAAAGTCTGACACTGTTTCCACTGTTTTTCCATCTATTTCCCATGAAGTGATGGGACCAGATGCCATGATCTTTGTTTTCTGAATGTTGAGCTTCAAGCCAACCTTTTCACTCTCCTCTTTCACTTTCATCAAGAGGCTTTTGAGTTCCTCTTCACTTTCTGCCATAAGGGTAGTGTCATCTGCATATCTGAGGTTATTGATATTTCTCCCAGCAATCTTGATTCCAGCTTGTGCTTCTTCTTGCAAGCTGCTGCAACACCCCCTTAAAGAAGTTCAGGGTGAAAATCAGGAATGAGGCACTCTGTGCTCTGAAAAAACTGGCAGAACAGGCCTTCAGATAATCAGATCTTTTCAGAAAAAGGTTTTATGAGTTCCAATTCTTGCATCTTCTCATACCTAGAAAAACCACTGACGTCATTAATGGTGACATCTGCTTTGGCTATTAAGAAAATTTTACTATTAAACGTCAAAATAGAGTAGCTATGGTTCAGACATCCTGGGAAATAGCTATTTCCCAGATATCCTGAAAAATGATATTATGGGTGTGATTTCAGATTAGACGCTGAAACCTAATGTAGAACTTAATGCTTCTGTAATGCATTTTTGCTTCTGTACTTTGCTTGCTGCTCGTAAAACCAGTTACTCCATTTTAGATAAGGTTGTCTTTAAGTAAAGATTCCTAAAATTGTTTTTGAATAAGGCTGTATAAAGATCCCTGTATCAAACTCTACCCACGGAGGAAGATTCCTCCGTTTGAACAACAGAAAAGGGGGGAGATGTTAGGAGCCCTAACATCTGAGTAGCCAGGATAGGCCTGAGACCTTGCTTAGGCCTAAGTTTTGATTTCCTGGAGAGAGGGTGGAGGTTAAGTCCACAGAAACTCCTCCCTAAGAAGATCCCGCCGGTGCCAAAATTAAGAAACTCCTCCCTAGAAAAGTCCCACCAGCGCCAAAAGTCGGGCCAATCAGAGTAAAAAGGGAAATCCCCCAGAAAAACCCCGCGCGCGTATAAACTGGCCAATGAGCTTCCGCGCGCGCATGAATTGGCCAATGAGCTTCCGCCAGCTTGATCTTTTGAACAGAAATAGGTGCTTATGTAACCTGAGACTATAAAAACCGCTGTAAGCTGGGCTCGGGGCTCTTGTCCCACTCCACTGCGCTGGAGGAGGCATGAGCCCTAGCTCGAGCTAGAAATAAACCCCATTCTTGCTTTTGCATTGCTGCGAGTGTCTTATTCTACCAGTATGGGGGGACCGGACTCAGGGCATAACAATACTTTGGCTCCATGGACAGAACTCAGGTTTCAGGCACATTTGAAAAGGACATCAAATTTGTTACTAAATTGGTATAGTTTTGTCTTTGATGGGAGGCAAAATTTCACCTTGCCCCTTCCTCTGGGGTTCCCATTAATCATTAATCCTTCCTGTCCCAAGGACAGATATTATCTTCCTGTTTGTCTCATTTGTGTCCTGAGTACTTCGCTTGCCTTTCTGTCTGCTTAGGGCATGCAGGTTTTTGGTTCTTGCATATGCAGGCAGCTCAGCTGTCAGTGTGAGGGGCCCAAAAATATGGCTAGACAGAAACGTGGGTTGAACTACCTTTGACATTTCTGCTTTAGCATCAATCCTTCCAATGAATATTCAGGGCTGATTTCCTTGAGGATTGACTGATTGGATCTCTTTGCAGTCCAAGGGACTTGCAAGAGTCTTCTTCAACACTACAGTTCAAAAGCATCAATTCTTTGGCGCTCAGCTTTCTTTATAGTCCAACTCTCACATCCTTACATGACTACTGGAAAAACTATAGTTTTGACTAGACAGACCTTTGTTGGCAAAGTAAAGTCTCTGCTTTTTAATACGCTGTCTAGGTTGGTCATTGCTTTTCTTCCAAGGAGCAAGCATCTTTTGATTTCATGGCTGCAGTCACCACCTGCAGTGATTTTGGAGCCTCCCAAAATAGAGTCTGTCACTGTTTCCATTGTTTCTCCATCTATTTGCCATGAAGTGATGTGACCAGATGCCATGATCTTAGTTTTCTGAATGTTGAGTTTTAAGGCAACTTTTTCACTCTCCTCTTTCACTTTCATCAAGAAGCTCTTAAGTTCTTCTCTTTCTGCCATAAGGGTGGTATCATCTGCATATCTGAGGTTATTGATATTTCTCCTGGCAATCTTGATTCCAACTCGTGCTTCATCCAGCCTGGCATTCCACATGATGTACTCTGCATATAAGTTAAATAAGCAGGGTGACAATATACAGCCTTGACATACTCCTTTCCTGATTTGGAATCAGTCTGTTGTTTCATGTCCAGTTCTAACTGTTGCTTCTTGACCTGCATACAGATTTCTCAGGAGGCAGGTAAGTTGGTCTGGTTCCTCCTCAGGGAATATACATAACAATATCCTTGAACTATTCTGTAGGAACTAAGGCCTCCACTCAAGTGGAGGATGGTGACTTCAGGCTGAGCACAAGATTTCTGGAACACTACTCTATTACTTACCACCAACCTATCAGAAAAAAGTCACAATATCCTGCAGCCCTCACCCCAAATTTTGCCTATAAAAATTTTTCTCTCAAAACCATGGGGGAGTTTTGGGTATTTGACATGATCCACCCATTCTCCTTATTTGGCTCTGCAAATCATTCTCTTCTCCAAACTCCTTTGTTTTGCTTTGTTTGGCCTCACTGTGCATTAAGCATTCAGACACATGCTAACAAAAAGAGCTAAATTTGTTCACACCCATGTAACTTTTTGTATTTTTAAAACTCTATTTTTACTACAGTTAAATAGATAATTATTATCTCATAACGACCTGTGATCCTATTGATCAAATAAACCTTTTGACATTTTGACTACTTCCCCAAATCAAATTCTAAACAGTCTTTTGGACTTTAAAGTCACTTTGAGATTTCCCAGAGGACCCCTGGAAAATATCAAAGGATTTGTCTCTTACCCTGCTAAACTAATTTGGTTTATTTGATATGTTAAATTACATAGGAAACACTGTCAAGTAAAAAGTGATGTTTAATCTTCTTAAATCATATTTGTATCAGTTCAGTTCAGTTCAGTTCAGTCGCTCAGTCGTGTCCGACTCTTTGCAACCCCATGAATCTCAGCACGCCAGGCCTCCCTGTCCATCGCAAACTCCCGGGTTCGCCCAAACTCATATGCATCATATGCAGTCGGTGATGCCAGCCAGCCATCTCACTCTCTGTCGTCCCCTTCTCCTCCTGCCCCCAATCCCTCCCAGCACCACAGTCTTTTCCAGTGAGTCAACTCTTCATATGAGGTGACCAAAGTATTGGAGTTTCAGCTTTAGCATCAGTCCTTCCAATGAACACCCAGGACTGATCTCCTTTAGGATGGATTGGTTGGATCTCCTTGCAGTCCAAGGGACTTTCAAGAGTCTTATCCAGCACCACAGTTCGAAAGCATCATACCATACCACAAGAACAAAGACTAGGGTGTGGGCCAAGTGTGTAAAGGGAATCAAAATTACAAATTTATAACATTTAACAAGTCATTATAAATCTGTCTCAGAACTCCTCATTTTGAGCACCACTGCTCAGGACTACTTTCCCTATCTGTGAAGTGTTCACAAAAGGTGAGGTGAAGTCAGCGAGTCATTAATTGAAATGAACACACGCTGGCATTTCATATTAGCACACAATCTGTCAAAATTGCACTTTTGGCCCAACAGATATTTTCCACAAGTTTTAGTAAGCAATTTCTGTTAGCCTGTACCTCAGAATGCAGTGGTTTGGGGATAGTTATTCTGGTATCATTTGTTTGATGAAGCAACCATTTACATATGACTTGGGGTGTATTCCAGTATTTTCAGAGTAATTCAATTATTAATAGCATTATGAAGCTTTTCATTACACATGCATGACTTGTGTCTTAATGAAAATAAAAGAGAATCCCCTTTGTGGTACACTGTGCAATTGCCTTATTGTTGAATAATGTCAAGAAATGATGCCTTAATGATTCGCAAGCATGAAAGTATAAAAACTCCAAACCATAATTTAAATCCACTGATTGAATTTAAGGAAAATTCCATGAGGGATCCAACATAATAACCATAAGCATGACACATTTTAATATTTATGGGTAAAAGTTATGAATAGAATATATACTCACATTATATAGAGCAAGATATGAATTATATACTATTTAAAATATTTATAAACATCACAGTGGTATCTCCAGGAAATGTCAAATCCTAGGAATAAATTTAATTGTCAGAGTAATCAGGGTTAAACTACCCTAGGAGGGAAACAAAACATTTTCCTTTTAGCCTAGATAACAATCCGAACTTTAAGTCTGTGTACAGTGTGTGTGTGTCTGTGTGTGTGTGTGTATGTGTTCATTGCTGGTGAGTAGGGAACATGTTTTAGTAGCAAAATATAATAGTAAAACTGTTCTTCTACCCATTAAAAATAGGACAGAAACACTTGCCTGGAAACTTGCTATTGTGGAAAACTATCAAATCTCAAATTTGGGGGAATACACTGTTTTCCTTACCAACAGTTTTTTGCAGAGTGATGCTTCTGATAGTGTTGACACAGCACAACCATTAAAAAGACTGGCCCAACTAACCACTACATTTTTGTCAATTTTGATCTAACCTCTGTTACCAAGGAAGGAAAATGGCAACTCTCCTTCTCCTGCATCAGTTCAGTTCAGTTCAGTTCAGTCGCTCAGTCGTGTCCGACTCTTTGCGACCCCATGAATCACGGCACGCCAGGCCTCCCTGTCCATCACCAACTCCCGGAGTTCACTCAAACTCATGTCCATCGAGTTGGTGATGCCATCCAGCCATCTCATTCTCTGTCGTCCCCTTCTCCTCCCGGCCCCAACCTTTCCCAGCATCAGAGTTTTTTCCAGTGAGTCAACTCATCGCATGAAGTGGCCAAAGTATTGGAGTTTCAGCTTTAGCATCAGTCCTTCCAATGAACACCCAGGACTGATCTCCTTTAGAATGGACTGGTTGGATCTTCTTGCAGTACAAGGAACTCTCAAGAGTCTTCTCCAGCACCACAGTTCAAAACCATCAATTCTTCGGCGATTACCTTTCTTCACAGTCCAACTCTCACATCCATACATGACCACGGGAAAAACCATAGCCTTGACTAGACGGAACCTGGTTGGCAAAGTAATGTCTCTGCTTTTTAATATACTATCTAGGTTGGTCATAACTTTCCTTCCAAGGAGTAAGCGTCTTTTAATTTCATGGCTGCAATCAGCATCTGCAGTGATTTTGGAGCCCAAAAAAATAAAGTCTGACATTCTTTCCACTTTTTCCATCTATTTCCCATGAAGTGATGGGACCAGATGCCACGATCTTCATTTTCTGAATGTTGAGCTTCAAGCCAACCTTTTCACTCTCCTCTTTCACTTTCATCAAGAGGCTTTTTAGTTCCTCTTCACTTTCTGCCATAAGGGTGGTATCATCTGCATATCTGAGGCTATTGATATTTCTCCCAGCAATCTTGATTCCAGCTTGTGCTTCTTCCAGCCCAGCGTTCCTCATGATGTACTCTGCATATAAGTTAAATAAGCAGGGTGACAATATACAGCCTTGACGTACTCCTTTTCCTGTTTGGAATCAGTCTTTTGTTCCATGTCCAGTTCTGACTGTTGCTTCCTGACCTGCATACAGGTTTCTCAAAAGGCAGGTCAGGTGGTCTGGGATTCCCATCTCTTTCAGAATGTTCCACAGTTTATTGTGATCCACACAGTCAAAGACTTTGGCATAGTCAATGAAGCAGAAATAGATGTTTTTCTGGAACTCTTGGTTTCTCCATGATCCAGCGGATGTTGGCAATTTGATCTCTGGTGCCTCTGCCTTTTCTAAAACCTGCTTGAACATCTGGGATTTCACGGTTCACATATTGCTGAAGCCTGGCTTGGAGAATTTTGAGCATGACTTTTACTAGCGTGTGAGATGAGTGCAATTGTGCGGTGGTTTGAGCATTCTTTGTCATTGCCTTTCTTTGGGATTGGAATGAAGACTGACCTTCTCCAGTCCTGTGGCCACTGCTGAGTTTTCCAAATTTGCTGGCATATTGAGTGCAGCACATTCACAGCATCATTTTTCAAGATTTGAAATAGCTCAACTGGAATTCCATCACCTCCACTAGCTTTGTTCGTAGTCATGCTTTCTAAGGCCCACTTGACTTCACATTCCAAGATGTCTGGCTCTAGGTTAGTGATCACGTTATTGTGACTATCCTGGTCGTGAAGATCTTTTTTGTACAGTTCTTGTGTGTATTCCTGCCACCTCTTCTTAATATCTTCTGCTTCTGTTAGGTCCATACCATTTCTGTCCTTTATCGAGCCCATCTTTGCATGAAATGTTCCCTTGGAATCTCTAATTTTCTTGAAGAGGTCTCTTGTTTTTCCTATTCTGTTGTTTTCCTCTATTTCTTTGCATTGATCACTGAGGAAGGCTTTCTTATCTCTCCTTGCTATTCTTTGGAACTCTGCATTCAGATGCTTATATCTTTCCTTTTCTCTTTTGCTTTTCACTTCTCTTCTTTTCACAGCTATTTGTAAGGTCTCCTCAGACAGACATTTTGCTTTTTTGCATTTCTTTTCCATGGGGATGGTCTTGGTCCCTGTCTCCTGTACAATGTCACGAACCTCCGTCCAGAGTTCATCAGGCACTCTATCTATCAGATCTAGTCCTTTAAATCTATTTCTCACTTCCAGTGTATAATCCTAAGGGATTTGATTTAGGTCATATCTGAATGGTCTAGTGGTTTTCCCTGCTTTCTTCAATGTAATTTTGAATTTGGCAATAAGGAGTTCATGATCTGAGCCAGAGTCAGCTCCTGGTCTTGTTTTTGCTAACTGTATACAGCTTCTCCATCTTTGGCTGCAAAGAATATAATCAATCTGATTTTGGTGTTGACAATCTGGTGATGTCCATGTGTAGTGTCTTCTCATGTGTTGTTGGAAGAGGGTGTTTGCTATGACCAGTGCGTTCTCTTGACAAAACTCTATTAGCCTTTGCCCTGCTTCATTCCGTGCTCCAAGGCCAAATTTGCTTGTTACTCCAGGTGTTTCTTGATTTCCTACTTTTGCATTCCAGTCCCCTATAATGAAAAGGACATCCTTTTTGGGTGTTAGTTCTAAAAGGTCTTGTAGGTCTTCATAGAACTGTTCAACTTCGGCTTCTTCAGCGTTACTGGTTGGAGCATAGGCCTGGATTACTGTAATATTGAATGGTCTGCCTTGGAAACGAAAAGAAATCATTCTGTCGTTTTAAGATTGCATCCAAGTACTGCATTTCAGACTCTTTTGTTGACCATGATGGCTACTCCATTTCTTCTAAGGGATTCCTGCCCACAGTAGTAGATATAATGGTCATCTGAGTTAAATTCACCCATTCCAGTCCATTTTAGTTCACTGATTCCTAGAATGTCTATGTTCACTCTTGCTATCTCCTGTTTGATTTGCCTTGATTCATGGACCTAACATTCCAGGTTCCTATGCAATATTGCTCTTTACAGCACTAGACCTTGCTTCTATCACCAGTCACATCCACAACTGGGTATTGGTTTTGCTTTTGCTCCATCCCTTCATTCCTTCTAGAGTTATTTCTTCACTGATCTCCGGTAGCATACTGGGCACCTACCGACCTGGGGAATTCCTCATTCAGTATCCTATCATTTTGCCCTTTGATACTGTTCATGGATTCTCAAGGCAAGTATTACTGAAGTGGTTTGCCATTCCCTTCTCCAGTGGACCACATTCGGCTGTGGTCCATGTGATCAGATCGACTAGTTTCCTGTGATTATGATTTCAGTGTTTCTGCCCTCTGATGCCCCCTCGCAATACCTACCGTCTTACTTGGGTTTCTCCTACCTTGGGCGTGGGATATCTCTTCATAGCTGCTCCAAGAAAGTGCAGCCGCTGTACCTTACCTTGGAGGAGGGGTATCTCCTCAAGGCCGCCCCTCCTGACCTTGAACTTGGAGTAGCTCCTCTTGGCCCTCCCGTGCAGCCACCGCCTATTGGACGTGGGGTAGCTCCTCTCCGCCGCCAGCCCTGGCCTGAGGCGTGGGGTAGCTCCTCACGGCCACGCCTCTCTGCGTGGTCGGTTGCGTCTCTTGTGTCTGCGCTGCAGGGGCCGGCGTCTCTCGCGTCTTCTCCATAACTGTAAATAAATTAGGTCTTAAGAAATTCCAGGTGGAATTTATTTGACTTTCCATGTCCTGTACAGAGCTTGGCTTAAAATATAATCCAGGGACTTCCCTTTCAGTGGTTAAGGCTGTGCTCCCAATGAGGGCAGTGGGTTGGATCCCTGTTTGGAGAAGGAAGATCTCATATGCCATCTAGTACGGCCAAAAAAAAAAAAAAAAAAGAAACTGTGACCCAGCTTGTACTGCTACTAAAAGTCTCTGGATAAATTAATGAAAGTCCTTGGAATATTTCTAAATCAGGAAGAATTTATTACATATTCAGAAGTAATATATTATTACTTAAGTGTAATATCTAGTGAATCATTATTTAAATCACTCCCATGTTTACATGAAAATTCCTTTGTTTAGTATTCCAACTTTGAGGCATTTTATTTATTATTAAAATAATACATGTTTATTCATAAAGCATAATGCATTTACAATGGAAGAATTCTTACCTTGACATCTATAAGCACGTACAAATTGGTGTTTAGAGGTTTAACAATAAGTCAACCCTAGTGATTTTAAAACATATAGTGACAATGCTGTAGTATTATGCATTTTGAGTAGGAGAGAATTATGCAGCTAAAAATTTTAAATTACTCAATGTAGCCACTAGATAGCAGTATAAGTCTTTGGATGCTCTCAATATGAAATACAACCTGAGCAATGTAAAAATTTTATGTTTCATAACCGCTTTCACTAAATCACCCCAAAAGAAAAAATCAGAGGCAAGAAGTCACTGTTACAGAATAAAGTATTTCTGAGTGTTGTCCCACTCTGATTTGGCATTTTCCTTTGTGAAATTAAACAAATAATTATCTAGTAAATTTTAGCTACAGTTAATAACTTTGGCGTCCCTGGTGGCTCAGACAGTAAGGAATCAGCCTGCAATACAAGAGAGCCAGGTTTGATCCCTGGAGCAGGAAGATCTCCTGGAGAAGGAAGTGGCTACCCACTCCAGTTTTCTTGCCTGGAAAATTCCATGGACAGAGGAACCTGATGGGTTACAGTCCATGGGATCCCAAAAAGTTGGACATGATTGAGCAACTAACACTTTATTTTACTTATTCATTAAATATAAAAATAGCAGAATGTATTCATTACTGAGTATGATATTCAACAATGATGTCTGAAAAATTAATATTAAGGATTATTATTCTTTAATATACACTGTACTTTCAGTGCTGTCATTAAATTACATCAATGGAAAAATGTTGCTCATTTAAAAAATGTATGAGCATACTAGTTGCAAGTAAAGTGTTACCTTATATGGTAATCAAATGTAAAGGTTTAGACATTTGATTCAATGATGGACAGAGCTCACATTCTGCAAATCCCATAAAAATGATAAAAGAAACAAAAATGAGAAGTGTCTAGAGCACTGTTGGAAAATAGAAGATGTTGCTAAGTGATGAATTGTTGAAAATTATAAAGTAGATGAAATTCAATGGAAAGAAAAATTTCTAAAGTATATACAGTTGTCCCTTGATATTCATGGGGGATTGGTACCAAGACACCCAGCAGATAACAATATTTGTGGATGCTCAAGTCCTTTATGTAGAACGGTGTGTACTGGCATATAACCTACACACACCCTCCCATACATGTGAAATGATCTCTGTGTGCTTAGTCACTCAGTCGTGTCTGACTCTGCGACCCCATGAACTGTAGCCTGCCAGGCTCCTCTGTACATGGGGATTCTCCAGGCAAGAATACTGGAGTGGGTTGCCATGCCCTCCTCCACGGGATCTTCCCAACCCAGGGATCAAACCCAGGTTCCCCGCATTGCAGGCAGATTCTTTACTGTCTGAGCCACCAGGGAAGTCTGGTGAAGGCTTTGGCATATGAATAAATTCTATCTGACTGTCCTCTCCAGGATATCTTCCTGTATGCTATAAGCCTGGGAGAGCTGAGTGGTTGTTACAGGGATTATTCTTTTGACAGACTTCACATCCTTTAACAATTTGGCTTATAGTTTTTATTAGTCCTTTTCCATTAAAAGACTCTTAGCAAGTTGGTAACCATTTTCAATTCCCAAATGGAAAGTCTGATGTAGAGTTTTGAGAATTTTCCACTGGGTGCTAGAGGACAATACAAGTTTTTCATCTTCTGCTTAAAGCCACCCAGAGGGGAGTAAGCTATCTCCATGAGAAAGAGAGTTGAAGTTCCTTAGGTTTAATACTGGGGTTTTAGGTCAGTGGGGATCTTATCCCAGAGGAGGGGAGCCTGAGTATTAAAAGTCTGGGTGGCTGCCTTTTTCGCTTGTTGGTCGGCTCGCCTATTTCCCTCTGCTATGTCAGAAGCATCCCTTTGATGGCCCTGGCAGTGTATTACTGCCACTTCTTTGGGTAGTCGCTAAGAGGCGCATAATATCTTGGTAGTATTTTAACGGGACTGCCATCTGAGGTTTTAAAGTTTCTTTCCTTCCAGATAGCAGCGTGACCCTAAAGGACAAAGTATGTGTATTTAGAGTCAGTGTAGATGTTCACTCTCTTATCATTCCCCAGCTCTAGGCTCTGGTTAAAGCAATCAAGATGATCGAGAGAAATGACCTCTAGATTACTTACAACACCTAATATGATGTAAGTAGTTGTAAATACAATGTAAATACTATTGAAATAATTGCCAGCATGAGGAAAATACAAGCTTGGGCACTTTTTTTTCTTTTAATATTTTTGATCTGAGATTGGTTGAATCCTCTCATGTGGACCAACGGATGCAGGGGGCTAATGGTATGTGTGCTGAGCAATCAAAGACAGGCCAAGAACACGGGCATCACGGAAGTGAATAGTTTCTTTTCCCCAACATCATGGAAAAAGCTGAGTCTGGGAGCATGAATGGGAAGTCTAACAAGTAAGGGGATTTAGAGACTGTGGAACTATGAGGGTACACAACCACATACAAGAATAGTTGGCTGTGGGATTTCAGTTCAGTTCAGTTCAGTCGCTCAGTCATGTCCAACTCTTTGCGACCCCATGAATCACAGCACGCCAGGCCTCGCTGTCCATCACCAGTTCCCGGAGTTCACTCAAACTCATGTCCACAGAGTCGGTGATGCCATCCAGCCGTCTCATTCTCTGTCGTCCCCTTCTCTTCCCGCCCCCAATCCCTCCCAGCATCAGAGTCTTTTCCAGTGAGTCAACTCATCGCATGAGGTGGTCAAAGTATTGGGGTTTCAGCTTTAGCATCAGTCCTTCCAATGAACACCCAGGATTGATCTCCTTTAGAATGGACTGGTTGGATCTCCTTGCAGTCCAAGGGACTCTCAAGAGTCTTCTCCAGCACCACAGTTCAAAAGCATCAATTCTTTGGCGATCAGCTTTCTTCACAGTCCAGCTCTTACATCCATACATGACCACTGGAAAAACTATAGCCTTGACTAGATGGACCTTTGTTGGCAAAGTAATGTCTCTGCTTTTTAATATGCTATCTAGGTTGGTCATAACTTTCCTTCCAAGGAGTAAGCGTCTTTTAATTTCATGGCTGCAATTAGCATCTGCAGTGATTTTGGAGCCCAAAAAATAAAGTCTGACACTGTTTCCACTGTTTCCTCATCTATTTCCCATGAAGTGATGGGACCAGATGCCATGATCTTTGTTTTATGAATGTTGAGCTTCAAGCCAAAATTTTCACTCTCCTCTTTCACTTTCATCAAGAGGTTTTTTAGTTCCTCTTCACTTTCTGCCATAAGGGTGGTGTCATCTGCATATCTGAGGTTATTGATATTTCTCCCGGCAATCTTGATTCCAGCTTGTGCTTCTTCCAGCCCAGCGTTCCTCATGATGTACTCTGCATATAAGTTAAATAAGCAGGGTGACAATGTACAACCTTGATGTACTCCTTTTCCTATTTGGAACCAGTCTTTTGTTCCATGTCCAATTCTAACTGTTGCTTCCTGACCTGCATACAGGTTTCTCAAGAGGCAGGTCAGGTGGTCCATTCCCATCTCTTTCAGAATGTTCCACAGTTTATTCTGATCCACACAGTCAAAGGCTTTGGCATAGTCAATGAAGCAGAAATAGATGTTTTTCTGGAACTCTCTTGCTTTCTCCATGATCCAGCGGATGTTGGCAATTTGATCTCTGGTGCCTCTGCCTTTTCTAAAACCAGCTTGAACATCTGGAAGTTCACGGTTCACATATTGCTGAAGCCTGGCTTGGAGAATTTTAAGCATGACTTTACTAGCGTGTGAGATGAGTGCAATTGTGTGGTAGTTTGAGCATTCTTTGGCATTGCCTTTCTTTGGGATTGGAATGAAGACTGACCTTTTCCAGTCCTGTGGCCACTGGTGAGTTTTCCAAATTTGTTCTGGGGTTTAGTTACAGATTAAATCTGGCCCCCCAATTTTCTCTATATTAAATAAATAATGCACCTACTTTGGGTATTGAAGTTGGAAGGAGACTCTGGCTATATATAAAGCATTTCAGGACCACTACAAAGTATTTATTAAATGAAATTACTTCTTTAACAAGAAGGGAGAGTTCCACGGTTTAATATAGGCACTTATTTTATAGTTGTAATACCTGTGGGTCAATAATTATTGTAGTTCACACTTCCGTGAGTGACAATGCTAAGAGAACTTTGGTTTCCTTAAAAGGGCAATGTGGTGAAGCAAAGACACTAAGTCTCTTACAGAATATTCTTCATTAGATGTGCTAAGTTTCAAAATATCTTCATTTCTTGAACAATACAATTCAACTTTTCCTTTTTAAAAACTTTTTAAGGCTGAGTTAAAAACTTAACTATTTATTACCATCATATTTAAAATAAGAAATAACTTTTACTCAATAGATTTGTCAAAAAATTTAAGTATTACCAGGAGATTACTAAATTTTATTATTAGGTTACAGTTTTGAAAACGTGTCTGTGTGTGTGTGTGTGTGTGTGTGCACGTGATAGTAACTTTAGTCACATCTCTTTGCGACCCTATGGACTGTAGTCTGCCAGGCTCCTCTGGCCATGGGATTTTCCAGGCAAGAATACCAGAGTGAGTTGCCATTTCCTCCTCCATGGGACCTCCATCCAGGGACTGAAGCCGGGTCTCCTGCATTGGCAGGTGAGTTACCACTGCTGCCAACTGGGAAGCTCCTTTTGAAAGCTTATATTGTGTCAAATGTTATGCTAAGAAAACTCTTTAGATTTATTTTTAAATTATATAAATTAATGACACAGGTAGTATGCTATCATCATAAGAGACATGTAGTAAAATCAAGTAAATTCTTACTGAGTTATAATCCAGTTATGTCAGTTTCCCAATCTATGCCCATACAATTTTGTGGCAGACAGAGTAATAGACTTTCAAACTCCTGCCAAAGAGTTCTATGCCCTAATTCCCAGAACATGTGAATATGTTACATTACATGGCAAAGAGGAGTGAGGGTTGCAGATTGAATTAAGGTTACTAACCAGCTGACTTTACAATAGGAAGATTATTCCAGATTACCACAGTAGGACCAATATAAGCTAAAAGGGAAAGAGGGAGGCAGAAGAGAAGCAGAGAGATGGCCGCATAAGAAGGACTTAGCCCACTGCTGGCTTTGAAGACAGAGCGAGAAGCTACAAACCATGGAATGTGGGTGCCCTTTAGAAGCTAGAAAAGGCACAGAAGCAGATTCCTTCCTATACCCTCCAGACAGGACACAGTCCCGCCAACATCTTGATTTTAGTCAGTGAAGGACATTTTGGAATAGTTAACTACAGCTCTGCAAGACGATAAATTTGTGTTGTTTCAAGCTATTAAGTTTGTGTAATTTGTTCCAGCAGTAATAATAAAACCAATCCACTATTATACTCTCATTTTCTTCTCCTCTCTCACCAAAACAAATTACTGAGTCCACTAACACACATCAGAGGTGCTTTTCTGCATAATTACTGCATCTGGGAAATTTTCCTGTGACGACTTTACCTACATAAAACCCTGAACCTTCCAAATTAGTTGTGCTTCATGAAGAAGCCCAGCTAATAACAAGTATCTATGAGAAAATAAGGATTATGCTCTCTAAGCACAGATCATTGGTAAGAAATCTTGTTCTTCAATTACTGGGTTAAAGTACGACTTATGAGTACATTAATATTCACCCTTCCAAAGGTCTGCCCACAATCATATGTTCACAAAGTACACAGCACCATGTTCCTGGCCTGCTGGACTTTCTCAGATTGATGACCAAAAGCAATAACTAGGCACCCCTGAGGATCATCAAAATTATGTCTACTGAAATCACTGAACCTGACTCTTTGTATTTGAGGACCAAGTTTGGTTAGTTCAGTTGAGTCGCTCATTCGTGTCCGACTCTTTGCGACCCCATGGACTGCAGCACGCCAGGCCTCCCTCCCTGTCCATCACCAACTCCCGGAGTTTACTCAAACTCATGTCCATTGAGTCGGTGATGCCATCCAACCATCTCATTCTCTGTCATCCCCTTCTCCTCCCCGCCTCAATCTTTCCCAGCATCAGGGTCTTTTCAAATGAGGCAGTTCTTCACATCAGGTGGCCAAAGTATTGGAGTTTCAGTTTCAACGTCAGTCCTTCCAATGAATATTCAGGACTAATTTCCTTGAGGATTGACTGGTTAGATCTCCTGCAGTCCAAGGGACTCCCAAGAGTCTTCTCCAACATCATAGTTCAAAAGCATCAATTCTTTGGCCCTCAGCTTTCTTTATAGTCCAACTCTCACATCTATACATGACTACTGGAAAAAATACAGCTTTGACTACATGGACCTTTGTTGGCAAAGTAATGTCTCTGCTTTTTATATGCCGTCTAGGTTAGTCACAGCTTTTCTTCCAAGGAGAAAGCGTCTTTTAATTTCATGCCTGCAGTCACTATCTGCAGTAATTTTGGAGCCCCCAAAATAGTCTGTCACTATTTACATTGTTTCCCCAACTATTTCCCATGAAGTGATGGGACTGGATGCCATGATCTTAGTTTTCTTAATGTTGAGGTTATTATTATTTTTTTTTCTAAACCAACTTTTCACTCTCTTCTTTCACTGTCACCAGGAGGTCCTATAGTTCCTCTTCACTTTGTGCCATAAGGGTGGTGTCATTTGCATATCTGAAGTTATTGATATTTTTCCCAGAAATCTTGATTCCAGCTTATGCTTCATCCAGCCCAGCATTTCACATGATGTACTCTTCATATAAGTTAAATAAGCAGGGTGACAACATACAGCTTTGATGTACTCCTTTCCTGATTTGGAGCCAGTTTGTTGTTCCATGTCCAGTTCTAACTGTCGCTTCTTGATCTGCATACAGATTTCTCAGGAGGCAGGTCAGGTGGTTTGGCATTCCCATCTCTTTAAGAATTTTCCACAGTTTGTTGTGATCTACACAGTCAAAGGCTTTGGCAAAATCAATAAAGCAGAAATATATTTTTTTTTCTGGATTTCTCTTGTTTTTTCTGATGATCCAGTGTTGTTGGCAATTTGATCTCTGGTTCCTCTGCCTTTTCTAAATCCAGCTTGAATATCTGGAAGTTCATGGTTCACATTCTGTTGAAGCCTGGCTTGGAAAATTTTGAGGATTACTTTACTAGCGTGTGAGATGAGTGCAATTGTGTGGTAGTTTGAGCATTCTTTGACATTACCTTTCTTTGGGATTGGAATGAAAACCGACCTTTTCCAGTCCCGTGGCCACTGCTGAGTTTTCCAAATTTGCTGGCATACTGAGTGCAGCACTTTCACAGCATCATCTTTTAGGATTTGAAATAGCTCAACTGGAATTCCATCACCTCCACTAGCTTTGTTCATAGTGGTGCTTCTTAAGGCCCACTCGACTTTGCATTCTAGGATGTCTGGCTCTAGGTGAGTGTTCACACTATCGTGATTATCTGGGTCATGAAGATCTTTTTCATATAGTTTTCTGTGTATTCTTGCCACCTCTTCTTAATATCTTCTGCTTCTGTTAGGTCCATACCATTTCTGTCCTTTATCGAGCCCATCTTTGCATGAAATATTCCCTTAGTATCTCTAATTTTCTTGACAAGATCTCTAGTCTTTCCAATTTTATTGGTTCCTTCTATTTCTTTGCAGTGATCACTGTATTATTCATTTTGAGAAATGAAATTGGAAAACAACCAACAATATGGAAGAAACTTTAGTTAGGAAACTAATAGATGCAAATCCTGGTTCTGATTCAGTCACAAATAGTTCTGTCATCATCAGTAGTTATTTAATCTCCTTAAGTGAAGGATAGCACACTGGAGAAGAGCAGCTGTTCTAAAATTTTTAGTCACAAGGCTGTTTTTCCTTGTGAAAGAGAAATCACAGGCAAATGAAACAGATAGAGGTTGACATTTTCTGGCTGAAGGAAGGAGGTACTAGCTGTCCTGGTGTCTATTCCCTCTGCCTCCCCTTGTGCCTGTCTCCCAGGCCCCTGTGGGAACGTGGAACACACTTTGAAAAAATCACTGCATTCTCAGTGCTCTCAAATGTCTCCCATGGAACAATGCTCATGACACACATGGCGAAATGGAAGGATACCAAGTTATGCTCTCTGTTACAATGCACAGTAAGAGCAAGAATTTAGTTCTTTAAATAACAAGTAAATGAAGCATAACAACACAAATTTTATTTAGAAGGTATTTCTTTCAGTATCAATGCAGAGAAAACTCTAGAAGAAACTGAATGTCAAAGGTAACTTCAGAATTGAAAATATAAATATAAAATGTAGAAATGGAATAAGACACATGAAAAATTCAGTCAAGCGCACATAAACAGTGATTAAGTTGAAAAAGCAAAACACCTTTACATTCCCCTCAGCATCTTTATGCTACTGCTACTAGCAACCACGCTTATTCCTCAGATTAACCCTCCAAACTACCCACATAAAATCTGTATTGTTCCTTAAGGGTAGGACTTTTTAGTGTAGATTCTGACCCTATATTTGAGAAGATGCAAATTCACTGAATTGGAAAATGTCACCTTAAGGCTTGAGATTTTAATATAGAGAACAAATGCTTCCTAAATTATTAGCACTATAAACATCATTTTTGTGTTATTTCCTCTTATTAAAATAAGGAGAAAAGAACAGTAAGAGGAATCTTGTACAGTTCTAAAGAAGTATAGTTTAGAAGGTTTTATGTGTGCTCTAAGTAGCTTCAGTCCTGTCTGACTCTTTGTGATCCTATGGACTGTAGCCCACCAGTCTCTTCTCTCCATCAGATTCTCCGGGCAAGAATACTGGATTGGGGTGCATGCCCTCCTCCATGGGTTCTTCCCCATCCAGGGATTGAACCTGCGTCTTTAACAATGGTGACATGTGGGAAGCCCTTAGAAGGCTTCAGAACCACAGAAAAGTAGATCGTTTTAAAAACATTATTTTAAAAAGGCAAATATACATATATCTCTATATTTTATCCTAGGTAGAAATCCCATTGTCTGTGAATTTATCATAAAATTCTAGGTTTAAAATGCACATATATAATATACATATGACTTAGTTCTCCTTTTGATATTTAAAGGGTATATATAATGTTACCTAAAAACAAAGTATGATAGTGTTTAAACATCTTTATCTGTAAGAAATTTAGTAATTATAATCTTCAGGCACTGCTCAATGTTAAGAACTCCATTCTTCTGAATATTGACCTAAAGGATGACCCTAAAATACATGAGCTTTAAGACTTAAGCATCCATGGAATAAGTGCATATGTTTGGAGCATAGAACCCATTGCACTAAGTTCTGGTGAAACAATCAGCTTTACTCATGCTAGACATCAACATGAACAGATTAAATAGCTGGTTAAGTATTTTGAAACTTAAATGGATTTTCAAGAAAGAGGTAGAAGATTTCTAAAAGGAGATGGGGAGCAGAATTTGAAAAACTATATCAAGATTTAGGGTTCCCTGGCATCTGAGCTGGTAAAGAATCTACCTGCAATGCAGGAGATTCCGGTTCGATTCCTGGGTAGGAAAAATCCCATGGAGAAGGGATAGACTACCTACTCCAGTATTCTGGCTGGAGAATCCCCATGGACAGAGGAGCCTGGCAGGCTACAACACACGGAGTCATAAAGAGGTGGATACAAATGAGCAATTAAGAATATAAACAGCACATCAAGACTTCAGTTCAGTTCAGTTGCTAAGTTATGTCTGACTCTTTGCGACCCCATGAATCACAGCACGCCAGGCCTCCCTGTCCATCACCAACTCCTGGAGTTCACTCAAACTCATGTCCACAGAGTCGGTGATGCCATCCAGCCATCTCAATCTCTGTTGTCCCCTACTCCTCATGTCCCCAATCCCTCCCAGCATCAGAGTCTTTTCCAGTGAGTCAACTCGTAGCATGAGGTGGCCAAAGTATTGGAGTTTCAGCTTCAGCATCAGTCCTTCCAATGAACACCCAGGATCGATCTCCTTTAGAATGGACTGGTTGGGTCTCCTTGCAGTCCAAGGGACTCTCAAGAGTCTTCTCCAGCACCACAGTTCAAAAGCATCGATTCTTCGGCGATCAGCTTTCTTCACAGTCCAACTCTCACATCCATACATGACCAAGGGAAAAACACGGGACCTTGGTTGGCAAAGTTATGTCTCTGCTTTTTAATATGCTGTCTAGGTTGGTCATAACTTTTCTTCCAAGGAGTAAGCGTCTTTTAATTTCATGGCTGCAATCAGCATCCACAGTGATTTTGGAGCCCCCCAAAATAAAGTCTGACACTGTTTCCACTGTTTCCCCATCTATTTCCCATGAAGTGATGGGAACAGATGCCATGATCTTCGTTTTCTGAATGTTGAGCTTTAAGCCAACCTTTTCACTCTCCTCTTTCACTTTCATCAAGAGGCTTTTGAGTTCCTCTTCACTTCTGCCATAAGGGTAGTGTCATCTGCATATCTGAGGTTATTGATATTTCTCCCGGCAATCTTGATTTCAGCTTGTGCTTCTTCCAGACCAGCATTCCTCATGATGTATTCTGCATATAAGTCAAATAAGCAGGGTGACAATATACAGCCTGATGTACTCCTTTTCCTATTTGGAACCAGTCTGTTGTTCCATGTCCAGTTCTCACTGTTGCTTCCTGACCTGCATATAGGTTTCTCAAGAGGCAGGTCAGGTGGTCTGGTATTCCCATCTCTTTCAGAATTTTCCAGTTTATTGTGATCCACAGAGTCAAAGGCTTTGTCATATCAATAAAGCAGAAATAGATGTTTTTCTGGAACTCTCTTGCTTTTTCCATGATCCAGCGGATGTTGGCAATTTGATCTCTGGTGCCTCTGCGTTTTCTAAAACCAGCTTGACCATCTGGAAGTTCACGGTTCACGTATTGCTGAAGCCTGGCTTGGAGAATTTTGAGCATGGCTTTACTAGCGTGTGAGATGAGTGCAATTGCGCAGTAGTTTGAGCATTCTTTGGCATTGCCTTTCTTTGGGATTGGAATGAAATCTGATCTTTTCCAGTCCTGTGGCCAATGCTGAGTTTTCCAAATTTGCTGGCATATTGAGTGCAGCACTTTCACAGCATCATCTTTCAGGATTTGAAATAGCTCAACTGGAATTCCATCACCTCCACTACCTTTGTTCGGTCAGTGATCACATCATCGTGATTATCTTGGTCATGAAGATCTTTTTTGAACAGTTCTTCTGTGTATTCTTGCCACCTCTTCTTAATATCTTCTGCTTCTGTTAGGTCCACACCATTTCTGTCCTTTATTGAGCCCATCTTTGCATGAAATGTTCCCTTGATATCTCTAATTTTCTTGAAGAGATCTCTAGTCTTTCCTATTCTGCTGGTTTCCTCTATTTCTTTGCGTCGATCGCTGAGGAAGGCTTTCTTTTCTCTCCTTGCTATTCTTTGGAACTCTGCATTCAGATGCTTATATCTTTCCTTTCCTCCTTTGCTTTTCGCTTCTCTTCTCTTCACAGCTATTTGTAAGGGCTCCTCAGACAGCCATTTTGCTTCTTTGCATTTCTTTTCCATGGGGAACGTCTTGGTCCCTGTCTCCTGTACAATGTCATGAACCTCCGTCCAGAGTTCATCAGGCACTCTATCTATCAGATCTAGTCCCTTAAATCTATTTCTCACTTCCACTGTATAATCCTAAGGGATTTGATTTAGGTCATATCTGAATGGTCTAGTGGTTTTCCTTACTTTCTTCAATTTAAGTCTGATTTGGCAATAAGGAGTTCATGATCTGAGCCACAGTCAGCTCCTGTTCTTGTTTTTGCTAACTGTATACAGCTTCTCCATCTTTGGCTGCAAAGAATATAATCAATCTGATTTCGGTGTTGACCATCTGGTGATGTCCATGTGTAGAGTCTTCTCTTGTGTTGTTGGAAGAGAGTGTTTGCTATGACCAGTGCGTTCTCTTGGCAAAACTCTATTAGCCTTTGCCCTGCTTCATTCCATATTCCAAGGCCAAATTTGCCTGTTTCTCCTGGTGTTTTTTGACTTCCTAGTTTTGCATTCCAGTCCCCTATAATGAAAAGGACATCTTTTTGGGGTGTTAGTTCTAAAAGGTCTTGTAGGTCTTCATAGAACCATTCAACTTTGGCCTCTTCAGTGCTACTGGTTGGGGCATAGGCTTGGATTACTGTAATATTGAATGGTTTGCCTTGGAATCAAACAGAGATCATTCTGTCGTTTTTGAGATTGCATCCAAGTACTGCATTTCAGACTCTTTTGTTGACCATGATGGCTACTTCATTTCTTCTAAGGGATTCCTGCCCACAGTAGTAGATATAATGGTCATCTGAGTTAAATTCACCCATTCCAGTCCATTTTAGTTCACTGATTCCTAGAATGTCCACATTCACTCTTGCCATCTCCTGTTTGACCACTTCCAATTTACCTTGATTCGTGGACCTAACATTCCAGGTTCCTATGCAATAGTGTTCTTTACAGCATCTGACGTTGCTTCTATCACCAGTCACACCCACAACTGAGTATTGTTTTTGCTTTGGCTCCATCCCTTCATTCTTTCTGGAGTTGTTTCTCCACTGATCTCCAGCAGCATGCTGGGCACCTACCGACCTGGGGAGTTCCTCATTCAGTATCCTATCATTTTTCTTTTGATACTCTTCATGGGGTTCTCAAGGCAAGTATACTGAAGTGGTTTGCCATTCCCTTCTCCAGTGGACCACATTCTGTCAGACCTCTCCACCATGACCTGCCTGTCTTGGGTGGCCCCACATGGCATGGCTTAGTTTCACTGAGTTGGACAAGGTTGTGGTCCATGTGATCAGATCGACTAGTTTCTGTGATTATGATTTCAGTGTGTCTGCCCTCTGATGTCCTCTCTCAATACCTACGGTCTTACTTGGGATTCTCATACTTTGGTCGTGGGGTATCTCTTCACGGCTGCTCCGGCAAAGCGCAGCCTTTGCTACTTTCCTTGGACGAGGGGTATCTCCTCACTGCCGCCCCTCCTGACCCTGAACGTGGAGTAGCTCCTCTCAGCCGCCACCCCTGGCCTCGTAGGTGGGGTAGCTCCTCTCAGCGTCGCTTCTGCGCGCGGTCGGTCACGCAGCCGGCGTAAAAAGGGTCAGATGTGTATATGCTAGATGGAATCTTTCTAATCTTAAAATAAAACCTTCTCAAACTATGATGATGCCCAATCAATGATGATAACCCAGTTTTGGTGTGTAGATTTTAAAGATGTGATTTTTCTTTTTCTCAGCCAAAAATACTGTAAGCAAGACTTTTGAACACTCAGAAGTTGTCTAAACTACATTAAGGATCTCATATCTTCAACAAATACAAAAAAGACAGTTCAATATTTCAAGGCATGTAATATATATTTGAGCCTAGAATAACATGTAAGAAAAAAACTGTGTACTCTGGACTCTATTTTGAATCAAGTTTGCACTATATTAGAGATTCTAAGACAACTATCATCATTAAAAGAATTTAGTAAGTAGCTGTATATATCTTTGACTATATATAAAAAGTTACATGAATAATGTAAGTGACAAAAATTTGCCATCCTGGAAGAACTGACAATTTAAGATTCAGTGGTTTAGTTCCATGAACAGTACCTGAAGAGATTGATGAAGACTAATTATGTTTTGGTTCCTACATATTTCCTATTAGAATAAAAGAATCATGATTTCTGAGTAGAAATTGTACTTTATGTGATTATTTAGTTGAATCTCAATGGGAAAGGAATACTAAAATATCTTAGACCTGGAGTTCTGGGTCTATTTTATATGAACCTCAAGCTAGTAGCAGCAATTTAAACTATTTTTTCTTGGGTACAACACATTGTCAAAACCATCCTGCTGTGAGAACAATAAAAAGATGTAAATGGAAAGAGATTTTACTTTGTGCTTTCTATTCATATATCTGCATCTTAAATGCCTGCCAGAGCCTTTGACTAAGAAGGCAACTAAAGCAAGACAAACAGATCAGTCACCTGACCCACTTTCTCCATCGTGCTGCTTAACAGTGCATGGCAAAGCTTAAGAAAGTGAATCTCAGTAGTTACAAAAATTTGAAAATTGTAGAAATAGGCAAAGAAGATGTTACTCTAGCCTCAGATGTCATTAGAAAACAAACAAATGAGAAACAAGTATTTAACATTAAGATACTGGCGAAGATTTTGAGTGATGGAAATTTATAAATCGTTTTCTCAGAAAATAATTTATTCAATTATGTCTACTTAAATGGAGCAAAGAGAAATTCTAATTACTGGTTGTTTTCTTTCTTAGTTATAAACTTTTGGTATGAAAACCTAATTCCTTCCATTCATTTAACATAATTTGTTGAAAGAACTGTTGGACACTGGCTAAATATTAATTTATCACATGGTCTTAGTCCTGGAGAATTTTTTCTATGTAGTTACCATAATCACAATTGTGGTCCATATGATGAATGCTGATATAAGTATAAAAACAGAAGCTGGGAACATTAACCAATGTTAATATTTGAGTTCAAGTTACAAAGACGACTTGCAATTTTCCAAGCATTTTAAAGTATGCAAACTGATGAATAACAAATTCAATGCAACAATGATTGACAGCACAGGCTTTGCAAGATAATTTCAGAAAAAGCTGGATCTATATGGGCCAGAAAGATTACCGAGTTGTGTATTAAAATAATTAACAATAGCTGTTACAGTATGTGTGTGTGTGTGTCTGTGTCTGTGTGTGTGATTCACTTGTAGTCTAAAATGTTACTGCAGGTTGTGGTGGTAAGGTCTCTAGTAAAGGTTATCTTTTGGGGATTTGGCTACTTTGAAGATCATTTTGGAAGAATATATAGGATATGATAAAGTAGGATGAGACTTGTAGGAGGGAAGCTAGGTCAGACACTGGCAGCATCATAGGAAAACAGAGGTAAAATATAGAAAATACTTTTGAGATAGAATAAACCAGATTTGGTTACAGACTGAATACTGAACTGAAATATAGAGAAAGGTAGAAAATGACCGAACATTTTACTGAGAGAATGAACCAATGGTGACACTATTATATAGAGTCAGGAACATGTCAGTTGAAGCAGGATTACATGTGAAAAAAGAAAGAGGAGCGCAGTTTGGAAATGGTAAATTGTTAGCATCGGCAGGACGTCTGAGTGGAGATGTCCAGTGGGAGAGTGAAGCCACAGATCTGAATCTTAGACAAATACACGAGGTGTGCTTTTTGGGGGAAGAACTTTCAACAAACAGTCTATAGCAATGAGACTAAAAGCAAACACCCAAAGAGATGCCATGAAGTGAAATGAGAAGAATCCTGCAGATCTGAGTCCTCCTAAGTCTATGAAAAATTAAAAAACAATACTTTCCCTGTTGGCAATCAAAATACTATCTTTCTCATTCAATTGTTGTAGGGACTAAATTAGTCACATGATGAATTTAAAATACTAGTCTTGGTGTCTGACAAATGAGAAGAATTTAATAAATAGTATATGTAACTACTATATGAATGATAAGAAGGACGGCAATCACCAGTTAACTCTGAGTGCCTTTGACTGTGTGGGAAGGTCTCCACTGTCCTTGACATCTACCTCTGGTTTTTACTAATTTTGCTCCGTTCTTCAAGCACTGCTTTTCCCCACACACTAATAAGATTTCTCTTAAGCTAAAGCAACTGCCCCTCGCACTGATTGCAAATTCTAGACAATTATTCTTCACAGTGCTGCGCCTGTTGCCTGGGATTGTAATGGCCTCTCAGAGAATTCTAATGATAATATTCTTTATCAAGTGATTGCTTTGTCCATGGTTGCCACATTAAAAAACACAAAATTAAAGTGAAAATGAAAGCCAAAAATCTATGACAAATGTAGCAATACTTTTTGTGATAGAAAGAACAAAGTATCCAAAAGAGTTTTCATGCTGTCATATAATATACCTTTGCCTTAAATTAGATTCCTCTCGGTGTTCAGTTAATGTGGAAACAACAAATAATCATTTTATCTCCTTTCTTGAATTTTGCTATTGCACTGACCACTACTGATGTATTTTTTTGTTCTACCCAGGCTTCTCTCTGTTAAAAAAGAAATAAGCCATTTTATCATGAGATAATACATTAATAAAAAACAAGCTGGCTTTAAAGTGTTGTTCAAATTTTTTCATTTAAATGAATCACTGATGAATTCATTTCAGACTGATGCTGATTTTGCTCATCTACTCAGTAAGTCTCTGCTGGGTGTAAAGAATATGCCCCCAGGAATTTGACAGCATGGAAACGGAAGGGCTCTTCACTCTAAAATTATGTAAAGAGCCTAATCTGAGATACATAAAATCTTGAAAATAACTTAAAAACACAGATTGACCCTATGAGCACAGCAAAACAAGACCAAAACTAGGGACCGACTGGGTCACCCAGAAGAATGGATGCAGGCAGAGTGCCAGTCAGATAAGTTTATTTCTCCAGGAGACAGAAGATCCTGACAAAGACTGACTCTATCTCAGTGACAGATATTATGTAAAGTGTGAAGACTGCTATCTCTGGGTATGACCTGATGCCATTAAACACACTATGTACTTTTCTTTTTCTGATGGCATGATCATTCAGCCACCTTCTGGTGATAATTTGGCTTCTTGTGAGTTTTCTGCCAGAGAAGGGAACATTCTGACCAGAGGAGGCATATCTTCATCATCTATCCTCTTGTGAGATATACTTCTCAATATAAATTAATAAGTGAGGCAATTTAGTTATAGTTCATTTTATATGAGTGAGGTTGTGTGAATCTGTTCAAATCATCCTTTATGTGATGACAAAAACCAAACTTCCGAGGCTGCAAAATAGCATCTCAAACCAAAGACCAAGGAACGTACGGTTCTATGAAGTTTCTTGGGAGAAAGTCAACAAAGAAACTACCCCTCTAGTCATCCCTACAACCAAGGCCACTGTAGCATCAAGGCTGATCAATGGAATAAAGTATAAAGGGATATTCAATATAAAGGAATATTGACAATTTGCATGCACAGGTTTAATTTTAGCATTAAAATAGCCAACACTTATGGAATCTGAAAAAAATTAGACTGTATATCTCAAGCAGTTAGTAGAAGTTGCAGTTTTATGGGCCTGAACACTTTTCAAAGCACAGGTATTTATTACTTCCCCAGCCAGAACATGGGCTTCCCTGGTGGATCAGACAGTAATGAAGTGAAAGTGAAAATGAAAGTCGCTCAGTCACGTCAGACTCTTTGTGAACCCATGGACTATAGTCCATGGAATTCTCCAGGCCAGACTACCGGAGTGGGTAGCCTTTCCCTTCTTCAGGGGATCTTCCCAACCTAGGGATCAAACCCAGATCTTCCTCATTGCAGGCCGATTCTTTACCAGTTGAGCCACTAGGGAAATCTGCCTGCTATACAGGAGACCTACGTTTAATCCCTGGGTCAGTAAGATCCGCAGGGAAGGGAACAGCTACCCACTCCAGTATTCTTGCCTGGAGAATTCCATGGACAGAAGCATCTGGCGATCTACAGTTCATGGGATCGCACAGAGTCAGACAGGACTGAGGCTAACACTTTCACTTTCAGCCAGAACCCTGTGCCCAATCCTTAGTTCTTTCTCTTCCCTACATGACCTGTAGTGAAACGTGATTCTAATGTCTCCGGAAACAGCTCTATTACTTGGTCTAAAAAATAATTTTTGAAAATACTCACCAAATATAAATTATTTTAGATATAACTGATTACTATCTCATTCATTAAAAAAACCTCTTAAATTGAAGTATTTAAAACCTTATTTTAAGAGAGTGAAAATACACAGATTTTAACATAGTTCATTTATTCTTTTCTCTACCATCCACTGAAAAATTATAGCACAATGGTTGAGTAAACTCAGAAAAAAAAAAGACTCAGGAAATTTCATAAAACTGTTTTGATCCATAATTATTATTTTTCACCTTAACAGAATGCATTATATATAATTAAAAATTAGTTGAAGTACATTAATTTTAAATAAAACTGTGATAGGAATAAAGTTATTCTGATCATGTGTAAAGATGGAAAAATAAACATAACGGGTCTGATCTCTTAGTCTCCCAGTACTAATTATTTTCAGAAAAATTGTATGTACCTCTGATTACTGCTACTCAAGAGTCCATTTCATTCAGTAAACAGCATTCAAATAATCTAACAAACACATATAATTATATTTTTAATTTGTAGTTTTCAACAATTGCCAGAATGGGAAAGCCAAACCTTTTTGGTATTTTTTGCAAGTGGTAGGTATTAATGTTTAATGCTTATAATATCTTTGAATGGCCACAAGAATATACACAAAGGAATCTGAAAATCAGATACATCTTTCAGAATCACTGCATTTGCAATCTTTCATTTTAAAATCAGATGGAACATTACACTGTATATTGTGAGGTTAAAAAATTTAATGATTCACATAGTTCTATTTCTCAAGATAATTCTTGGATTTTAAAATGACTACTTTGCCATCACTGTGTATTGATTTTGAAGAATATTAATCTTGCATGGAAGTACTGAGGGGGAAAACTGATATATATTTAAAAAAATAGACACCAGATAATAAAAACAGAAGAAACTACAGTTATCTCTCAAACATTCTTGCTTGTGACAGGTGGAAATGTTGCCTATTGTTAAGGTTTGATACCAAGTTGTTTTCCGTGTATATACAAATATATTTGTATATACATATTATATACATATATATATAATATACATATATATATTATATATATAATATACGTGTATTATATATATATATTATATACGTATATAATATATATATTATACGTATATAATATATATAATATACGTATATAATATATATATATATATTGCGCAAGATGCAACCGACCACGCAAAGAGGCGTGGCTATGAGGAGCTACCCTACGCCTGAGGCCAGGGCCGGTGGCGGAGAGGAGCTACCCCACCTCCAATTGGCGGTGGCTGTGCCGGAGGGCCGAGAGGAGCTACTCCAAGTTCAAGGTCAGGAGGGGCGGCCTTGAGGAGATACCCCTCATCCAAGGTAAGGTGCAGCGGCTGCGCTTTCTTGGAGCAGCTATGAAGAGATATCCCACGGCCAGGGTAAAAAAAACCCAAATAAGACGGTAGGTATTGCCAGGGGGCATCAGAGGGCAGACACATTGAAATCATAATCACAGGAAACTAGTCGATCTGATCGCATGGACCACAGCCGAATGTGGTCCACTGGAGAAGGGAATGGCAAACCACTTCAGTATACTTGCCTTGAGAACCCATGAACAGTATCAAAGGGCAAAATGATAGGATACTGAATGAGGAATTCCCCAGGTCAGTAGGTGCCCAGTATGCTACCGGAGATCAGTGGAGAAATAACTCTAGAAGGAATGAAGGGATGGAGCAAAAGCAAAACCAGTACCCAGTTGTGGATGTGACTGGTGATAGAAGCAAGGTCCTGTGCTGTAAAGAGCAATATTTCATAGGAACCTGGAATGTTAGGTCCATGAATCAAGGCAAATTGGAAGTGGTCAAACAGGAGATGGCAAGAGTGAACATAGACATTCTAGGAATCAGTGAACTAAAATGGACTGGAATGGGTGAATTTAACTCAGATGACCATTATATTTACTACTGTGGGCAGGAATCCCTTAGAAGAAATGGAGTAGCCATCATGGTCAACAAAAGAGTCTGAAATGCAGTACTTGGATGCAATCTTAAAAACGACAGAATGATTTCTGTTTTGTTTCCAAGGCAAACCATTCAATATTACAGTAATCCAGGCCTATGCCCCAACCAGTATTGCTGAAGAAGCCGAAGTTGAAAGGTTCTATGAAGACCTACAAGACCTTTTAGAACTAACACCCAAAAAGGATGTCCTTTTCATTATAGGGGACTGGAATGCAAAAGTAGGAAATCAAGAAACACCTGGAGTAACAAGCAAATTTGGCCTTGGAGCACGGAATGAAGCAGGGCAAAGGCTAATAGAGTTTTGTCAAGAGAACGTACTGGTCATAGCAAACACCCTTTTCCAACAACACAAGAGAACCTCTACACATGGACATCACCAGATGGTCAACACCGAAATCAGATTGATTATATTCTTTGCAGCCAAAAATGGAGAAGCTGTATACAGTTAGCAAAAACAAGACCAGGAGCTGACTCTGGCTCAGATCATGAACTCCTTATTGCCAAATTCAAACTTAAGCTGAAGAAAGCAGGGAAAACCACTAGACCATTCAGATATGACCTACATCAAATCCCTTATGATGATACAGTGGAAGTGAGAAATAGATTTAAGGGACTAGATCTGATAGAGTGCCTGATGAACTCTGGATGGAGGTTCGTGACATTGTACAGGAGACAGGGACCAAGACCATCCCCATGGAAAAGAAATGCAAAAAAGCAAAATGGCTGTCTGAGGAGGCCTTACAAATAGCTGTGAAAAGAAGAGAAGTGAAAAGCAAAGAAGAAAAGGAAAGATATAAGCATCTGAATGCAGAGTTCCAAAGAATAGCAAGGAGAGATAAGAAAGCCTTCCTCAGTGATCAATGCAAAGAAATAGAGGAAAACAACAGAATAGGAAAAACAAGAGATCTCGTCAAGAAAATTAGAGATTCCCAGGGAACGTTTCATGCAAAGATGGGCTCGATAAAGGACAGAAATGGTATGGACCTAACAGAAGCAGAAGATATTAAGAAGAGGTGGCAAGAATACACAGATGAACTGTACAAAAAAGATCTTCATGACCAAGATAGTCACGATAACATGATCACTGACCTAGAGCCAGACATCTTGGAATGTGAAGTCAAGTGGGCCTTAGAAAGCATGACTATGAACAAAGCTAGTGGAGGTGATGGAATTCCAGTTGAGCTATTTCAAGTCTTGAAAGATGATGCTGTGAAAGTGCTGCACTCAATATGCCAGCAAATTTGGAAAACTCAGCAGTGGCCACAGGACTGGAGAAGGTCAGTCTTCATTCCAATCCCAAAGAAAGGCAATGACAAAGAATGCTCAAACTACCACACAATTGCACTCATCTCACATGCTAGTATAGTCATGCTCAAAATTCTCCAAGCCAGGCATCAGCAATATGTGAACCATGAACCCCCAGATATACAAGGAGGTTTTAGCAAAAGCAGAGGCACCAGAGATCAAATTGCCAACATCCACTGGATCATGGAGAGAGTTCCAGAAAAACATCTATTTCTGCTTCATTGACTATGCCAAAGCCTTTGACTGTGTGGATTACAATAAACTGTGGAACATTCTGAAAGAGATGGGAATACCAGAACACGTGACCTGCCTCTTGAGAAACCTGTATCAGGTCAGGAAGCAACAGTCAGAACTGGACATGGAACAACAGACTGGTTCCAAATAGGAAAAGGAGTACGTCAAAGCTGTATATTGTCACCTTGCTTATTTAACTTATATGCAGAGTACATCATGAGGAACGCTGGGCTGGAAGTAGCACAAGCTGGAATCAAGATTGCTGGGAGAAATATCAATAACCTCAGATATGCAGATGACACTACCCTTATGGCAGAAAGTGAAGAGGAACTCAAAAGCCTCTTGATGAAAGTGAAAGAGGAGAGTGAAAAGGTTGGCTTGAAGCTCAACATTCAGAAAACAAAGATCATGGCATCTGGTCCCATCACTTCATGGGAAATAGATGGGGAAACAGTGGAAACAGTGTCAGACTTTATTTTTTTGGGCTCCAAAATCACTGCAGATGCTGACTGCAGCCATGAAATTAAAAGACGCTTACTCCTTGGAAGGAAAGTTATGACCAACCTAGATAGTATATTAAAAAGCAGAGACATTACTTTGCCAACCAAGTTCCGTCTAGTCAAGGCTATGGTTTTTCCCGTGGTCATGTATGGATGTGAGAGTTGGACTGTGAAGAAAGCTGATCGCCGAAGAATTGATGCATTTGAACTGTGGTGCTGGAGAAGACTCTTGAGAGTCCCTTGGACTGCAAGGAGATCCAACCAGTCCATTCTAAAGGAGATCAATCCTGGGTGTTCATTGGAAGGACTGATGCTGAGGCTGAAACTGCAATACTTTGGCCACCTCATGCGACGAGTTGACTCACTGGAAAGGACTCTGATGCTGGGGAAGGTTGGGGGCGGCAGGAGAAGGGGACAACAGAGAATGAGATGGCTGGATTGCATCACTGACTCTGTGGACATGAGTTTGAGTGTACTCTGGGAGTTGGTGATGGACAGAGAGGCCTGGCCTGCTGTGATTCATGGGGTTGTGGAGAGTTGGACACGACTCAGTGACTGAACTTGACTGTTTTCAGTGTATATACAAATATATATTTGCATATACATACTATATACATATACAATATATATACTTATATATTATAGTTATATGTATAGCATATATACATTTGGTATCAGGAGCAGAAGCGGACGACAGAGAATGAGATGGCTAGATGGCATCACCAACTTGATGGACATGATTCTGAGTGAACTCTGGGAGTTAGTGATGGACAGGGAGGCCTGGTGTGCTGTGATTCATGGGGTCGCAAAGAGTTGGACACGACTGAGTGACTGAACTGAACTCATACAGCAATTCTTTCCTCAATTTAAAATTATGAAATGAGATTTTAGCCTACTGATCTTTTTTACTTCAGAAATCATATATTGTCTCACTTTCATAGAAATAATTTATAAAAATTAAAAATCAACTATTGTAATTATTGTTCTTTTATTTTCAGGAATAAATCCTGAATACACAAAAGTGCAGTAAAACTTGCTGCGAGCTGATTTTATATTCCCATTGCATCCTTCAATCGAAACATGAAGCAGTGATGTGTGCATCTCAGAACCTCAATATTATTCTTGTGGGTGCTTTTGTTGCTTTCAAAATAAACTTTTATTTTGGCCACCAAATAAGCTATTGCTTGAATTCAATGACTAGTAAGTATGCATAGGGACAAACTAGGTTGTTTTGAATGTGGGTATATAAAGTCATTTCTGTTTCAGAATGTATCTTCATAAATAATATCAATAGCTATTTTTGTTAAGTATTTATTCTGACCACCAGATACTGCATTAACAGTTTTATAGGTGTGTTTTCTCATTAAGTTTTATAACTGAGCTCTTATCCCACCCCACTCCACCCCCACAGCATAGTGGGAAAACAGGATGTCTAGAGATTAAAGTGTTTCACCTAAAGTCACGGTGCTAAGGAGTGAATTTAACTCATCCTCATTTCTGTGTACCTCCCAGCATGAGCTCTTGACGATGACTGCATTGTATTCAGATCTGTTAATAATGTCTCCACACACTATATACTTGTTGCATCTATGCATAAACAGGTAGGGTGTATTGAAAGAAAGATTTGTGTAAGTTTCAGAATCATTCCCATTATTTTGTATGAGCACTTCATATATTAGTGATACAAGCTGAATTTCTAAATTTGTTTCCATTCTTGGGGATGTTTTTAAAGAGCTCAGGGAATTATTACAACAGCAAGATACATGCAACATGGAGCAAAAATTTAGGTATTTGATGACTGAGAAATAACTAAAATCTCCCCAGAATATTATCTCTTTTCTTATAGGCAACAGTTTACAATGTAGCAAAATTATGAAAAAAGTGCTCATAATCTTTAAAGTAAAGAGGCTTCTAAAGAAACAAGGCATGTGTATTTAGAATGGTATCTCTTCTAAAACATACTTAAAATTGTCCTGCCTATATTACTCTTTTTTGGGAAAAAGAAAAATAGAAGCTATAGAGGATCACAGGGAAAGCAGAACAATGGGTGGGTGAGGGAAGCTTATGGGTGAGCAAGAGGGACACAGAAAAATGTATTCTCCATTCAAATTCTCTGCTTGCATTAAACCTTTGCATTTCAAACAGAATCTATCACTGAGTCTAGGAGGGGGATTCTCAGCACATTCATTGTTCCCTGCTCTCTAAATTGTGACAATGATCAAAATGCCTGTGTACAATTCTTGACAAATGGAAAAAGAATTCTGTCACAGAGCTTCTAAATGGCTATTAGAAATATGTGTGAGTTGTACTGTCAGACTGGCTTAGATTCTAAGTCCTGCTGGGGGAGGGACTGATGTCTTTCCTATGAGGTTGACAGAATACACTGCAACACTTAATAAAAATAGTAGCAGAAACATAGTGGAGGCAAATGAAACCCTCAATCCCAGATTACAAACTCCGCACAAAGCCCTGTACCTTTCATGCAATTCCATTACCAGTGTTGGTATGAGTTTCAAGGGGAGACTGCACTGAAAATCTATTTTCTGTGATACACATTCTGGTATAAAATGTTCACATGAAGCAAATAAGATTATTCACAGTAGAATTCTTAGTGGCTAATAAAATGAATCATTCTCTTCAGTGATATTAATCAGTAGTTGTTCCAATATGCTTGAACAAACAGAGCACCTGACTGTAGATTAACTGCACCTAAGATGGCTTGTGAATATTAGCGTATCACTTAACCATATGGTAAATTAGACTTCTCTCTGGTAATTCACCGGAAGGAAGTCAAAATAATTAGAAATCACTCTCAATAACTGCAGTTGCACACAACAACTCAGCCAGTGAAATGAAATGGTTCTCAGAAATTTCTGTTTTGCATGTGGGTTCCAATGACAGGCTACAAACTGGCTGCTGGTGTTAAACATTATCATGTAAAATGGGCTTGCAGAATGAATGTTAAACTGTGAGATTGTTTGCCATCTGCTTTCTTTATTGATTTGACTTTGGAAGGTTTTCTTTTTTTGTTCAAGAAGAAAACCAGACCATGTCCTGATCATGAGGGTAGCCAAAAATGGTATATACATTTCCTTATAAGAGGCATCCATTGGAGGGTGATAGAAATCAAATGTCAGTTTATTCTTTCCAGGGATGTGCTCTGTTACATCAAGAATTTTAAAATAATTTAAAATAGTTAATAGCATAAATATGAAGATACAATGGATCAGTGCTTCTCATTTGTTTTTTAATATGCTTCTGAATCACTTGGGGACCTTGTTAAAATGCAGATTATGATTCAGCAAGTCTGGTGTGGGGAGCTCGAGAGCCTACATTTCTAACAACTTTCCACATGCTGCCAGAGCTGCTGGTCTGGGGATCACAATTCAAGAAATAAGGCTGTAGATGCTCCATTCTCTACCAAACAAATAGAAGTGGTCACCAAAATGTGACATTTGCAATGATTTCTTCAATAGAAGCAGTAGATAAATTTTTTCTATTTATTGACTTCCTGGTCTTTGAACTTTGTTGAGAATCAAGGATTACCTTACCCAACTCAAGCCCTGTATGTCACTAACCCCAAATGGCAGAGAAGTCTTAAAGTACTATTTATTAATGCATTTACTCCATAGAAAAATTGTCATCTGGACTAGGTGAGATACAGGAAGTAGACATACACGGTTCCTGAACTGATGAATCTTACATATAGTCTAGGTGAAAAGACAGATTCAGTCTATAGACATATGTGTTTATTCTGAAAGAGGTTGCAGAATACGAAAGATGCCAGAGGACCTAACTGGGTAAGGCTTCCCTGAGAAACTGACATTTAGCTAAGCTCTGAGATACACGGAGGTGTTATTCAGGAGAGTGGGAGAAAGTGTTGAGTAACCGGGAAATACATCCACAATCTTTTCAGTCACGCACGAGACAACTGAGAAAGTAAGTGGTCCAGAGATGAGACTGGAATGGTGAGGAGAAATCCTCACCCGGAGACGTTATATGGCAGTCAGAGATTTTAGAGTGAAGCTAAGCGTAAAGGAAAAATGCTTTTAAGTATAAGCATTGTAGGATACATATTTTGAAGCACTCTTTCTTGTTGCAATGTACTGGATTGATTAGGACAATAATGGATGTGAAAATTAGGCTACCGAAGTGCCCCAGGCCAAAGATAATGGAATTCCGAAAAGGTGGTGGTGAAGGAGATGGGGATGTGCTGTGCTTAGTTGCTCAAGTCGTGTCCAACTCTTTGCGACCCCATGAACTGTACTCTGCCAGGCTCCTCTGTCCATGGAGATTCTCCAGGCAAAAATACTGGAGTGGGTTGCCATGCCCTCCTCCAGGGGATCTTCCCAACCGAGGGACTGAACCCAGGTCTCCCGCACTGCAGGTGGATTCTTTACCATCTCAGCCATCAGGGAAGCCCAAAATGGGGATGGAAAGACAACTATATGTATATTTGGAAGGTGTTTTGACTGATTCAGTGTAGGAAGTGAAAGAGAAAGAGAACTCAGTGATGTCTCCTGGGCAGAAGCAATTTTGGTAGATGGTGGTACCATTTGCTGTGATGGGAACACTAAAGGAGAAACAAGTTTTGTGGGTAACATATTAAGAATTTTTGGCAACTTTTTGTTATAGAAATCTATTAAAGCCCCACTGGAGTTTTCCTACTGTGATCATTAGACTATTGTTCAAAAGAAATAAATACTTCGTTGAAACAAAAACTGCCTGTATAATGTTTTTCTGTTACTTAGTCAGTAGTATACAAACAATGAGTTGATCTTTTTATAAGAAGGAAACTTAAAACAAAAGACATAGATTTGAAAAATTCAAGGATGGTGATAAAATTGGTCATAAAAATTTAGATATCTCAGTTTAATACCTATTCCCCTATTTTACTTGTGAGTTTGATTTCTTAAGAAACAATCATGGTGAAATATGGCAACATTTCAGAGAGGTGCTCAAACCCTCACCACATGGGTTATCATTGATACTATGTATTCGATATTCAGTTCAGTCAGTTCAGTCGCTCAGTCGTGTCCGACTCAGTTCAGTCAGTTCAGTCGCTCAGTCGTGTCCGACTCTCCGCGACCCCATGAACCACAGCACGCCAGGCCTCCCTGTCCATCACCAACTCCTGGAGTACACTCAAACTCATGTCCACAGAGTCGGTGATGCCATCCAGCCATCTCATTCTCCGTCATCCCCTTCTCCTCCCGCCCCCAACCTTTCCCAGCTGCTGCTGCTGCTAAGTCACTTCAGTCGTGTCCGACTCTGTGCGACCCCACAGACAGCAGCCCACCAGGCTCCCCCGTCCCTGGGATTCTCCAGGCAAGAACACTGGAGTGGGTTGCCATTTCCTTCTCCAATGTGTGAAAGTGAAAAGTGAAGTCGCTCAGTCGTGTCCGACCCTTAGCGACCCCACGGACTGCAG
The DNA here is from genome assembly GCF_049115385.1 of Moschus berezovskii. Lineage (NCBI taxonomy): Eukaryota > Metazoa > Chordata > Mammalia > Artiodactyla > Moschidae > Moschus > Moschus berezovskii. The sequence continues at coordinate 48,809,892 of NC_142462.1, forward strand.
CCTACCAGGCTCCTCCATCCATGGGATTTTCTAGGCAACAGTACTGGAGTGGCTTGCCATTGCCTTCTCCAGCATCAGAGTCTTTTCCAGTGAGTCAACTCGTTGCATGAGGTGGCCAAAGTACTGCAGTTTCAGCTTTAGCATCAGTCCCTCCAATGAACATCAAGGATTGATCTCCTTTATTTATTTATTTATTTTTTTAATATCTAAAAAAGAATTTTATTAAAAAAGCACAAATGCAAAGAAATGAACAGAGGAAAATTTATGCGTCGAACCTGGACTGGTCACTTATGATAATATACATGCTACAATTCCATTCTCTCCAATCATTCCACCTTCACCCTCTCCCACAGAGTCCCAAAGACTGTTCTAAATGCCTATGTCTCTTTTGCAGTCTCTTATACAGGGTTCAGGTTACCATTTTTCTAAATTCCATATATATGCGTTAATATACGGTATTGATGTTCTTCTTTCTGGCTTACTTCACTCTGTATAATTGGCTCCAATTTCATCCACCTCATTAAAACTGATTCAAATGCATTCTTTTTGATGGCTGAGAAATACTCCATTGTGTATATGTACCAAAGCTTTCTTATCCATTCATCTGCAGATGGACATCTAGGTTGCTTCCATGTCCTGGCTATTATAAACAGTGCTGCAATGAACATTGGAGTACATGTGTCTCTTTCAATTCTGGTTTCCTCAGTGTGTATGCCCAGGAGTGCGATCGCTGGATCATATGGCAGTTCTGTTACCAGTTTTCTGAGGAATCTCCACACTGTTCTCCATAGTGGCTGTACTAGTTTGCATTCCCACCAACAGTGTAAGAGGGTTCCCTTCTCTCCACACCCTCTCCAGCACTTATTGCATGTAGACTTTTGGATAGCAGCCATTCTGACTGGTGTGAAATGGTATCTCATTGTGGTTTTGATTTGCATTTCTCTGATGATGAGGGATGTTGAGCATTTTTTCATGTGTTTATTAGCCATCTTTATGTCTTCTTTGGAGAAATGTCTGTTTAGTTCTTTGGACCATTTTTTGATTGGGTCACTTAGTTTTCTGGAATTAAGCTGCAGGAGCTGCTTGTATAATTTGGAGATTAATCCTTTATCAGTTGCTTCATTTGCTATTATTGTCTCCCATTCTGAAGGTTGTCTTCTCACCTTGCTTAGAGTTTCCTTTGCTGTGCAGAAGCTTTTGATTTTAATTAGGTCCCATTTGTTTATTTTTGCTTTTATTTCCAATATTCTGGGAGGTGGGTCTTGGAGGATCCTGCTGTCATTTATGTCGGAGAGTGTTTTGCCTACGTTCTCCTCTAGGAGTTTTATAGTTTCTGGTCTTACATTTAGATCTTTAATCCATTTTGAGTTTATTTTGGTGTATGGTGTTAGGAAGTGTTCTAGTTTCATTCTTTTACAAGTGGCTGACCAGTTTTCCCAGCACCACTTGTTAAAGAGACTGTCTTTTCTCCATTTTATATTCTTGCCTCCTTTGTCGAAGATAAGGTGTCCATAGGAGCGTGGGTTTATCTCTGGGCTTTCTATTTTGTTCCATTGATCTATATTTCTGTCTTTATGCCAGTACCATACTGTCTTGATGACTGTGGCTTTGTAATAGAGCCTGAAGTCCGGCAGGTTAATTCCCCCAGTTCCATTCTTCTTCCTCAAGATTGCTTTGGCTATTCGAGGTTTTTTGTATTTCCATACAAATTGTGAGATTATTTGTTCTAGTTCTGTGAAAAATATTGTTGGTAGCTTGATAGGGATTGCATTGAATGTATAAATTACTTTGGGTAGTATACTCATTTTTACAATATTTATTCTTCCAATCCACGAACACGGTATATTTCTCCATCTATGTCCTCTTTGATTACTTTCACTAGTGTTTTATAGTTTTCTATGTACAAGTCTTTTGTTTCCTTAGGTAGATATATTCCTAAGTATTTAAAATTGATCTCCTTTAGAATGGACTGGTTGGATCTCCTTGCAGTATAAGGGACTCTCAAGAGTCTTCTCCAACACCACAGTTCAAAAGCATTAATTCTTCGGCGATCAGCCTTCTTCACAGTCCAACTCTCACATCCATACATGACCACGGGAAAAACCATTGCCTTGACTAGACGGACCTTGGTTGGCAAAGTCACCTTTATTATTCAGAAATTTGGGGCTTTAAATTTTTTAAACTGGAAACTATAGTCATAAGGATCTTTAGTAAGCTACCTTATATACTATAAATCTGTGCCTATATTATACCTATAAAGTGTATGTGTGCTGACTAAGCATACACTGATAACAACTAATCATACTACACTGGCTGAAAGAAGGGTATCCAAATAAACTATCCATACCTAATATGGACTTTATCATCAGCTATGACACAGTAGTGATGCCCTCTAAGGCCCACTTGACTTCACATTCCAAGATGTCTGGCTCTAGGTGAGTGATCACGCCATCATGATTATCTTGGTCGTGAAGATCTTTTTGGTACAGTTCTTCTGTGTATTCTTGCCACCTCTTCTTAATATCTTCTGCTTCTTTTAGGTCCATACCATTTCTATCCTTTATCGAGCCCATCTTTGCATGAAATGTTCCCTTGGTATCTCTAATTTTCTTGAAGAGATCTCTTGTTTTTCCTATTCTGTTGTTTTCCTCTATTTCTTTGCATTGATCGCTGAGGAAGGCTTTCTTTATCTCTCTTCAGATGCTTATATCTTTCCTTTTCTCCTCTGCAAGGAGATCCAACCAGTCCATTCTAAAGGAGATCAATCCTGGGTGTTCATTGGAAGGACTGATGCTAAAGCTGAAATTCCAATACTTCGGCCACCTCATGCGACGAGTTGACTCACTGGAAAAGACTCTGATGCTCGGAAGGATTGGGGGCGGGAGGAGAAGGGGATGACAGAGAATGAGATGGCTGGATGGCATCACTGACTCGATGGACATGAGTTATAGTGAACTCCGGGAGTTGGTGATGGACAGGGAGGCCTGGCGTGCCGTGATTCATGGGGTCGTGGAGAGTCGGACACGACTGAGCGACTGAACTGAACTGAACTGATGATATGGTAAATATTTAAACTCCATAGTCTTGCTTCAACTGAGGAAGCTTTACTGCCTCAGCATTTCTCAAGCTGCATGCTGCTGCTGCTGCTAAGTCGCTTCAGTCGTGTCCAACTCTGTGTGACCCCATAAATGGCAGCCCACCAGGCTCCTCTGTCTCTCGGATTCTCCAGGCAAGAATACTGGAGTGGCTTGCCATTTCCTTCTCCAATGCATGCATGCATGCTAAGTCACTTCAGTCATGTCCGACTCTCTGCGACACCATGGACAGCAGCCCACCAGGCTCCTCTGTCCATGGAATTCTCTAGGCAAGAGTACTACAGTGGGTTGCCATTTCCTTCTCCACAAACTGCATGAATCACATGTAATGTTAATATGTGCTAATAAATATCCTCAGCGGCACTTCACCCAGTTGTGGCTCCCCAGAAACAATTGTCACATTGATGGTAGTTTTTCAAAGCAGGGTGTGAGTTTTGTACTGACACATATAGCTCATATATTAGATATATAGTGAAAGTGAAAGTGTTAGTTGCTCATCAGTGTCCGACTCTGCAATCCTGTGGACTGTAGCCTACCACACTCCTCTGTCCCAGGAATTCTCCAGGCAAGAATACTGGAGTGGGTTGCCATACCCTCCTCCAGGGGATCTTCCCGACCCAGTGATCAAACCCGGATCACCTGCATTGCGAGCAGATTCTTTACCATCTGAGCCAGAGGTATAGAATCCACCTGTAATGCTGGAGACCTGGGTTCCATCCCTGGAGAATTCCATGGCGGGTCACAGTCCATGGGGTCGCAAAGAGTCTGACACAACTGAGTGACTAACACACAATATGAAATACTACATCGTCATAGGAAATTGAAAAAATGTACAGAAGAGGCTATAAGGTTCAAGATGGTGGTGTAGGAAGACACAGAACTCATTTCCTCCCAAAGACACACTGAATCTACACCTACATATAGAGCAATTCCTCCTGTAGATGAATTGAGGGCTAATTGAAGAACTTATGCACAACAAATGAGAGAGGGACCCCAAAGAGATAGGTAGAAGAGACAGAGATAAGGTATCAATGGAAACCTCACCCTATTGCCTATAAATGCAGGGAGGGATATCCCTGAGGGGCCCACACACAGAGTTGTTTCAGAAAATTATCAAACTTTAAGTGAAAAGACCAAGAGAAGAAGAAAGGAACAGAAAAAAACTACAAAAACCCAGTAAAACAAAACAACCCAAGCAGTTTGAAGGGCATCTAGACTACACATGAAGGAAACCATTTACTAACTTTAGCGCATCTGCCAAAGGAGCATGGAACTGCTAGAACTATCCTCAGGGTTGGAGGTCAGACTTTCAAAAAAAAGTTACAGCACAAATATATAAAATAAGAAATGAAACAGGAAAAGTTACAAATCATACCATAGAAATACAAGGAAGGAACCACAAAAGATTACTTAAAAAAATTATATGCCAATAAACTGGACAACCTAGAAGAGATGGATAAATTCACAGAAACACACATCTTCCAAGACTGAATCAAGAACAAATAGAAAATATGAACAGAGGGATTTATTACTAATAAAACTGAATCAGTAATAAAAAATCTCCCAACAAACAAAAGTCCAGAACTAGACAACTTTATATATGAATACCAGCAAACATTTAAAGAAGGGTTAATACTATTCGTTTCAAAGTATTTCAAAAAATTCAAGAATGAAGGAATGATTCCAAAGTTTTTGAGGAAATCGTCACCCTAATACCAAACCCAGACAAAGTATAAGAAAGAAAGAAAAGTACAGCCCAGTATCCTTGATGAACATAGATGTAAAAATCTTCAATAAAATATTATCAATCTGAATTTGATAATATATTAAAAGAATCATACAGTGTGATCAAGTGGGATGTATTTTAGGATGCAAGGATGTTTCAGTGTTCACAAATCAATCATTGGTAGATACGACATTAAGAAAACAAAGGATCAAAAGTATATGATTATCTCAATAGATGTAGAGAGAGCATTTGACAAAATTCAACAAACATTTATGATAAAAACTCTCAACAAAATGGGTAACAGGTGAACATACTTCATAGTAAAGTCCAGATATGACAAGTCCAAAGCTAATATCATACTTAATGGTGAAAAGCTGAAAAGTTTTCCTCTAAGATTTAGAACAAGATTAGCATGCCATTCCTGCTAATTTTATTCAACCTAATATTGGAAGTCCTGCCCAGAGAACTTAGGCAAGAAAAAAAAAAGGCAACTAACTTAAAAAAGAAGAAGAAAAACTAGTTATTTGACGATGACATGATATTATATGTAGAAAACTTAAAGACTTCACATACAAGCACACAAAATCTATTAGAACTAATAAATTCACTAAATATGTAGGATACAAACAATATACAGAAGTATTCTGTATTTATATACACTGATAATGAACTATCAGAAAGAGAATAAGAAATTAAGAAAACAACCCCATTTACTATTGCATCATAAATAAAAATGTTCCTGAAATAAATTTAACCAAGGAGGTGAAAGACCTGCACTTGGAAAACTATAAGACACTGATGAAAGAAATTAAAGATTACACGAGTAAATGGGAAGCTACACCATGCTCATGGATTGGAAGCACTAATATTGTTAAATACCTGTATTACCCACAATATTCAATGTAATCTCTATCAAAATACATATGGCATTTTCACAGAACTAGAACAAAAATCCTAAATTATGTATGAAACCAGAACAAACCCCTCAAATAATCAAAGCAGTCTTGAGGAAAAAGAAAAAAGCTGGAGGCATCATGTTTTCTGATTTAAAAATATACTACAAAACTATAGAAATCAAAACAGTATGATACTGGCACAAAACAGACACCTGGATTAAAGGGACAAAATAGAGATCCAAGAAATAAATCATCTTATATGATAAATTAATCTAGGACAATGGAGGCAGGAATATACAATGAGGAAAAAGTCTCTTCAGTAAGTGGTATTAGGGAAACTGGGCTATATGCAAAAAGAAAGAAACAATATCACTTTATTATTGACACACCACATACAAACAAATTCAAAATGGATTAAATACTCATATACAGACTTGAAATGATAAATGTCTAGAAGAAAATATAGGCCATATGCTCTTTGACACAAGTCAGAGAAATATTATTCAAATCTATCTTTAGACAAGGACAAACAAAAACAAAAATAAACAAATGGGACTGTATCAAATTAAAAAGATTTTGCATAGTGAAGGAAACAACAAAATGAAACAGCAACTTAGTGAATAGGATAAAATATTTGCAAACGATATATTCAATAAGGTCTGATGCTGGGAGGGATTGTGGGCAGGAGGATAAGGGGACGACAGAGAAAGAGATGGCTGGATGGCATCACCGACTCGATGGAGGTGAGTTTAAGTGAACTCCGGGAGTTGGTGATGGACAGGGAGGCTTGGCGTGCTGTGATTCATGGGGTCGCAAAGAGTCGGACACGACTGAGTGACAGAACTGAACTGAACTGAATATTCAAAATATATAAAGAAGTCATAAACTTAATAAAAACAATCATATTAAAAAGGGCAGAAAACCATTATAGACATTTTTCCGAAGATGACAGACACAAGGCTAATAGGCCCAGGAAGAGATGCTTGACATCACTGATCACCAGGGAAATATAAATAAAAACCACAATGAGGTATCATCTCAGACTTAATCAGTTCAGTTCAGTTGCTCAGTCATGTCCGACTCTGCGACTCCATGAACCACAACACACCAGGCCTCCCTGTCTATCACCAAATCCCAGAGTTCACCCAAACCCATGTCCATTGAGTCTGTGACACCATCAAACCATCTCATCTTCTGTGGTCCCCTTCTCCTGCCCTCAATCTTTCCCAGCATCAGGGGCATTTCCAATGAGTCAGCTCTTCGCATCACGTGGACAAAGTATTGGAGTTTCAGCTTCAACATCAGTTCTTCCAATGAACACCCAGGACTGATCTCTTTTAGGATGGACTGGTTGGATCTCCTTGCAGTCCAAGGGACTCTCAAGAGTCTTCTCCAACACCCCAGTTCAAAAGCATCAATTCTTCAGTGCTCAGCTTTCTTTATAGTCCAGCTCTCACATCCATACATGACCACTGGAAAAACCATAGCCTTGACTAGACGGACCTTTGTTGACAAAGTAATGTCTCTGCTTTTCAATATGCTGTCCAGGTTGGCCATAACTTTGCTTCCAAGGAGCAGGCGTCTTTTAATGCCATGGTTGCAATCACCATCTGCAGTGATTTTAGAGCCCAAAAATTAAAGCCAGCCACTGTTCCCACAGTTTCCCCATCTATTTGCCATGAACTGATGGGACCAGATGCCATGATCTTAGTTTTCTGAATGTTGAGCTTTAAGCCAAGTTTTTCACTTTCCTCTTTCACTTTCATCAAGAGGTTCTTTAGTTCTTCACTTTCTGCCATAAGGGTGGTGTCATCTGCATATCTGAGGTTATTGATATTTCTCCCAGCAATCTTGATTCCAGTTTGTGCTTCCTCCAGCCCAGCGTTTCTCATGATGTACTCTGCATATAAGTTAAATAAGCAGGGTGACAATATACAACTTTGACATACTCCTTTTCCTATTTGGAACCAGTCTGTTGTTCCATGTCAAGTTCCAACTGTTGCTTCCTGACCTGTATACAGGTTTCTCAAGAGGCAGGTCAGGTGGTCTGGTATTCCCATCTCTTTCAGAATTTTCCAGTTTCTTGTGATCCACACAGTCAAAGGCTTTGGCATAGTCAATAAAGAAGAAATAGATGTTTTCTGGAACTCTCTTGCTTTCTCCATGATCCAGCGGATGTTGGCAATTCGATCTCTGGTTCCTCTGTCTTTTCTAAAACCAGCATGAACATCTGGAAGTTCATGGTTCACATATTACTGAAGTCTGGTTTGGAGAATTTTGAGCACTACTTTACTAGCATGTGAGATGAGTACAATTGTGTGGTAGTTTGAGCATTCTTTGGCATTGTCTTTCTTTGGAATTAGAATGAAAACTGACCTTTTCCAGTCCTTTGGCCACTGCTGAGGTTTCCATATTGCTGGCATATTGAGTGCAGCATTTTCACAGCATCATCTTTTAGGATTTGAAATAGTTCAACTGGAATTCCATCAACTTCACTAGCTTTGTTTGTAGTGATGCTTCCTAAGGCCCACTTGACTTCACATTCCAGGATGTCTGGCTCTAAGTGACATAAACACCATCGTTATTATTTGGGTCATGAAGATCTTTTTTGTATAGTTCTTCCGTGTATTCTTGCCACCTCTTCTTAATATCTTGTGCTTCTGTTGGGTGCATACCATTTCTGTCCTTTATTGAGTCCATCTTTTCAGGAAATGGTCCCTTGGCATCTCTAATTTTCTTGAAGAGATCTCTAGTCTTTCTCATTCTATTGTTATCCTCCTTTTCTTTGCATTGATCGCTGAGGAAGGATTTCTTACCTCTCCTTGTTATTCTTTGGACTCTGCATTCAAACGGGTATATCTTTCCTTTTCTCCTTTCCTTTTCACTTCTCTTCTTTTCACAGCTATTTGTAAGGCCTCCCCAGACAGCCATTTTGCTTTTTTGCATTTCTTTTTCTTGGGGATGGTCTTGATTCCTATCTCCTGTACAATGTCATGAATGTCCATCCATAGTTCATCAGGCACTCTGTCTAAGAGATCTAGTCCCTTAAATCTGTTTCTCACTCTACTCTGTAGTCATAAGGGATTTGATTTAGGTCATACCGGAATGCTTTAGTGGTTTTCCCCACTTTCTTCAATTTCAGTCTGAAATTGGCAATAAGGAGTTCATGATCTGAGCCACAGTCAGCTCCCGGTCTTGTTTTTGCTGAGTGTATAGAGCTTCTCTATCTTTGGCTGCAAAGAATATAATCAGTCTGATTCGGTGTTGACCATCTGGTGTGTCCATGTGTAGAGGCTTCTCTTGTGCTATTGGAAGAGGGTGTTTGCTATGACCAGTGCGTTCTCTTGGCAAAACTCTATTAGCCTTTGCCCTGCTTCATTCCATGCTTCAAGGCCAAATTTGCCTGTTACTCCAGGTGTTTCTCGACTTCCTACTTTTCCATTCCAGTCCCCTATAATGAAAAGGACATCTTTTTGGTGTGTTAGCTCTAGAAGGTCTTGCTCAGTTCAGTTCAGTTCAGTTCAGTCGCTCAGTTGTGTCCGACTCTCCGCAACCCCATGAATCACAGCACGCCAGGCCTCCCTATCCATCACCAACTCCCAGAGTTCACTCAAACGCATGTCCACAGAGTCGGTGATGCCATCCAGCCATCTCATTCTCTGTCGTCCCCTTCTCCTCCCACCCCCAACCTTTCCCAGCATCAGACTCTTTTCCAGTGAGTCAACTCGTTGCATGAGGTGGCCGAAGTATTGGAGTTTCAGCTTTAGCATCAGTCCTTCCAATGAACACCCAGGACTGATCTCCTTTAGAATGGACTGGTTGAATCTCCTTGCGGTCCAAGGGACTCTCAAGAGTCTTCTCCAACACCACAGTTCAAAAGCATCAATTCTTCAGCGATCAGCTTTCTTCACAGTCCAACTCTCACATCCATACATGACCACAGGAAAAACCATAGCCTTGACTAGGTCTTGTAGGTATAGCTATTATCAAAAAGACAAAAAAAAGTGTTGGGAAGGGTGCGGAGAATAGGGAACACTTGCACACCATTGGTGGGAATGTACATTGTTACAACCATTCAGGAAAACAGTATGGGGGTTCCTCAAAAAATTATAAATAAAAGTACCACATTGAAAATTCTACTACTGAGAATTTATCCATAGAAAATGAAAACATTAATTTGAAAAGATACATGTACCCCAATCATTGAGGTACTAATTACAATAGCCAAAATATGAAATTAACATGTGTCCATTAACATATGAATGGATAAGGAAGATGTAATATACATATATGTATATTATACATACAGATACATATATAACATATATATATATATATATATATATATCTTATCACCAACTCGATGGACATGAGTTTGAGTAAGCTCCAGGAGTTGGTGATGGATAGGGAAGCCCACCGTGCTGCAGTCCATAAGGTCACAAAGTGTTGGACATGACTGAGCTACTGAACTGATCTTATCTAATATATACACAAAGACACACACACACTAGACTATTACTCAGCATTAAAAAAAAAAGAGAGAGGGAAAGAAATCTTGCCATGTATGATAACATGGCAGCATCCAGAGGGGTTTACGCTAAGTGAAATAGGTTGGCGACAGACAAATACCATATGATTTCACTTATATGTGGAGTCTGAAAAACAAAACAAATGAACAAAAATAACAAAACAGAAAGAGACTCATGCAAACAGAGAACAAACTGGTGGTTGCTGGAGGGGAGGTGGGTGAGGGATAAGTGAAATAGGTGAGGGCGATGCAACTTCCAGTTATAAAATAAATGTCACTGGGATATCACGTACAGCGTAGGGAACACAGTTAATAATACTTAAAAAACATTTTATGGTGACAGATGGTAACTAGGCTTAATGTGGTGCTCTCATAACATGTAAAAATGCTGAATCACTGTTACCACCACCACGACGTATATAGACTTTCTTTCAATCACCACAGTCTCTCTGTAGAGATTATAATCTCTGACTGCCTCCATCTCTATAATTTTGTTATTTCAAGATTATTATATAATATATGACTGTCTTTTTTCATGCAGTCTAACTTGTCAACAAAGTTTTTGCATTTTCAGTATATTCTTCCTTTTTATTGCTGCATTGCACTGTAAGGTATGGGAACACTACCATTTGCTTACTCATTGACCATTTGAGGGACCTTCGGATTGTCTCCAATTTTGGACAGTTCTGAATGAAGTGGCTATGAACATTCCTGTGCAGCTTTCTTATTTTTTAAAAATTTTTATTGGCACTGTACAGCTTTCATGTGAACTTAACTTTCTATCCTTTTGGGATACATACCCAAGAATTCAATGACTGTATGGCCTATGGTAAGTGTATGTTCAGTATGAAACTGCAAAACTCTTTCCAGAGTGGGCATACCATTTTGTCATCTATGCTAGCAATGATCACCTTTATTCTTAGAAACTTCGGTAGCATTTGGTGTTGAATGTAATTTTAAGGCTGTAAATTTTTGGCCAGGTACTGTCTCATATTACCTTTAAAAACGTTATTATAATAGCAATATTGATTTTTTTAAAGGCTATTAGATATTTGCTATTGAATAGGACAAACACATGACTTTCCTCCAGGCAGGGACCCCAGGTTTATTGGCATGCGGCAATTGCAAACTCAAATGTCAGAGGGCAGACAGACAACACGAATGGTAGAACTGTCGGGAACCAGAGCCTATGTGAACTCTGTGGGGACTTTGACCTAGCAGAGAGCACAAGCCTGGTTAAAGGGAGACTGTACCCTGGCAGCCATTCTGTCCATGTTGCTAGACATTCTGATTTTTCTAAAAAAATTAAAGTACAATTTTTCACTGGACACTCTCCTGATGTGTAAGTCAAAGTTTGAAAGAATCCAGCCTCCACAAAAGTCCCAAGGACCAACTTTGGCTTAAAGACAAATTACTTGAGAATTATCACTTAGAGAGGTGAGTAACCCACTAAAAAAGAAAATAAATGTTTAGCACTTTTAGACATAAGAAAGTTATTTTAGATTGAAGAAATTAAAAAAAGCCTTTATAGAGTAGAATCATGCTTCTCAAACTTCTAACTGCTTATGAATCATCTGAGGATCGATCTTATTAATTGGCTTGGGAGGAGGGGATCGGGGATGTGGGCTGGGATTCTGCCTCACCTGGTGATGCTGCTGGTGCAGGGACCACTCTAAGTAGCAAGTATATGAGTAACCTTTGAGCTGGACCCTGCTGGTTGGGTTATGTTTGTAGATGCAGAAATGAATCCTGGTAGAGAGAATGGTGCCACCAGCCATAAAGGTAGGAAAACTTGGAGATGAATGTGACACTGCAAAATCTTCAGTTCATGTTGTAAATAGTTTAGACAAAATAGAGCAGGAGGTAAACTTGGCAAGGTATTGATATGGGACTGTGCTACATATTACGTTCCAGACTTCAGCAGCCTGTGAAACACATGTAGTTAGACCACTATCAGTAAGAAATGTCCATGATTTCTATGATCCCTCCTTTTGATTATAAATGGGTCTCTCATAATAATCTAGTCCCACCCAACCACATGCCTTTCAGCTTAAGTCTTCTGCCCAAAATTTAAAGGCATGTACCCTACCTCAGGGCTCACAGATGTCTGTATTGAAGTTTCTGTCTGTTTTATCTCTCAAATGCACTACTTGCAAACCTAGCTGTGTTGGCTCTATGCTAAGAAGGGATACTTGCCTTTTTGTCTCTTATGGGAAAAGATTTTCACCTGAACTCCAAATTCTCTTAAAGAATTCTGAAAACTGATATTCGCTCTTCTGGTTGTCAGTGTATTTCTATATACAGGTGCTCCATCCCAAGGGGGTGCGCTATCTTCTTTGCTCCTGTCACTTTGTCTCTCTTTGACTAAGAAATTTTAAAAAGCACAAACAAAATGAGACATAGAACACTTCTCTCTCTTTGGTCCCAACACTGTCAAAGGCTATATGCTTATTAACTTAGGCAAACACTTGTTTTCAGGAGTCCACTTGGTTCACACACAATCAAAACAAGAACTTCCATTCTCAGAATTAAAAGGATAAGCACACAAATGAATGTGATAAATGGATGCACTTGTATTTTAACAGGAAGATGATGAAGGGATATAAAGGAGATGAAAAACAAAATTGAGAAGGACAATGGAAGAGGCCTTGGGAAAGGGAGGAATAACTGACAAGGAGGGGCAGAGAATGGAGCTGGGTCTAAGAAGATTTCCACGCTAGAAATCACCTTAGAAAGATCTGAAATGCTAAACCAGTGAAAAGCTAGGTATCCCTGCTATACCTATAAGCCCTGTCCATTTGTGTTGCCTGATATCAGGCATCATTATATTTTCATTCTTTCTTTGTCTTACATTTTAATTAATATAGATCCTTATTAATTGTTCTGGGTTATTATATGGTTCTATTGTATGAGATGCTATAGAAATACTACAATATAACTTTTAAGGAAATTATTAAACAATATATTACAGAAATCCTTCTAAATAAATAGCTTCTTGCTTTTCTAGAGGTGGCTTGGGATACCTGCCATGACTATGTGGATGTGGCTATAGTCCATCAGCTACAGCAAGTGTAGACAACCAAGGAACCTAACAACTGTCTTGAAATTCATCAGCACATTTGCATGCAGGCCATGTTCCTAATGAGCTGCTTTCAGCCAGTGACTGAGTGTGGCAGAGACAGTTTTGTTTTGTTTTTTCCTGGTTGACATGCGCCCCTTTGATGGCTGACCTTGACTTGAAAATGCTGATGACCTTGCTGAATGTTACTTAGACTGTATGGCAGTCTAGGATGCCTCCATCCAATCATCTCTCCTTCTCTCCATACTGGGTTCAGACTTGCTTTGCAGCCTGATGGCTCTTACAGCCTTATCAGGCTCCCTCCCAATTTTCCTTCCTGTATGCATTTCCCCTAATGAAATCCTTGCCTTCTGCATTGCAGAAGACCCAGACTAAGCAAAGCCTACTCCATATTTTGTGAAACATTCCCTTATTGATAGACATTCAGCTTATTTTCAAATTTTTTTGCTAACACAAAAAACATAGTGATAAATATCATCCACTTGTATCTTTATATCCTGGTGATTTTTTTCTTCTATTGAGTAAGTCCTGAGAATGGAACTGCTGAAAGTATATACATATTTGAAATTTAAGCAAATGCAGTACAACTAATATAATGAATACAAATAAATAAACATATAACTTAGAAAAAAACCTTAGTTTTAATGAAGTACTTTTCTCATATAAGAAGAGACAATGTAGCAAGACTACAGACTAATGAAATTAATCTCTTAATATGGTGTCTATAATCTACGTTATAGCTTAACAATAAAACCTCTGTAGTCTGTAAAATATCAATTAATAATTGATGTCTGTTAATTATCTTGAATATGAATTACTGCTTACCTTCTTATTGCAAGCACTTAAAGGGAAAATCAAGAAGAGATGTAACATGGAAATAAGTATAATGCTTATTTTATTCAGTAAGTTTTACAAGTTATTAAAGTTCAAATGTGACATCCAGATATTTGTGTCATCTTTAGCCATATATTACTCATTTTTATGTTTAAAAATTTTCAAGGATTAGTAAAACTTGACAGTAGTTTCAAGTTTAAAATCCACTGGATTACACGGTACTTTAAAAATTATATAAGTAATCAAAGAGGACACTAATAGATGGAGAAATATACCATGTTTGTGGATTGGAAGAATAAATATTGTAAAAATGAGTATACTACCCAAAGTAATTCATACATTCAATGCAATCCCTATCAAGCTACCAACGATATTTTTCACAGAACTAGAACATATAATCTCACAATTTGTATGGAAATACAAAAAACCTCGAATAGCCAAAGCAATCTTGAGGAAGAAGAATGGAACTGGGGGATTAACCTGCCGGACTTCAGGCTCTACTACAAAGCCACAGTCATCAAGACAGTTTGGTACTGGCATAAACACAGAAATATAGATCAATGGAACAAAATAGAAAGCCCAGAGATAAATCCACGCACCTATGGACACCTTATCTTTGACAAAGGAGGCAAGAATATAAAATGGAGAAAAGACAGTCTCTTTAACAAGTGGTGCTGGGAAAACTGGTCAGCCACTTGTAAAAGAATGAAACTAGAACACTTCCTAACACCATACACCGAAATAAACTCAAAATGGATTAGAGAGCTAAATGTAATACCAGAAACTATAAAACTCCTAGAGGAGAACGTAGGCCAAACACTCTCCGACATAAATCACAGCAGGATCCTCCAAGACCCACCTCCCAGAATATTGGAAATAAAAGCGAAAATAAACAAATGGGACCTAATTAAAATCAAAAGCTTCTGCACAGCAAAGGAAACTATAAGCAAGGTGAAAAGACAGCCTTCAGAATGGGAGAAAATAATAGCAAATGAAGCAACAGATAAAGGATTAATCTCCAAAATATACAAGCAGCTCCTGCAGCTCAATTCCAGAAAACTAAATGACCCAATCAAAACATGGGCCAAAGAACTAAACAGACATTTCTCCAAAGAATACATAAAGATGGCTAACAAACACATGAAAAAATGCTCAACATCCCTCATCATCAGAGAAATGCAAATCAAAACCACAATGAGATACCATTTCACACCAGTCAGAATGGCTGCTATCCAAAAGTCTACATGCAATAAATGCTGGAGAGGGTGTGGAGAGAAGGGAACCCTCTTATACTGTTGGTGGGAATGCAAACTAGTAGAGCCACTATGGAGAACAATGTGGAGATTCCTCAAAAAACTGGAAAGAGAACTGCCATATGATCCAGCAATCACACTCCTGGGCATACACACCGAGGAAACCAGAATTGAAAGAGACACATGTACTCCAATGTTCATTGCAGCACTGTTTATAATAGCGAGGACATGGAAGCATCCTAGATGTCCATCTGCAGACGAATGGATAAGAAAGCTTTGGTACATATACACAATGGAGTATTCAGTTCAGTTCAGTTCAGTCACTCAGTCGTGTCCGACTCTCCGCGACCCCATGAATCACAGCACGCCAGGCCTCCCTGTCCATCACCAACTCCCGGAGTTCACTCAAACTCATGTCCACAGAGTTGGTGATGCCATCCAGCCATCTCATTCTCTGTCATCCCCTTCTCCTTTACTCAGCCATTAAAAAGAATGCATTTGAATCAGTTCTAATGAGGTGGATGAAACTAGAGCCTATTATACAGAGTGAAGTAAGCCAGAAAGAAAAACACCAATACAAAATACTAACGCATATATATGGAATTTAGTAAGATGCAAATGATAACCCTGTATACGAGACAGCAAAAGAGACACAGATGTATAGAACAGTCTTTGGGACTCTGTGGGAGAGGGTGAGGGTGGGATGATTTGGAAGAATGGCATTGAAACATGTATATTATCATATGTGAAACGAATCGCCAGTTCAGGGTCGATGCATGTTACAGGATGCTCGGGGCTGGTATGCGGGGATGACCCAGAGGGAGGATAAGGGGAGGAGGGAGGTGGGAGGGGGTTTGGGAGGGGGAGCTCATGTGCACCCGGGGCGGATTCATGTCAATGTATGGCAAAACCAACCAATATAATGTTGTAAAATAATTAGCCTTCAATAAAAATAAAAAAATAAAAATTATATAATATAAACATTCACTGTGTAACATCTATCTCATCAGTATGCATTATCTGGTAACTTTCATTAACAATTGATCATATATATGAATTAGACAAATAGAAAGCATGGTTATCTGGAACAAATATAATTTTCTATGATGTCTGTTGCAAACAGTACTGGTTAGCTATATTCTTTGATTAAAAATGAATACTAGCATCACTGCCAAACACCATTTTTATTTAAATGAAATTCATATTTAAATTCCATTTGTTTTGTACATTTCTAAAGTAATTATTCTATTTTTTATCAAAACAGAATATCATGCCATTTTTTTTTCTCTAACAGGCAACGATAGTGTAATACAAGATCAGGATGTCATTGGATAACACTTAAAAACAACTACATGCGTGTGTATGTATGGCTGAGTCCCTTTGCTGTCCACCTGAAACTATCACACCATAAGCTATATCATAATATAAAATAAAAAGTTTAAAATAACGTAATATTTAGGAGTTCCAGAAATAAAGAACAGGATTCATTTTAATACAATATTTTGAGGAATGTTTTCAAGGGAATGTTGTAAACAAATGGGATCATAAAATTTTCTTTTCTTTTTTTTTCTTTTTTCATTTTTATTGGAGGTGAAATACTTTACAATAATATATTGGTTGGTTTTGCCATACATTGACATGAATCCGCCCTGGGTGTACATGTGTTCCCCTTC
The DNA here is from genome assembly GCF_049115385.1 of Moschus berezovskii. Lineage (NCBI taxonomy): Eukaryota > Metazoa > Chordata > Mammalia > Artiodactyla > Moschidae > Moschus > Moschus berezovskii. Next base: position 48,826,976 of record NC_142462.1, read on the forward strand.
TTGAACCCCCCTTCCACCTCCCTCTTCCCCATATCCTCCCTCCAGGTCATCCCCGGGCACCAGCCCTGAGCATCCTGTATCATGCGTTGAACCTGGACTGGCGATTCGTTTCACATATGATAATATACATGTTTCAATGCCATTCTCCCAAATCATCCCACCCTCACCCTCTCCCACAGAGTCCCAAAGACTGTTCTATACACCTATGTCTCTTTTGCTGTCTCGTATACAGGGTTAAGGTTACCATCTTTCTAAATTCCATATATATGCGTTAGTATATTGTATTGATGTTTTTCTTTCTGGCTTACTTCACTCTGTATAATAGGCTCCAATTTCATCCACCTCCTTAGAACTGATTCAAACGCATTCTTTTTGATGGCTGAAAAATACTCCATTGTGTATATGTACCAAAGCTTTCTTATCCATTCGTCTGCAGATGGACATCTAGGTTGCTTCCATGTCCTCGCTATTGTAAACAGTGCTGCAATGAACACTGGAGTACATGTAAGAACTAAACAGACATTTCTCCAAAGAAGACATAAAGATGGCTAACAAACACATGAAAAAATGCTCAACATCCCTCATAATCAGAGAAATGCAAATCAAAACCACAATGAGATACCATTTCACACCAGTCAGAATGGCTGCGATCCAAAAGTCTACATGCAATAAATGCTGGAGAGGGTGTGGAGAGAAGGGAACCCTCTCACACTGTTGGTGGGTATGCAAACTAGTAGAGCCACTATGGAGAACAGTGTGGAGATTCCTCAAAAAACTGGAAAGAGAACTGCCATATGATCCAGCAATCGCACTCCTGGGCATACACACCGAGGAAACCAGAATTGAAAAATTTTATTTTCTATAAAACCCTAAAATAGCATGTTCAAAAACCCTTTTTTTTAAAATCTCAACTTTATTTATTTTACTTTGCAATTTTGTATTTGTTTTGCCATACATTGACATGAATCTGACATGGGTGTACATGTGTTCCCCATCCTGAACCCCCCCCACCATCTCCCTCCCCATCCCATCCCTCTGGGTCATCCCAGTGCACCATCCCCAAGCACCCTGTATCATGCATCGAACCTGGACTGGCGACTAATTTCATATGTGATAATTTACATGTTTCAATGCCATTCTCCCATATCATCCCAAAACTGGAAACAGAACTGCCATTTGACCCAGCAATCCCACTGCTGGGCATACACATCAAGGAAACCAGAATTGAAAGAGACGTGTGTACCCCAATGTTCATCACAGCACTGTTTATAATAGCCAGGACAAAAAAACAACTTAGATGTCCATCAGCAGACAAATGGATAAGAAAGCTGTGGTACATATACACAATGGAATATTACTCAGCCATTTTTTAATGTATTCTTTTTAGAATACATTTGAATCAGTTCTAATGAGGTGGATGAACCTGGAGCCTATTGTACAGAGTGAAGTAAGCCAGAAAGAAAAACACCAATACAGTATACTAACAGATATATATGGAATGTAGAAAGATAGTAATGATAACCCTGTATGCGAGACAGCAAAAGAGACACAGATGTACAAAAGCCTTTTAAAGTAATATATACTGCTTTGCAATCAGAGATAAAGATCATTTTTTAAAAAACCACTACAGTCCAATGGTCTTTTGGACTAGCATTTCTATAAGTATTTCATATATTCTGCTAAAACATTAAAATACCATTTAATATATACACTCACACTACATCAAGTCAAAATTAAAATCTAATATATAATTCTACAGAAGAAGAAGAAAAATGTTTTAAATGTTCTTTTAAAGCTTGCTAATCTGGTGAGTTAATTAAGAGCACTTTAAGACAGGAACTTTTACATTTTCTTCTTGCTGACATGTTTAAAAACTGAGATGTACTTCACACTTACATTAAAAAATGTTTGAGAGGAATAATTCACACCCACAGCATCTTATGTGTAACCAGATACGAAATTAACCACTTGCTATTTGAACTTTTTCTGGTTACAATGGACAATAGAAATAAGAGGGAAAAATGAATATCCAATAGATTTGACACTGGAAGATTATTTCTATTTAAGCAAAACCACTCAAAACAGAGAGCAGGAAATCATTAACATCTTTTCATTTTACTTTGGACAGAAAGTATCCTTCCATCTTAAGTATTTTATTAGAAGTTCAAAACAATTATTTTAAGAGATACCATCTAGGACTTCCCTGGTGGTTCAATGGTCAATAATCTGCTGCCAGTATGGGGGACACAGGTTTGACCCCTGGTCTGGGAAGATTCCACATGCTGTGGGGCAACTAAACCTATGTGCCACAACTACTGAAACCTGCTCACCCAGAGCCCGTGCTCTGCAACAAGAGATGTCAATACAATGAGAAGCCCGCAGGCTGCAACCAGAGGAAGCCCACACACAGCAACAAAGGTCCAGCACAGCCAAAATGAAAATAACAAACAAATACATTAAAAGATATCATCTAGACAGATTATTTTAAGCCCATGAAATGTACTTAGAGCTTTCATTCATTTCATTTTTTCTTTCATTTTAAAGGAAAACTGGCAAACATAGCTACACATTATTTCAGAAATGGTTAGTCAAGAGCTTTCCCACCCCAAATAAACTTAGTAAATAATATATAAAATCATAGTGCATATATAACGTATATATATATATATATGCTAGAAAAATATAGAAATATCTATACGTTAGGTACAGAAATACACGCACACACACACGCACGATCACTCACTGTGCCAGCTGTCTTCTCTGTGCGAGTCCATACCTACTCTTCGGCCTTATTTGTTCTGCTCTGTTGGGGCTGAATGAATAAGCTGCATCAATGGGTTGCCTTGTCCTCTGGCTTCTGGTTAGTTTCAGCTGATGGCGTTTGAGGATTTCCAGTGGGCCTGATCCTTTTAGCCATAATCTAGTGGGAGAAAATTCACAGTACCTAATAGACAAAATAAAGGTGAAAAAATATGCGTTGGGACAATACTTTGCAGTGATTGTTCACAATGCTTCAACTAGTCTCCTTCTAATAATTGTGATATTGATCTACCTAGGCATTTTATTTTGATATTGCATGTTCTCAAATGCTTCTCATGCCCATCAGAATTAGATTCCTATTATTACTAGCCAAGAAGCTGCTGGATCAATGCCAATGTATGCTGTTGTTCTTTAGCCAGCAAGGCACTTATATCTTTTTATATCTTGGAAAAATTCAAGTTTTTAATTTCCCTATATATTCCCAAGAAGATGTCCTCTTAATAGGGTCTTCAGTTCAGTTCAGTTCAGTTCAGTCGCTCAGTCGTGTCCGACTCTCCACGACCCCATGAATCACAGCACGCCAGGCCTCCCTGTCCATCACCAACTCCCGGAGTACACTCAAACTCATGTCCACAGAGTCGGTGATGCCATCCAGCCATCTCATTCTCCGTTGTCCCCTTCTCCTCCCACCCCCAACTTTTCCCAGCATTAGAGTCTTTTCCAGTGAGTCAACTCGTCTCATGAGGTGGCCAAAGTATACTGCTTCATAAAATCTCACTAATCCCAAGGATAAATGATTTTTTTTCATACTTTAATATGATTTCTGATAGATGTTAAGTTTTTAAGGTACATTAAGATTCCAACTTTTTTAAAAAGCAGTAACAGTTATTTGAATATGTGAAACACAATTGGAATGGCCAACCTTAATAAAAACAATTAATAAGTTAACAATTTCAATACTCAAACCCCCAAAACATTTGTATAAACTATGTAACTGTGAGAAACATTGTCACATATGCAAGAGTAGAAACCAAAACTGTGGTGCTGGAGAAGACTCTTTCGAGTCCCTTGGACTGCAAGGAGATCCAACCAGTCCTTCCTAAAGGAGACCAGTTCTGGGTGTTAGTTGGAAGGACTGATGCTGAGGCTGAAACTCCAATACTTTGGCCACCTCATGCGAAGAACTGACTCATTGGAAAAAACCCTGGTGCTGGGAAGGATTGGGGGCAGGAGGAGAAGGGGACGACAAAGGATGAGATGGCTGGATGGCATCACCGACTGGATCGACATGAGTTTGGGTGAATGCCAGGAGTAGTGATGGACAGGGAGGTCTGGCACGCTGCGGTTCATGGGGTTGCAAAGAGTCGGACACGACTGAGTGACTGAACTGAACTGAACTGATCCTCAGTAATCCAGGGTGTGGAAAGGGCAGTTAACTCAGCAGAGGGAACCATGAATGTTCATGTGAACGAATGATCAGGTTTGCAGTGACATATATAGTGTATAATATACCCAAGTTCAAATGTGAAATGTATAGTGGCAGTGGCCGGAAATGAAGTGGTCATGTGGAGTTATTTTTTAAAGCACTTGTTATATTCTGCCTCTGGGCATTCTGCCATACTACTCTCATTTATTCCAGAGGGCTAGTCACTACATGGGAAGTGTAAAATGTGTGCTTGTAAAACATACACCTTATCAAAAAATACACCTCCTCATTGAATAAACTGATCAAACAATACCATAATCTTTCATAATTTTTCCTACTGTAAAGTTTTCTTGGAAGTTTAAAATTATTTTAGGTGTACGTTTTCTAGATATTCTACACTTAGTTTAGTTTTTCAAGATGTATTGAGGTATAACTGACAAATGAAACTGTAAGATATTTAAAGAATACAATTTCAGGATTTAATATACATACCTACATACCATGGAAGGATCTCCCTCGAAGGAGTTAACAACACGTCTATCACCTTCTTTGTGTGTATGTATGTGAGAATATTTAAGTTCTACTCTCTTAGCAAATTTTAATCACACAATCATACAGTGTTGCTATCAACTATAGTCACCATGCTATATATTAGGTCCTCAGACTTACTCATTACTGAAAGTTTGTGCCTTTTTTTTTTTACCAAGCTCTCTCTATTTCCCCCATCCCTAATCCCTGTCAACCACTTCTCTACTCTGTTTCTGAGTTCAACAATATTTAAAAAAAAAATTTCCACATATAGGTGACATAATTTTCTTTCCATCTGACTTATTTTATGTACTGTAATGCCCTCCAGGTTCATCCCGTTGTTGCAAATGACAGGGCTTCTTCCTTTTGCCAGGCTGAATAATATTCTATTGCCTATAATATATATGTGTGTGTGTGTATATATATATATATATAAAATGGGCACATATATATATGTATATATATATAATGGCTTCCCTGGTAGCCCAGGGTATATACACACCATATTTTCTTGATCCAGCCATCTGTTGATAGATATTAGGTTGTTTCTGTACCTTGGCTACCATGAACAATGTTGTGATGAACATGGCAGTACAGATTAGACACACCTCATTTAATCCAGAAAACAAATTCAATGACTATTTAGATTATTGTCAACCATTAACCTCAAAGTTACAGTGAAGTGACTACAGAAGAGACTTATTCTAAAATAAGCTTAAAACAATAAAAATAATCGTTGAAAATTATGTATATATTCTTACATTTCTCTCTCTTTTTTTTTTGGTTTCACATTATTCTAAAAGCAAAGATTTTAACTGTGGTCTGTGCTAAGTGTTTTGAAATTAAGGCATCTGTCAACCAGCAGCAACATCAATGGTAAGTTCCCCACTGCTGGAAGTCTTTACTCCTTCCGTGTGAGATCTGTGCAAGGGAGTGTCCTTCTCCCTCTCTGTTGCAGGCTTGCCTGTTCATTTTGTAAGGCTCAGGCTCAGTGTATTATCCTCTAGGAAAATTGCCAGGACCAAGTAGGTGGGATTAGGTGGTTCTATTTGTGATCCTTAATGTCCTACACATTTAAAGATTAGTTGTGACCTCATATTTCCACCTACCATGTAATTTAATGATTTTTTACATGTGTATTTTCTCACTACGGGGCTTCTCTGGTGGCTCAGATGGTAAATAATCTGCCTGCAACACAGGAGAACTGGGTTCAATCCCTGAGTCAGGAATATTCCCTGGAGAAGCGAATGGCTACCCACTCCAGTATTCTTGCCTGGAGAAGTCCATCGACAAAGGAGCCTGGGGGGCTACAGTCCATAATGTCGCAAAGAGCTGGACATGACTGAGCAACTAACACTTACTTTCTCACTAGAATGTTCAGTTCAGTTCAGTTCAGTTGCTCAGTCGTGTCCGACTCTCCGCGACCCCATGAATCACAGCACGCCAGGCCTCCCTGTCCATCACCAATGTAAACTCATTTAAAAAAGACAGAACTGAATTTTATTTTTCTTCATATTTCCAGGGCTTAGCATGATGTCGGTTACTTAGTAAGTAATCAATAAATATTTATTTCATAAGTGAATGGAAAAAAATGAATGAATTTCACTTTTCCATATCAAGACAAAGCCTTAAACAGTTGCCCAGTTGAGCCTAAAATCTCAGTATAATAAGTGACACTGAAAGTTGTCAGAGAACAATTCTAGCCTCATTCCAACAGTTAAATCTTTCTGGAAACTATCAGTTCTGGAAGCAGTCCTCAGGAATTGCTGGTCCTGAATATAACCTATTCTTGACTCTCTTTTAGCAATTTTTTATTATCTTACTCTTTAAATACAGTTTTTTGGTTTATTTTAAAAGGTACCTTGTTAACAAAACAATCCTTGATTAATTAATGATTATTAATTCTTATCTGATATGAGGAACTGTGACCCTGACACTAGGGAAATTTCACAATTAAGTGCCTGATTTCAGGTATTACTGCATTAAATCATGTCCCACCTATGAAGTATAATGGATTCATGGCTTCTCTAACTCAAAGGACATTCTGAGCAAAGTATTAGAGAATATAATAGATTACCACTGGAACTTATTTTTCCTGTCTAAGTATGGCTGGGTATAAGTGAAATAATGTAGCTAGCCTCATTTCTCCAGCTTTGCCTTTTCTTTCCGACGTACTTTCAACTTTCTTATCCCCTGCACTTGTTTCTGACGATACCCTGGTCATATTCAGGGATCCCCTGCTAAGCTGTCCTCCTCCAGCCCTGGCCATAAGGTAGCCCTTCATAGTCCACCATCAACGAGACTCAGTGTGCTTTACCCACTGTGATCTGAGTCCCTCACTGCCAGGCTTTCTGACTTTGTTAGGAGAATGTTAACAGAACTAATCTGAGAAGTGAATTTCTGTTTTGCAGGAAGATTAAGAAAACATTCAAGGATTTATACCGTGGAGGTTGTTTTCCGATTCTATGGAAACCCATGTCATCATAATTGCTTTGAAAAGCAACAAGCCTTGTCAAGTCTAATTCCCCTTTCTGCAGTGCCTTCTCCCTTGCACCTGAACACGGCTGAAGAAACACACTCAGGCAAAGCAGTCTCACTTTAAATCTTTCACTGAAATCTTTAAGTTGGCCCTCATTGCTGCCTGCAGCGCATTTTCTATTGCCTCAATTCATTCACTCTCCCACATTCCTCTTTCCTACCTTCTCATCTCTCTTCATTGTTTAAACATCGCTTTCTCAATTGATTAGTCTTTTATTTCATTGAAAAATGTGAAGCAACCAGGAGAGAAATCCCTTAAGCTCTTATACAACACTTATTCACCTACCAGCATTTGCAACAAAATCCTCCTTTTCTTCCTATTACTAATTCAACTGCAACATCCCTTCTTCCCTTCTACTCATTCATTCACATCAGCATACAAATATGTTATTATTCCTCCCATTAAAAACCAAACAGAGGGAATTCCTTTGTGGTCTAGTGGCTAAGACTCATTATGCTCCCAATGCAGGGAGCCCAGGTTTGATCCTTGGTCAGGGAACTAGATACCAAATGCTACAACTAAAGATCCCATGTGCCACAACTAACACCTGGCACAGCCAAAGAAATAAAAAAGTAAATAAATATTTTTTAAAAAACCCAAACAGATTAAAAAAACCCTTTCTATCTCCCCACCTCCCTCCTACCAGCTACCAGTCCATTCCTCTGTTCTTTATTTTTAGACGTTAGCTCATTAAAAGGGTTACCTATATGTACTGGAGTAGGAAGTGGCAACCCACTCTAGTATTCTTGCCTGGAAAATTCCATGGACAGAGGAGCCTGGCGGGCTACAGTCCAAGGAGTCACAAAGCATCAGACATGACTGAGCGACTGAGCATATGTACTAACTGCACTTTCTTTCTATTTATTCTATATTAAAATTCACCCCTAACTGCACTTTCAAATTCACCCTTCCTTGAAATTTCTCCATATTACTAAATCCAATGGCTATTTTTAGCCTTCATTTTATTTATCAGCAGAAGTTGACCAATCACTCATTCCCTCCTCATTGAAATACACTTAAAATTTACCTTCCAAGAAAACATGTGCTGCTTTCTTTCCTTCCTCACTGGCTGTCTTTTTAAGTGTTATTTTCTGGCTCCTTCTCATATCTATGAACATCAGGATGTTTGATAATCTTATCCAGGTTTATGGCTTTGAATAGCATTTAAATTTGATGAGTACCAAATTTATATCTTCAACTATAGCACCTACCCCAGAGTTACAGATTCCTACATTTAATTTTTGACTGGACATTCTAACTTGGATATCCACCAGACATCTTAAATTTAGAATGTCCCAAACTGAACTCCTCATTTTCTCCAACCATGATTCTTCCAAAATCTTTGCCATTTCAGTTAATGGGAACTTTAATTTCTTAGACCAAAAACTCTGGAGTCATACTTAATTTTTCTGGTTTTTATACCATATATTCAACTAGTAAACCCTCTCGGTTTACCTTCAAAACATATCCACGGTCTGACCACTTTACTGCCTAGCATCTTGGTTCAAATAAAACGGTTTCTCACCTGCTGCTGCTGCTAAGTCGCTTCACTCGTGTCCGACTCTGTGCGACCCCACAGACGGCAGCCAACAGGCTCCGCCGTCCCTGGGATTCTCCAAGCAAGAACACTGGAGTGGGTTGCCATTTCCTTCTCCAATGCATGAAAGTGAAAAGTGAAAGTGAAGTTGCTCAGTCGTGTCTGACTCGTTGCGACCCCATGGACTGCAGCCTACCAGGCTCCTTTGTCCGTGGGATTTTCCAGGCAAGAGTCCTGGAGTGGGGTGCCATTGCCTTCTCCGGTTTCTCACCTAGATTAGTGAAATAGCCTTCTAACTGGCCTTCCAGCTACTACCTTTACCCAATATTTGTCTCAGTGCAGCAACCAGAGTGATACTCTTAAGCAGTGTCAGATTATTTCTCTCTTCTGCTCAAGACTCCAGGCTTCACATCTCATAAGAGTAAAAGCAAAATCCTTATGATATTTTAAGAGGCCTGTGTGATCTTTCTCCCTTAATGTTCTGTCTTTGTCTCATACTTTTTCCCTTCTGCTCACTTTGTTGCAACTCTTCTAGATTTCTAGGCTGTGCTCAAATACGCCTGTTAACATACCTATCTCAGGGAATCTGCACGTGTTAATTTCCATTTCTAGGAATGCTGTTCCTCCATATATTCAAGGTTCACTCCTCTCACTCTCTTAAAATCTTCACTCAAGATTTTAAGGATAATTTTAGTGAGGATTCCTGATCATCCTTTTAAAAATCACAATGCTCGGGACTTCCCTGGTCCAATGGCTAAGACTCCCCGCTTTCAATGCAGGGGGTTTGATCAAACTAGGTTTGATCCCTGGTTGGGGAACTTGATTCCAAATGCCACCACTAAATGTCCCACATGCTGCTACTAAGATCGACGATCCCACTCACCACAACTAAGACCTGATGTGGCCAAATAAGTAAATAAAATAAAAATACGCAATGCTCTCTTCTTGCTGGTAATCCTTTTACCCTGCTTTATTTTTATTTACTTATTTTATTGTATCTTTCCATGCAATAGAAAGTAATCATCACAAGAGTAAGCTTTTTTTTCTGATCTATTGTTCGCTGCTCTATACCAAGAATCTAGAAAATTGTCTAACATATACTGTTTATTGGTATTTGTTGAATGAATAAATGCATAGAAGTTAATGAATAAAAACTTTACACTCATATAGCTTTTAGTCACATTTTTGACAAGTTACATTCTTTATGTATATTTTAAGCTTTTCAGTTACTTTAGGCTTTATTTCTCAAAATATACAAATTAGCTGAATATTACTTTTACTATTCACTATACTTTCAGTAAGATCACTCTGTCTGTGTTTCCTAAGAATGTTAGATCATGATGCCCTATTGTTTAATGAGATGTCACAAACTATGTCATTAACTAGCCCTTCTCCCGACTCTCACATTAATTGAGACAACCTCAGAAAAGCAGGAATAAAATTATTTCCATGACAAAGCTCAGTAGATTATGGAATCACTTTTAATAAAATACTGGGAAAGTTTTCACATAGGAAAGGGGTAAAAGTTTTATATCCTACAAATAACATTAAAGTAAACGCATTTGGGAAGAATTATTTCAGGCATTTTCAACGGACACTTTTATGAGGTGCTGTTGATCAACGTTTCTAAAGTATCACATTGAGCAGTTTCATTTCCTATCACATTTCTTCTTTAAAAAGTAGTAAATAGCTATGATAATTCTTATTTCATCATGCCTGTCACATGTAACAAGGAATAATCCATCTTGCTTTCATTATTGAATACGGGTACTGAATATTGAAAGACTAGCTGTAACAACTCTGTCAAAGTCTTCCTCCTACCAGGGCAGTAATTTGTCTATGAGTAACGGCTGAATGTAAAAGAAACACATAATATAACATCAGCTTCAACCAAGAACCTGCTTTTTTTTTAATGTACCTATAGTGTTTCCCAAAATGTGTTTTGCATTCCCATGATTTCAAGTAAAATGACTTTAGGTAATGCATGGACAGATACTATTAATTAGCATCTTTATTGCAATGTCTATAAGAAAATGATAAGTAAAACCAGTACTCGGGAAATACAAAGAATGTGTTAACTTATATGAATGAAGTTTGGAAAATCCTTGTTATCTGGGTATTTGATTAGATCACCAATTAATACCTAAATATTATTTGGTTACAGAATGCTGGAGCTTCCCAGGTGGTGCTAGTGGTAAAGAACCCACCTGCCAATGAAGGAGACATAAGAAATGTGGATTCAATCCCTAAGTCGGGAAGATCCCCTGGAGGAGGGCGTGGCAACCCACTCCAGTATTCTTGCCTAGAAAATCCATGGACAGAGTAGCGTGGCGGGCTACAGGTTGCAGAGTCGGACACAACTGAAATGACTTAATACATAGCATGTAGCACAGAATGTTGAAATACGTTTTTTTAAAAAAAAGGGACTTCCACCTGATATCCACTCTCCAAAGAGAACACTTATGAAAGTATTTGGCTCCTCATTAACAATTAAATAAGCAATAATAAGCAAGATAAGCATTAGATAGTAGTGCAATTTAAGACATACCATGTTGTCTCAGTTTTACTATTCCAACCCATTATTTGGCTCCTGCTAAATAAAACTTGGATATTTCTAACAGAACACCCAAGTTTTCTAAGTAATACTTAAAAAAATGGAAGTAGTTGTCATTTTTCTCTTCTTAAAAGTTAAATACTACTCTGAACATACTCTGAACACTTTTCAATATATATGTGTGTGTGTATACACATACACAAAAACAAACAGAAAAAATCTATTTCTCAAAACTCAGCATCTGTATATATGAAGTCGTCACACCCACACGTTAGAACAAAACAAAAATATCCTTCTGCTTTCCAACTCTTTATTAAATGGCATCAAATATTTTTCCCTTAATCTTTCTTATGTAAACTCTAAGTAGAGTTTAATAATCATATTCCTTGTTTGGATATTTTGTAATCATATTCTATAAATTCTGAGATTAGCACATCTTTGTTTTATTTATGTTCACACTTAAAATTGCACTGTTTTTTCTATCCTATGCTTAAAATGTTTAACATGATGGAATAGGAAGAAAACAAGGGATTGCTAGCTTAAGTTCAGTACTTGCTCCTCACCTTCTACTAATTATGTAACTTGTAACAAATCATATTATCTCTTTTCCAGTGAGTCAACTCGTCGCATGAGGTGGCCAAAGTATTGGAGTTTCAGCTTTAGCATCAGTCCTTCCAATGAACACCCAGGATTGATCTCCTTTAGAATGGACTGGTCGGATCTCCTTGCAGTCCAAGGGACTCTCAAGAGTCTTCTCCAACACCACAGTTCAAAAGCATCAATTCTTCGGCGATCAACTTTCTTCACAGTCCAACTCTCACATCCATACATGACCACGGGAAAAACCATAGCCTTGACTAGACGGACCTTGGTTGGCAAAGTAATGAAATTATTTTTCTCATGTGCAAATGAAGAAAAAATACTTTCTCCTCGGTTTGTTGAGATATTATGTGAAATGACATCAAAGAATTTCATAAGCTGAAGTGCCATACAAATGTTATTTTATGAATAAATGTATTTTGGTAAATTTTAAAAAAATGTATTTAATTTAGTTCAGATAGAATTTTACGCTTTTCTTTCTTCCATTTTAAGAGTGTTTATGTACACTCGTTTGGAAAATGTTTTTTTTTCTTAAAATGTCTAGTCAAATACGTGTACTAATTATAAAGACTTGCTGGCCCTTTATTTCTGGTTGAAACATTCAAAACCTTTCCAAAGAACAATGCTTCTTTAGGTTTATCTGTGTTGGATTAATAGTTATGAGAATGAATTAGATTAGCTAATCTATAAGCCTAAAATTATGATTTTGGACTGCTTAATTAAATTAAGAAACTTTATTTATTTTTATTTGCTTGTAAATCCATGAGATTCTAGAGTCAGTGACGTTTGGGGCATACATCTGTCACACTCCTTGATTGTGATCCTTAAAACACAACTTTGTGAGTACTTTAAAACTATGAGAAGAACATATAGAAGGAGACCTTTAAGATCTTAGAGTTGGCAGAGATTTAACAAAAATAAAGATGAAAAAATCACAAAAATCCAGGTCTGATTAAATTAGAAAAAATGTTGCTGTTGTTTAGTCACTAAGTTGTGTCCAACTCTTTTGTGACCCAGTGAACTGTAGTCCGCCAGGTTCCTTCAAGAGATTTCCCAGGCAAGAATACTGGAGTGGGTTGCCATTTCCTTCTCCAGAGGATCTTGCACAGACCCCAGGATTTAACCCACATCTCCTGCATCGCAGGAGGATTCTTTGAACTACTGAACCACCAAGGAAGTCCAGAAATAGTATGTTGAAAGTTAAGCAATGTCCTAGGAAAAGTATTCATGGAATATATAGCAAAGAGATATTATGAAACTATATTAAGAAAATCTACAAATCAGAATTTAAAAGATACTTTTAAATATTAGCAAATGACTTGAACAGAAAATTAATCAAAAAATAAACTCAAAAGTTCAGTGATTTATGAAGTGTTGCCCAATCTGAGAAACATAAAAACATGATGAAATAAAATTCTCCATCCATCAGATTCCTAAAAACTAAAATTTCAGATTAAAAAGGCTGGGTAAGAATATTTAAATATGAATTTTTTGAAAGGGACTCTGAGATATTAGTTAGTACAGGTAATTTGAAAATAAATTTAGCAGTAAACTATTAAAATACTGTGTAATTTATGATCCAACCATTCTCTTTTAGGTATATACTTTACATAAAGTTTTTCATCTATATAAAGAAAAAACAAATGCAACTTCTAGAAAATTCACTCAAGAACTGTTCATAAATCAAAGAACTTCAAAATAATCTTCATTTACTTTGGAAAATAAAAGGATGTACAAGCTATCATATAATAATAAATGGAAAATGTAGACAATATTCTATATTTTACATGTGTGCATCTTAAGAACACATTGATTAGAAAAAGTGATTGTAAAATTATTTATGTACTTTTAAAAATGCACAAACTCACAAAATGCTATATTGAAAGGCAAGTATAGTATTGGAAGGACAAATCAAATATAGGATAGTGAGTGTCTATGGGCTGAGGAAAGAATGGGGAAAGGGGTAAATGATACATAAAATAATAAGTCTGAGTTATATGATTACATGTCACTACAGAATTATGATTATTCATATCAATCCAACTTTAAGATTCTATGTGCAGAAAAGAAAAAAAGATAAATTTAATTCAATGGGATTATATATGTAAAACACAGTACTTAATATACCATGGACACTCAATTTTAATGTTTCATTATTTTTCTTATAAAGTTTAGTCAAATTCAGCTCTAACTTGAATTTTTAGTTTCTTAAAAGTTACTATTTTCTCTCTCCTAACAATATCCCAGTTTTACTGAGCCTGTAAAATAAAATATGTGCAAAATATAGTAAATTCAGAAATCAGATTGCCCATAAGAAAATATTATTTTTAATATATGAATGATAAATATGTGAAGATGAATAGCATTGATATTGACAGCTCCCTGAAATTAATAAATAAATCTGAAATTTATTTCCTACATTAATCAAAGTTCTTTGTGCTTAGAGAAAATTTCCCTCAATCTGCCTCAGAAGGTAAAGATTGAGTATCTGTCTCTGAGAAGAGGATGGGAGTCAGGCAAATATTTTTTGTCTGTGGACCAGTGTGAGGACTTTCCCATTGCACTGAAGATCTTTTTGATTTGATAATCATAGCTTGCCAACTTCTACACGCCTAAGTTTTCACAGCCAGGACCCTCCATCCTGGGTTAGTCTGTGCACTGCTAAGGGATGGCTGTTTGTAAGCAAATTGGGTCAGTGGTGCGGAGAAAATACTTCCTTACATACCTTCTGAGTTACTATTCAATTATTTTTCCTTCTAGGATCTATAAAGAACCTCTTGATCTATGCCAGAAACTTCAGAGAGATAATTTCCCACAGAGTATAAGCAGATACTTAAAAACTATTATAAGAGATAGAGAAGAAAATGTCAATGCCTTAGTGATGATCTTATTGTGCATTTCATACTTTCAGACCCTCATACAAAATGAATTCTGTTCTGTTCTGTTCAGTCGCTCAGTCGTGTCCGACTCTTTGCGACCCCGTGGACTGTAGCTTACCAGGCTTCTCCATCCATGGGATTCTCCAGGCAAGAATACTGGAGTGGGTTACCATTTCCTTCTCCAGGGGATCTTCCCGACCCAGGGATCGAACCTGGGTCTCCTGCATTGGAGGCAGACACGTTAACCTCTGAGCCACCAGGGAAGCCCAATGTCCCAATAATTTCACAAAAGTAGAATTACAGAATTTTACCTATTAGATAATTTAGTCAAATCTTTATATTAAAGTGGCCAAGTTAATTGTTGAAATTACATAGCATATGTCTAACATTTCTGATCCAAAGTAGAGTACTATTTTGATTTTTGTCTTACAATTACAAAAAAAAGAAGTACAGGGTTTCCCAGGTGGCGTAGTGGAGAAAGTACCTGCCTGCCAATGCAGGTGATGGAAGAGATGCAGGTTTAATCCCTGAGTTGGGAAGATCCCCTGGAGAAGGAAATGGCAACCCACTCCAGTATTCTTGCCTGGAAAATTCATGGACAAAAGTCTGGCAAACAAAAGAGTCTCGCAAAGGGTCATACATGACTGAGCACAATAACAACAAAGGTGGCTCAGTGGTAAAGAATCCACCTGCCAGTGAAGAGAGGCAAGAGATGAGGGCTCTCCAGGAAGATCCCCTGGAGTAAGTATGGCAACCTACTCCAGTATTTTTTCCTGGAAAATTCCATGGACACAGGAGCCTGGTGGGCTGCAGTCCATGGGGTTCCAAAGAGTTGGACATGACTCAGCAACTGAGCACACACAGAGATAAACACAATACCTACCCCACCCCAACACACACACAAAGACTCATGGATCTGCTCCTGTTCACACTACCAAATATTTTTATTAGCTCAGGATGAACTATTTATGTTATCATCTCCAAAATGCAGACAGTTTAACACATGACATAAAAAATTTAAATATTGTATATTTAGCAATAAACTGGTTTCTTTCAGGTTTCCAGTCAAACATTCCTGGCAGGGACTTCTTTGAAGGGAAGGATTGTGTCACATTAATCTTTCTCTCTTCAAAATCTAATACGGTGCCAGGATCCTTTTAGAAATTCTATAAATGTCAGATGAGAAAGAAAAAAAAAAAGGCACGAAAGAAGGAAAGATGGGTTTGGTCCCCTAGTCTTTCTAATACTTCTGAGCATACTCCTGCTATTCATTCAGCCACATCCTAAACACATGCTTGCTACCTCCTTACAGGTCTCACTCCACAGAGAAAGACCTGGTCTATACTTAGCTCTTATTAAGACACTGTCTCAAACAAGGACTCATCTTTGGATATTCAGTAATTGCAACACATAGCCAATTTTGAGTCACTGCTTAAAATTATTCAAATGAGACCCACACTTTTTTCTTTATTAAGCAGGCATTACCCTGGATTATTCATATTGCAAGCACTAGCTGATTTGCCGGAGAAGGCAATGGCAAGCCACTCCAGTACTCTTGCCTAGAAAATGCCATGGATGGAGGAGCCTGGTAGGCTGCAGTCCATGGGGTCGCTAAGGGTCGGACACGACTGAGCGACTTCACTTTCACTTTTCACTTTCACACATAGGAGAAGGAAATGGCAACCCACTCCAGTGTTCTTGCCTGGAGAATCCCAGGGAGGGGCGAGCCTGGTGGGCTTCTGTCTATGGGGTGAGTCGGACACGACTGAAGTGACTTAGCAGCAGCAGCAGCAGCAGCAGCAGCAGCTGATTTGCACATTGTCTTTATTATATATTAATTGATATGCTTTACTACATGCTTTCACTTATTATACTTCTAGTTGCGAAGCATAGAGTTAGATTTGGGGGTTAAATAGGTGAAAAGAAAACAAGACTTGATTGAACAGAACACAATACTTATTTTAGGGGACATCCTGCTTAGCCAAAGATGCATATAAATATCCATATAGGGAAGTTATTATTGTTCAGAGAAAAATATCCTTTTACCACAGACCTTAGGGCTATGCAGGCCAGCTGTCCTGGAAACTATTTCCCTCTGGTCATAAAAGAGGCTCCATATTCATGTCACTACTAATTTAAAAATTTATTGACTGCCTCATATTTCAGGTACTGTGATTGGCACTTGGGGATCATTAATGAATGAAATACATTAATTTATGCTTTTAAAAGTCTGCCTATAACCCAGAGAGATTCTGATGTATAAAAGATTATTTTCAGTGTGGAAACAAGAAAATCTGATAAATTTTTATTCACTGGAAAAAAAAATCACCTGGCATTATTTACTTAAATAAAATGCAAGGTTAGCAACAATTCCTGGGAAAAAGGTGTAGTTATGAGTGGCTGAGCCTTTTGGTAAAGAGTGCTAAATTTTAATGTCATTCCTTTTTCACAATTTGTTTCTAATTATTCCCAAGAATGCCTTAGTGCTGTAAAACAGAACTAATTTATATTTAATGTTTTGATATCTGTTTTCATTTTTAGATTAGAAATCCACAATATTCTAATATTGGTAAAAATATCTCTCTATATTTTCATGTAGCTATGACATTTCGTGTGAAACAGTTAAACAGAGACAGCCCTCAGTAAGGCAGTGTGGAGGATGGGGTTGGAGCACCTAATGGTTCCACCTGGATATTCTTATTGCAACAATGTTTGTCCAGAGCTAAGCAGAGGAATCAATTTAGCCTGGACCCTACTTAGTATGCATAATCTTCCTTTCTTTAATCTTCCATATTTACTCCAGGGGCAGGAAGTGGTAGAACACAGAAAAGAATAGGAAGAAGGCTTAGGTATAGGGCACAACACTTGGATATTAAAGAGACTATCCCAAAGTTATCAGGTAAATTTTAGCAGATAGGAGATCAAGATGACGATAGCTCCTAACCAAGAATGCACCCAGTCAGAACACTGGGTAGAGGGAATGAGATGAAAGTGAAAGTGAAAGTCACTCAGTCCTGTCCGACTCTTTGAGACCCCATGGACTATACAGTCCATGGAATTCTCCAGGCCAGAATACTGGAGTGTGTAGCCTTTCCCTTCTGCAGGGGATCTTTCCAACCCAGGTATTGAACCCAGGTCTCCCACATTGCAGGTGGATTCCTTCCCAGCTGAGCCACAAGGGAAGCCCAAGAATACTGGAGTGGGTAGCCTATCCCTTCTCCAGTGGATCTTCCCCACCCAGGAATCTAACCGGGGTCTCCTGCATTGCAGGTGGATTCTTTACCAACTGAGCTATCAGGGAAGTCCTATAAGAACAAAGGGAGAAACCAAAAAATACTCAGCAGAACCTGAGAAAAACTGAGATTAGATTAAGACTGAGATTGACAATACTTCTAAATATTTCTAAACGTTAATTATGGCAAAGAAACTGTAATTTATATTCAAATTTCATGCACCAATTTAAAGAGAAGGATAGTATTTTTACTTTGTTGTTTGTAGAGCAGAGCATTCTATATTCATTCCACAGTCCATGAAATGCACAACAACGGATCCAAGATAACTGATAATGGGCCTGTAATATTCTCTCTCTGACTTTTGTCCTAATGATGGAAATGATATTTGTTATCAGCTTGAAAGAGATGATGGACTATTTTTTAGTTTAAGATAAACAATGAGAATGCATTATTCCTTTAGTCATCACATTCCTTGAATATTACATGGAATTTCAACTTTCCTTTGCTATCCTAGTTCTCATACATTTTTTATTGAGACATCAAAAGCTACACCTCATTAACTAAATAGTTCTTCTTTTGTATTCAAAATGATTCAGGGCCACAGCCAAGGATGTATTTCAAGTTGACTGCTGCACAAAATGTATACAAAGCTGGACCATAGTTTATCAGAAACATATTTAAGCCAAGAAATGTACAACATTTCAAAATAAAGAGATGGGCAAATAGATTTCAGGCAAAAATATATAAAATAAGAAACCACTAACAAGATAATATAAAATGTAAAATTTAAGGTGACAAAAGAGAAATAATGGTAAAAAGAACAATTTATGATAAAGGTGTATGAAAAAAATCTTACTGCACCAGAAATAGAACAGTCAAATATGTAGTGTAATTATTGTACATGAATGAAAAATAGCACAAAAAGCAATTATTACGGGTGGTTTTAAATACGCCTCTATCAATATTAGACTACTAGATCAAAACAAGTACAGAATAGATAGGGCTTTTGTTTCTAGTAACATGGCAGCCTAAAATTGCAGTAGAAAGTATTTAAATGCTGGACAAATTGTAAAACATTCTTGTAAGTGATATGAGCTTGAAATAAAGGGAAATCCCTAGGGGCCAAAAACAAAGAAAAGACTTTAAAAAAATTAAAAAGTATCTCTTGCTCTGGAGGTACTCACATTGGTAAAGAAGAGGTTTCAATGATCATGGAGAGCCAGGAAACAAAGCATTAGGTTTAGGATAGATTCATGTTTGTACTGAAAACCCTGGATAAAGCTGGAACCCATGAAGACCTACATGATGAAAGTCTGGATTAAGAAAATGTGCCCAGGGACTTTCCTGGTCATCCAGTAGCTAAGACTTCACACTCTGAATGCAGGAGGCACTGATTCAATCCCTGGTCAGGGAACTGGATCTTGCATGCCACAACTAAGTCACACTTCAAAAGATCCCACATGCCACAGCCAAGACCTGGCCCACCAAATAAATATGTATTTAAAAAAGAAAATGTGCTCAACAGAGAAGTTTGCCTAAAAGATAATTTATTTGCCTGACCCAAGCCATACGTGTAGATAAATTCCTCCTCTGAGAGTATATATTCGCCATCCTGTCATCACAAAGATTAAGATTAAAATTTATACTCATTACACTTGGCTGAGGTACCACCAGCCTAACAATTAACATAAGGTGGGTAACACATTTTAAATACAGCTGGCAGGAAAACATGCTTCAGGAGATGGTGAAGGACAGGGAAGCCTGGTGGGCTGCAGTCCATGGGGTTGCAAAAAGTCAGACATGACTGAACAACAAAGCCTCAGTTCAGTTTAGTTCAGTTCAGTCGCTCTGACTCCTTGCGACCCCATGAATCACAGCACGCCAGGCCTCCCTGTCCATCACCAATTCCCTGAGTTCACTCAAACTCATGTCCATCGAGTCGGTGATGCCATCCAGCCATCTCATTCTCTGTCGTCCCCGTCTCCTCCCACCCCCAATCCCTCCCAGCATCAGACTCTCCCAGTGAGTCAACTCGTCGCATGAGGTGGCCAAAGTATTGGAGTTTCAGCTTAAGCATCAGTCCTTCCCTCAAGGTGTAGCCAAAAAAATGGAAAGAAACAGGTGAAGAGGAAAAGGTGTGCTCAAACATTGAGTAACAGAAATTACCCAGAATGCAGCAGGAAGAGAAAAAGGAAAAAGTGTAAAAGAGTTTAGAAGATAAGGAAGGATGAGAGGGTCCAAAATATATGCATTTGTAATCCTAGAAGAGGAAAATAGAATAAGAGAAAGGAATATCTGAAGAGATCATGTCTGAGAATTTGCCAGAATTAATGAAAGAATCCTTAGATCCAAATCACATAAGTAAAATGCTATGCCAATATAGCTAGGGAATCTATGAACAAAAAAGAGAGAAATAATATCTTAAAACCAACTAGAGATAAAGACAGATATCACTTTACTCTTGTTATTATTGACAGATTCTTACCTGCCCCCTGAGAAATCTGTATACAGGCCAAGAAGTAACAGTTAGAACTGGACATGGAACAACAGACTGGTTCCAAATTGGGAAAGAAGTACTTCAAAGCTGTATTTTGTCACCCTGCTTATTTAATTATATGCAGAGTACATCATGTGAAATGTCAGGCTGGAAGAAACACAAGCTGGAAGCAAGATTGCAGGGAGAAATATCAATAACCTCAGATATGCAGATGACACCACCCTTATGGTAGAAAGCAAAGAGGAACTAAAGAACCTCTTGATGAAAGTGAAAGAGGAGAGTGAAAAAGCTGGCTTAAAACTCAGCATTCAAAAAATGAAGATCATGGCAACCAGTCCCATCACTTCATGGGGAAACAATGGAAACAGTAACAGATTTTGTTTTCTTAGGCTCCAGAATCGCTGCAGATGGTGACTGCAGCCATGAAATTAAAAGACGCTTACTTCTTGGAAGAAAAGCTATGACCAACCTAGACAGCATATTAAAAAAGCAGAGACATTACTTTACCAACAAAAATCTGGATAGTCAAAGCTATGGTTTTTCCAGTAGTCATGTATGGATAAATGAACACCAAAGAATTAATGCTTTTGAACTGTGGTGTTGGAGAAGACTCAAGAGTCCCTTGGACTGCAAGGAGATCCAACCAGTCAATCCTAAATGAAATCAGTCCTGAATATTCATTGGAAGGACTGATGCTGAAGCTGAAACTCCAATACTTTGGCCACCTGATGTGAAGAACTGACTCATTGTTAAAGACCCTGATGCTGGGAAAGACTGAAAGCAGGAGAAGAAGGGGGCGACAGAGGATGAGATGGTTGTATGGCATCACTGACTTGATGGACATGAGTTTGCACAAGCTCAGAGAGTTGATGATGGACAGGGAAGCCTGGTGTGCTGCAGTCCATGGAGTCGCAAAGAGTCGGACACAACTTTGACTGAACTGACTGAGGTTCTATACAGTGTCTATGAACACTGAAGTAGTTCATATATCACCTCTGCTGCTGGAAAATACAAGAAGTTCCAGGGAACCTCTGCTCATAAGCTTTACATCAATCAACCAACACATAATCTTTTTTATTTGTGTGTTTCTGTGTGTTTTATTTGTGTGTTTTTGTGTGTTTCTATTGAACAATACTATTGAATGATTTAATATACATATTTTTTACAAATTATTAACTGTATATTCTTTGAATGTTTTATAACCAGGTACTTTGAAGGTTATTTGTGTGACATAGGTACATTTGCCAAGGTCCTTACAAAAGAAGCTAGTCTCAGTGGGTACTACAAAACTTTTAGAGGAAAACATAGACAGAACACTCGCTGACATAAGTCACAGGAATACTTTTTTTGATCCATCTCCCAGAGTAATGGAAATAAAAACAAAAATAAACAAGCTGGACCTAATTGACCTCAGAAGCTTTTCAAAACAAAGGAAACCACAAACAAAATGAAAAGACAACCTACAGAATGGGAAATATTCACAAATGATATGACCAATGAGGGATTAGTCTCCAAAATTCACAAACAGCTCATGTGGCTCAATATCCAAAAAACAAACAACCAATCAAAAAATGGGTGGAAGATCTAAATAGACATTTTCTCAAAGAAGACATACAGATGGCCAAGAGGCACAAGAAAAGATGTTCAACACTGCTAATTATTAGAAAAATGTAAATCAAAGTTATAATGAGATATCACCTCATACCAGTCAGAATGGCCATAATAATAATAAAAAATATCTACAAACGATAAATGATGGAGAGGATGTGGAGAAAAGGAAACCCTT
Organism: Moschus berezovskii; assembly: GCF_049115385.1. Lineage (NCBI taxonomy): Eukaryota > Metazoa > Chordata > Mammalia > Artiodactyla > Moschidae > Moschus > Moschus berezovskii. The sequence continues at coordinate 48,849,315 of NC_142462.1, forward strand.
TAACGCTGTTGGTGGGAATGTAAGTTGGGATAGCCACTATGGAGAACAGTATGGAGGTTCCATAAAAAACTAAAAATAGAGATACCATATGATCCAGCAATCACACTCCTGGGCATATATCAGCAGAAAAACATCATTCAAAAAGATGCATGCACCCCAATGATCACTGCAGCACTTTTACTATAACCAAGTATGAAAGCAACAAAAATGACCACCAACAGAGGAATAGATGAAGAAGTGGTACATTTATACAATATAATATTGGAAACGTGTGCTAAGTTGCTTTAGGCATGTGAGACTCTTTGCAACTTTATGGACTGTAGTCCACCAGGCTTGCTCTACATGGGATTCTGCAGGCAAGAAGACTGGAATGGGTTGCCATTTCCTTCTGCAGGGGATCTTCCTGGCCCAGGGACTGAACCCATGTCTCCTGTGTCTCTTGTATTGTAGGCAGATTCTTTACCACTGAGCCACCAGGGAAACCCAACATGGAATATTACTCAGCCATTGAAAAGAATGAAGTAATGCCATTTGCAGCAACATGGATGGACCTGGAGAGTATCATACTAAGCGAAACAAGTCAGACAGAGAAAGACAAATATCCTATGATATCACTTATATGTGGAATCTAAAAAAATTAATACAATTGAACTTATTTACAAAACAGAAACAGACTCACAGAATTAGAGAATGAACTTATTGTTACCATGGGGAGGACAGAGGAGAGGAACAGAATGGGTTTGGGATTGACATGAACACACTGCTATTTTTAAAACAGATAACCAAGGGCCTTTCTGGTGGTCCAGTGGCAAAGTCTCTGAACTCCCAATGCCAGGGGCCCAGGTTCAACCCTAGTCTGGGAACTAGATCCCTCATGCTACAACTAAGAGTTCACATATCACAATAAAGATCAAAGATCCCGAGTGCCACAGCTAAGATCAGGCACACCCAAATAAATAAATAAAAATAAATATTAAAAAAATAAACAAGGACTTACTATAAAAATAATATAAAATAAAAATAAGTTTAAACAAAGATACATACAAAAAATGAAGCGAGTCTCATCAGCAATGAAACACTGCTCTTCATTATAACCCTTTTCCTATTTATATTTAATAGATATTATAAAAATTGTTCCACAGCCTCCTAATCTGCAGAATTTCGCTCACCTGCAATTTTTACATTTTTCATGCCATATGGCCTTTTGAAACATGAAAGCTAGTCAGCACCAGCCAAGAAAATTTTTATATTTTCCTGACTTTAGGTAATGTGACTGTAAATTTGTTTGGCTTTCAGCTCACAAGAATGCTGTCTGTTATGCTTTTTTATTTTTTAATGGTGAGGGAGTTTCTTTTCAGTTCAGTTCAGTCGCTCAGTCGTGTCCGACTCTCCGCGACCCCATGAATCACAGCACGCCAGGCCTCCCTGTCCATCACCAACTCCCGGAGTTCACTCAAACTCATGTCCACAGAGTCGGTGATGCCATCCAGTCATCCCATTCTCCGTCGTCCCCTTCTCCTCCCGCCCCCAACCTTTCCCAGCATCAGAGTCTTTTCCAGTGAGTCAACTCATCGCATGAGTTTCTTTTACTGTGTTTTAAATCGTTTCAAAGATAATGTAATTGAGCAATGTGGTAATGTAACAGAAGTGGACCAATTGTTCAATGTAGTAGAAAAAGCTCATGATATTTACAGAAATTTAGTATATGTAAAAGCTGGTATTTCAATTGAGTGGGAAAGGATATTCTATTGAAAAAGTTATGCTAGCATAACTGACTACTTCTCACTTGGGAGAAAGTAAGAGTTGAACACATATAACATACAAAAAACATATAAAAACAAAAACAATTACAGATGAACAAAATAAATGCACAAAAATATAATTTTAGAAATAAATACAATATACACCTGTAATTTTGGGGCAAGTGAGAATATTGTAACTGAACTTATAAAGTGAGTTTTCTCTTTCACACTTGGAAACTACAGAGTTTTTGAGAGATTGGTTCCAGTTGAGCATGGATTTCTGGTTCTTGTAGTGTGCCTTACTTCCCGATCTCTGTCACTCATCATCTCTGTAGCTGTGTTCTAGCCAGTGTAAATCCAAGAGGCTCCCCTATGACGCGTGGCTGGCCAGAGCTCTTGTAGTTTGAGATAAAATTATCCATCTGGACTAGCCTTTTGGGGTAAAGGGTGGTTAAAGGTCTAATCATGCTTTTATAGTATTGAAATGCCTCTGAATAATTCTTGATACTAAGAAAAAAGAACAAGGATAGCAACCCTTATTACATTACTCTGCTGAGTTGCCACAGGGATCAGGTGTTAAATCACAGGCAGCAAATCCATGCAAACTCAACCTCCATCCCTACAGATGAGAGCAGAAGCATGCTGTTGCTGTCAGATGGAACTGACAAAGAACCTAAGACTAAGGAACATAAAAATACAGACCTGTGGTTAACTTTTCAAAATGTGAACTTTTAAACTATTTTGATAGAAACAATTGACAATACCTAGATTCTAAACCTGAAAGAATTATCTATTTATATGTGAAAAAGTTTTTATTTTTGGAGAAAGATGACACATAGTTTTCATGAATTCAAAGTTCATATTAAGATTAGATTCCCTATGCGCATTTAGAAATACATTTGTTTTATTAGGAGCACATATAAAACAAAGACTAATTCTGTTTTCTCATGAAAATACAGGATAGTTACAGAGATTCAACTAAGAATTTTGAAAAATTGCTCTCTGTAAATTAATACTGAGTATGATCACTTGAGATGACATAAACATAAAGGATGAGTGATGAGAACATCTGACCATGTATTAGCACTTAATGAACAGATGCCCAGGGCTGCAGAGCTTATCAAACCAGAGAGCTTTCAGGTTGGCAGAAGAATCAAAGGAATTTAGTTCTTCCCCGCTCCTGCCTTAAGACAGTTAAGTTTCAATGTATAACATATAGTTAACTTTGATTCACTAAACTCAGTGCAGTGAAACTTGATGAATTGTACAAGCTCTTTTTTTTTTACTCCCCTCATGTTTATGGGATACATGATTTCCATTTTAAATTTTATTCTGAGTTATTTTCAAACTTTTATAACCTTCTGTCTCTAAGATGTTTTTTAATCCCAGATCATAGTTTAAAATTTTTGTCTCTTTTATATATGCATTTTTTTCCCTAGAAAAAGAGACAGTGAGAAGTAAGGAAGCAGTGAAGTATTATATTCTGAATATTTCAATTCAACTAACTTACCTGCACATATGAAAAACAAATAAATAACAGTGATACAACTTTTATCAACTTGGACCTAAAATGACTTAATTAAAAAATCATTTATTTGATTTTGTAAATAATTGTACAAATATTTTGTAAATAATTGTAAAATATTTTTTTATAATTGTAAAATAATTATAAAAATATTTTGTAAATAATTGGCTATTGTAAATAATGCTGCAATGAACATTGGGGTTACATGTGTCTTTTTTAATTATAGTTTTCTCAGGGTATATGTCCAGTAGTGGCATTGCTGGTTCATATGGTGGTTTTATTCCTATATTTTTAAGGATCTCCATGCTGTTCTCATAGTGGCTATATCAATACACACACACAATGAAATATTACTCAGCCTTAAAAAGGAACGAATTTGAGTCAGCTGGACTAAGGTAGATAAATGTAGAGCCTGTTATACAGGGTGAAGCAAGTCAGAAAGGGAAACACAATTCTATATTACCATACATATATGGAATCTAGAAAAATGGTACTGATGGAGCTATTAGCAGGGTGGGAATAGAACCACAGAGATAGAGAACAAACTTTGGACACACTGTGGGAAGAAGAAGGTGAGACAAATTGAGAGAATAGTATTGAAACATATCCAGTACATATATAAAGCAGATTGCTAGTGGAAAGCTGCTGTATAACAAAGGGAGCGCAACGTGGTGCGCTGTGACAGTCTAGAGGGGTGGGGTGCGGGATGAAGTGGGAGGTTCAAGAAGGAGGGGAGATATATATATATAAAAGTATATATACTTATGTCTGATTCATGTTGTTGTATGGCAGAAACAAACACAATGCTGTAAAGCAATTCTCCTCCAATGAAAAATAAATTTTAAAAAGTCTGGTTTTCAGATAATCAATGTTCTGTAAATCTGAAAAGTTCACTGTAAACTAGCTTTTGGATATTTGAAATATTAATGCGTAATATTATCTACTTTCCTCTCCACCTTAACTGAATTATAATTGACAAATAAAAATTATATATATTTAAGATGTACAACTTGATGTTTTGATATACATACATGTGGTAAAATAGTCACCATGATCAGTTACTGAAGGACAGGGGAGTCTGGTGTGCTGCAGTCCATGAGGTCGCAAAGAGTTGGATACGGCTTAGCAGCTGAGTAACAACAACAAATCACCTCACATACTTAGCGTTTTCTTTTCCTTTTTTTCCTAGTGTGGGGAGAACACTTAAGATTTACTCTCTTAGTACATTTCAAGTATACAATATATTAATAGTACTGTTAACCACAGTCATGTTTCTGTACATTAATTAACTCTCTTGAATAATTGAAATTCTGTACCCTCCCCATTACCCCCCTACCAGTCTCTACTCTCTGCTTCTACAAGTTTGATTATTTTCAATTTCACGTGTATCAGTAAGTGAGATCATGCAGTATTTGTCTTTCTGTGCCTTGCTTATTTCACTTAATATAGTGTCCTCTAGGTTCATTCATGGTGTTGTAAATGTCAGAGTTTCTTTTTTTTAAAAGGCTGAATATACATATATATATAGTTTATTACATTTTGTTAATTCATTTATCTTTTCCATGCAGCTAAGCTATATTCCTAAGACACTCATGTTAGGAAACATGTGGCTAAGCTCTGGCAAATGCTAGATGCTATGTGGGCAGGAAATTATGTACATAAGTTCTAGGAGGCCTAGCAATAAAAATTTCCATAGAGATTCTTCATCCTTCTCCTTCCATGGCACACTTGGAGGGAAGACTTATGTTGAAGATGATGGTGACATTAAACAAAAGAATTCTGGGTCTCTGAATAGTCATGCACAGAGGAGAATTCTCCCCTGCCACAGACAACCACAAATGTACATAATAAATTTTAATTGCGCTCAGTTGAAATGTGGGTGTTGCAGCCTGTCCTGATTAATGTAAGGACTACTGACAGCAGAAGCAGTATAACGCGCAACCAAAGTATGAGTTTCAGCATCACACAGCCTGGGTAGACATTTTAGTTTGTGCCTTACTATCTGTACCTCTACATAAATCACTTAATCTCTTCTATTTCTTAAGGATAATAGGGAGTGGATTAGGAATGGTTGACTCATTACAGTTGTTAAGATAATGAAGTTCTTAAACATTTGAGCTATTTTTACTATTTCACGGTTGCTTCTAAATTATTATTAGTCTGTTGTTTTCAAGTTTTTCTTTATAAACATAAAACATAAAACCCTAAATCTCCTAACTGAATACTATTAGTTTACATAGGATGTGCTGAAATATATAATGAATGATAAGGATAAGGGAAATAACTGTTTTCAAGTTAATAGTCATACACACAGTGCCCAAATAATATTTTACAGAAATACACACTAGAAAATTAATGCTATGAAATTCATCTTCTGGAGAGGATAATATAGTAGCATGCATCTCTAGTCAAAGTTAATTAGATGTTTTAGTTACCACAGGAATCAGAGTAATAAGCTTTATCAGCATTTTTTGCAGAGTAATAAATAATACTCATTAAAATTTTCAGATATCTCCTGTACAGTATTCAAATGCCATTCTTCATCATGATTATATGTGACATACTTAAAAATATTTTGTCAGCCTAAAGATTTATTGTAATTAAAAAGTTTTAAGATAATTTTTCACAGTTAAACTAAAGATTTTAGGATCTATGTAAAAATCAATACTGCAGAAGATTGCTTACAGATATCCAGGTGGCGCTAGTGGTAAAGAACCTGCCTGCCAGTGCAGGATACATAAGAGGCACAGGTTCGATCCCTGGATCCCTGGATGGCAGTTCGATCCCTCCTGCCAATGCAGGAGACATAAGAGGCACAGGTCCCCTGGAGTAGGAAATGGCAACCCACTTCACTTCACTTTCCAGGATATGCCTGGAAAATCCGACAGAGGAGCCTGGCAGGCTACAGTCCATGGGGTCACAAAGAGTTGGACTCGACTTAAGCGACTTTACACACAGCACACACATGATACATGGTACACTAAAATCTAGAAAGATTTTTAACAGAAGTGTTATTCCAAAAACAAAAAAGCTTTATTGCATGTGATCCTTACACTTTTCAAACAGGGCACAAAGGAATTATGCTCAGTAATTGGTCCATCCGGAGAAGGCAATGGCAAGCCACTCCAGTACTATTGCCTAGAAAATCCCATGGATGGAGGAGCCTGGTAGGCTGCAGTCCGTGGGGTCGCTAAGGGTCGGACACGACTGAGCGACTTCACTTTCACTTTTCACTTTCCACTTTCACACATTGGAGAAGGAAATGGCAACCCACTCCAGTGTTCTTGCCTGGAGAATCCCAGGGACGGGGGAGCCTGGTGGGCTTCCGTCTATGGGGTCACACAGAGTCGGACACGACTGAAGTGACTTAGCAGCAGCAGCAGCAGCAGCAATTGGTCCATCAGCACAAGAGTAGAAATTATATTTCATTATGTTGGAAAAGCTGATTTCTACTATAACTTTTAAAACTTTAAGGCTCCATAATCTGCTAAATATTATCTGTCAGTAAACTCTGAGGATTTCAGGATATTTATCAAGTAAATGTGTAACTACAAGGTTTCCAAGAAGTTTTTAAGAACATTCTTCAGATGGACTTTTTCCCCTAAGTGAAACTACTGACTAGATGGACAAATGTTGGTAACTGTAAAAGCTGCTGATGGGTACATCAGCTTTTATCATACTAGTTCTTTGAGACCAAAATCCCCTAAATCAAAAGTTTAAAAATGATGAATTAACATATGCAATTTTTATTTGATTTTGTTTGTAAAATGATGGAAAAAATAGTGAAAAATGTAGACAGTAAACAAACATTAGAGCCCTAATTTATCTTCCTCCAGCCTCCTAAATCATTTAGGTATACTGTTTAATTTTAGCCTATGATTTATGTGTTTAAAGGGATTCTTTTCCAGAGAGGTTTTGGGGAGTTGTTTTTCTATTGTAGTAAGAACATTTCTTCACAGATGTGAAGAAATTGGAAATCCTGTACACTGTTGGTAGGAATCTAAAAATGGTATAGCCACTACGAAAAACAGCATGGAGTTCCATAGAAAAAAAAAGAAAACTATAGAACCATAAATTTTTAATTAAAAAAAATTTAAGTTATGGAACTATAATGTGATCCAGCAATTCCATTTATGGGTATACACCCAAAGAAAAAGAAGTCACTATCCACTATCCTGAAGAGATACCTGCAAACCCATGTTCACTACAGCAATTTTTACAATAGTCAAGATATGGAAGCAGCAACCTAAATATCCATCAACAGAAGAACGAATAAAGAACATCTTGCGTGCGTGCTCAGTCATGTTCAACTCTTTGTGACTTCATGGACTGTAGCCTACAAGGATCCTCTGTCCATGAGATTTTCCAGGCAAGAAATACTGGAGTGGGTTGTCATTTCCTTCTCCAGGGGATCTTTCCAACACAGGAATTTAACCCACATCTCCTGCATGCGCAGGCGGATTCTTTACCACTGCGCCCCCTGGGAAGCCTGCAAAAAAAATGTCTGATTTGTACACACACACACAAACACGCACACATATACACATGATGGAATATTTATTTATCCCTGAAATTTATTATTATTTATTTATTATTATATAATAATAATATAATTATATATATATTATTATTATTTATCCCCCCAAAAGAAGGAAATCCTGCTGTTTGTAACAACATGAATGAATCTGGAGGATGTTATAATCAGTGAAATAAGCCAGTCACAGAAGGAAAGATGCTGCATGATTGCACTTACATGAGATATCAATAACAGTCAAATTTACAAAAGCAGAACACAGAATGGTGGTTGCCAGAATCTGGGAGAAGGGGAAATGGGGAGTGGGTGTTCAAATGATACAAAGTTATACAAGGTTAATGAGTTCTCCTGATCTATCTGCTGTAAAAGATAGTGTCTATGTGGTCATGTATGGATGTGAGAGTTGGACTGTGAAGAAAGCTGGTCGCCGAAGAATTGATGCTTTTGAATTGGGGTGCTGGAGAAGACTCTTGAGAGTCCCTTGGACTGCAAGGAGATCCAACCAGTCCATTCTAAAGGAGATCAATCCTGGGTGTTCATTGGAAGGAAAGCTGAAACTGCAATACTTTGGCCACCTCATGCGATGAGTTGACTCACTGGAAAAGACTCTGATGCTGGGAAAGGTTGGGGGCGGGAGGAGAAGGGGACGACGGAGAATGAGATGGCTGGATGGCATCACCGACTCTGTGGACATGAGTTTGAGTGAACTCCGGGAGTTGGTGATGGACAGGGAGGCCTGGCGTGCTGTGATTCATGGGGTCGCGGAGAGTCGGACACGACTGAGCGACTGAACTGAACTGACCACTAGCACTGCTGAATTGCACTTAAAATTGTCAAGTGGATAGATCTCATATTAGAGATTTTTTTTTTAAATGGGGATGAATTACAGCACCTGAAATTCATTGAGTTTCCAAGCTTATTTCAAAAAGACAGTAGGAAGCTCAGTAGTTCTTCCATGTTCCTTGCTTCAATGAGCAAGTGAGGAGTATCCCCCAAAATGTAATATATTAATACTTTGTGGGACACCTACTTAAATCTCTGGCAATTGTAATAATTATTAATAAATCATCATGATGTGTCTACAATGGACATGGTAGAGCTATTTTTTTCCCTTAAAAGGTGGTAAATAACATTTAGTCTCAGGAACAGCAATAAATTTATTATTGGTCCTAGCAATCATAGAACTTTTGCTTATAATTCTGAATGAGATTTTCTAAAACCTGTGCTTTGCTTCTAAAGGATATCTGAGAAAATAGTGCTTTTTGTAATAAATAAGTTTAAAAATAACTATGCGCAAGAGACACTACATGAGATCTAAAATATATTTTAGCATATTTAGAGTGCTATGTTTTCCAACGTGTGTGTGTGTGTGTGTGTGTGACTTGTTCAGTCATGTCCGACTCTTTGTGATCCCATGGACTGTAGCCCACCAGGCTTCTCTGTCCATGGAATTCTCTAGGCAAGAATACTGGAGTGGGTAGCCATTCCTTTTTTCAGGGGATCTTCTCCAATAAGGGATTGAACCTGGGTCTCCTGCATTGCAGGCAGATTCTTTAGCATCTGAGCTACCAACCTATTTATCTCAGAATTGCTCAAATTTTCTTGTCACAGAGTCCTTTCAGGTTCCCACAACAGATAGTAATATCAAATGGAACTAGTTTCCACGGCACAAATTTTGGAAGCCTCCGATATATAAAGAGAGCATTATCCATTTTTCTACTAAATTTTATTACTGAATAATTGACTAGTCACCTATCCAGAAGTGAAATATCAGGTACATAATAACTATCACATTGTCACAATTCAGCTTCTACCTCTGTGAGAATTCTCTGATGATTCATCAGAAAGTTTTAGCTATGAATGCAAACATTATTATTAATATTTGGTAAAAATCTATTACTTAACGTTAACTAAGAATTTACAATGTTTCTATAAAATATACATCTTGTAATTATAAATATGAAGTTTTTTTAAAAAAACTAATTTTAGCATCAAAGAGGAAAGATTTGTCCTGGCTATTTCTTTCATAATTTATCCTAAATAGTCTGGTCTCTTGAAAACATAAGCAGAACTGTCTCTGACATAAATCTCAACAATGTATTTTTTGACCCATCTCCCAGAACAATGGGAATAAAAACAAAAATAAACAAATGGGATCTAATTAAACTCAAAGGTTTTTGCACAGCAAAGGAAACAATAATCAAAACAAAAAGAAAACCCATAGGTTGAAAAAAAATACTTGCAAATGATGTGACCAACAAAGGATTATTCTCCAAAATTTACAAACAGCTCATGTGGCTCAATATCCAAAAATAACCTAATCAGAAAATGGGTAGATGACCTAAATAGACATTTCTCCAAAGAAGACATACAGATGGCCAAGAGGCACATGAAAAGATGTTCAACACTGCTAATTATTAGAGAAATGCAAATCAAAACTATAATGAGCTATCTCCTCACACCAGTTAGAATAGCCATCATCAAAAAATACACAAATAATAAACGCTGGAGAGAGTGTGAAGAAAAGGAAACCCTCTATATTGTTGGTGGGAATGTAAATTGGTATAGCCTGTATGGAAAACAGTATGAAGGTTTCCTTAAGAAACTAAAAATGGAGCTACCATATGACCCTACAATCCCACTCCTGGGCATATATCAGGAGAAATACATGGTCAGAAAGGATGCATGAATCCCAGTGCTCACTGAAGCACTGTTTACAATAGGCAAGATGTGGAAGCCACCTAAATATCCACTGACAGGAATGGATAAAGAAGATAAAGAAGAAGCAGGAACGGACTACTACTCAGCCATTAAGAAGAATGAAATAATGCCACTTGTAGCAATGTGGATGGATCTGGAGGTTGTCATACGAAGTGAAGTAAAGTCAGACAGAGAAAGAAATATCTTACGATATCACTTATGTGCAAAATCTAACTTAGCTGCAGGGCGGGAATAAAGACACAGATGTAGATAATGGATTTGTGACACACTGAGGGAAGGAGAGGGTGGGGCAAAGTGAGAGGGTTGCATTGACATACACACACTATACACAACAACGTGTGTAAAACAGATAGCTGGTGGGAAGCAACTGTATAGCACAGGGAATTCAGCCTGGTGCTCTCTGATGTCCTAGAGCACTAGGAAGGGGCGGGATGGAAGAGAGGCCCAGAGGGAGGGGCTATATGTATACTTATGGCTGATTCGTGCTATTATACAGCAGAAACCAACACAACATTGTAAAACATCCACCAGTTAAAAATAAATTTTTTTAAAAAAGAAATGAATTTATTTAGAAAAGAGAGACTCACAGGCTTAGAGAACAAACTTTTGGTTATGGGGGAGAAAGAAAGGATGGGGAGAAAGCATAGTTCGGGAGTTCGGGAGTTCGGGAGTGACATGTACACATTGCTGTATTGAAAGTGGATAACCAGCAAGGACCTGCTGTACAGCAAGGGAACTCTGCTCAATATAATGTGGCAGCTTGGATGGGAGGGGAGTTCAGCAGAGAATGAATACATGTATGTATATATGGCTGAGTCCTTTTGCTGTCCACCTGAAACCATCCCAACATTATTGTCTGTACTCCAATATAAATTGAAGAATTAAAAAAATAATTTAGCTTCTCATTCACTGCTTTTGCATGTAGGGAAGCACTTAACGTTTGTGTTAACTATTAATGAAATTGTGTTCCTCTATTAAATTCTTTTCTTCATCACCCTTCATTTCTATTTCCTTTCCAATCCTCTTATGTCTTATAAGGAGTGATGAGCAGGATTCAGGTTTTTCAAGTGTAGAAGCATATGCTTGTACAGGGGTGGAAAAATATATATATTTTTTCCCTTCCAAAGTCCCAACTATATCCCAGCTGTAGTGCTTCACTGAAAGTTTAACATAATATTCTCAGTCAATCTCTGATTCATTTCCTGGGCTATAACAGAGAGTTCAAATTCCATTACACTGGAATTAAGGTTTGGATATTTTTTCTTGAATGAATTATATGCTATTACATACACTAAATTTCATTATATTTTCAAAATGTTAGGTCTACTAGCAATTTTAATTTACAAGAGAAATAAGAAAGAGTCTTTCAAGTATGTCTTTTAGTATCCCATTAGATACTAACGTGTTCACAGCTAAGAACATTATTTTTTTAATATTTCAGAAACTACTATTTCTCCTTGGAAAATGTTCACATTTCAGTTTACCAACAATCTTTTATTAAGTAATTAAAGAAATACAATATAGAACTCTCTTGCTTCTAATTTCTTATATAATATTCTTATAAATTTGTGCACTTATTTTATACAAAGCTTTAACTTGATACAAGAAAATGTTAAATGTATTGATTTGTTGTTGATATTGTTCTCACATCTTAAATTCTTAGCACAGTTATATTCAGCCTAGAATATTTTCTTAGTAATTAAACCACTTTCAAATTTGTTTTAATTTCTTCTGGTTGAATATAAAAACTATGTAATCATTTAACCTTATCCCCATTTTAACAAATTCACCAATAGAATGTCCCAGTATCTGCAACACATGAGCAAAAAGAAAAAAAAAATGTATGGGCTCAGGTCTTTATGCTCATGGCTGGGTGACAGGATTTTGGGATGACTTGTAATCAGTGAAGAAGATGCCAGATGTGCCATTAGTCTAGCAGCCACCGTTAATGACAGAGGCGGGTGTTGGTATTTATCAACTGAGGCTTTCTAACTGCCAGTCTCATGAGTCAGAGCAAATCCACACCTGCTCGGGAAATATGCAGAGAATCACAGAGCTAGGAACGTGTTCAAGTTTGAGGTCTCCAGTGACTATGTGGCAATTTTACTTCATTTGCATTTTAGCAGCATGCATTTCTCTGGGAGATATATATGTTAAGAAAGGTGATGAAAGAATAGAGGTTTTTGAAAGGAACTCATCAAGATAACCTGGAAGGTCATTGTGAATGCTTCTGTAAATTGCTTCTTTACAATGGCTCTTTACTCAGAAGTATCTGAATAGGTGGACACTGCTGTTGTCTACCTCCAAAATAATCATTATATATCTGAAAAGAAATGCATTCACTTTTTTTTTTTGCTTTCACTGGAAACAAAAAACTTTCAGGCAAATATTAAGATTTAAAAGCTACATCAGAGTAAAATAATGACTGCAGTCTCTCCAATTCTTCATGACTATTTTATCCAATTTGATATACTCTTCACAAGAACAGTATATCTTTGCTATCTTGGGGACGTGTTCAGGCAGCTACATGGTGTTACAGTAGCATGCCTCAGGGCATGAGTATCCTGAATTTAGTTTGAGCATTAAGGACCAGTCAGAAGTCATGGAAAGAAACTGCAGAAAATATACAATGAAAATAGCTGCAAGACTGAAAGGATAAAAAAATACATGGGAACATCTGTTAAATTGCAACTTAAAATTATAACTTCAAAACAGAAAACTAACAGAGAGGGTTAAAAGCACTGTAAAGTGATTCTTTAGGGTCCTTGCTCCATTGTTATACTGGAAACACATACTTTGGAAATCTCTGAGGCAATTACTGATAGTACAGATTCCTGTATTCATGGAAGACTTAGTGAATCACAATCTGACAACCCAGGGGCCCAGGAACATGTATTATCACAAGTCCCATAGGCAGTTTTTATGCTTACTAAGGTTATGAGAAAATAATACAGGGTAGTCGGAAAGGATACTTTGAGGGTACATATAAAAAAGGAATAGTTGATTTTTAGAAATTATATGTATAGTTTGTATAAACTTTTCTGCCATCTCTGTCCAACATAAGAATATGACAAAGTAACAAAAGATGTCTAATTCTGTTTTGTTTTGTTTTTAAATACATACTGGGTTCACTCAATGCAACAAGCAGGGTTTGGAGTGAGTGGAAAGGCTATGCTTTATTCAAATTAGGTCCAGTGAGAGAAGATGAACTTTATTCTGAGCTCTAAATTCTCAGCTTTAAGAATGAGAAATTAGCAGAAAGTGGACAGAGGTTCTACCACTTTCAGTTCAGTTCAGTTCAGTCGTTCAGTTGTGTCCAACATTTTGAGAGCCCATGAACAGCAGCACACCAGGCCTCCCTATCCATCACCAACTCCCGGAGTTTATACAAACTCATGTCCATTGAGTCGGTGATGCCATCCAGCCATCTCATCCTCTGTCATCCCCTTCTCCTCTTGCCCTCAATCTTTCCCAGCATCAGGGTCTTTTCAAATAAGTCAGCTCTTCGCATCAGGTGGTCAAAGGATTGAAGTTTCAGCTTCAACATCAGTCCTTCCAATGAACACCCAGGACTGATCTCCTTTACGATGGACTGGCTGAATCTTCTTGAAGTCCAAGGGACTCTCAAGAGTCTTCTCCAATACCACAGTTTAAAAGCATCAATTCGCGGGGATGACCCAGAGGGAGGATAAAGGGAGGAGGGAGGTGGGAGGGGGGTTCAGGAGGGGGAACTTATGTAAACCCGGGGCAAATTCATATCAATGTATGGCAAAACCAACCAATATAATATTGTAAAATAATTTGCCTCCAATAAAAAATAAATTAATTACATAAAAAAATAAATAAATAAAAAAATAAAAGCATCAATTCTTCTGCGTTCAGCTATCTTTATAGTTCAACTCTCACATCCATACATGACTAGCCTTGAATAGATGGACCTTTGTTGGCAAAATAATGTCTCTGCTTTTTAATATTCTGTCTAGGTTGGTCATAACTTTCCTTCCAAGGAGTAAGCGTCTCTTAATCCCTAGCCTTGAATAGATGGACCTTTGTTGGCAAAATAATGTCTCTGCTTTTTAATATTCTGTCTAGGTTGGTCATAACTTTCCTTCCAAGGAGTAAGCGTCTCTTAATTTCATGGCTGCAATCACCATCTGCAGTGATTTTGGAGTCCAAAAAATAAAGTCAGCCATTGTTTCCACTGTTTCCCCATCTATTTGCCATGAAGTGATGGGACCAGATGCCATGATCTTAGTTTTCTGAATGTTGAACTTTAAGCCAACTTTTTCTCTCTCCTCTTTTACTTTCATCAAGAGGCTTTTTAGTTCCTCTTCACTTTCTGCCGTAAGGGTGGTGTCGTCTGCATATCTGAGGTTATTGATATTTCTCCTGGCAATTTTGATTCCAGCTTGTGCTTCTTCCATCCCAGCGTTTCTTATGATGTACTCTGCAAATAAGTTAAATAAGCACGGTGACAATATTGAGCCCTCATGTACTCCTTTTCATATTTGGAACCAATCTGTTGTTCCATGTCCAGTTTTAGTTAGTTAGTTAGTTCTAGTTAGTTCCAGTTCATTGCTTCCTGACCTGCATACAGGTTTCTCAAGAGGCATGTCAGGTGGTCTGGAATTCCCATCTCTTTCAGAATTTTCCACAGTTTACTGTGATCCACACAGTCTAAGGCTTTGGCATAGTCAATAAAACAAATGTTTTTCCTGAACTCTCTTGTTTTTTTGATGATCCAGCAGATGTTGGCAATTTGATCTCTGTTTCCTCTGCCTTTTCTAAAACCAGCTTCAGTGTCTGGAAGTTCATGGTTCATGTATTGCTGAAGTCTGGCTTGGAGAATTTTGAGCATGACTTTACTAGCGTGTGAGATGAGTGCAATTGTGCGGTAATTTGAGCATTCTTTGGCATTGCCTTTCTTTGGGATTGGAATGAAAACTGACCTTTTCCAGTCCTGTGGCCACTGCTGAGTGTTCCAAATTTGCTACCACTTTACTTTATCCATTTGTCTGCTAATTAATCTTTTCATTAGGCTCCACAATTCCTTAGGTCAACAATTCCTATTGTACATAGAAAAATTCCAAGGTCCTTAAGAATAATTCTTCTGCAAGCTTTACAAAATAAAAAGGGAAAATAACTAATGGTTTATATTCCAAATACATCGCAATATTTTGTGGATTTGAAATATGTTATCATCAAAACTGTACTTCTTTTACTGTTTGTATTAGTTTTATTATCAACACAGTGATTGACAACTTTGGTTATACAGTGGCCCATATTAGAACTCTTAGAATCACCTTTATTTCCTCTCTTCTCATTCCCTGTAATCAACCAACCAGTTGCCAAATTTAGGAAATTTCACACATACTTCATACGTCTTTGATCTGTCATCTCCTCTAAGTTCTACGACTGCCTTGGGAGCTGACGGCAGCAATGCCCTTGACTTGATTGCTGTTGTCTTTTGTCCAGTCACTCAGTGGTGTCTGACTCTTTGTGACCCCCATGGACTGCAGCACACCAGGCTTCCCCGTTCTTCAACATTTTCCAGAACTTGTTCAAACTCGTGTCCACTGAGTCGATGATGCCATCCAACCATCTCATCTTCTGTCATCCCCTTTTCCTCCTGCCCTCAATCTTTCCCAGTATCAGGGTCTTTTCCAATGAGTCAGTTTTTCGCATCAGGTGGCCAAAGTATTAGAGCTTCAGCTTCAGAATCAGTTCTTCCAATGATTATTCAGGGTTGATTTCCTTTAGTATGGACTGGTTGGATCTCCTTGGTGTCCAAGGGACTCCCAAGGGTCTTCTCCAGCACCACAATTCAAAGGCATCAATTCTTTAGCGCTCAGCCTTCTTTATGGTGCAAATCTCACATCTGTACATGACTACTGGAAAAACCATAACTTTGACTATACGGACCTTTGTAGGCAAAGTGATGTCTCTGCTTTTTAATACTGGAGCATTATTTTAACTGTTTTCTCATTCATCATTCTGGACATATTCTAGCAAATTCTGTAAACTGATATTCAAGATACTCTTCTAAATGAAGGACTGAAGATGTTGCTTACCTACTGAAACACACTCCCTGACTCTTACTTTCATTTAAGATCATGTCCAGAACTTCTTAGTATGGCATGGCTTTCCACAACCTGACTTGGCATATATTTTCAGTACCTCTGAAATATACCAGAGGAATAGAGGAATATACCTCTATTCCACAAAAAAGTGAAATGTACTGTATTGTAACCTAAAGAAAATTACTGCAGTTTTCCAAACAAAGAAGGTATATCAGGCTTTTTGCCACAGGGGTCCTCATAGTACTTGGGAGAAACTGACCCGTTGGTCTGTTCCCAAACAATGGAGCTATAATTTTCTCCAGCAGAAAGAATTTTATTTCTTGGTGTTTTCCCATTCAACATCTGTATTAACAGGAACACTCAGAAATAAATTGAGGTCACAGGGAACTAGAAGATAAGCATTTAGATGATAAAATATTGATTTTTTTCAAGGCAAAAGTGCTTTTATAAAAAAGTAAATAAAACTCTTTGTGGATAATTTACAAATGAAATACATGAAACCGGTTTTTTTAAACCATATATTGATTTGATGCTCATAAATACTTTTGCTTGGCAATACAGTGTGATCTCTGCTTGATCTTCATGAACTACAAAAGGACATAACTCCCCAATTAAATTTAAGTGAAACATTATTTATGTCAGATTAGCAATTATGAGATGAGCTTCTTTGTAAAGTTTGAATGCAAAATGTCACATCTAGACATTTTCCTAAAATGGAAGTACTTTATATCACATTGAGTTTATTAATTTTATTTGTATCTGATGAGAATTATATTATGAGAAAAGCTTTGCTTATATAAAGACACACCTATACATTACAGTACTTTAATGGAAGCAATGTAAAAGATGGTTGACATTTATATAATACTTGCTATATGCCAGATCCTGTATCTTTGATAACTGTCATTTGATTAAACTTGGTGAGTTACTGTCTTTAGTTATACAAAATCTATAATTTATGACTCTTAGAAATACATATTTTACATTTCTCTAGAAAGTAAAAGATAAAAGCTTAAAACATAATATTTTAGGGACTTTCCAGGTGGTCCAGTGGCTAAGACTGCAAGCTTCCAATGCAGGGCGCCTGAGCTGGATTCCTGGTTGGGGAACTAAGATCCTACATGTGCAACTAAGACCCAATACTGCCAAATAAATAAATATGTTTAAAAAATAGATAAAATATTTTAGAAACTAGTTCTGGAAGTCACAGATTGGGAGGAAATCTTTACAAAACATGTATCTAATAAAGACTATTATTCTAAATACACAAAGTGGTTGCAGAGGTTGGAGTGTGAGGAGATGTGAAGAGGGAGAGCACAGAGGATTTTTAGGACAGTGGAAATACTCTGCATGGCACTGTAACGATGGGTGCACGTCGCTGTGAAAAGTGAAAGTGTTAGTAATGCACAACTCTTTTGTGACCCCGCGGATTGTAGCCCACCAGGCTCCTCTGTCCATGGAATTCTCCAGGCAAGAATACTGGAGTGGGTAGCCATTCCCTTCTCTAGGGGATCTTCCTGACCCAGGGATCAAACACAGGTCTCTGGCATTGGAAGCGGATTCTTTACTGTCTGAGCCACTAGGGAAGCCCACATGTCACTATATGTTTCTTCAAACCCACAGAACACAAGATAACAAAAACATAATACAAGCGAATCGCAACATATCATCATTGGCTCATCGGTTTTAGCATTATACCAACTGGTGAAAGATATCAGTAGTAGAGGGGACTCCATGTGTTGGGGCCAGAGTAATATGGGAACTCTAATTTTTGCTTAATTTTTCTGTAAACTTAAAATTGTTCTAAAAAATAAAGTCTATTAACTAACAAAATTAGTCCCAAGGCTAGTAACAATAGAGATATAATACTTTAACAGTTTTATACACTTAATTTTTCTGTTCTGCTTCTTAGTTAACTGAGTGAATTAGATAATAAATTTCTCCTAAGCAGCATAAGCCCATTTCACTACTGCCCACCGCACATTCTCAGCTGCTTGAGAGCTGTCTCTTATTGTTCCATCTACCTTGGGGTTAATCCTCTGCTTGCTTCATTTAAGGGCCCCAGAGGCCAACTGACATAGGGTGACAGCAAAGTACTAGAACTTGGCAGTTTTCAACATTCATTTCAAAAAGTATATTAAATACTCCTCTTGAGTGTTATAATACTCCCCTTGAGATGCTTCACTGAAGATTCTTTGGAGCTGATTCTAAGAACAGTCTCTGGGAGGAGGAAGAAGCACCTCGCAGGAAATGCTCTCATGGGGAGTATCATGATAGCTGCCCCGTCTCCCTGTGGGGCTTTATTAGGAAGACCTGCCGATGTATTGGCATTCGCTTTTCAGGCAGTTACATGCTGATGTTCACATTCTTTATGTGAAGTCCAATAGAATAATTGGTGTTACCAGAGCTAAGCTATGAAAACAAAGAAGGCTTGGTAAACATATTTTTTAAAAATTGAAGGCAGATTAATCTCTAAATTGTTTGATTCTGAGATGAATTTTTTTATATTCATGATGACATTATTAGAATTTCAACTAATGTAAATGTTTAAAGAATTACTAGATCAAACCTACTTTTAAATTAATTAATAATATAATGCACATTTACTTGAATAATTTGGTTCAAAGCACACATTAAAAGAGTTTTAGACTGAGATTTTACAATTTAGGGATATATTAATGTATTCCTTGGGTTATAGGCTGTTAGATTTAAGTAGGAAGTACAATTTTTGTTATGATAGGCACTGAAATTTCAAACTGAATTTAATGTGTTGAAGGCAATTCTCAAATATGTACAGTGGCAATAAATATTCCATTAGGATAATTATGAGTAAATGAGAATTTTTTGAGCTATTATCAAGGGCAGGATTTTAATATCAAGATTTGAAGTAAAAATGAAATGAAATGAATGAAAAATGCCTCAGCTCCTGGTCTCGTGGACCTCTCTACTGGGCCACCTGAACGTCCCTGTGACATGGCAACTGGTCTCCATCAGAACAAGTAACTGAGAGCAAGGGAGAAACCTCTGAGACAGCATATCTTCACTTCTAACATATTCTAGCAGGTGTATAGACTGACCCTGGTACAAGTTGTGAGGGAAACAGGTGGCGTGAATTCCAGAAGGCAAGGATCACTGTGGGTCATCTTGAAGGCTGGCTACCACATGACTAAATGGTTTGCATTGGAAATAATTGTGCAGTCTTTGGAATAAGCTATAGCTAAGAATTCCAAGGGAACTTTTCATGCAAAGATGGGCTCGATAAAGGACAGAAATGGTATGGACCTAACAGAAGCAGAAGATATTAAGAAGAGGTGGCAGGAATACACAGAAGAACTGTACAAAAAAGATCTTCACGACCAAGATAGTCACGATAATGTGATCACTGACCTAGAGTCAGACATCTTGGAATGTGAAGTCAAGTGGGCCTTAGAAAGCATCACTACGAACAAAGCTAGTGGTGGTGATGGAATTCCAGTTGAGCTATTTCAAGTCTTGAAAGATGATGCTGTGAAAGTGCTGCACTCAATATGCCAGCAGATTTGGAAAACTCAGCAGTGGCCACAGGACTGGAAGAGGTCAGTCTTCATTCCAATCCCAAAGAAAGGCAATGCCAAAGAATGCTCAAACTACCGCACAATTGCACTCATCTCACACGCTAGTAAAGTCATGCTCAAAATTCTCCAAGCCAGGCTTCAGCAGTATGTAAACCGTGAACTCCCAGATGTTCAAGCAGGTTTTAGAAAAGGCAGAGGCACCAGAGATCAAATTGCCAACATCCGCTGGATCATGGAGAAAGCAAGAGAGTTCCAGAAAAACATCTATTTCTGCTTCATTGACTATGCCAAAGCCTTTGACTGTGTGGATCACAATAAACTGTGGAACATTCTGAAAGAGATGGGAATCCCAGACCACCTGACCTGCCTCTTGAGAAACCTGTATGCAGGTCAGGAAGCAACAGTTAGAACCGGTCATGGAACAACAGACTGGTTCCAAATAGGAAAAGGAGTGCGTCAAGGTTGTATATTGTCACCTTGCTTATTTAACTTATATGCAGAGTACATCATGAGGAACGCTGGGCTGGAAGAAGCACAAGCTGGAATCAAGATTGCTGGGAGAAATATCAATAACCTCAGATATGCAGATGACACTACCCTTATGGCAGAAAGTGAAGAGGAACTCAAAAGCCTCTTGAGGAAAGTGAAAGAGGAGAGTGAAAAGGTTGGCTTGAAGCTCAACATTCAGAAAACAAAGATCATGGCATCTGGTCCCATCACTTCATGGGAAATAGATGGAAAAACAGTGGAAACAGTGTCAGACTTTGTTTTTTTGGGCTCCAAAATCACTGCAGATGCTGATTGCAGCCATGAAATTAAAAGACGCTTGCTCCTTGGAAGGAAAGTTATGACCAACCTTGATAGTATATTAAAAAGCAGAGACATTACTTTGCCGACCAAGGTCCGTCTAGTCAAGGCAATGGTTTTTCCCGTGGTCATGTATGGATGTGAGAGTTGGACTGTGAAGAAAGCTGATCGCCGAAGAATCGATGCTTTTGAACTGTGGTGTTGGAGAAGACTCTTGAGAGTCCCTTATACTGCAAGGAGATCCAACCAGTCCATTCTAAAGGAGATCAATCCTGGATGTTCATTGGAGGGACTGATGCTAAAGCTGAAACTCCAATACTTTGGCCACCTCATGAGACGAGTTGACTCACTGGAAAAGACTCTGATGCTGGGAAAGGTTGGGGGCGGGAGGAGAAGGGGACGACGGAGAATGAGATGGCTGGATGGCATCACCGACTCTGTGGACATGAGTTTGAGTGTACTCCGGGAGTTGGTGATGGACAGGGAGGCCTGGCGTGCTGTGATTCATGGGGTCGCGGAGAGTCGGACACGACTGAGCGACTGAACTGAACTGAACTGAACTGAATCCAGCAGTTAGTGATAGCTGAAAGCCCACGGCCCTCGGTTTATATAATGACACTCTATTTCACACTTTACAATAATATAGACTTATGGACATAGGGAGAAGGGGGAAGAGGGTGAGATGTATGTTGTGAGTAACTTGGAAACTTACATTACCATATGTAAAATAGCTAGCCAATGGGAATTTGCTGTATGTCTCAGGAAACTCAAACAGGGGCTCTATATCAACCTAGAGGGGTGGAATGGGGAGGAAGATTGGAAGGAGGTTCAAAAGGGAGGGGATATATATGTATACTGATGGCTGATTAATGTTGACGTTTGACAGAAAACAACAAAATTCTGTAAAGCAATTATCCTTCAATTAAAAAATAAATAATTAAAAAAATAATAATATAGTAAACCTTGAAGATGAAAAACTAAATACAGTTTGTAAATTTAAAGTAATCTCCTTGGACTTACAGGGGCTTCCCTCATAGCTCAGTTGGTAAAGAATCCGCCTGCAATGCAGGACACCCTGGTTCGATTCCTGGGTTGGGAAGATCCGCTGGAGAAGGGATAGGCTACCCACTCTAGTATTCCTGGACTTCCCTTGTG
This sequence comes from Moschus berezovskii, assembly GCF_049115385.1. NCBI lineage: Eukaryota > Metazoa > Chordata > Mammalia > Artiodactyla > Moschidae > Moschus > Moschus berezovskii. Next base: position 48,871,433 of record NC_142462.1, read on the forward strand.
GCTCAGCTGGTAAAGAATCCACCTGAAATGTGGAAACCTGGGTTCGATCCCTGGGTTGGGAAGATCTGCTGGAGAAGGGAAAGGCTACCCACTCCAGTATTCTGGCCTGGAGAATTCCATGGACTGTATAGTCCATGGGGTTGCAAAGAGTCAGACATGACTGAGCGACTTTCACCCACTCACTCACTCCTTGGACTTATACATAGTATCGACAATGCTGGTATTTATTAAAGGATACACTTTTTCATTAGGAAATTAGTTGAGAACATCAACTCACTTCATATACCATAGAGGTCTCAGAAGAGTGTGTATTTAAATTGTTTTTAATCTGCACTGTGTAGAAGTTTAGAGGTGACAGGCTTCAATTAATGTCCTTCTATGATTCTTCCACTTAGGTTCAGAACTTTTTAATTTCACCTCAAAATTGTCCTCAATCACAGAAAGAAGAAACTCTAATTACAGATAAATAGATTTTCTGCCAGGTTCATTCAGCAGAACGTTTTACATACTTAAGAGCAAACTGACTTTGCCCAAAGAAAGAAAGAAGTCTTAATTATCACCTTTTAAAAAACAATACTGAGATATTAAAGGGTTGTGGAAGGAGGCATTATGAGTATAAAATTTATTTTGATTTCTGGGGTGACATATTTCTGACATTTCAGAGCCCAGTTACTATCATTTAAACGCTTCCTTTAAGTTGTTATTGAAATTTACTTTCAAAATCTTATTTGACAGTAGAACCTGTAACATTTTGCACAAGCAATCTATTTCATAGTCACTCATTTATGGTTCAAACCACTGGCCCTCAAGACTAAATTGCTTAACTGCACTCTTCACCAGTTCAACACCAAAGTATAGCTGAAATTTGAGTCTTTGAACACATTTAAACACTTTAGTGATTTCAGCATTATATTTATTCTCTGTCCTTATATTGGTTTGGTAAAACATATCATGCTTATAACTAAAACAAAAAAAATGAATGTCCCATAGAGTTTTTGGAAGATTCAAGAAATATAAGTATAAAGTTAAGAAGAACAAATGTTTAGTAAATATTATTTATTCTTATAATTTCAATTTTAATTACAAATAAGAGATTTTAATTACAAATCTCTGCTATACTATAATAGTCTCTATACTAATTGAGTACATGCAAAAAGCACTGTGTAAAAACTGCAAAAACGTGAAAATGAGGCATTAACTACAATATTTAAACGACAGGGGAAAAAAAAACACTTTGGAGGAGCTGTGTGAAAGTAGAGATTAGAAAGGGAAGTGGCAAATAACTGATCATGAAACAAAGAGAGAAATATAAGAACACTGTGGAACCCAGGAAGGAATCTGTGGTATGAAGAAAGTGGAATTCAGTCACTATGCAGTTGTAAGGCTTCTGTAGCAAAATGAATAATTACTCCCACTTTGAATGATCAGCTTTTGCATATTAACTTTTACTCCTATGATAAAATCTAGCTGACTCACCCAGTGCACGTGTGGTCTGTGTTCTCACAGGAAAAGCCACAGGACACGCTTATCTGCCCCCAAATTCCACTATACCACTTGTCCTGTCCTTTTAAACACATACCTATATGTTTTGTGGAAATTCACAAAGGCACAGTTTCTGTTGCCTAGATTATAAATTTGCTCCTAAAAGAAGTTTCATTTTAATTTATGGTATTCAGTCACTATTTCCCTCTAGGTTATCAGTCAAAACATAGAGAAGTTAGTCACTCAGTTGTGTCCAACTCTTTGTGACCCCGTGGACTGTAGCCCACCAGGCTCTTCTGTCCATGGAGTTCTCCAGGAAAGAATACTGGAGTGGGTTGCCATTACCTTCTCTATCAAAACAATAGAACACAAAGTTAAATTTTAATTTCAGATAAGCCACAAATAATTTTTAGTATATCCCATAAACTATATTTTTCATTTATCTGAAATTCAAATTTAATGGCATCTTGTATTTTTATTCCATGCCATATATATATGTATATATATAAATAGATAGGTAGATAGTGTTTTGTTTTTTTGGAGGGAATGACAGTAACTTGCTGTTATTGATTTACCAAATGGTCCAGAACAATAGCATTTAAAAAGTGCCTACAGTGAATCAGTCACTGGTTTCTGTAAAGAAGGTAAGGGACAAAAAAAAAAAAAAAAAACTAGAGGGACAAAGCCAGTGAAAATATTATGCTGTTTTTCTCTTATATAATTCAAAACAAATCTATCACTAAGCTATAAGACAGGTGTTAGGGAATCCAATAACATTCTGATTTTCAATATATTGACTACAGTGTTTCAAAATGAACCATCAAATGTCATTTTTGCAAAATTTTTTTATTTCTTATTTTTTCCCCCTACCTTGAATTTGTAGGAGCTACTGCCCTGATTATACAGTAATTCATTATTGCAGACAGAATAGAGTAAGATATCAATGATTTTATGATGAATGAATGAAACAAAGAATGAACAAAGATGGGATCTAGTAGGGGAAACTGTGATATAATATCTTGTTAAGAGACGAGAGAACGTAAATTCTGAACTATAGATGCAAACGAAATACATGGAGACCAATGGGATTTCATAATGCATGAGTGTATTAAGAGGAACAGGAAAATTTTTGATAGGAGACCATGGGACAGGAAACACTGGATGACTATGAGCTCTTGTACTAGACTATTAGATTATTAACAAAGGATTGCATTTTCATGTTTGGGTTTCAGTATCTAAAACAGTGTTTGGTACATTTTAGTAATAAAAATCTATTTAGAAAATACAAAAAGAGAAAAGAAGGAAGGAAAGAATGAAGGGAGAAAGGAAGGGAAGAAAAAAATAAGGAAGAATATAAATAGTAATTGGTAGGGACTGGTGTAGAGGTAGGAAACTGCATTAAAGTACAGGGCAAAGAATAGGGTATATTGAAAAAAATATAAAAATAGAAATGAAATTGGATCAAGAATAGGCAGAAATTTGAAAGCAATGGTAAACAAATATTTTAGTTTTTTTAAAAAATTGTTATGCTATTACAATAAATCATTTGGAAGATTTTTATGGCAACTTTATGAAGAATGTATTAAGAGACTTTTTGAGCATCTATTCCTAAAGAAGCCTCTTGATGAAAGTGAAAGAGAGTGAAAAGGTTGGCTTGAAGCTCAACATTCAGAAAACAAAGACCATGGCATCTGGTCCCATCACTTCATGGGAAATAGATGGGGAAACAGTGGAAACAGGGTCAGACTAGTTTTTGGGCTCCAAAATCACTGCGGATGCTGATTGCAGCCATGAAATTAAAAGACACTTACTCCTTGGAAGGAAAGTTATGACCAACCTAGATAGCACATTAAGCAGAGACATTACTTTGCCAACCAAGGTCCATCTAGTCAAGGCTATGGTTTTTCCAGTGGTCATGTATGGATGTGAGAGTTGGACTGTGAAGAAAGCTGATCGCCGAAGAACTGATGCTTTTGAACTGTGGTACTGGAGAAGACTCTTGAGAGTCCCTTGGACTGCAAGGAGATCCAATCAGTCCATTCTAAAGGAGATCAGTCCTGGGTGTTCACTGGAAGGACTGATGCTAAAGCTGAAACTCCAATACTTTTGTTACCTCATGCGAAGAGTTGACTCACTGGAAAAGACTCTGATGCTGGGAGGGATTGGGGGCAGGAGGAAAAGGGGACGACAGAGAATGAGATGGCTGGATGGCATCACCAACTCTATGGACATGAGTTTGAGTGAACTCTGGGAGTTGGTGATGGACAGGGAGGCCTGGCGTGCTGTGATTCATGGGGTGGCAAAGAGTCGGACATGACTGAGGGACTGAACTGAACTGAACTGACTCCTAAAGGAAAACATTGAAGCATCCCCACCAGATGACCCCATCCCGGGGATTCTCCAGGCAAGAACACTGGAGTGGGTTGCCATTTCCTTCTCCAATGTGTGAAAGTGAAAAGTGAAAGTGAAGTCGCTCAGTCGTGTCCGACCCTTAGCGACCCCACAGACTGCAGCCTACCAGGCTCCTCCATCCATGGGATTTTCTAGGCAAGAGTACTGGAGTGGCTTGCCATTGCCTTCTCCGAAGTATGTACGTAGAGGGCTATAAAAATATTCTATATGTTGCAAAACATACATTTAATCTTAAATTTAAATAATGAGATAAAAGGAACATAAGAAGTCACGGTTTTGGTCTCTTGGATCAATGAGATGATCTATTGGGTCATTGGGCTCTTCCCTCAGGGTGTGAGCATTTCATGTGGCAAATCTTCACATGGAGGTACTATCTCTCATACCATTTACATAAACTGATTTTCTAACTACACCCAGGACAAGAACTGTGCATTTCAGCTTCTATGATTTTGTTCATGTTAGTTCCCTTTTAAAATTTAAATGTGTCTAGCTGAAGTCTATTTATAAAATAAAACCTTCCTTATGAACCTCATAGTAAGTGACTTCTTTCCCACCTGAACAACAGATAATTTTCTGGCTTATCTAAATATTTGTTCCTTAGGCTAAGCTGTCTTAAATTAAAATACATTAAACAGGTTGTGTTGTTTTTGTGTGTGAATATGCCACATATTTCCATTAAATAGAAATCTTTTTTATTTGGGCAGGATTTTTTAACACATTTTTTGTTAAGTCTATAGATTGATAACCCAGTGCTTTATTTACTAAAGACTTACTGTTTGATTGCAGTAAACAATAAAAGTATTTGTAACTCTCCTTAGTAATTCCTTCATAGATGTTTCATTTGGGGTTCTAGAGTTGAAAGACAAGCTGACTAAAATAAAGCAAAATCCAAATGAAAGACAGAAAGGAGAGTGATTCTGACTCAGGAAGAGACTATTACAGCAGGAAAATCTCAAGAAATATTTTATTATTTTCTGTTCTACATCACATGCTGAAGATTACAATTTTTATAACACAAACTATGAAGGGCTGATTTTAGACACTTTGGGTATAACCTTGATTGTATTCTACGTGTCATGCATTCCTGTAACCAAAAGTTGAAAAAGGGGAGCTCACCAAAAAAGTGAGTGTGGATGCTGGGAAGGTATTAATACAAACAAATGTGTCCCAAACCATATGAAACAAAGAATGAAGACATATTGTCTACCTAAAGATGATAATTCTGAGATTACAAAAAACATCTACATGGTGGTAGAGCCTCTGGGCTAGAAGATTTGAAAAGTCACCTGGTCTCTACATCTCCTGTGGATGGGGTGAAATCCCCAGATAGCTTAATCTCAGTCCCTTCTTACAGATAAGAACTCTTAGCAGAGCAATTTAGAGGAGTCAGGGTGTGTCTGAGACAAGAAGCCGGGGGGTGGGGGAGTTGATGAGACTCAAGCCCTTGGGTATCTCTACCATCACTCTCCACTATAATTTACAAACCAGGAACCCAGACTTTGATTTGTGGTAACAAGTACCAGCGGAGAAGGCAATGGCAAGCCACTCCAGTACTGTTGCCTAGAAAATCCCATGGATGGAGGAGCCTGGTAGGCTGCAGTCCGTGGGGTCGCTAAGGGTCGGACACGACTGAGCGACCTCACTTTCACTTTTCACTTTCACACATTGGAGAAGGAAATGGCAACCCACTCCAGTGTTCTTGCCTGGAGAATCCCAGGAATGGGGAAGCCTGATGGCAGGCTTCCGTCTATGGGGTCACACAGAGTCGGACACGACTGACGTGACTTAGCAGCAGCAGCAGCAAGTACCACAGTTGAGCATAAAACTCTGCCACCTAGTGGCCATTTCATGTAAAAACTTTAAAAATCCTGCCCTGAGGGGCAATGAAGAGTCCGCAGCATTACTTGGCTACCTTGGTAAAGAACCTGCCTGCCAGTGCAGGAGACAGAAGAGACGGACTTCGATCCCTGGGCCGAGAAGATCCTATGGACAAGGAAATGGCAACCCACTCCAGTATTTCAGCCCGGAGAATGCTACGGACAGAGAAGCCTAGCGGGCTACAGTCCATAGGGTCACAAAGAATCGAACACGACTGAAGTGACTTAGCAGGCACCTGGTTGTCAATGACAGTTGACCCAGGAAACATCCTGAGATAGGAATTAGAGAAAATATTCAAAACAGGCCACACATCAGGGTCCATTTTGAGTGGTAAGTTTTACTCACACAGTTTATTTTTTTAAAAAAAGGAAAAGAGACTCCATATTAATAATTCTTAGGGAAGTGCAAATTAAAACAATGACCAGATTCACCTGGCACCAGTCAGAAGAGACAGCCTCAAAAAAGTCTCCATCAATCCCCATGGGAGAGAGCAGAGAGAAAACACAAGTTTCCTGTAGTTGGTAGAAGCGTAAGTTGGTAAAGATCACAATGAAGACCAGAGAAGGGGTCCCTGTAAGATTAAAAACACAGCCACCCTATGATCCCACACCTGCCTGCATATCTGGAGAAAACCACACATCAAAAAGACACATCCAGCCCTGTGTTCAATTTAGCACCATTTTCTTTTTTTTTTTTTTGAAAGTAGCTCAGTTGTGTCTGACTCTTTGCGACCCCATGGACTATACAGTCCTTGGAATTCACCAGGCCAGAATACTGGAGTGGGTAGCCTTTCCTTTCCTTTTTCTTCCCGACCCAGGGATTGAACCCAGGTCTCCTGCATTGCAGACCGATTCTTTACCAACTGAGTCACCAGGGAAGCCCAGGAATACTGGGGCAGGTAGCCTATCCCAGCAAATCTTCCTGACCCAGGAATCGAAATAGGGTCTCCTGTGTTGTAGGAATATTCTTTACCAACTGAGCTATCAGGGAAGTGCCCAGCACCATTTAGAACCCCCAATATATGGACATATGGAAGCAATGAAAATATCCACCCAACGTGGAATAGAGAAAAAAGTTGCATGCCACACACACGATGTAATATTACACTGCCAGCTGCTGTGACAATGATGCACTTATGGTCACACTTAGGAAGCCAGTTGGACAGAGAAAGACGAGCATATGATCTCACATACAGGTGGAATTTCAACATCGACAGGAATGAAATAACTTCTGAAACAGACTCACAGTCACAAATATCAAGCTTATAGTTACCAAAGGAAAACAGTCTAATGGAAGGATCTCTTAGAAGCTTCAGAGTGACACGTAGACACCAATGTTTATGTATTACATAGATAATCAACAAGCACCTACTGCACGGGCAGGGCACACTGTATTCAACTGTCTGTAATAACCATTACAGAAAAAAATATTTGAAAAAGGAATAGACAGGTGCCTAAATATCCCTGAGTCAGGCTGCTGTACACCTAACACCAAGAGAATATTTCCTCCTCAGCTGAAGAAAAAAATAAAACTGAAAAGAGGGGGTTGAGTGGTGGCTTGGTGGTAAAGAATCCCCGTGCCAATGCAGGACACACAAATCCCACCTCTGATCTCAGGTGACCCCACGTGCAGAGGAGCAACTAAGCCTGTGGGCCACAAGCACTGAGCCTGCGCTCCAGAACCTGGAGCCACAACTACTTAGTACACGGCTGCAACTACTGAAGCGCCTGCGCCCTAAAGCCGGTGATCTTCAGCAAGAGAAGCCACTGCAACAACAAGCCTGGGCACCCTGACTAAAAAGCAGCCTCCATTCTCTGCAACGTGAGACAAACCTGTGCAGCACAAAGATCCAGCAGAGCCAAAATAAAGACATAAATAACATTTAAAAGAGAAAATGAAACAGAAAAGTAAATGTTTCTAATATGCCCCTCAGGTCCCTGGGAGCTGGGCTGGCACCCATGGAGCCTGAGCTGCCCTGGTCCCAAGACTGGACAGGAATGGGGACAAAGAAGCTGGCAAGATGTACCAGCAAATGCACCCCTGCTTGAACCTGTACTGCCTGGTCCCCTTTCCATGAAACCACAACAGCCAGATTGACACAGGCTCAACTTCAGGTAAACCAAGCTTAGTGCACCCCAAAATTGCTCTATTCCCGAGCTAGAGAGCTTTGAAAATTCGCCTGGTCTCCTCGTCTCCTGGTGGTGGGGTTCCCACCTCCAACCAGCTTCCTTGCAGCCTCGGTACACAAACAACATCACCCACAGTGGAGCTGTTTGAGGGTATCGGTATTACTCTGGGGCAAGAAGACAAAGCAAGAAGTAGTGATACACGAGCCCTTGTGTGTGTCTTCTGGCACCTTCCAGTCTAATTTACAAACAGGAAATGGCTTTCAGGAAGGCTCCTGTTGCCCTATAACCAAAGTGGGGCATGAAGAAATGCAAAGTGGTCCTTAGGGGCCCTTCAGGGCTTTCCGGGTGGATCACTGGTAAAAAATCTGCCTGGCAAATCAGGAGATGAGGGTTGCATCCCTGGGTCAGGGAGATCTCCTGGAGTAGGAAATGGCTGCTCACTCCAGTATTCTTGCCTGGAAAATTCCATGGGCAGTGGAGCCTACAGTTCATGGGGTCGCAAAGAGTCAGACACGACTGAGCAACTGAGCAAAGGGGCCCTTCAGAGTCAAGAGGCATGTGAAGCTGTCAATGACAGCTGCCCTCAAGCAATGTCCTGAAATAGTTAATGGAAAACAAATTTAAAACAGGGCTGACTATTAGAGGTCCATTTCAAGTGGTAAATTTTCCTCACACTGTTTGAAGGGAACAAAGGAGAAGAAAGGATGCTCCACACTAGTGATGATTCAGGAAATGCAAATCAAAAATGACATCAGACTCACCTTGCACCAGTCAGAAGGAATAGCCTCAAAAAGTCTACAAGAATCCCTGTGGGAGAGAGCAGAGAGAAAACAGAATTTCTCTGCACTGTTGGTAGAAACATAAATTTGCAACGATCACAATGAGGGACAGAAGAAAGGGTCCTTCTAAGAGCACCAATAGAGCTGCCCTATGATTGGGCAATCCCACACCTAGCTGTATCTCTGGACAAAACCAGACAGGAAAAGACACATCCCACCTGGGGTTCAATGCAGCTCTGTTTAGAACCCCCAACAGATGAAGCAACGGAAATATCCAATGGAGTGTGGAATGGAGAAAGAAGTTGTGTGCCACATGTGTTTTAGAGCCAGGAGTGGTAATTAATAGCCCACTAGCGGGCAATGGCACCCCACTCCAGTACTCTTGCCTGGAGGGCCCCAGGGACAGGGGAGCCTGGTGGGCTGCTGTCTATGGGGTCACACAGAGTCGGACACGACTGAAGTGACTTAGCAGCAGCAGCAGCAGCCCCAACAATGGAAGCCCCCAGGCCATAAGCCGTCACTTTACAAGGCTCCTCTGTCCATGGGATTTCTCCAGGCAAGAATACTGGAGTGGGTTGCCACTCCCTTCTCCAGGGGCTATTCCCCACCCAGGGATCAAACCTGGTCTCCCTCATTGCAGGCAGACCTTTTATGGTCTGAGCCACTGTGCTATGCTTATTTAAGAGTGGGGAAATGCAAGTCAAATGTACTACTAGACTCACCAATCATGAGGAACAATCTCAAAAAGTCTTCAAACACTCCCTGCAGGAGAGAGAAAACAAGTCTCCTGCACTGTCAGTGGAAATAAAAATGGTAAGGATGACAATGAAGACCAGAAGAAAAGGTCCCTGTAAAAGTACCGATAGAGCTACTCTACTGCAGGACATCCGGCTCTAGGTGAGTGATCACACCTTCATGCTTATCCGAGTCATTAAGACCTTTTTGTAAAGTTCTTCTGTGTATCTTGCCATCTCTTCGTAGTGTCTTCTGCTTCTGTTAGGTCCTTGCCATTTCTGTTCTTTATTGAGCCCATCCTTGCATGAAATGTTCCCTTGGTATCTTTAATTTTCTTGAAGAGATCTCTAGTCTTTCCCATTCTTTCGTCTTCCTCTATTTCTTTGCATTGATCGTTGAGGAAGGCTTTCTTATCACTCTTTGCTATTCTTCGGAAATCTGTATTCAGATGGGTGTGTTCCTTTTCTCCTTTGCCTTCTACTTCTCTTCCTTTCTCAGCTGTTTGTAAGGCCTCCTCAGACAACTATTACATGATGGTATATCTAGATAAAACCAGACATCAAAAAACACATCCAGTCTTCTGTTTAATGAAGGTCCATATAGAACATGCAACACAGGGAAACAATAAAAATATCTGTCCAATGTGGAATGGAGCAGGAAGTTGTGGACCACATGTACAATGGAATATTACTCAGCTAAATAAGACCAGGAAATGCTGCCAGTTGCTTCACCATGGATGTACCTAAAAATGATCATACTAGAAAGTCAGTAAGATAGAGAAAGATTATGAGCATATGATCTCACTTATACGTGGAATTTCAACATTTATAGAAATGAAATAAATTTTGAAACAAAATTTGAGTTATAGAAATCCAGTTTATAGTTACCAAGGGAAAAAGGCTAAAAGGAGCGATATTTTAGAAGCTTCGGACTGATATATAGATACCAATGTGTGTGTCACGCAGATAATCAGTAAGCATCTACTATACAGACAAGGCACTGTACTCAACTCTCTGTAATAACCTCTATTAGAAAAAAAATTGGAAAAAGAATACACTATATATCACTGAGTCAGGCTTCTGCACACCTAAAACCAACAATATATTGTAAATCCTTTCACTGTCAATCAAAGGAAAAAACTAAATTCAAATATGACAAAACATGGTAAAAGTGGGGTTTCCCCAATGTCTCAGTGGTAAAGAATCAGTCCGACAATGCAGGAAACACGGGTCCCATCTTTGATGTGGGATGACCCCGCATGTCCAGGGGTAGCTAATCTGTTGGGTCATAACTATTGAGCCTGTGTTCCAGAACCTGGGAGCCACAACTCTTTAACCCATGAGCCTCAATCACTGAAGCCCCCTTCCCTTTGGGTGTGTAGTCCACAATAAGGGAAGCCAATGCAATGAGAAGCCTGGGTACTGCACCTGGAAAGTAGCCTCTACTCTCTGCAACCAGAGAAAAGCCCATGTAGCAACGAAGACCCAGCAGAACAAAAATAAAGATAATAGTAAATAACTTTTTTATTTTTATTTTTTTAAAGTTGTTTCCATGTCTTGGCTATCGTGAATAATGCTGCTATGAACATAGGGTTGTGTGTATCTTTTTGAATTAAGTTTTGTCTGGATATATGCCCAGGAGTGGGATTGCTGGATCATGTAATATTTTATTTTTAGTTTTGTGAGGAGCCACCATTTTGTTTCCATAGTGGCTGCGCCAACTTACACTGCCACCAACAGTGTAGGAGGGTTCCCTTTTCCCCACACCCTCTCCAGCATTTGTTATTTTCACACTTTAATGATGGCCATTCTGACTGATACGAGGTGGTATTTCATTGTAGTTTTAAAATTTATTTTAAATTTATTTTTTAATTGGTGGAATTCCTTTAGAGTTTTGTGTTGGTTTCTGTCGTACAACAATGTGAATCATTCATAAATTATATATATATATATATATATCTTCCCTCCCTCCTGTCCCTCGCCTCCCCTCATCTGACCCCTCTAGGTCATCACAGACTGGGCTCCCTGTGTTATTTAGCAACTTCCCGCTATTTTACACATGATAGTGTATATACGTCAAGGCTACTTTCTCAATTTGTCCCACCCTCACCTTCCCCTGCTGTGTCCACAAGTCCGTTCTCTACGAGGTTCACCAATGCCATTTTTCTAGATTCCATGCTGCTGCTGCTGCTGCTGCTAAGTCGCTTCAGTCATATGTCATACTTATTTTTCTGTTTCTAACTTCACTCTGGATGAGAGGCTCCAGGTTCATCCACCTCACTACCACTGACTCAAAAAAAGTTCCTTTTTACAACTGAGTAATATTCCAGTGCTTAAGTGTACCACTTAAAGAATAAAGGATAAAGAAGTAAATAACATTTTTAAAAGAAAATAAAACTGAAATAGAAATGTTTTGAATATTCCCCTCGGGCCACTGGGAGCTGGGCTGGTGTCACATCCATGGAGCCTGAGCAGCCCTGGTCTCGAGGCTGGACGGGAATGGGGCCAAGGAAGCCGGCGAGGATGCGTCAGCAAAGCAGCACCTCCTTGAACCTGTAGTGCCTGTCCCCTCGAGATGAAACCTCAATATCCACATCAACGCAGGTCCACCTTCAGTGAAACCAAGCTTATTGCACCCCAAAATTGCTCAATAGTGGAGGTGGAAGATCTTTAAAAAGTCACCTGGCCTCTTCGTCTTCCGGCAGTGGGGTTCCCACCTCGAGCCAGCTTCCCCACAGCTGAGCTTTGTGAGGACGTCAGGATTATTCTGGGGCAAGGAGATGAAGCAAGGAGAAGAAGCGAAACACAAGCCTTTGGGTGTTTCTCCTGGCTCGTTCACGAAGATTCCTGTTGCCCCTGGAAACAGAGTTGGGCATGAGGAAATGCTGCTGTCTCTTGGCTGTTTTCTAGAACTACAAGCCTGGTGTTTGTGTTAGTCCCTCTGTCCTGAATTGGGAAAAGAGTATGTCAAGGCTGTATATTGTCACCCTGCATATTTAACTTATATGCAGAGCACATCATGCAAAATGCTGGGCTGGATGAAGCACAAGCTGGAATCAAGATTGCCAGGAGAAATATCAATAACCTCAGATACACATATGACACCATCCTTAAGGCAGAAAGCAAATAAGAACTAAAGAGTCTCTTGATGAAAGTGAAAGAGGAGAGTGAAAAAGTTGACTTAAAATACAACATTCAGAAAACTAAGATCATGGCATCTGGTCCCATCACTTCATGGCAAATAGATGGGGAAACAACGGAAACAGTGACTGACTTTATTTTTTTGGGCTCCAAAATCACTGCAGATGCTGATTGCAGCCATGAAATTAAAAGACACTTACTCCTTGGAAGGAGAGTTATGACCAATCTAGACAGCCAATTAAAAAGCAGAGATATTACTTTATCAACAAAGGTCTGTTTAATCAAGGCTATGGTTTTTCCAGTAGTCATGTATCATTGTGAGAGTTGGAGTATAAAGAAAGCTGAGTGCAGAAGAATTGATGCTTTTGAACTGTGGTGTTGGAGAAGACTCTTGAGAGTCCCTTGAACAGCAAGGAGATCCAACCAGTCAATCCTAAAGGAGATCAGTCCTGAATATTCATTTGAAGGACTGATGCTGAAGCTGAAACTCTGATACTGTGGCCACCTGTTGTGAAGAACTAACTCATTGGAAATGATCCTGATTCTGGGAAAGATTGAGGGCAGGAGGAGAAGGGAACTACAGAGAATGAGATGGCTGGATGGCATCACTGACTCGTTGGACATGAGTTTGAGCAAGCTCTGGGAGGTGGTGATGGACAGGGAAGACTGGCATCCTACAGTCCATGGAGTCTCAAAGAGTTGGACACGACTGAGCAACTGAACTGAACTGATCTCAGTCTTGTCCGACTCTTTGTGACCCCATGGTCTGTAGCCCACTAGGCTCCTCTGTCCATAGAATTCTCCAATCAACAGTACTGGAGTGGGTTGAATTCCCTTCTACAAGGGATTTTCCCAATCCAGGAATTGAATCCTGGTCTCCCACATTGAAGGCAGATTCTTTACCATCTGAGCCACCAGGGAAGCCTCTAGCAATTTCAGACCTGGTCATTACTGGCCCTTTAGAGTCAAGAACCTTCAAGGCTATCAGTGAAGTTGCCCTCAAGAAATGTTCTGATATAGTTAAAGGAAAACAAATTTAAAACTAGGTCGACTATTAGAGGACCATTTCAAGTGGTACATTTTGGTCACACTGTTTACAGGGGAAAAAGGAGAGGAGTGGATGCTCCATATTAGTAATGATTAGTGAAAGCAAATGAAAAGCACCACGAGATTCACCTTGTACAAATCAGGAGGGACATCCTCAAAACGTCTTCAAGTTATCACTATTGGAGAGAAAACAGAAGTTTCCTGCACTGTCGGGGGAAGCATAAACTGGTAATAATTATAAAAAGACTAGAAGAAAAGGCCCCTGCAAAACAGAGCTACCCTATGATCAGGCAATCCCACACTTTGCTGTATCTCTGTTGAAAACCGGACATTGAAAAACACAACCAGCCCCATGTTTAATGCAGCATTGTCTGGATCCCCCAACATATGGAAGCAACAAAAATATCCATCCAATGTGGAATGGAGAAAGTAGTAGAGTTCCACACGTACAATGAAGTATTACTAGGTAAAAAAAGGAGGAAATACTGCCTGTTTTGCAACCTGGATGCACCTGTAGCTGATCCTACTTAGTAATTCAGTCAAACACAAACAATGAAACTGTTATGTCATTCATAAGTCGAATTTAAACATCAACAGTAATGAAATAACTTCTGAATCTGACTCACAGTCACAGAAATCAAGCTTATAGCTACCACAGGAAAAAGGTCAAAAGGAGCAAAGATTTTAGACACCTTGTGTTGACATGTAGACACCAAAGTGTGTGTCTCACGTAGATATTCAGCCTGCACCTACTGTACAGACAGTAGTGACTAAGACCCCGGGAAACACAACTGAGCCTGTGCTCGAGAGCCTGGAGCCACAGCTCCCTCACCAGTCACCCACCACAACCGAGGCCCCTGGACCCTAGAGCCCATTCTCCACAATAAGAAAAGCCACCGCAATGAGAAGACTGGACACTGAATATGTCAATTAAAAAGTGTGATATCACCCGTTCTCCACAACTAGAGAAAAGGCTACCCAGCAACAAAAGTCCAGCAGAGTTAAAAATAGTGACATTAGTAAGTAAAATTTTGAAAAGACAATAAAACTGAAGTAAAATGTTTGGAATATTTCCCTCAAGCCTCTGGGTTGGTACCACATCTGTTGAGCCTGAGCAGCCCTGGTCCCAAGGCTGGACAGGAACAGGGCCAGGAAGCTGGCAAGGATGTGTCAGCAAATGAGCCCCACTCTGGACCTGTAGTGTGTGGTCCCCACAAGAAAAAGCACACTATCCAGATCAGTGGCAGGTACAGTTTCAGCTAAACCAAGCTTACTGTGCCCTAGAATGGCTAAAACCCCTGGGTGAGAGAGCTTTGGAAAGTCACCTGATTTCCTCATCTCCTGTCCATGGGGTTCCTAACTCCAGCCAGCTTTCTCCCAGTCCTGGCACTAAAAACAACAGCACCCACATCTAAGCCGTATGAGGCCGTCGGAATTATTCTGAGCAAGAAGACAAAGCGAGGAGAAGTAATGGAACACAAGCCCTTAGGTGTAACTCCTGGCACATTCCACTCTAATTTACAACCCAGGACACAGGCCCTTCAGGAAGACTCCTGCCGCCACTGTAACCAGAGTGGGGCATTGGGAAATGCTGCCGCCTTGTGGCCATTTCTCAGAACTACAACCTCAAACCTGGCCCTTAGGGGCCCCTCAGAGTCAAGAGGCCTGCGAGGCTGTAAAAGCTGTCCTCAAGCAATGTCCAGAGTAGATAATGGAAAACTAATTTAAAACAGAGCCAACTGCAAGAGGTCCATTTCAAATGCTATATTTTCATCACAGTTTAATGGGAAAAAAAAGGAGAGGAGAGGATGCTCTTTATTAGGAATGATTGGTGAAAAGAAAATCAAACCACCACAGACTCAGCTCACACCAGTCAGAAGAGACTTCCTCAGAAAGTCTACAAACACTCCCTGCAGGAGAGAGCAGAGAGAAAACAGAAGTCTCCTGCACTGTTGGTGGAGGTGTAAATTGGTAATGATCAGTGTAAAGACCGGAAGAAAGGATCCCTGTAAAACTAGAAACAGAGCTACCCTATGATCAGGAAATCTGACACCTAGGTGCATATCTGGAGAAACTGTACATCCAAGAGACAGTTCCAGCCCCGTGTTCAATGCAGCACCGTTTAGAAAGCCCCACATATGGAAGCAACGAAAATACCCATCCAATGTGGAATGAAGAAAGTAGCTGTGTTCCACATGTACAATGGAATATCTCAGTGGAAAAACTGAAATACTGCCAGTTGCTGCACCATGGATGCACCTAAAGATGGTCATAACTAGTAAGTCAGTCGGACAGAGAAAGACAATGAGCATATGACATCACTTACAGGTTATAAACATCCATAGAATGAATTAACTTCTGAAACAGACTCTGTCACAGAGGTCAAAGATTAAAGATACCAAAGGAAAGCGTTCAAAAGGAGGGATATTATAGAAGCTTCTGACTGGAACATACACACTAATGCATGTGTATCACTTAGATAATGAATACGTACCTACTGTATGGTCAGGGCACTGTACTGAACTGTTTGTAATAACCTCTATTGGGAAAAATTTGAAAAAGAATAAACAGGTGTATATGTATCAGTGAGTCAGGCTGCTTTCCACCTAAAAGCAACACGAAATTGTAAATCCTTTCTCCTCAATTGAAGAAAAAAATGAATTCATATAAAAATAGAAAAAGAAAACTGAAAAAGGGGAGGGGGGCTTTCCTAATGGCTTAGTGGTAAAGAATCCCTGAGTCAATGCAAGAGACACCCCTGTCCCATCCCTGATCCAAAACGATCCTACCTGCCCAGGAGCAACCAAGCCCATGCATCTACCACGCCTGTGCTCTGGAGCCTGAAACCATAACTACTTGGCCAACCTGTTGTGACCCTGAAGCCCCTTCAGCCTAGAGCCCCTGCTCCACAGTAAGAGAAGCCAGGGCAGTGAGGAGCCTCCACTAAAAATAGTCCCTGCTCTCTGCATTGAGAGAATAACTTGCACAGCAAGGAAGATGCAGCAATAAGTAAATCAAATTAAATTTAATTAAATAAATCAATAAGTAAATAAAATTAAAAAGAGAAAATAAAACTGAAAAAAGAAATGTGTCCAATATCCAGCTAAGGCCTCTGGGAGCTGGGCCGCTGTCACACGCATGGAGGCTGAGCAGCCCTCCCGGGAACCTGTGGAGAATGTGCCAGCAGATGAGACCCTCCTTGGACCTGTACTGCCTGCTCCCCTCGAAATGAAACCACAATATCCAGACCAACACAGGCCCAGCTTCAGTGAAACCAAATTTCCTACACCCCAAAATTGCTCAACCCCCAGGGTGGCAGAGGTTTGAAAAGTCACCTCGTCTCCTTGTCTCCTAAGGGTGGGAGTCCTACCGCCTGCCAGCTTCCTCCCAGTCCTGGCACTACAAACAACAGTACCCACAGCGAGCCATGTGAGAGCGGGGGGATAATTATGGGGCAAGAAGACAAAGTATGAAGTAATGAAACACAAGACCTTTGGTGTGTCTTCTGGCACTTTCCACTCCAATTTACAACTTAAGCCACAGGACTTTCAGGAGGGCTCCTGTTGCCCCTGTAATTTTCTGTGGGGCATGAGGAAATGCTGCCTCCTCGTGGCTGTTTTCTGGAACTACAACTTCAAACCTGGCCCTTAGAGGCCCTTGAGTCAAGAGGCCTGCGAGGCTGTCAATGAAATTGCCCTCAAGCAATGTCCCCAAACAGGTAATGGAAAAGAAATTTAAAACAGAGCAGACTACTAGAGGTCCATCTCAAATGGTAAATTTTGGTCACTCTGTTTAGAGGAAAAAAGGAGAGAAGCAGATGCTCCATATTAAAATTGGGGAAAACCAATGAAAATCACCACTAAACTCACCTTGGATCAGTTTGAATGGACATCCTCAAAGAATTTCCAAAAACTCCCTGCAGAAAAAACACAACTCTCCTGCACTGTTGAAAAAAAGTGAAAATGAAGTGAAAGTCACTCCGTTGTGTCCAACTCTTTGCAACCCCATGGACTATACAGTCCATGGAATTCTCCAGGCCAGAATACTGGAGTGGGTAGCCATTCCCTTTTCCAGGGGATCTTCCCAAACCAGGGATCAAACCCAGGTCTCCCTCATTGCAAGTGTATTCTTTACCAGCTGAGCCACCAAGAAGCCCTGCACTGTCGGGGAAGTGTAAAATGGTAAGGATCAAGATAAAGATCAGAAGAAAGGATCCCAAATAGAGCTACCCCATGATCAGGCAATCCCACACCTGACTGTGTCTCTCTTGAAAACCAGACTTTGAAAAAACACATCCAGCCCAGTGTTCAACGCAGGACTGTTTAGAATACACAACATATGGAAGCAATGAAAATATCCATTCAATGTGGAATGGAGACAGAAGTAGTGTTCTACACATACAATGGAATATTACTCAGGTAAAAAATAAAATGAGGAAATACTGCCAGTTGATGCAATATGGATGCAGCTAAAGATGATCATACTTAGTAAGTCAGTCAGACAGAGAGTATGATATCCCTTATAATTGGAACTTCAACACTGATAGGAATTAACTTCTGAAACAGATTCCCAGTCACAGAAATCAAGATTATAGCTACCACAGGAAAAAGGTCAAAAGTTGGGATATTTTGGAAACTTCAAAGTAGACACCGATGTATATGTCTCACAGAGATATTCAGCAAACACCTACCATATGGACAGGGTACTGTACTCAACTGTCTAATAAAATCTATCAGAAAAAAATTTGAAAAGAATAAACAAGTGCACAGTTACCAATGAATCAGGTTCCTCTACACCAAAAACCAAAACAATATTGTAAATCTTCTCCTCATCAATGGAAATAAAAAGATAAACTGAATTCAAACAAGTCAAAATACTGCAAATGAGGGGCTTCCCCAGTGTCTCAGTGGTAAGAATCAGTCTGACAATGCGGGAAACATGGGTTGCATCCCTCATCTGGGATGACCCAATACGCAGAGGAGCAATTAAGCTGTTGGGTCACAACTAATGAGCCTGTGCTCTAGAACCCTCGAGCCGAAACTCCTTAACCCATGAGACTCAATTATTGAAGCGCATCCCTCCACCCTAGAGTACATAGTCCACATAAGAGAAGCCACTGCAATAAGAAGCCTGAACACCGCAGCCAGAAAGTAGCCCTTGGTCTCTGCAACTAG
Source organism: Moschus berezovskii (assembly GCF_049115385.1). Lineage (NCBI taxonomy): Eukaryota > Metazoa > Chordata > Mammalia > Artiodactyla > Moschidae > Moschus > Moschus berezovskii. The sequence continues at coordinate 48,890,209 of NC_142462.1, forward strand.
AGAAAAGTCCAGGCAGCAGTGAAGAACCAGCAGATCCAAAAAGAAAGACATTAGTAAAAAAATTTTCAGAAGAAATTAAAACTCAAATAGAAATGTTCAGGATATTCCCCTCGGGCCACTGGGAGCTGGGCTGGTGTCACATCCATGGAGCCTGAGAAACCCTGGTCTCGAGGCTGGACGGGAATGGGGCCAAGGAAGCTGGCGAGGATGTGCCAACAAAGCAGCACCTCTTTGAACCAGCAGTGCCTGTCCCCTGGAGATGAAGGATCAACTCAGGTCCACCTTCAGCGAAACCAAGCTTATTGCACCCCAAAATTGCTTGAGGTGGAAGAGGTTTTATAATTCACCTGATCTCCTTGTCTCCTGGTGATGGGGTTCCCACCTCCAGACAGCTTCCTCCTAGTCCTCATGCTACTAACAACAGCACCCACAGCCAAGCTGTTTGAGGGCTCCAGGATTATTCTGGGGCAAGAATATGAAGCGAGGAGAACTAACATAACACAAGCCATTTAGGGTGTCTCCTAGCACATTCCACTCTAATTTACAACCCAGGACACAGAACTTTCAGGAAGGTTCCTGTTGACCCTGGAAGCAGAGTGGGGCATGAAGAAATGCTGCTGCCTTGTGGCCATTTTTAGGAACTACAACTTCCAAACCCGGTCCTTAGGGACCCTTCAGGCCTAAAAAGTCGTCGATCAAGCTACCCTCAAGCAATGTCCCAAAATAAATAATGGAAAACAAATTTAAAATAGAGTCGTGGATTAGAAGTCCATTTCACGTGGTAAATTTTCGTTGCACTGTTTAAGAGAAGGAAAGGAGCCGATGCTCCTTATTAGTGATGACAGGGGAAAAGTGAATGGAAGCACCCCCAGACTCACCTTGCACCAGTCAGAAGGGACTTCCTCAAAAAGTCTAGAAACAACCCCTGAGGGAGAGAATGTAGAGAAAACAGAAATCTCCTGCACTGTTGGTGGAGGGGTAGCTTGGTAATGATCACTGTGAAGCCAGAAAAAAGGATCCGTGGAAAAGTATAAATAAAGCTAGCATATGACTGAGCAATCCCACACCTGGCTGTACCTCTGTTGAAAACCAGACATGAAAAGACACGTCCCCCTCAGGGTTTAATGCAGCACTGTTTAGGACTCCCCAACATGTGGAAGCAATGAAAATATGCATCCATTGTGGAATGAAGAAAGAAGTTGCGTTGCACATGAATAGTGGAAAAATGTGTGCATCATGCTCAGTCGCTTAAGTTGTGTCCAACTCTGAGATCCCATGGACCATACCCTGCCAGGTTCCTGTGTCCATGGGATTCTCCAGGAAAGAATACTAGAGTGGGTAGCCATTCCCTTCTCTAGGAAATATTCCCTTCCCGGGGCATGGAACCTGAGTCTCTTGATTTGCAAGCAGATTATTTATTGTTGAGCCACCAGGAAAGCCCCACTATGCAATGCTACTCAGCTAAAAAAGTGAGTGAATACTCCCAGTTGCTGAAGCATGCATACACCTAAACATGATCACATTTAGTAAGTCAGTCAGACAGAGAAAGACAACAAGCATAGGATATCACTCATTGGTGATAAGCATCAGTAGGAATGAAATAACTTCTGACACAGACTTAGAGTTACAGAAATCGAGCTTATACTTAACAAAGGAAAAAGGTCAAAAGGAGGTATATTTTGGAAGTTTTGGATTGACACGTAGACACCAATGTATATGTATCCCATAGATCATCAGCAAGCACCTAATGTATGGGCAGGGCACTGTACTCGACTATCTGTAAAATCCTCTATTTGAAATAAATTTGAAAAAGAATCAGTTCAGTTCAGTTGCTCAGTCGTTACTCTTTGCAACCCCATGAATCACAGCACGCCAGGCCTCCCTGTCCATCACCAACTCCCGGAGTTCACTCAAACTCATGTCCACAGAGTCGGTGATGCCATCAGCCATCTCATTCTCTGTCTTTCCCGTTTCCTCCCACCCCCAATCACTCCCAGCATCAGAGTCTTTTCCAGTGAGTCAACTCTTCGCATGAGGTGGCCAAAGGATTGGAGTTTCAGCTTTAGCATCAGTCCTTCCAATGAACACCCAGGACGGATCTCCTTTAGAATGGACTGGTTGGATCTCCTTGCAGGGACTCTCAAGAGTCTTCTCCAGCACCACAGTTCAAAAGCATCAATTCTTCGGTGATCAGCCTTCTTCACAGTCCCACTCTCACATCCATACATGACCACGGGAAAAACCATAGCCTTGACTAGACGGACTTTGTTGGCAAAGTAATGTCTCTGCTTTTTAATATGCTATCTAGGTTGGTCATAACTTTCCTTCCAAGGAGTAAGTGTCTTTTAATTTCATGACTGCAATCAGCATCTGCAGTGATTTTGGAGCCCCCAAAATTAAAGTCTGACACTGTTTCCACTGTTTCCCCATCTATTTCCCATGAAGAATAACCAGATGCAAATGATTCACAGAGTCAGGCTGCTGTACACCTTTTAAAATATTGTGTTGTCAAACCAACAAAAAACTGAAACAAACAAAAAAACTGAAAAAGAGGACTCTCTAGGTGAGTCAGCGGTAGAGAATGCCCCTACCAATGGGTTGCCCCTGTAACCAAAATGTTCCCACATGCCTAGGAGTAAGCAAGCCCTTAAGCCACAACAACCGTGCTATTGCTTGAGAGCCAGGAGGCACAGCGATGGAGCACGCTGGCCCCAACAACAACTGGAGTCCCTGGATCCTAGAGCCCATACTTCCCAACAAGAGAGGCTACCCCAAAGAGAAGACCAGGTACTGCAGCTAAAAAGTAGCTCACCCTCTCCACAAAAGGAGAAAAGCCAGAGCAGCAATGAAGACTGAGCACAGCCAAAAAGAAAGACGTTAATAAATAGAATTAGGGAAAAGCAAATGAAAAGCACCACCAGACTCACCTCTCACCAGTCAGAAGGGACATCCTCAAAATGTCTACAAAGAATCCCTGAGGGAGAGAATGAAGAGAAAACTGAAGTTTCCGGCACTGTCCGTGGAAGTGTAAATTGGTAATGGTCATGATAAAGACCAGAACAACAACAACAACAAAAAGACCCCTGTAAGAGTACAAATAGAGCTACCCTAGAACCAGGCAGGTGGCTCAGACGGTAAAGAATCTGCCTGCAATGCAGAGACCTGGACTCAATCCCCAGGTAAGGAAGATCCCCTGGAGAAGTGAATGGCAACCCACTCCAGTATTCTTGCCTGGAAAATTCCATGTACAGCACCATTTAGAACCCCCAACATATGGAAGCAAGGAGAATATCCATCCAATGCGGAATGAAGAAAGAAGTTGTTGCACATGTATAATGGAATATTGTGTGTGTGTGTGGTTAATCACCCAGTCATGTCTGACTCTTTGGGAGTCCATGGACAGTACCCCGCCAGGCTTCTATGTCCATGGGACTCTCCAGGAAAGAATACTGGAGTGGGTAGCCATTCCCTTTCCAGGGAGTCTCCCCTACCCAGGGATGGAAGCTGAGTCTCTTGCATTTCAAGCAGATTATTTATCATTTGAGCCACCAGGGAAGCCCCACAATGGAGTATTACTCAGCTAAAAAGGTGAGTAAATACTGCCAGTTGCTGAAGCATGCATACACCTACACACGATCACATTTAGTAAGTCAGTCAGTCAAAGACAATGTGCATAGGATATCACTCATTGGTGGAATTTAAGCATCAATAGGAATGAAACAACTTCTGAAATAGATTCTGAGTCATGGACCCAGCTTATGCTTAACAAAGGAAAAAGGTCAAAAGGAGGTATATTTTAGAAGCTTCGCTGACATATAGACACCAGTGTATATGTATCACACAGATCATCAGCAAGCACCTAATGTGTGGGCAGGGTACTCAACTGTACTCAGCTGTGTAATAACCTCTGAAATAAATTTTAGAAATAATAACCAGGTGCATATGTATCACTGAATCGGGCTGCTGTACACCTTATAGAATATCGTATTGTCAAACCAGCACAATACGATCAATCCTTTCTTCCTCAATTCAAGAAAAAAAAAAGTGAAATAAGAACAGAAAAAAAAAGAACCCTGAAAACGTGGGCTTTCATAGCTCAATGGTAAAGAATGCCCCTGCCAATGCAGGAGACACGGGTCCTCCCAAAACAAAATGTTCGCACATGCCCTGAAGTAAGTATGTCTATAAGCCACAACAATTTTGTGATTGCTAGAGAGGGAGGAGCTGCAATGTAGAGCTCACCAGCCCCCAAAACTGAAGTCCCTGGACCCTAGAGCCCATACTTCACAATAAGAGAAGCCACAGCAATGGAAAGATGGGACACCCCAGCTGAAGACTACACCTGCTCTGTGCAAAGAGAGAAGGGCCAGAGGGGCAACGAAGACCCAACAAAGCCCAAAATAAAGACATAAAAGAATTTTTAAATGAACAGAATGAAATAGAAATGTTTCAAATATTCCCCTCAGGCCTCTGGGAGCTGGAGAGATGTCACACTGATAGAGCCTGAGCAGCCCTGGTCCCAAAGTTGGACTCTAATGGGGCCAAGGAAGCTGGCAGGGATGCACCCATCTAAATGAGCCTCACTTTGGAACTGTATTCCCTGGCCCATTCAAATTAAAATACAACAATATCCAGATCAACACAGGCCCAGCTTCTGCCACACAAAGCTTCCCGCATCCCCAAATTGTTTGACCTCCAAGATTGCCAGGAGAAATATCAATAACCTCATATATACAGATGACACCATCCTTATGGCAGAAAGTGAAGAAGAACTAAAGAGCCTCCTGACAAAAGTGAAAGAGGAGAGTGAAAAAGTTGACTTAAAGCTCAACATTCAGAAAACTAAGATCATGGCATATGGTCCCATCACTTCATGGCAAATAGATGGGGAAACAACGGAAACAGCAGCTGACTTTATTTTTTTGAGCTCCAAAATCACCGCGGATGCTGATTGCAGCCATGAAATTAAAAGACGCTTACTCCTTGGAAGGAAAGTTATGACCAACCTAGACAGCATATTAAAAAGCAGAGATGTTACTTTGTCAACAAAGGTCCGTTTAATCAAGGCTATGGTTTTTCCAGTAGTCATGTATTGTTGTGAGAGTTGGAGTATAAAGAAAGCTGAGTGCAGAAGAATTGATGCTTTTGAACTGTGGTACTGGAGAAGACTCCTGAGAGTCCCTTGGACTACAAGAAGATCCAACCAGTCCATCCTAAAGGAGATCAGTCCTGGGTGTTCACTGGAAGGACTGATGCTGAAGCTGAAACTCCAATACTTTGGCCACGTGATGCGAAGAGCTGACTCATTTGAAAAGACCCTGATGCTGGGAAAGATTGAGGGTGGGAGGAGAAGGGGATGACAGAGGATGAGATGGTTGGATGACATCACTGACTCAATGGACATGAGTTTGGGTGGACTCCGGAAGTTAGTGATGGATAGGGAGGCCTGGCATGCTACGGTTCATGAGGTCGCAAAGAGTTGGACACGACTGAGCAACTGAACTGAACTGAAGCAGGGTTGGAGAGGTTGGAAAAGTCACTCGGTTTCCTCATCTCCTGGCCATGGGGTTCCCACCTCCACCTAGCTTTCTTGCAGTACCTACACTACAAACAGCAGCACCCACAGCTGAGCTGTTTAAGGGCGTCAGAATTATGGAATTATTCTAGGGCAAGAAGATGAAGTAAGAAGTAGTGAAACACCGGCCCTTGCATGTGTCTTCTGGCACATTCCACTCTAATTTACAACCCAGGACACAGGAGTTTCAGGAAGGCTCCTGCTGTCCCTGTAGCCAGAGTGGGGCATGAAGAAATGCTGCTGCCTCATGGCCATTTCCCAGAACTACAATTTCAAACCTGGTCCTTAAGGGCCCTTCAGAGTCAAGAGGCTTGTGAGACAGTCCACAACAGCTGCCCTCAGGCAGTGCTCTGAAATAGGTTGTTTATTGTTGTTGTTCAGCCCCTAAGTCATGTCCGACTCTTTGCAACCCGATGGACTTCAGCACATGATGCTCCCTGTCCTTCAATGCTCAAAGTCACGTCCATCGAGTCAGCGATGCCATCCAAACATCTCACTCTCTGTTGCTCCCTTGTTTTCCTGCCCTCAATCTTTCCCAATATCAGGGATTTTTCAAATGAGTTGGCTCTTCAAATCAGGTGACCAAATTATCGTACGTTCAGTTTCAGAATCAATCCTCCCAGTGAGTATTCGGGGTTGATTTCCTTTAGGATTGACTGGTTCGATCTCCTTACTGTCTAAGGCACTCTCAAGAATCTTCTCCAACGCCACAGTTTGAAAGCATCAATTCTTCGGCACTCAGCTTTCTTTATAGTCCAACTCTCACATCTGCACATGACTACTGGAAAAACCATAGCGTTGACTTTAGGGACCTTTGTTGTCAAAGTGATATCTCCGCTTTTTAAAATGCTGTCTAGGTTTGTCATAGCTTTTCCTCCAACAAGCAAGCATCTTTTAATTTCGTGGCGGCAGTCACTGACTGCCATGATTTTGGAGCCCAAGAATCTAAAATCTGTCACTGTTTCCCTTCCATTGTCATGAAGTGATGGGAGTAGATGTCATGACCTTAGCTTTTTAAATTAAGAGATTAAGCCAGCTTTTTCATTTTCCTCTTTCACCCTCATCAACAATCTATTAAGTTCCTTTTTACTTTCTACCATTAGGTATCATCTGAATATATGAGGTTATTGATATTTCTCCCGGTTATCTTGATTCCAGCTTGTGATTCATCCAGCCTGGCATTTTTCTTGATGTACTCTTTAGAGAAGTTAAATAAGCAGGGAGACAATATATAGTCTTGTCTTACTCCTTTCCCAATTTGGAACCAGTCCATTGTTCCATGCGTGTTTCTGTCACTTCTTGAACTGCATACAGGTTTGTCAAGAGATAGGTAACGTAGTCTGGTATTCCCATCTCTTTAAGTATTTTCCACAGTTTGCTGTGATCCACACAATCAAAGGCTTTAGTGTAGTCAATTAAGCAGAAATAGACGTTTTTTCTGGAATTCCCTTGCTTTCCCTGTTGGCAATTTCATCTCTGGTTCCTCTGTCTTTTCCAAATCCAGATTATACATCTGAAAGTTCTTGGTTCACGTGCTGTTCATTATCCAATATGCTACCGAGGAAGAGTGGAGACATAGCTCCGGAAAGAATGAAGAGGCGGAGCCAAAGTGGAAGGGACACAGTTGTGGATGTGTCTGGTGGTAAAAGTAAAGTCCAATTTTGTAGAGAATAATACTGAATAGGAACCTGGAATGTTAGGTCCATGAATCAAGGTAAAAAAGATGTGGTCAAGGAGGAGATGGCAAGAGTGAACATGGACATTTTAGGAATCAGTGAATTAACATGGACAGGAATAAAAGAAAATGAAGTGAAAGTGTTAGTCGCTCAGTCATGTCTAACTCTTTGTGACCCAATGGACTATAGCCCACCACTCTCTTCTGCCCATGGGATTCTCCAGGCAGGAATACTGGAGTGAGTAGCCATTCCCTTCTCCAGAGGATCTTCCCAACCCAGGAACCAAACCCAGGTCTCTATCATTGCAGGCAGATTCTTTACTGTCTGAACCAGGACGGGAATGGGTGAATTTAATTCAGATGACCATTATGTCTACTACTGTGGGCAAAAATCCATTAGAAGAAATTAAGTGGCCCTTATAGTCAACAGAAAAGTCCAAAATAGATAATGGAAAACAAATTTAAAGCAGAGTTGACCACAAAAGGATCATTTCATGTGGTAAATTTTTGTGGCACTATTTTAAGCGAAAAAGAAGAAGAGGAAAAATGCTCCTTATTAGTGAGGCTTAGGGAAAAGCAAATCAAAAGTACCATGAGACTGACCTTGAACCAGTTTGTAGGGACATCCTCAAAAGTCTAAAAACACTCCGTGCAAGAGAGAGTAGAGAGAAAACAGAAGTCTCCTGCACTGTCAGTGGAAGTGTAAATTGGTAACGATTACAATGAAGATCAAGAAAAAGGGTTCTTGTGAAACTACACATAGAGCTACTCTATGATTGAGGAATCACACACCTGCCTGTAAATCTGGAGAAAACCATACATCAAAAAGACACATCCAGCCCCATGTTCAATGCAGCACTGTTTAGAACACGCAATATATGGAAGCAACTAAAATATCCATCCAATGTGGAATGGAGAATTGTGTTCCACATGTACAATGGAATATTACTCAGCTAAGAAAACGAGGAAATGCTGCCAGTTGCTTCAACATGGATGCACTGAAACATGATCATAACTAGTAATTCAGTTGGATGGAGAAAGACAATGAACATATGATATCACATATAGGTGATATCAATAGGATATTAAACATCAATAGGAATGAAATAACTTCTGAAACAGACTCACAGTCAGTCACAGAAGTCAAACTTAAAGTTTCCAAAGGAATAAGTTCAAAAGGAGGGATATTTTAGAAGCTTCCGACTGACTTGTACACATCAATGTATATGTATCACTTAGATAATAAACATGCACCTATTGGATAGACAGGGCACTGTACTCAATTGTCTGTAATAACTTCTATTGGAAAAAATTTAGAAAAGAATAGACAGGTGCATATATATAACTGAGTCAGGCTGTTCTACACCTAAAAACAATACTATATTGTAAATCCTTTCTCCTCAATTGAAGGGAAGAAAATGAATTTAAAAACAGAAGAAAAAAAATGAAAAAGAAGGGCTTCCCTGGTGGCTCAAAGGTAAAGAATCCTCAAGCCAAGGCAGGAGACTCTTTTCCCACCCCTGATCCAAAATATGTCTACCTGCCCAGGAGCAACCAAGCCCAGGCACCACAACTACAGAGCTTGTGCTCTAGAGTCTGAACCACAACTACTCAGCCAACCTGCTGAGAAACCGGGCCCTGCACCCTAGAGCCAGTGTTCCACAGTAAGAGAAGCCCCTGCAATGGGAAGCCTGGGCACTGCCACTAAAAATAGCCCCTGCTCTCTGCAATGTGAGAATAACCTGCACAGCAAGGAAGATGCAGCAGAACCAAAAATAAATCAACAAATAAAATTAAAAGAAGAAAATAAAACTGAAAAAGCAATGTGGCAATATTCAGCTAAGGCCTCTGGGAGCTGGGCTGGTGTCACATCCATGGAGCCTGAGCAGCCTTGATCCCAAGGCTGGATGGAATGGGGCCAAGGAAGCTGGCAAGGATGTGCAAGTGAAAAAGCCCCTCCTTGGACCTGTACTGCCTGCTCCCTTCGAGATGAAGCTACAATATCCAAATCTACGCAGACCCAGCTTCACCTAAACCAAGGTTAGTGCACTCCAAAACTGCTCGACTTTCTGGGCTGGAGGCGCTTTGAAAAGTTACCTGGTTTCCATGTCTCCTAGCGGTGGGGTTCCCACCTTCCAGTCAGCTTCCTCCCAGTCTTGGTGACCCCATGAATCACAGCCCGCCAGGCCTCCTGTCCATCACCAACTCCCAGAGTTCACTCAAACTCATGTCCATCGAGTCGGTGATGCCATCCAGCCAGTGATGCCATCCAGCCATCTCATTCTCTGTCGTCCCCTTCTCCTCCTGCCCCCAAGGGAAATGCAAATCAAAAGCACCACCAGTTTCACTTTGCCTCAGACAGAAGGGACATCCTCAAAATGTCTACAAACAGTCCCTGCAACAATTGGAGGAATCTTGGTGGAAATATAAACTGGTAATAGTATGGCGATAAAAAACAGAAGAAAGGGTCCTTTAAATCTATAAACAGATCTACCGTATGATTGGGCAATCTTATACTCCGCTGTGTATATGGGCAAATCCTACATAGAAAAAACACATCCACCCATATGTTCATTGCAGCACTGTTTACAGTCCCCAAGACATGAAAGCAACATAATGTCCATCCTCTGTATTTTGAAGAAAGATGCTGTGTTCCGTATGTACTTTGAAATATTACTCAGCTGAAAGAAAGTAGGAATAATCCAATTTCTGTGACATTCAGGGTCAAAGTGAGGATCAAAGTAAATGCAGTCAGTGAGAAGAAAAAAATAAATAGCATATGTTATCACCTATTGCTGGAATCCAAAAATTGATACCAATGAACTGATATACAAAGCAGAAAGACACTCTAAGACATAGAATTAAACTAATGGTTAACAAAGGGGGAAGGTAGAATGAGGGATAAATAGAAGCTTGGGATTGATATATATATATATATATATACACACACACGCACACATGCATATATGTATATGGATAAACACATAAAACATCATTGATATATATCAACTGGGATTTATATATATTTTTTCATGTGTATATATATAAACATAATTAATAATCACGGTCTAGAGAAGGTACTCTACTCAACACTGTCACTTCAGTTCAGCGCTTAGTCGTGTCTGACTCTGTGACCCCATGGACTGCAGCATGCCAGGCTTCCCTGTCCATAGCCAACTCCTGGAGCTTGCTCAAATTCATGTCCTTTGATTCAGTGATGCCCTCCAACCATCTCATCCTCTGTCCCCCGCTTCTCCTCCTGCCTTCAGTCTTTCTCAGCATCAGGGTCTTTTCTAATGAGTCAGTTCTTCATATCAAGTGGCCAAAGTACTGGAGTTTCAGCTTCAGCATCAGTCCTTCCAATGAACATTCAGGACTAATTTCCTTTAGGACTGACTGGTTGGATCTCCTTGCAGTCCAAGGGACTCTGTAGAATCTTCTCCAATACCACATGAAACTAGAACACTCCCTAACACCATACACAAAAATAAACTCAAAATGGATTAAAGATCTAAATGTAAGACCAGAAACTATAAAACTCCTAGAGGAGAACATAGGCAAAACACTCTCTGACATAAATCACAGCAGGATCCTCCATGACCCACCTCCCAGAATATTGGAAATAAAAGCAAAAATAAACAAATGGGACCTAATTAAAATTAAAAGCTTCTGCACAGCAAAGGAAACTATAAGCAAAGTGAAAAGACAGCCTTCAGAATGGGAGAAAATAATAGCAAATGAAGCAACTGACAAAGGATTAATCTCAAAAATATACAAGCAGCTCCTGCAGCTCAATTCCAGAAAAATAAACGACCCAATCAAAAAATGGGCTGCCGGGAGCCAGCGAGGGGAATCCTACCCGTGGCAAAGGTCAACTGGGGAAGAGGCCTGACGGGCAAAGGCTAATCAGGACTCGAGGAGCCCCCTGGACTTACCTGAGCATCTACCCCAAAGAAAACCGGAATCTGACTGCTTTACTATCTTACGCCTCTTACCAAGTCCTCTAATACTTACGGGGGTTTCCCCCTAACCACCTTTCTCTGAAAACATTAATTCAGAGCTGTAGTTTAAAAGTTCTCCTCGGCTTAATAGGAGTGTTCCAATCCAAGCCCCTCTGATAGCTTTCTAACTTGCATGACAAGTTTGTCCGGGCTCTTACAACTATGAGTGTGACTGTTTATAGCCTCCCAGCCATGCAAGGACAGAAAGTCTGATATTCTAAAATACAGAAATCTGCTGAAGAAGTTAAAATCATTAGAATAGTACTAAAAGAGATTTCATTGTTGAATCAATGCTTGCTGCAAAGTTTCCTGTATCTGTTGTATCCTTGGAAATATATTAATCACATATAGAGAATATAAGTAATAGCCTTTGATTTAACCACATCAGATCTTAAGTTAATAAATTCCTTTCTTGTAGCTCACTACACCTGTACCTTATAGGAATGTAACCTTGTCATGTGTATAGCACCTGACTTTAGGAAAATCAACTTAAAAGAATATAAGCCTTTTTCTAGCTAACTAACCTTTGTTAGGAGAGAGGGCCATAAACTGTTAGCAGGCCACCTGGCCAGAAGATGATGTAAACCACCCAAAACTTTTGTATATCACGAGACATACAAAAATGAGCCCTAATCCTGATAAGGGTCAAGACTGCTGACCCCGCGTGATTTTGGCGTGACTCTATACCTCTCTTTCTCTGTTTTTTATGTGCACAACTTAGGGTATAAAAGCAGCACTGGAAAATAAAGTTTTGGGCCTTGCTCACTGAAGCTTGGTCTCCCCGTGTCATTCTTTCTCTTTTTCCATCCTTTTCTCTATTCTCCTTTTTCTGGTTGAGATCCTTGGAGCGCTGGGCCCTCTGAGTTTACTTATCTGCCTGGGCTTCTAAGACCCACTCGAGGGGGTGCCCTGGTGGGGTGCCTCAAGTGATTCGAGAGGGCGCCTGCGGCCTACGTAAACAGAGCAAGCCCCGTGCTGGGGTTTTATTGGTTTCCAGCGTAAACCAAGGAATCATCAGCCCCTGTCTCTCTCTCTTTCTCTCTCTCTCTCTCTGACGCCGACGCCGTTCATCCCGAGGATACCCTGGGTCATATCGGGGCTGGACCCCGATAATGGGCCAAAGAACTAAACAGACATTTCTCCAAAGAAGACATAAAGATGGCTAACAAACACATGAAAAGATGCTCATCACTCATAATCAGAGAAATGCAAATCAAAACCACAATGAGATACCATTTTACGCCAGTCACAATGGCTGCTATCCAAATGACTACAAACAATAACTGCTGGAGAGGGTGTGGAGAAAAGGGAACCCTCTTACACTGTTGGTGGGAATGCAAACTAGTACAGCCACTATGGAGAACAGTGTGGAGATTCCTTAAAAAACTGGAAATAGAGCTGCCATACGACCCAGCAATCGCACTCCTGGGCATACACACTGAGGAAACCAGAATTGAAAGAGACACATGTACTCCGCACTGTTTATAATAGCGAGGACATGGAAGCAACCTAGATGTCCATCAGCAGACGAATGGATAAGAAAGCTTTGGTACATATACACAATGGAGTATTACTCAGCAATTAAAAGGAATACATTTGAATCAGTTCTAATGAGGTGGATGAAACTGGAGCCTATTATACAGAGTGAAGTAAGCCAGAAAAAAAACCACCGATACAATATACTAACGCATATTTATGGAATTTAGAAAGATGATAATGATAACCCTGTATACGAGACAGCAAAAGAGACACAGATGTATAGAACAGTCTTTTGGACTTTGTGGGAGAGGGTGAGGGTGGGATGATTTGGGAGAATGGCATTGAAACATGTATATTATCATATGTGAAACGAATTGTCAGTCCTGGACAGGAGGCTCAGGGCTGGTGCACTGGGATGACCCTGAGGGATGGGATGGGGAGGGAGGTGGGAGGGTTGTTCAAGATGGGGAACACATTTACACCTGGGGCAGATTCATGTCAATGTATGGCAAAACCAATACAATAATGTAAAGTAATTAGCCTTCAATTAAAATAAATACATTTTAAAAAATAAATTAATTAATTTTAAAAAAAAGCAGCCATTCTTTGGTGCTCAGTTTTCTCTATAGTCCAACTTTCACATTCACACATGACTACTGGAAAAATGATAGCTTTGACTAGATGGACCTTTGTTGGCAAAGTAATATCTCTGCTATTTAATATGCTGTCTAGGTTGGTCATAGCTTTTGTTCCAAGAAGCAAGCGTCTTTTAATTTTATGACTGCAGTCACCATCTGCAGTGATTTTGGAGCCCACACAAATAAAGTCTGTCACTGTTTCCATTGTTTCCCCATCGATTTGCCATGAAGTGATGGGACCAGATGCCATGATCTTCGTTTTCTGAATGCTGAGTTTTGAGCCAGTTTTTTCACTCTCCTCTGTCAATTTCATCAAGGGGCTCTTTAGTTCTTCTTCACTTTCTGCCATAAGGGTGGTGTCATCTGCATATCTGAGGTTATTGATTTCTCCAAGCAGTCTTGATTCCAGCTTGTGCTTCATCCAGCCCAGCATTTCTCATGATGTACTCTGCATATAAGCTAAATAAGCAGGATGACAGTATACAGCCTTGACGTACTCCTTTTCCTATTTGAAACCAGTCTGTTGTTCCATGCCCAGTTCTAACTGTTTCTTCTTGACCTGCATACAGATTTCTCAGGACGCAGGTCAGGTGGTCTTGTATTCCCATCTCTTTCAGAATATCTTCTTCTTCTGTTAGGTCCACACCGTTTCTGTCCTTTATTGTGTCCATCTTTGCATGAAATGTTTCCTTGGTATCTCTAATTTTCTTGAAGAGATCTCTAGTATTTCCCATTTATTGTTTTTCTCTATTTCTTTGCATTGATCACTGAGGAAAGCTTTCTTATCCCTCTGTGCTATTCTTTGGAACTCTGCATTCAAATGGGTATATTTTTCCTTTTCTCCTTTGCCTTTGGCTTCTCCTCTTTTCTCAGCTATTTGTAAGGCCTCCTCAGACAACCATTTTTGCCATTTTGTATTTCTTTTTCTTGGGGATGGTCTTGATCACTGCCTCCTGTACAATGTCACGAACCTCCATCCATAGTTCTTTAGGCTCTCTATCAGATAGAATTCCTTGAATCTTTTTGTCACTTCCACTGTATAATAATAAGGGATTTGACATAGTTCATACCTGAATGTTCTAGTGGTTTTCCCTTGTTTCTTCTATTTAAGTCTGAATTTGGCAATAAGGAATTCATGATCTGAGCTACAGTCAGCTCCTGTTCTTGTTTTGCTGAGTGTATAGAGCTTCTCTATCTTTGGCTGCAAATATAACCAATCTGATTTCAGTATTGTCATCTGGTGTTGTCCATGTGTAGAGTCTTCCCTTGTGTGTACTCAACACTGCAATATCCTCTATTTGTAAAAACCCTCCAAAAATAGATAGGCGTACATGTATCAGTGAATCATGTTGCTGTATACCTAAAACAAGCAGAACATTGTTGATCAACTATATCCCAACAGAAAGTCAAAACGAAATTAATACATAAACAGCGAATTAGAAGCAACGACTATCATATTCTCATCCTGCTTTGTGATTTGGTCTGATGTCACATCCGTGTTGCCCTTGTACCCTTGGGTCCCAATGCTGGACTGTAATGGTGCTACAAGGAAGTGTCACCTCCCACTAGTGAGAAGAACCATTGTGAAAATATCTGCAAATAATAAATGCCTGAGAGGTTGTGGAGGAAACAGAGGCTGCCGACGCTGTTGGTAGGAATGTAAAATGGTATAATTCTTTGGTAAACTATACGAAGATTCGTCAAAAATTGTAGGTGGAACTACCACTTGTTTCAGCATTCCACTTCTGTGCCATTACCCGAAGAAAGGAGAAATACTAATTTCAAAAGATATATGCACCCCAAAGCTCATCACAATATTATTTAAAATAACCAAAATATGGAATCAGTGTGAGTGCCCATTAGTAGGTGGATAAAGAATGTGATGTATTTATGTATTACATTATATGTAATGGAATATTACCTATCCATTTAGAAAAAGACATCTTGCAATATGTCTCAACATGGTAGGACCTAGATGGTATTATTCTAAGAGAAACAAGTCAGAATGTGAAATACTAATGATGTTTGATTTCACTTTTTTGTGGAACCATACAAATCAGAAAACATAAAACAGCAACAACAGATACACAGATGCAGAGAATAAAGTAGTATCTGCCAGAGAGAAGAGAAGTAGGGAGATGAGCAAAATAGGTGAAGGGGATTTAGAAGTAGAAACCCCCAGTTATAAAATAAGGAAGTCATGGGATTTAATGTAGAACATGTGGGATGCAGTCAACCCGTATTATAAAAACTTTGTATTGTGATAGATGGTAACTGGATTCATAGTATTGATCATTTTGCAGTGTTTAAAAATACTGAGTCATTATGCTGCACACTTGGTCCTAATACAATATTGCAAGTCAACCATATATCAGTTTAAAAGGTGAAGTTTAACTAATATCATATTTCTCAAACATGCTCTCTTTTTCTTTCAGCGTGGAGAACTATAACATTTCTTTCAGACAATTTATTTCAATTATATTTTAAAAACTAATAATAATCAGTTAAGGGCTTGAAAAGAGATAGAAAATAGATATAGTCAGATCTAGCTATATTTTTTATAAATACCCATCACTGGGAAAACCCACAAAATTTCTGAGTACAAAACAAAAAGATCTCATAAGTTGAAACATTTGTAAGTTTGCTGCTGCTGCTAAGTCACTTCAGTCGTGTCCGACTCTGTGTGACCCCATAGATGGCAGCCCATCAGGCTCCCCCGTCCCTGGGATTCTCCAGGCAAGAACACTGGAGTGGGTTGCCTTCTCCGTGTAATAGTTTAAATGTCTGTAAATATTTGAAGGAGTGAGGGGAGTGGTAAAGGACATACTTGTTTGAGACATGCATATGAAGTAAAGTCTATAGAGATCTGAGGTTACAGGACTTTATATTAATACTGCTACGGCTAAGTCACTTCAGTCGTGTCCGACTCTGTGCGACCCCATAGACGGCAGCCCACCAGGCTCCCCCATCCCTGGGATTCTCCAGGCAAGAACACTGGAGTGGGTTGCCATTTCCTTTTCCAATGTGTGAAAAGTGAAAGTGAAGTCGCTCAGTCATGCCCGACTTGTAGCGACCTCATGGACTGCAGCCTACCAGGCTCCTCCATCCATGGGATTTTCTAGGCAAGAGTACCGGAGTGGCTTGCCATTGCCAGGAGGTGTAAAACCTGTTTGGTTGAAGTAAATACTGAAATAAAATATTTAAATTGGACCATTCAATTCAGTTCAGTTCAGTTGCTCAGTCGTGTCCGACTCTTTGCGACCCCATGAATCACAGCACGCCAGGTCTCCCTATCCATCACCAACTCCCGGAGTTCACTCAAACTCACGTCCATCAAATCAGTGATTCTCTGTCGTCCCCTTCTCCTCCTGCCTCCCCGCCCCCGCCCAGCATCAGAGTCTTTTCCAGTGAGTCAACTCATCGCATGATGTGGCCAAAGTATTGGAGTTTCAGCTTTAGCAGCAGTCCTTCCAATGAACACCCAGGATTGATCTCTTTTAGGATGGACTGGTTGTATCTCCTTGCAGACCAGGGACTCTCAAGAGTCTTCTCCAACACCACAGTTCAAAAGCATCAATTCTTCGGCAATCAGCTTTCTTCACAGTCCAACTCTCACATCCATACATGACCACTGCAAAAACCATAGCCTTGACTAGACGGAGCTTGGTTGGCAAAGTAATGTCTCTGCTTTTTAATATGCTGTCTAGGTTGGTCATAACTTTCCTTCCAAAGAGTAAGCATCTTTTAATTTCATGGCTGCAATCAGCACCCGCAGTGATTTTGGAGCCCCCAAAAATAAAGTCTGACACTGTTTCCACTGTTTCCCCATCTATTTCCCATGAAGTGATGGGACCAGATGCCATGATCTTTGTTTACTGAATGTTGAGCTTCAAGCCAAACTTTTCACTCTCCTCTTTCACGGACAATGCTTCATTTTTTCCTAGTTTATCCTTGAATGGCTAGAAATTCATTTATGTCCTGTTTTATTCTCAAATAATCAAATTTGAATGTTTGAGGTCCTTATAGTTCTCTTGTGAATTATGGAAATAGAAGATAGGAAGAAATATGAATGTGTATATATATATATTTATTTATTTTTGGTATATTTATACAATGTCCCTAGTTTAAGATTTTGGGGTATATCATTATGCAATGAAAGTCTTCCCTGTCTTATTTAGATATAATATGACTGACAGAATTAGGGGAATACTGGAGAAACTACTATATATTGGTGCTTATAAAATCTTTGCAAAAGTTTATTTTTCTTTTTTTAACTAAAGACATTGGCTTAATCCCATGGCTTAGTGGATGCCAGTTGGTCTATCAAATATCATAAGATGTTTTGGGACTAATGTCTTTTTTACTAACTTAAATAGATATTCAAACTGAAATATGCATACAGATTTTATGGTGTTTCCACTTAAAACCTACATTTCTGTGTCCATCTCTAGAGATTCTAAGTCAGTAGTCTTCAGGGGAACTTGGGAATTTACATCTTTTTGTAAAATAGTCAAGAAGATTTTGATATAGGTAATCTAGACGTCACACTTGAAGAAATACCACTATCTGACTTATGACTTCCCCTTGATAACCAATTCTTCCCCCTCTTCCTCCTCATCATGGTGATGAGGATAATTACAAGTCACCTATTGAGAGCTCCTCCAATCAACTTTCCATAATTTTTCCAGATGGGAGAATGGTGATAAAGAAGATCCAATGCTATTTACATATTACTGCAAACTGATTTTTATAATAGAATATCTGCTCTTAGCTGCATCACCCAAACCTTAGTTCTATCAATTGTTAGTGGATATTCTACATGAAACATGGAAAAGTAGCTCACGTATTATGTGACAATACTTTGCCTTTGATTAGAGAGTTACAGATACACACCCACACACAAAATCATGTAGCTGTGGTTTAAGCAGGCTTCCCATGATTCTGACTCTGAAACCTTATGAATAAAGGACAACTGTTAATATCTTGCAGAAAGACTGTTTCTTGCAGAGAGTTAAACCTCATCTTGCTTTCTTGCCAAACCTAGTATCTTTTCAACAATTCAAACTACTGCTTTGGTGTAAAAGTACTCTCCTTGGTGAGCTTGAAGCTTCCATGGAGTAAGATTAGTCAGAAATGGCATTGCCAATAGCAGCTAAGTGCAAAGTATTTTCCAAACTAAATCTGATTACAGGGACTAAAGGATTTTCACGTGGAGAAAGATGATGACAGGTGCAGAGAGTATAAGAGATCCTTCCAAATCCCTCTTTTTATATGATTTGGAAGTAAAATCAGGTAGATTTTGAGTAAAAATAGAGTTCAGCGTTTAGTGGATGAAATCAAAGATCCATAAAGTCACACTTAGTGACTGTTAGTATAGACTGGACCATGGTCAAATCAACTTCATAAGTATATCTGAATAAAGGGTCATTTTTCATCATAGGGCCTTGGAAAACAACGAACAGGAAAAAAATTGTCTATGTCCTCAGTGTTCAATAGGAGAGAGAATATTTTGTCAATGACCAGGAGTAATGCGATCTGGCAAGTTTGCGTCTTTCAGAAGCTGTTTAGAATCATTCACATCGCTAGTGCTGGTTCCTTGGGTAACAAGCAAATTTCTGTTTTAATTTTCATGTAATTCAGCCGTAAAGAAAGCATATTTTGATCATGGCAATGTATACATTCTGGTCAGAATAAAGCAATAATTCTTATTGCAAGTGAATAAATTGGTATTCTGGTTTACATTCCAGTCTCTCATTAATTTAATTTAGAGTAAGTTAACATCCCCGAGTCTGATCACATCTGAGGAACGACACAATTGATTTTCAGGCAAAGAAGTTCCAATGAAATTCAGACTGCGATGAAATCACCTCTTAAATGCTACCCTGAGAGATTTTTGGTAGACCAATACAAAATACTTGCAGGAGAAATCCCCTAGTTTTCTATTTGCTTCTCTTCAAAATGCAACATACTCAATATAAGATTTTAATGAGGATACTAATTGTGAAGAAAGCTGATCGCCAAAGAATTGATGCTTTTGAACTATGGTGCTGGAGAAGACTCTTGAGAGTCCCTTGGACTGCAAGGAGATCCAACCAGTCCATTCTAAAGAGATCAATCCTGGGTGTTCATTGGAAGGACTGATGCTAAAGCTGAAACTGCAATACTTTGGCCACCTCATGCGACGAGTTTACTCACTGGAAAAGACTCTGATGCTGGGAGGGATTGTGGGCAGGAGGAGA
Organism: Moschus berezovskii; assembly: GCF_049115385.1. Classification (NCBI taxonomy): domain Eukaryota; kingdom Metazoa; phylum Chordata; class Mammalia; order Artiodactyla; family Moschidae; genus Moschus; species Moschus berezovskii. Next base: position 48,909,816 of record NC_142462.1, read on the forward strand.
AGGGGATGACAGAGGATGAGATGGCTGGATGGCATCGCCGACTCTGTGGACATGAGTTTGAGTGAACTGTGGGAGATGGTGATGGACAGGGAGGCCTGGCATGCTGTGATTCATGGGGTCGCAAAGAGTCGGACACGACTGAGCGAATGAACTGAACTGAACTGAACCTTGTTTTGAGTGAGGGTATTTTTCTTGTTTTGAGAAGAAGAAAGTAAATTTAGTTCCCCCCAATTGGTATTAGCTCCATGTTTATTATGCTTTAAGGGATTATTCACTTAAGAATTGGTGTCTTCCTTCATTGCATTTTTTTCTCAGAATACTGGCAAAATAGAGGAATAAATGGAAGCTACTTTGGGTAAATATCTTAAACTCTATTCTTAAATCCTGCAAATGCAATCCTCAGTGTCCCTCATTCAGAGTCACCAGGTAAACTTGGCTCATTCATGCAGGTCCAACTGAAATCTCTTGGGACTGAGGCTGCAGAGCTAAGTATTCAACTAACAAGTTCTCTCAGGACCTTATTTTCAACCAGTGGAAATATATGTAGTTATCACAGTAATTGCAATGTGAATTAAAGTGTGTAAAACTTTTTAATACTTTCAACAGTGAGTTCTTTATGGGGACTTCCTGAGTGAGATAAAAAGTTTCTTCTGCCTTTTTTCCTCCCTCTGATCCAACATTTGGGATATTATAAATTATTTAACACATATTACAAAATATTAATCTCTCATATTGGATAGGAATTAGGAAAATCTCCTCACATATAAATACATAATCTCAAAGCTGTCTTTATCTTCTCACACATGTCAATTGAAAGACTACTTCATAGTCTCTCTTTTATCAATACTTTTCATTGTGGCTTCTGGTTATTACTTTTTTAAAGAAATATCTGCCTCCCTAATTTTCTAATGTACATATCTTAAAACTGGGCAATGGAGACTTTTTCTCTTTATTTCTCTTAGCTGAGTTAATGGTAAAAATCATTAGAGTATTACTCAGTTCCAGTAGCACAGAGACTTGTCTATAGAGCAATTTAAATTAACTATTACCCTGATAATGCCTCCAATTCTATGATAAGAAAAGTTTTATAGCTCTTCTAATAGACAGGGATTCTCTTAATCTCCTCCTACTCCCTACCAGATCTCTGGAAAGATGACATGTTTTATTTCATGTCAAAATGTACATTTGTTGTTTTCTTATGCCGTGTTATAAGTAACTAAATTTAAGTGGAATGAAAATTAATTTTTACTTGAGTCAACACACCCATTTACATATTAAAACAAACATTTATAATCAGCTGCAATGCTTGTCAGAATTATTTATTTTGCCATAATCAGGTAAAACACCTGGAATACTTGCCAGTTGAAAATTTTCAAAAATTGTTTTTTTCTTAGTCTCATTTAGCATGGTTTCATTTTCACTGTAAAAAATTACTACTCTTTTAAGAAATGAGGGGATTAAACTATTAAAAAATCAATAGTTAGACCACACAAATAATTCATGACTTACGTTGAAATGAACCAGGAGACTATCTCTTTAGTCAGTTTTCATATGAACTTTGATAGGTATTTACTGGGTACTCATTTCAGGCCAAGAGCTGAGCATGGCAGTAGACTGGAGATACATTAGTTGATTATGGTCAAATGGTTTTTAAAAACTACTGGAGGAATCAGATAATTACATAATTATTTATACCATTATTAATTACAAGGTCTCTTGGAAGAAGTGTCTATTAACTTTGTAAGAACTGACAAAGAGAAGTATGATTAGAGATAATGTTCAGTTCAATTCAGTTCAGTTCAGTTGCTCAGTCGTGTCCAACTCTTTGCGACCCCATGAATCACAGCACGCCAGGCCTCCCTGTCCATCACCAACTCCCGGAGTTCACTCAAACTCATGTCCATTGAGTCGGTGATGCCATCCATCCTTCTCATTCTCTGTCGTCCCCGTCTCCTCCCGCCCCCAATCGCTCCCAGCATCAGAGTCTTTTCCAGTGAGTCAACTCGTTGCATGAGGTGGCCAAAGTACTGGAGTTTCAGTTTTAGCATCAGTCCTTCCAATGAACACCCAGGATTGATCTGCTCTAGAATGGACTGGTTGGATCTCCTTGCAGTCCAAGGGACTCTCAAGAGTCTTCTCTAGCACCACAGTTCAAAAGCACCAATTCTTCGGCGATCAGTTTTCTTCACAGTCCAACTCTCACGTCCATACATGATAATGTTACATGAAGAAAAATGTCATTCTATGAGACTTTAAGTTTCAGTGAGTGACCCTTGCATATAGGAAATTTATTTGTTGTTGTTGTTGTTCAGTCACTAAGTCTATAAAAAGATACATGCATCCTAATATTCACTGCAGCACAATTTACAATAGCTAGGACATGGAAGCAACCTAAATGTCCATCAACAGAAGAATGGATAAAAAAGATGTGGTGCATATATACAATGGAATATTACTCAGTCGTGAAAAGAAATGAGATAGAGACATTTACAGAGACATGCATAGACTTATGCAGAGTGAGACTGCCATGCAGATTGAAGTAAGTCAGAAAAAGAAAAACAAAATTGTATAATATCTCTTATATGTGGAGTCTAGAAAAATGGTACAGATGAATTTATTTGAAAAGCAAAAATAGAGATGCAGATATAGAGAACAAATTTATGGATACCACGGTGGGAAGGGGGATGGGAGGAACTGGGAGATTGGGATTGACATATATACATTACTATATATATATATATAAAGTAGATAGCTAATGAGAACCTACTGTATAGCACAGGGAACACAATTCAGTCCTCTGTGGTAACCTAAACGGGAAGGAAATCCAAAAAAGAGGGGATATATGTATATATATAAATGATTCACGTTGCTGTACAGCAGAAACTACAACGACATTGTAAAGCAAGTATATTCTAATAAAAATTAATGAAAATAATAAGTTAATTACAATATTCTATTGTATAAATATATGACAGCTTGTTTACTCATTTCCTATTTGTGGATACCTGAGTTGTTTCCAATTTTGGCTCTCATGGACATTTTAAAATAAGGCTTTTATTTAAAAATATATATATATATATATAGACACACATATTTATTACTCTTAGGTAAATGTCTAGGATTGAATTTCTTAGTCATGGTATTAAGTATATGCTTAGTTTTATTTCTTAAAAGTCAGACTTTATTCCAAAGTGATTGTATCACAAGCTTAATGGTTCTAAAAATAATGCTGCCTGTAAGGATAGAGAAGGACTTGGCAATAGGTAAAAGTAGATAAGGGAAGACAAATTGAATGTTGGACCATTACTGGGACCAGTGGAAATAGAGAAGAGTGAATATAATTAAGATCCATTTAGAAGAGAGAATAAAAAAGACTTCATAGTGGATATGATTTGAGGGGAGAAAGATGAATTAGTCAAGTTTCAGGCATGAACAAATGGTTGATGGAGGTGTGATTTACCAAGATGGAAAGCACTGATGGGATACCAGGTTTAGAGGTAAAATCCTGAGCTCCATTTTGAACAGGTGCTGTTTATTGTGACTGTTTTCTCTCTTGGAAAAATGATTAGCCAATATGTTACAATTTTTATACTTTGAGAATCGAGAAAAATAAAAAACAAATGCAACCCATTTTGAAAATGGAAGTGTTAGTCGAGTCAGTCATTTCTGACTATTTACCACCCCATTGACTGTAGCCCCCAAGGCTCCTTTGTCCATGGACTTCTCCAGGCAAGAATACTGGAGTGGATAGCCATTTCCTTCCCCAGGGAATCTGCCCAACACAGGGGTCGGACCCGTGTCTCCTTCATTGCAGGCAGATTGTTTACCATCTGAGCCACCAGGGATGCCTGCAACCCATTTTGCTAAACACCAAATAAACTGTGTTTTCTAAACTTACCCTTTCCTTGAACTAAAACACTAAATAGTGTATCTTCACTTATGATTTACTCAAGAAAAGGGAACATAGATTTCTATCACTGTTCAAGAAAATTGGAGATACAAAGGGAACATTTCATGCAAAGATGGACACAATAAAAACAGAAATGGCAAGGATCTAACAGAAGCAGAAGAGATTAATAAGAGGGGGCAAGAATACACAGAAGAGCTACACAAAAAAGGTCTTAGTGAGCCAGATAACCACGATGGTGTGGTCACTCACCTAGAGCCAGACATCCTGGAGTGTGAAATCAAGCGGCCTTAGGAAGCATTACTATCAAAAAGCTAGTGCAGATGATGGAATTCCAACTGAATTATTTCAAATCCTAAAAGATGATGCTGTTAAAGTGTTGCACTCAATATGTCAACAAATTTGGAAAACTCAGTAATGGCCACAGGACTGGAACATTTCAATCCCAAAGAAGGATGATGCCAAAGAATGTTCAAATTAGTGTAAAAATTCACTCATTTCACATGCCAGGAAGATTATGCTCAAAATCCTTCAAGCTAGGCTTCAGCAGTACGTGAACTTCCAGATGTACAACCTGTTTTTAGAAAAGACAGAGGATCTAGAGGTCAAATTGCCAACATACACTGGATCATAGAAAAAGCAAGGGAATTCCAAAAGAAATATCTACTTCTGCTTCATTGACTATGCTAAAACCTTTGACTGTGTGGATCACAATGAACTGTGGAATATTCTTAAAGAGATGGGAATATCAGATCATCTTATCCTTATTGAGAAACCTGTATGCAGTTCAATAAACAACAGTTAGAACAACTGACTGGCTCAAAATTGGGAAAGGAGTACTTCAAGGCTGTATATTGTCACTCTGCTTATTTAACTTCTGTGCAGAGTACATCATGCAAATATCCAGGCTGGATGAATCACAAACTAGTATTAAGATTGCAGGGAGAAATATCAACAACTTCAGATATGCAGATGATCCCACTCTAATGGCAGAAAATGAAGAGGAACTACAGAGCCTCTTGAGGAGAGTGAAAGATGAGAGTGAAAAAGCTGACTTAAAACTCAACATTCTAAAACCTAAGATCATGGCATCCAGTACCATCACCTCATGGCAGATAGATGGGGAAAAAGTGGAAACAGTGACAGATTTCATTTTCTTGATCACCAAAATCACTGTAGATGATGACTACAGCAATGTAATCAAAAGACACTTGCTTCTTGGAAGAAAAGCTATGACCAATCTAGACAGTGCATTAAAAAGCAGAGACATCACTTTGCTGACAAGGGTCCGTGTAGTCAAAGCTGTGGTTTTACCAGTAGTCATGTATGGATGTGAGAGTTGGACCATAAAGAAAGCTGAGTGCTAAAGAATTGATGGCTTTGAATTGTGGTGCTGGAGAAGACTCTTAAGAGTCCTTTGGACAGCATGGAGATCAAATCAGTCAATCCTAAAGGAAATCAATGCTGAATATTCATTGGAAGGACTGATGCTGAAGTTGAAGCTCCATTTGGCCACCTGATGTGAAGAGTTGACATATTGGAAAAGACCCTGAAGCTGGGAAAGATTGAGGTCAGGAGGAGAAGGGAGAGACAGAGGATGAGATTGCTGTATGGCATCACTGACTCAATGGACATGAATCTGAGCAAACTGTGAGACAGTGGAAGGCAGAGGAGCCTGACATGCTGCAATCCGTGGAGTAGCAAAGAGTCAGACACAACTTAGTGACTGAACAACACCATTTAAATTATATTCTTGTCAATACCTTGGAATGTAGGACTTTTGCTTGAAAAGAATCATAGCACTTTTGCTGGACAAGGAGATGATGTATTACAAAATACTTAAGTAGGATAAATGAATGGATATGATATGGTACAATATTTTCACAGATGGTTGCAATTACTTTGGGAAAAGCTTGGATTTACGTTCATCTATATAAGCTGCTTGGAATAATTCAGATGTAATTCAAAAGTAAGTTTACTGGTAATTTAAATCACTAAGCTTATAAACAAACACAAACAGTAATTATAATTCTTTTTTAGGGTGCTGCAGAACTAAAACTCTCTAAACAATGAAGTTAAATAAAACCTTTAAAGAAATTTTTAAAGATCTTTGTAATTTGTGTTTTGCTCAAAAATAATATGGTCCCTTAATATTAACAAGGATTCTAATGTAACTTATTTTAGACATGATTTTAGCCAGAACACATGGTTCCAAGTTAGTTATCCTTGAAACAAGATAATAATATTTTAAAAAATACAAGTGTTATGAAAGATATTAATAGTAAAAATGATAAATAGACTTGCTCCACATATGAAAGGGACATCTACTATCCATTTAATCAATAAATGTGTTTTTATTACTTGAATGTTATAAATGTTGAGAAAAACAATTCAATCTGCATTAGCAGTCCCTAACCTCATGTTACCACCTAACACAGTCATGTAAAATAATAAGAGTTGTCATTAAAATGTAATTAAAGAATCACATTTCATGCCAAGCTGTCAACAAGCCTCATTTTGCTAAATTATCTAGATTTTCAGGACCACCTGTCTTTGGGAGGGCTTTTCATTTCCAGGAGGTCAATGAAAGGAAAGGAAAATGAAGATTGTGCCAACCACCTTGTTTATAACCCATTTGTTCCTCACTGAAGAATGGCTCTGGCTTACCTTCATGCTTTGTATTTCACTCTGATTTAGTCGTCAAAGGCTTTTTACAGCCAGGTGAAAAATCTAACTAGGAGCTACAAAGAAAAGGGAGAACTATTTTAACAAACAAAATTTAAATACTGTAAGATACAATTTAAATAGTGTAGATTTGGTAACAATTAATTTGTTTTTCTGCCCACCAAAGGCCCCTACATTTCTGCCTTTTAATTTTTTTTCCTTTACATTTCCTTCTTACTGTTAAATATTTCGTTCTTTAGTGACTCTTGTTTCCAACTTGCTAATGTGAAGTCTGATAACATATAAGTTTTGATTAGAAGGATTATATTAAGTTTCTAATGATCTACGTGTATATTATATTAAAAAATAATACTAAATGGGTTATTATATATAAGAATAAGAGAAGAAGAACCCTGACTTACATCAAAAAATAATCTGTAGTGACTGACTAGTCAGTGTTTTGCTTTGTTTCTTTTTTTGCCCAGTATAGTTAGAGATTTATTGGTGTTTAGAAAATAAGTACTTATACTTACTAAATCATGCATCATAATTTTCCTTCAAATTTCTTAAAATAGTACATTTCTTATGGAAATGCAATGTAGGACAGTGGTTAAAACTCATGCTTTATTGCCAAACTGCTTTTTTTTAAATTATTTTTTAATTGGTGGAAAATTGCTTTACAATTTTGTGTTGGTTTCTGCCATACAACAACGGGAATTAGTGATATATATATGTGAATGATTTATATATATTATATATGTACATACATGATGTATGTATATATATATTTATATATATATCTTCCCTCTTCAACCTCTCTCCCCTCCCACCAATTCACCTCTCTAGGTCATCACAGTCAGTGGACTCTGTGTTATTTAGCAACTTCCCATTAACTATCTATTTTACACATGATAGTGCATATACGCCAATGCTACTTTCCCAATTTGTCCCACCCTCACCTTCCCCTGCCGTGTCCACCAGTCCATTCTCTAGTAGGTTCATAAGTACCATCTTTCTAGATGCCATATATATGGGTTAAAGGTCTGTCTAGTCAAGCTTATGGTTTTTCCAGTGGTCATGTATGGATGTGAGAGTTGGACTATAAAGAAAGCTGAGTGCCGAAGAATTGATGCTTTTGAACTGTGGTGTTGGAGAAGACTCTTGAGAGTCCCTTGGACTGCAAGGAGATCCAACCAGTCCATCCTAAAGGAGATCAATCCTGGGTGTTCATTGGAAGGACTGATGTTGAAGCTGAAACTCCAATACTTTGGCCACCTGATGCGAAGAGCTGACTCATTTGAAAGACCCTCATGCTGGGAAAGATTGAGGGCAGGAGAAGAAGGGGATGACAGAGGATAAAATGGTTGGATGGCATCACCAACTCAATGGACATGGGCTTGGGTAGGCTCCGGCAGTTGGTGATGGACAGGGAGGCCTGGCGTGCTGTGGTTCACGGGGTTGCAAAAAGTCAGACACGACTGAGTGACTGAATTGAACTGATTCAAGATTTGTTTTTCTCTTTCTGAGGCTCTAGGTTCTCTCACTACAACTGATTCAAATGTATTCCTTTTTAGGGATGATAACATCAGTTAGTTCAGTTGCCCAGTCGTGTCTGACTCTTTGCAACCCCATGGACTACAGCACACCAGGCTTCCCTGTCCATCACCAACTCCTGGAGCTTACTCAAACTCATGTCCATTGAGTCAGTGACACCATCCAACCATTTCATCCTCTGTCGTCCCCTTCTCCCAACCTCAATCTTTCCCAGCATCAGGATCTTTTCCAATGAGTCAATTCCACATCAGGTGGCCAAAGTATTGGAGCTTCAGCTTCAGCGTCAGTCCTTCCAATGAATATTCAGGATGATAATATTCTACTGTATAAATGCACCACGACTTCTTTATCCATTCATCTGTTAATGGACATATAGGTTGTTTTCATGTCTTTGTTATTGTAAATAGGGCTTCAGTGAACATTGGGGTACATGTGTCTTTTAAAATTGTGGTTTTCTCATAGGGCTTCCCTGGTGGCTCAGGCGGTAAAGAACCTGCCTGCAATTCAGAAGACCCAGGTTTGATTCTGGATCAGGAAAATTTCCTGGAGAAGGGATTGGCTACCCACTCCAGTATTTTTGCCTGGAGGAATCCATGGACAGACGAGCCTGGCAAGCTGTAGTCCATAGGGCTGCAAAGAGTTGGACATGACTAGGATGATGGCTACTCTGAGTGGTGTGAGGTGATACTTCACTGTAGTTTCGATTTGCATTTCTCTAATAATGAGCAATGTTGGGCAACTTTTCATGTGTTTATTGCCAGTCTGTATGTCTTCTTTGGAGAAATGTTTGTTTAGGTCTTCTGCCCAGTTTTTGATTGGGTTGTTTGCTTTTCTGATATTGAGTTGTAAAGCTGCTTATATATTTTGGAGATTAACCCTTTGTTGCTTCATTTGCAATTATTTTCTCCCATTCTGAGGATTGTCTTTTAATCTTATTTATAGCTTCCTTTGCTGTGCAAATGCTTTTAAGTTTTATTAGGCCCCATTTGTTTAATTTTGCTTTTATTTCCATTAATCTAGGAAGTGTATCTGACAGAATCATGCTGCCCTTTATGTCAAAGAGTGTACTGCCTATGTTTTCCTCTAATAGATTAATATTTTCTGGCCTTCCATTTAAGTCTTAATCCATTTTGAGTTTACTTTTGTGTATAGTGCTAGGAAGTGTTCTAATTTTATTCTTTTACACATTGCTGTTCCAAACTGCTGGGCTTTGAATTGCAGCATTTTTACTGAATTTTCACTGGCTTTCACTAAAAATGACTTTGGGGCTTCCCTGGTAGCTCAGCTGGTAAAGAATCTGCCTGCAATGCTGGAGACCTCAGTTCGATTCCCAGGTCAGGAACATCCCTTGGAGGAGGGCTTGGCAATCCACTCCAGTATTCTTGCTGGGGGAAATCCCATGGACAGAGGAGCCTGGCAGGCTACAGTCTATGGGGTTACAAAGAGTCGGACATGAATGAGCGAGTAGGCACACAAAAATGACTTTGGGTAAGTTACTTAATATCTCTGCAATATTGTTGCAGAAGGGGAACCCCTTCCAGGACCCTAGAATGGGCTCTTGTCTAACACTTGGAAGTGAATTGCCCAAGGACACACATGTGCTGACAAAGCAAGAGACAAAACATATCAGTAAACAAAGTCTATCATAGTCACCAGGATTGCAGCCATGCAGCCACCACCCAAGGTGAGCCCTTAAGAACTTGGGAAGGAAACAAAGAATACCTCTCATCTATCAGCCACCAGACTGCAGCCACTCTGTAAGGTGATCCCTGAGGAAACTCGGGATGTGAAAACACAGGATACTGAGATAACTGAGGTGAATATCAAAGAAATGATTTCAGGGAGCCCAGACTCTTGCATCTTCCCATACATAGAAAAGTGCTAAATTTCTTAACTTGGGACTTCTGGTTTTCTTTAATTAACAGTAATCTTTGATGTTCTGACTACCTGCCCTTTGCTGAAAAACTCCTATATATCCTCACTCTCCTCCTCACTTCCTCAGGGCTGGAGATGCAGGGTTACTGGAGATACTGCCTTCCAGACTTGAAGTCCTAAAAATTCCTGATGAAAAAAATATAACTCTCAACTTTCAGGCTGTGACTATATTATTTCTTTAGTTGACATAGATCAGAATGAGATCAATTCCTCGGCCATAGCTGAAAATACGTATCCTTGGGCATATCAACCAGAATGACACATTCAGGTGGGCAAAATGGAGTCCACCTTGGGATCAAAGAAGAGCTGGGGATAAATCTGAAAATGGAGTTGAAAGTGTGAGGGCTCCCAGATGAGGGGAATCTGCCCAGAAGAAAGCAAAAGATTTTGGTTGTTGTGGCTAGTGAGTGTGTGGATCAATGGAATCCACAAAATGAAGGTTACTTTAAAATTGGCTACTATTAATATATTAGTACTTATTAATTAATACTATTAATACCTAGCACCCTACTAAGCACTGGTAAAATAATGTAGAATATACTGAAGTACCAGGAGTTACCCTGCAGTGGAGGGGACAGACATATAAACAAAATTAAAATATAACTTAGCAAATGCAAAGAAATCTGCAGAAGGAGGTTAACTTCTGTAGGTAGCTTGCTCAAAGTTATATAACTAACTCCTTATACAGATGGCCAAGAGGCACATGAAAAGATGCTTAACATTGCTATTAGAGAAATGCAAATCTCAATGCAAATGCAGAAATACAATGAGATATAACCTCACACCAGTCAGAATGGTCATGATCAAAAACATCTACAAACAATAGATGCTGGGGAGGGTGTGGAGAAAAGGGAACTCTCCTGCACTGTCAGTGGCAACGTAAGTACAACCACTGTAGCGAACAGTATGGAGGTTCCTGAAGAAATGAGAAACTGAGCTACTGTATGACCCTGCAATCCTACTCCTGGGACTATATCTGGAAATATATCCTGAGCATATATCCAGAGAAAAACATGGAAGGATACATGCACTCCAAACTTCAATGCAGCGCTGTTTACAATAGCCAAGACATAGAGGCAATCTAAATGCTCACTGACAAATGAGTGGATAATGAAGTTGTTATTATGGACTTTACTCAGCCACTAAAATGAATGAAATAATGCCATTTTCAGCAACATGGATGGGCCTGGAGATTATCACACTAAGTGAAGTAAGTCAGGCAAAGACAAATACATGATATTGCTTCTAGGAAACTAAGAAATTAATAAATTAGTTCAGGTCAGTTGCTCAGTTGTGTCCGACTCTTTGTGACATCACGGTCTGCAGAATGCCAGGCTTCCCTGTCCATCACCAACTCCCAGAGCTTATTCAAACTCATGTCCATTGACTTGGTGATGTCAACCAACCATACCATCCTCTGTCATGCCCTTCTCCCACACTCAATCATTCCAAGCATCACGGTCTTCTCCAATGAGTCAGTTCCTTGCATCAGGTGACCAAGTTACTAGAGTTTAAGCTCCAGCATCAGGCCTTCCAATGAATATTCAGGACTGATTTGCTTTAGGATAGACTGGTTGGATCTCCTTGCAGTCCAAGGGACTCTCAAGTGTCGTCTCCAACACCACAGTTCGAAAGCATCAATTTTTCTGCACTCAACTTTTTTTGTAGTCCAACTCTCACATCCATACGAGACTACTGGATAAACTATAGCTTTGACTAGGTGGACCTTTGTTGGCAAAGTAATGTCTCTGCTTTTTAGTATGCTTCTTCCAAGGAGCAAACGTCTTTTAATTTTATGGCTGCAGTCACCATCCGCAGTGATTTTGGAGCCCATAAAAATAAAGTCTATCACTGTTTCCATTGTTTCCCCACCTGTTTGCCATGAAGTGATGGGACTGGATGCCATGATCTTAGTTTTCTGAATGTTGAGTTTTAAGCCAGCTTTTTCACTCTCCTCCCTCAGTTTCATCAAGGGGCTATTTAGTTCTTTGCTTTCCTCCATAAGGGTGGTGTCATCTGCATATCTGAGGTTATTGATGTTTCTCACAGCAATCTTAATTCCAGATTGTGTTTCATCCAGCCTGACGTTTCATGTGATGTACTCTGCATATAAGTTAAATAAGCAAGGTGACAATATACAAGTTTGACATACTCCTTTTCCTACTTGGAACCAGTTTGTTGTTTCATGTCTGGTTCTAACTGTTGCTTCTTGACCTGCATACAGATTTCTCAGGCCGCAGGTCAGGTGGTCTGGTATTCCCATCTCTTGAAGAATTTTCTATATTTTGCTGTGATCCACACAGTCAAAGGCTTTGGCGTAGTCAGTAAAGCAGAAGTAGATATTTTTCTGGAACTCTCTTGCTTTTTTGATGATCCAGCAGGTGTTGGCAATTTGATCTCTGGTGCCTCTGCCTTTTCTAAAACCAGCTTGAACATCTGGAAGTTCACAGTTCACATACTATTGAAGCCTGGCTTGGAGAATTTTGAGCATTATTTTACTAAGTGTGTGAGATGAGTGTAATTGAGCGGTAGTTTGAGCATTCTTTGGCATTGCCTTTCTTTGGGATTAGAATGAAGACTGACCTTCTCCAGTCTTGTAGCCACTGCTGAGTTTTCCAAATTTGCTGGCGTACTGAGTGCAGCACTTTCACAGTATCATCTTTTAGGATTTGAAATAGCTCAACTGGAATTCCACCTCCTTCACTAGCTTTGTTCATAGTGATGCTTCCTAAGGCCCACTTGACTTCACATTCCAGGATGTCTGGCTCCAGGTGAGTGATCACACCATCGTGGTTATGAAGATCTTTTTTGTACAGTTTTTCTGTGTAATCTTGCCACCTCTTAATATCTGTTGCTTCTTTTAGGTCCATACCATTTCTGTCCTTTATTGTGCCTGTCTTTCCGTGAAATGTTTCCTTGGTATCTCTAATTTTCTTGAAGAGATCTCTAGTCTTTCCCATTCTATTGTTTTCCTCTATTTCTTTGCATTGATCATTGAGGAAGGCTTTCTCATTTCTCCTTGCTCTTCTTTGGAACTCTGCATTCAAATGGGTATATCTTTCCTTTCCTCCTTTGCCTTTCACTTTTCTTATTTTCTCAGCTATTTGTAAGACCTCCTCAGACAACCATTTTGCCTTTTTACATTTATTTCTTTTGGGGATGGTCTTGATCACTGCCTCCTGCACTATGTCATGAACCTCCATCTATAGTTCTTTAGGCACTCTGTATATGAGATCAAATTCTTTGAATCTTTTTGTCACTTCCACTGTATAATCATAAAGGATTTGACTTAGCTCACACCTGAATGGTCTAGTGGTTTTCCTAGTTTCTTCAAGTCTGAATTTTGCAATAAGGATTTCATGATCTGAGCCACAGTAAGCTCCTGGTCTTGTTTTTGCTGACCATATAGAGCTTCTTCATCTTTGGCTGCAAAGAATATAATCAATCTGATTTTGGCATTGACCATCTGGTGATGTCCATGTGTAGAGTCTTCTCTTGTGTTGTTGGAAGAGGATGTTTGCTATGATCAGTGTGTTCTCTTGGCAAAACTCTGGTAGCCTTTGAGTTGCTTTGTTTTGTACTGCAAGGCCAAATTTGTCTGTTACTCTATGTATCTCTTGACTTCCTACGTTTGCATTCCAGTCCCCTATAATGAAATGATCTTTTTTTGGTGTTCTAGAAGGTCTTGTAGGTCTTCATAGAACTGTTCAACTTCAACTTCTTCATCATTACTGGTTGGGGTATAGACTTGGTCTACTGTCATATTGAATGGTTTGGCTTGGAAATGAACAAAGATCATTCTATTGTTTTTGAGATTAAATCCCTATACTGCATTTGGACTCTTTTGTTGACTATGATGACTACTCCATTTCTTCTAAGGAATTCTTGCCCACAGTAGTAGATATAATGGTCATCTGAGTTAAAATCACCCATTCCAGGCCATTTTAGTTCTCTGATTCCTAAAATGTCAATGTTCACTCTTGTCATCTCCTGTTTGACCACTTCCAATTTACCTTGATTCATGGACCTAACATTCCAGATTCCTATGCAATATTGCTCTTTACAGCATTGGATCTAACTTCCATCACCAGTCATATCCACAACTGGGTGTGGTTTTTGCTTTGGCTCCATCTCTTCGCTCTTTCTGGAGTTGTTTCTCCAGTAGCATATTGGGCACCTACGGACCTGGGGACTCCATCTTTCAGTGTCCTATCTTTTTGCCTTTTCCTACTCCTCTTGGGTTTATCAAGGCAAGAATAATGAAGTTGTTTGCCATTTCCTTCTCCAATGGACCACGTTTTGTCAGAACTCTTCACCATGACCCGTTCATCTTGGGTGGCCCTACAGGGCATGACTCATAGTTTCATTGAGTTAGACAAGGCTGTGTTCCATGTGATCAGTTTGATTATTTTTCTGTGATTGTGGTTTTCATTTTGTCTGCCCTCTGGTGGATAAGGATAAGAGGCTTAGGGAAGCTTCCTGATGGGAGAGACTGATTGAGGGGGAAACTGGGTCTTGTTCTGATGGGTGGGGCCATGATCAGTAAATCTTTAACCCAATTTTCTATTGATGGGCAGGGCTGTGTTCCCTCCCTGTTGTTTGACCTGAGGTCAGTCTGTGATGGAGTTAATGAAGATAATGGAGACCTCCTTCAAAAGGTCTGGTACACTGAAAGGTTGGGGGCGGGAGGAGAAGGGGACGACGGAGAATGAGATGGCTGGATGGCATCACCGACTCTGTGGACATGAGTTTGAGTGAACTCCGGGAGTTGGTGATGGACAAGGAGGCCTGGCGTGCTGTGATTCATGGGGTCGCGGAGAGTCAGACACGACTGAGCGACTGAACTGAACTGAACTGAACACGCACTGCCACACTCAGTGTCCTGATCCTGCAGCAGGCCACCGTGGACTCACACCTCCATTGCAGACTCCTGGACACTCACGGGCAAGTCTGGGTCAGTCTCTTGTGGAGTCACTGCTCCTTTCTCCTGGTTTCTGGTGCACACAAAGTTTTGTTTGTGCCCTCCAAAGGTCTGTTTTCCCAGTCCCCTGTAAGTTCTGGCTGCTCTATGGTGGGGTTAATGGCAACTTCCTCCAAAGAGGGTTTGTGCCATACCCAGGTCTGCTGCACCCAGAGCCCCTGCCTTTGTGGCAGGCCGCTGCTGACCCGTACCTCTGTTGACCCTCAAACACTCAAAGGCAGATCTGGCTCAGTCTCTGTGGAGTTTCCTGGTGCGCACAAGGTTTTGTTTGAGCCCTCCCAGTGTCTCTGGGGGGTATAGACTATATAGAGCTATATAGTGATTCTAAACCTGATTTCACCCCTCCTACCATCTTGTTGGGCTTCTCCTTTGCCCTTGGACATGGGGTATCTTTTTTTGATGGGATTCAACATTCTCCTGTTGACAGTTGTTCAGCAGAGAGTTGTAATTTTGGAGTTCTCGCAGAAGAAGAAGAGACCATGTCCTTCTACAAACTTATGGTGACCAGGGGGAAGGGTCAGGGAGGAGGCTCAGATTGAGAGTTTGGATTGACATGTACACACTGCTTTACTTAAACAGATAACCAACAGGGATCTACTGTATAGGTACTGTATAAGAACACTGCTGTATGTTCTGTAATAACTTAAATAGGAAAAGTATTTGAAGAAAAGAATAGGTACATGTATAACTGAATCACTTTGCTGTACACCTAAAACAGATCAGTTCAGTTCAGTCGCTCAGTCGTGTCCGACTCTCCGCGACCCCATGAACCACAGCACACCAGGCCTCCCTGTCCATCACCAAATCCCGGAGTACACTCAAACTCATGTCCACAGAGTCGGTGATGCCATCCAGCCATCTCATTCTCCATCGTCCCCTTCTCCTCCCGCCCCCAACATTTCCCAGCATCAGAGTCTTTTCCAGTGAGTCAACTCGTCGCATGAGGTGGCCAAAGTATTGCAGCTTCAGCTTTAGCATCAGTCCCTCCAATGAACATCCAGGATTGATCTCCTTTAGAATGGACTGGTTGGATCTCCTTGCAGTATAAGGGACTCTCAAGAGTCTTCTCCAACACCACAGTTCAAAAGCATCGATTCTTCGGCGATCAGCCTTCTTCACAGTCCAACTAGAACATCCATACATGACCACGGGAAAAACCATAGCTTTGACTAGACGGACTTTGGTTGGCAAAGTAATGTCTCTGCTTTTTAATATACTATCAAGGTTGGTCATAACTTTCCTTCCAAGGAGCAAGCGTCTTTTAATTTCATGGCTGCAATCAGCATCTGCAGTGATTTTGGAGCCCAAAAAAACAAAGTCTGACACTGTTTCCACTGTTTTTCCATCTATTTCCCATGAAGTGATGGGACCAGATGCCATGATCTTTGTTTTCTGAATGTTGAGCTTCAAGCCAACCTTTTCACTCTCCTCTTTCACTTTCATCAAGAGGCTTTTGAGTTCCTCTTCACTTTCTGCCATAAGGGCAGTGTCATCTGCATATCTGAGGTTATTGATATTTCTCCCAGCAATCTTGATTCCAGCTTGTGCTTCTTCCAGCCCAGCGTTCCTCATGATGTACTCTGCATAGAAGTTAAATAAGCAAGGTGACAATATACAACCTTGATGTACACCTTTTCCTATTTGGAACCAGTCTGTTATTCCATGTCCAGTTCTAACTGTTGCTTCCTGACCTGCATACAGGTTTCTCAAGAGGCAGGTCAGGTGGTCTGGGATTCCCATCTCTTTCAGAATGTTCCACAGTTTATTGTGATCGACACAGTCAAAGGCTTTGGCATAGTCAATGAAGCAGAAATAGATGTTTTTCTGAAACTCTCTTGCTTTCTCCATGATCCAGCGGATGTTGGCAATTTGATCTCTGGTGCCTCTGCCTTTTCTAAAACCTGCTTGAACATCTGGGAGTTCACGGTTTACATACTGCTAAAGCCTGGCTTGGAGAATTTTGAGCATGACTTTACTAGCGTGTGAGATGAGTGCAATTGTGCGGTAGTTTGAGCATTCTTTGGCATTGCCTTTCTTTGGGATTGGAATGAAGACTGACCTGTTCCAGTCCTGTGGCCACTGCTGAGTTTTCCAAATCTGCTGGCATATTGAGTGCAGCACTTTCATAGCATCATCTTTTAGGATTTGAAATAGCTCAACTGGAATTCCATCACCTCCACTAGCTTTGTTAGTAGTGATGCTTTCTAAGGCCCACTTGACTTCACATTCCAAGATGTCTAAAACAGATACAACACTGTTAATCAACCGCTCCCCTCCCCCCCCCCACAAAAAAAACCCCAAAACTGACTCCTATCATGAAGGGAAGAGAAAATTTACTTTTCCTTTGGGTAAAGCTACTTAGGAAATCCCCTTCATGGATCACAGCCTTGTCATGGCAAAGGGGCTTGGGTAACTCAATGAAGCTATGAACCATGCTGTGCAGGGCTACTCAAGACAGACGGGTTACAGTTAAGAGTTCTGACAAAACGTGGTCCGCTGGAGGAGGAAATGGCAAGCCACTTCAGTATTCTGGCCAGGAGAACCCCATGAAACTATGAAAAGACAAAAAAAAAAAAAAAAAAAAGAAAAGAAGATATTGAAAGATGAGTCCCCTGGGTTCAAAGGTATCCTATATGCTACTGGGGGAGAGCAGAGGACACTTACTAAAAGCTCCAGGAAGAATGAAGCAGCTGGGCGAAAAGTGGAAATGGTGCTGGTGGTGAAAGTAAAGTCCGATGCTGTAAAGAACAATACTGCATAGGAACCTGGAATGTTAGGTCCATTAATCAAGGTAAATTAGATGTGGTCAAGCAGGAGGTGGCAAGAGTGAACACTAACATCTTAGGAATCAGTGAACTAAAATGGACAGGAATGGGAAAATTTAATTCAGATGACCATTATGTCTACTACTGTAGGCAAGAATCCTTTAGAAGAAATGGAGTAGCCCTCATAGTCAACAAGAGTCAGAAATGTGGTACTGGGGTGCAATCTCAAAAATGACAGAGTTATCTTGGTTCATTTGCAAGGAAAATCATTCAACATCACAGTAATCCAAGTATATGCCCCAATCACTGATGCCAAAGAAGTTGAAATTGACTGGTTCTATGAAGACCTACAAGACCTTCTAGAGCTAAGACTAAAAAAAGATGCCCTTTTCATTATAGGGGATTGGAACACAAAAGGAGAAAGTCAAGAGATACCCGGAATGACAGGCAAGTTTGGCCGTGGAGTACAAAGTGAAGCAGAGCAAAAGATAACAGAGTTTTATCACACGAATACCCTGGTCATAGCAAACACCCCTTTCCAACAACACAAGACAACTCTACACATGGACATCAGTGGACAGTCAATACTGAAATAAGATTGATTATATCCTTTGTAGCTGAAGATGGAGAATCTATACATTCAGCAAAAATAAAGCATTGGAGCTGACTGTGGCTCAGATCATGAACTCCTTATTGCAAAATTCAGGCTTAAATTGAAGTAGGGAAAGCCATGAGGCCATTCAGATATGACCTAATATCTGAAATCAAATCCTTTATGATTATACAGTGGAAGTGATGAAGAGATTCAAGAGAATAGATCTCATAGACAGAATGCCTGAAGAACTATGGTCAGAAGTTTGTAAGACGGTACAGAAGACAGTGACCAAAACCATCCCAAAAGAAAAAGAAATGCGAGAAGGCAAAGAGGTTGTCTGAGGAGACTTTACAAGTAGCTGAGGAAAGAAGAGAAGGGAAAGGCAGGGACGAAACAGAAAGATATATCCAACTGAATGCAGAGTTCCAGAAAATATCAAGGATAGATAAGAAAGATTTCTTAAAATAATGCAAAGAAATAGAGGAAAACAATGCAAAGGGAAAGACTAGAGATCTCTTCAAGAAAATTAGAGATATCAAGGTGACATTTCATGCAAGGATGGAGATGATAAAGGATAGAAATAGTAAGGACCTAACAGAAGCAGAAGAGATGAAGAAGCGGAGATAAGAACACACAGAAGAACTATACAAAAATGGTCTTAATGACTGGGATAACTTTGGTGTGGTCACTCATCTAGAGCCAGAAATCCTATAGGTGAAGTCAAGTGAGCCTTAGGAAGCATTACAACAAACAAAGCTAGGGGAGGTGACGGAATTCCAGCTGAGCTACTTAAAATCCTATAAGAAAAACACCGATACAGTATACTAACACATATATATGGAATTTAGAAAGATGGTAACTATAACCCTGTATACTAGACAGCAAAAGAGACACAGGTGTATAGAACAGTCTTTTGGACTCTGTGGGAGAGGTGAGGGTGGGATGATTTGGGAGAATGGCATTGAAACATGTATATTATCGTATGTGAAACGAATCACCAGGCCAGGTTCGACTCATGATACAGGATGCTCGGGGCTGGTGCACGGAGATGACCCGGAGGGAGGATAAGGGGAGGAGGGTGGTGGGAGAGGGGTTCAAGATGGGGAACACATGCACACCCGGGGCAGATTCATGTCAACGTATGGCAAAAGCAACCAATATAATATTGTAATTAGCCTCCAAAAAATAAATTAATTAATTAAAAAAAATCCTATAAGATGATGCTGTTAAAATGCTGCACTCCTTATGTTGACAAATTTAGAAAACGCAGCCGTGGACACAGGACTGCAAAGGTTCAGTTTTCATTCCAATCCCAAAGAAGGGCAACACCAAAGAATGTTCAAACTATCTTACTATTGTGTTCATTTTACATGCTAGCAAGTTTATGCTCAAAATATTTCAAGCTAGGCTTTAGCTGTATGTGAACTGAGAATTTCCAGATGTATAAGTTGGGTTTCAAAGAGGCAGAGCAGTCAGAGATCAAATTGCCAACTTTTGTTGGATCATGGAGAAGGCAAGGCAATTTCAGGAAAACATTTACTTCTCCATCGATTATGCTAAAACCTTTGACTGTGTGGATCACAACAGACTGTGAAAAATTCTTAAAGAATGGTTTATAACATAAATGGCATTATTTTGAGAGAGGGATAACTTAGGTATGGCATTGGGTTTTTTTTTCTTTTTGCTGCTTGAGGCAGTTGTAAAATAACTTAATGTAGCTTTTTACAACTGTGTATTCTATAGTATTTTTTTCATTTGGTGAAATTTTAACTGTTAATGTTTTTGGCATTGTGCTTTGTATAATTTATTAAATTTAAAAATAAAATAAAATACCATTTACCTTGAAAAAAAAAAAAAAGAAATGGGAGTACCAGACCATCTTACTTGTGTCCTGAGAAACCTATACAGGTCAAGAAGCAATAGTTAGAATTGGACATGGAACTATGAACTGGTTCAAAATTGGGAAAGGAGTACGACAAGGCTGTATATTGTCACCCTGCTTATTTAACTTCTATGCAGAATATATCATGTGAAATGCCAAGCTGGATGAATCACAAACTGGAATCAAGATTGCTGGAAAAAATATCAACAACCTCACATAGTCAGAGAATACCACTCTAATGGAAGAAAGTGAAGAGGAACTAAAGAGACTTTTGGGGGTGAAAGAAAAGAGTGAGAAAAATGGCTTGAAACTCGACTTTTTAAAAATTAAGATCATGGCATCCAGTCCCATCACTTCATGTCAAACAGAAGGAAAAAAGTGGAAGCAGTGACAGATTTTCTTTTCTTGGGCTCCAAAATCACTGTGAACAGTAACTGCAGCCATGAAGTTAAAAGATGTTCTTTGGAAGGAAAGCTATGACAAACGTAGGCAGCATATTAAAAAGCAGAGACATCACTTTGCCAACAAAGATCCTTCTAGTCAAAGCTATGGTTTTTCCAGTAGATGTGAGAGTGGGACCATATAGAAAGCTGAGTGCCAAAGAACTGATACTTTTGAATTGTGGTGTTGGAAAAGACTCTTGAAAGTCCTCTGGACTTCAGGTGATCAAACCAGTCAATTTTGAAGGAAATTTGTGTTGAATATTCATTGGAAGGAGTGATGCTGAAGCTGAAGCTTCAGTAGTTTGGCAACCTGATGCAAAGAGCTGACTCATTGGAAAATACCCTGATGCTAGAAAAGATTGAAGGCCACAGGAGAAGGAGGTGTTGGAGGATGAGATGGTTAGATAGTATCACCAACTCAATGGACATGAATCTGAGCAAACTCTGGGAGATAGTGAAGAACAGGGGAGCCTCATGTGCTGCAGTCTCTGGGGTCACAAAGAGTCTGACAGGACTTAGCTACTGAACAATAACAACAACTTAGGAAATACAAGGTGCCTCCACCTTACATCCCAGAGATGAGTGTCTGAACTTAATTTGTCAGCTTTCCTCATCATTTGGCAATACTACCAGAATAAAATATACTTTTGTTTGCTTATCTTCTCCAGTGATATTTTCTTTAGCATTTGCCAATACATTTTGCCAATTCTTTTTCAAAATGTCTTAAATTGTACCATATTTCATTTACCCCTCTTTATAGATACTGTTTTTGTTGTTGTTGTTGTTGTTCCAGCTTTCTTTTTTTTTTTTTTTCTAATGCAGTGAAGAAAGTGTTCACCCTCTACTGAAAAAATCTATGTTTCTATTTTTGCTCTAATTCCTATCCTTTCTCACTTTTTAAGAAAAGATTTACTTACTTATTTTATTTTTTGGCAGTGCTGGGTCTTGGTAGCTCCTGCGGGCTTTCTCTAGTTGCGGTGAGCAGGGGCTACGCTTCGTTGTGGTGCGTGGGCTTCTCACTGCGGCGGCTTCTCTTGTTGCAGAGCATGGCCTCCGTGCATGCAGACTTCAGAAGTTGCAGTGTGTGGACTCAGTAGCTGCGGTGCACAGACTTAGTTGTTCTGCAGCACTCGGGATTTTCCTGGACCAGGGAACAAATCAGTGTTCCTTCATTGCAAAGAAGGTTTTAACCACTGGACCACCAGAGATGTCTCCTCTCTCACTTATAAAGGACTTTGCTCATTCAATCATCCATTCTCTTTCCTGCAGCACTGATGCCACTAAATATACTAGAATTTTACAAATAGCCTATAAATGTGCTTTAATAGCTTCCATTTTAAAAACAAGATCCTGTAGACTCCCACTCTTGTCCCTTTTGTTAGATCACCATTCCACAGAACAAAGTTCTCAAGAGTTGTGAATCCATTTGTTGAGCTACCATTCACTCTGCAACCGACTTCTGTCTCGCTTTGGTCATCATTTATCCTCTAAAACTGTTGTTGTCAAGATCATCAGTGATCTCCAAGTCCAGTGGAAACTTGTCAACAGTTTTTGAGACATCTGGGCAAATTTTCCGTCCAAAAATCTAGGTTCCTACTTAGTTTAAATTCTACCTTAGTGATCACACTCATTTCCATAGCTTCAAATACAAATTCACATCTGTAATTTATCACTTTCTTTAGGACTCAATACCCATATGTTCTCTGATTATCCAAGCAGTCTATTTAGATGTTTTATAATTATCTTAAATATAAGATATCTAGAACCAAACTTTTTGTTTCTACCTGTAATTCCCTTATTTAAACATTTTTTTCTCAAGTTTATTCTTTTCCAAGAATGATAATATCATTACCATAGCTTTCTATGCTGCAAGCTTGGGATTCATTCTCAATTATTCCCACACCATACTCACGGTCATCTCTCAATACAAAGCCATGATGCCTGTTAATTAACAGTGTCAAGATATATTTGAAATCTATCCACTTATTTCCATATCTATCACTACATTCTAGTGTAAGCAATCAGTTCTGACTTTTTCCCCCAATTGACATCTCTAATCAATTCAATTAATTTCCACATAGTGATCACAGTGACGTTTTTAAAACACAAATTTGATCATTTCATTTCTCTGCCTTAAATCTTTTGGTGGCTTTCCTAGCATTTAGAATAAATTATACAACCCTATTGAGGCCTACAAAGCACATGATGCCCCCAGCTCCAACAGAATAAAAGTTATTTCTCCATTCTCTTCTTTTTTTTTTCCCATTTCCCCATGATTACCATTAGTCAGTCATACAGATCTTCTCTTACTTCCTATATTCAACCCCAGGACCTTTGAACATGTTCTTACTAAGATCACTGCTCCACTCCATTCTTCACTATATCATCGTAAGTTTTACATCAGCCGAAGTAATTGTTTCTATTAGATATATCCAAACTAATTCTCCCTATACTTACTATCACAGAAAACTGTTCATTTTCTTTATATCATGTATCATTATGCTTGGAAGGAAAGTTATGACCAACCTTGATAATATATTAAAAAGCAGAAACATTACTTTGCCAACAAAGGTCCGTCTAGTCAAGGCTATGGTTTTTCCCGTGGTCATGTATGGATGTGAGAGTTGGACTGTGAAGAAAGCTGATCGCCGAAGAATCGATGCTTTTGAACTGTGGTGTTGGAGAAGACTCTTGAGAGTCCCTTGGACTGCAAGGAGATCCAACCAGTCCATTCTAAAGGAGATCAATCCTGGGTGTTCATTGGAAGGACTGATGCTAAAGCTGAAACTGCAATACTTTGGCCACCTCATGCAACGAGTTGACTCACTGGAAAAGACTCTGATGCTGGGAAAGGTTGGGGGCGGGAGGAGAAGGGGACGACAGAGAATGAGATGGCTGGATGGCATCACCGACTCTGTGGACGTGAGTTTGAGTGAACTCCGGGAGTTGGTGATGGACAGGGAGGCCTGGCGTGCTGTGATTCATGGGGTCGCGGAGAGTCGGACACAACTGGGCGACTGAACTGAACTGAAGTAATTGTTTCAATCAGATATATCCAAACTAATTCTCCCTATACTTACTATCACAGAAAACTGTTCATTTTCTTTATATCATGTATCATTATTCTGTTTGTTTATATCTGTATCATTTTCTGTTTGTTTGCTGCCTGTCCACTTCCCAAGCCTGACTAGCCATGAGATTTGGGACTGTGGCTGTTGCCTTAAATATTATATGTCCCTCACCCACCATGCTGTCCAACACATTGGGAATGCTCAGAACATTTATTGGCTGAATGAATACTTCTGTCAGAAATCCATTTCCAGCTCTATGTGGGTAAATTTTACATTAATATGTGTGGTCTAAATGGACTCACACCAAGAGGATACAAGCAATAGTTCAGAATGTTCTTTCTAGTTTCTTTTCTCTTAAATCAGAAGTTACCATAAGACAAGAAATGTCTTTTTCTAAACCGGCTTCTGCTTTTAGTGGTCTTTAAAAACTGTGCCTAACCAAGTTCTACTAAGATTATATTTTATAAAATTATCCTGACTGAGTGAAAATGGGCAAAGAATGGGCTGAATTTGGCTGCTGCTCTACACAAATAAGAGTTTAGCTATATACTCGAGATCACATGGGATGTGCATTCACAGCAACAGCTATTCAGTGCTGCTCTGTGGCTCTATTGAGATCATAAACAATAAAGAGACCAGAATCAAGGCTTCCCCAGAAAGAAACAGGAAATCTACTAAGTCAGCACAACTCTTGGAAATTGTTCCCTTGGAGAAAGCAAATGCTCAGGAACGCAAATTAGTTATCAAAAGAGATATATGGTAAAGCAGTGTAAGAGAGTATTTTATATATATATATATAAATATATATTCACATAATATATATATTAGATGTACAAAAAAACGTAAACCCAAACCCACTAAAAAGCTGAGTTACGTCTAGAAATCAATTTTATTTAGTATTATTCAGCACTGTGATATTCTGTGATGGAGTTAAAATTTTTATAAGAATTGTTTTTTTCAATGAGTCATTCTTTTATCTTGCGTATGCACTTTTCTGTGATTGTCCACAGAAATGAATGGGTATGAGCAACAACAGTTAACACATTAGGTTAAAAAAATCAAGTATAATTAGTTTGACTTGAAATTGTATTCTCATTTTTGATTGTATGGCATAGTGAGCATATGTGAGCTGAAAGTAAGAATGTTATATGCAGTTGGTTTTGTCTGTTTCTAAAAGTAAGTATTTCCCTAAATTAGTTTTTTAATACTCACATAGTCTAAAATGAATCTTATAAACTCAGAATAAATAAATGATCTATTTTGCTCAAAGCTTTTCTTAAACTCCAGGGTCTCAGTTAGGCACTCACAGCTCTGTGTTCCATAATGATTTGGACACATATGCTTTATTGTTATGTTTAGCCCCTGATGTATTTTACAACACTTGAAAGCAGAAAGAATATATTTTACATGTAGGTTTCTATGGCCCAAAGCAGATTCCATATAAAAATTTTCAGTTTGATTTATTAATAATATTTCCAAAAAGATTTTTACTTTTAAAGAATCATTGTGTGCAATATTATATATTTCTAACTCACTCTATCTCTATGTATGGTGAGAAATTGAAATGGGATACTCTCTAAACTTGTGAATAAATAATTTACATAGAAATCAAAAAGTCCAGTGAAATTCTGAAACATAAGCAATGAAATATAGAATAATGTATGCACACATAAGCATAATATATTATGTATATATATGTATATATGTACACAAAAATCTATCAGATACACTTTTTTAATAATAAAACTAAATGCTAGGGAGAATACAGTGAGAGAGCTATTACTATTGGTAGAAATATGAATTTTTTCAACTATTTTTGAAACTAATTGAGAATTCTGTAATAAAAATTAATAAGTGATATCACAAAGATTTTGCTTAAAAGAATTCATTGTATTTATTGTAGTAAATACTACTTAATGAGGGTAAAAGTCTTAAGTATCCAACAATAATACTTATGATGCTCTAAAATGAATTTTGCACCATTATTAGTCTTAGGTTTACAAATAATTATAATAACAGGAAATACTCATGAATTAAAGTTAAGCTGACAATAAAGCATATGCAATTATTTGTGTGAAAGTGTATGCATGCATGAGCACTTGTAGAATTTCTAAAAAGTAATATGAGAAAGAAAGTAAGCCTCCTGTTAAAAATAGAATGATTTTTTTTTCCATTTATCACTGCCCTACTACAGCAATTTTTAAATAAGAGTAAAGGAAATAAACCTCACAGAAGGCAATGGCAAGTCACTCTAGTACTCTTGCCTGGAAAATCCCATGGATGGAGGAGCCTGGTAGGCTGCAGTCCATGGGGTCGTTAAGGGTCGGACAGGACTGAGCGACTTCACTTTCACTTTTCACTTTCACACATTGGAGAAGGAAATGGCAACCCACTCCAGTGTTCTTGCCTGGAGAATCCCAGGGACGGGGGACCCTGGTGGGCTTCCGTCTATGGGGTCACACAGAGTCGGACATGGCTGAAGTGACTTAGCAGCAGCAGCAGCAAAAGAAATAAACCTAGAGACAGACATTCTGGAGTGTGAAGTCAAGTAGGTCTTAGAAAGCTTTACTATGAACAAAGCTAGTGAAGGTGACAGAATTCCAGCTGAGCTATTTCAAATCTTAAAAGATGATGCTTTTAAAGTGCTGCACTCAATATGTCAGCCAATTTAGAAAACTCAACAATGGCCACAAGACTGGAAAAGGTCAGTTTTCATTCCAATTCCAAAGAAGGGCAATGCCAAAGAATGTTCAAACTAACACACAATTGTGCTCATTTCACATGCTAGCAAGGTAATGCTCAAAATTCTTCAAGCTAGGCTTCAGCAGTACATGAACCAAGAAGTTCCAGGTGTGCAAGCTGGGTTTAGAAAAGGCAGAGTGTGTGTGTGTGTTGTGTGTTCAGTCACTTCAGACATGTCCAACTCTGCAATCTTATGGACTATAGCCTGCCAGGTTCCTCTGTCCATGGGATTCTCCAGGCAAGAATACTGAAGGGGGTTGACATGCCCTTCTGCAGGAGGTCTTCCTGACCCAGGGAACAAACCAGTGTTTCTTGCATTTCCTGCACTGCAGGCAGATTCTTTACTGCTGAGCCACGAGGGAAGCCTCAAAGGAGGAGTAACCAGAGATCAAATTGCCAACATTTGTTGGATTATAGAGAAAGCTAGGGAATTCCAGAAAAACATCTACTTCTGTTTCATTGTCTACAAGAAAGCTTTTGACTGTGTGGATCACAGCAAACTGGAAAATTCTTAAAGACATGGGAAAACCAGACCACCTTATCTGTTTCCTGAGAAACCTGTATGTGTGTCAAGAAGCAACAGTTAGAACTGACATGGAACAATAGACTGGTTCAAAATTGGGAAAGGAATATGACAAGGCTGTATATTGTCATCCTGCTTATTTAACTTCTATGCAGAATATTCAACTGTGCCCAACTCTTTGCAACCCCATAGACTGTGGCCCACCAGACTCCTCTGTTCATGGAATTTTCCAGGCAAGAATACTGGAGTGGGTTGCCATTTTCTTCTCCAGGGGATCTTCCTTATCCAGGGATGAAACACACATCTCTGGAGTCTCCTTCATTGGAAGGATTCTTTACCACTAGCACCATTCATGTGAAATGCCAGGTTGGGTGAAACACAAGCTGGAATCAAGACTGCCAGGAGAAATATCAACAATCTCAGATATGCAGATGATACCACTCTAATGACAGAAACTGAAGAGGAACTAAAGAATCTCTTGACGAGGGTGAAAGAGGAGAGTGAAAAAGCTGGCTTAAAACTCAACATTCAAAAAACTAAGATCTTGGCATCTGGTCCCATCACTTCATGGCAAATAGAAGCAGAAAAAGTGGAAGCAGTGACAGATTTTACTTTCTTGGGTTCCAAAATCTACTGCAGCCATGAAATTAAAAGATGCTTGCTCCTTGGAAGGAAAACTATGACAAACCTAGACAGTGTATTAAAAAGCAGAGACATCATTTTGCCAATAAAGGTCCATATAGTCAAAGCTATGGTTTTTCCAGTAGTCATGTATGAGTGTGAGTTGTACCACAAAAATTGCTGAGTGCCAAAGAATTGATGCTTTTTAATTGTGTTGTTAGAGTAGACTCTTGAGAATCCCTTCGACTACAAGGAGATCCAACCAGTCATTCCTAAAGGAAATCAACCTTGAATATTCATTGGAAGGACTGATGCTGAAGCTGAAGCTCCAATACCTTGGCCATCTGATGAGAAGAGGCAACTGATTGGAAAAGATCCTGATGCTGGGAAAGATTGAAGCCAAAAGGATTAGGTGGTGGCAGAGCATGAGATGGTTAGTTAGCATTACTGACTCAATGGACATGAATTTGAGCAAGTTCCAGGAGATAGTGGAGGCTACAGGAGCCTGGCATGCTGTAGTCCATGGGATCACAAAGAATCTGTCTGATTGAACAACAAAGAAAGTAAAAAGTATAAATTCAATAGACATAAAAAATAAGAGAAGAAATGACAGATGAAAAATTATGGAAGATAGAGAGAACTTGGATAAAACTCAGCTTTCTGTAACATGACATGAATTAGAGAAATTTTTCTTCAATGAAAAAATTAAATTATTTGATATGATAGTCTTTTTTAATGGATTGCTGAATTTCTTCAAGAATTTCTCTTCCTGGTAAAACAAACAAACAAAAAGAAAAACAGCAAAAAAGAAGAAGAAGAAAAAAGAAATCTGTGATTTGGGGCTCATGCTGGGAGCAATAAGTAGATTAGAAAAGCAAAGATTCCATGAAGTTGGAAGCTAATATCAACACTGAACCAGATGTTGGAACTAGGGCAATAAATAGTAAAGTGGTTGAAAAAATTTTCTTTTCATATTGAGGTAAGACTTTCGGGAAGCTGCACAGCCATCCCAGGTTGGTCCCATTCCCTCATTCCTTCCAGGAGCAAAAACCTTCTCAATCAAGACTTCTTATAGGTCAGATCAGCCAATGAACTCATAATCAAGTCATCAACCATGTGAGGAAGCGGAAGAGAAATAACAAGTACCAGATCTAGGTACTCGCATACTACGTATATTAGAATTGACAGCTATAGAATACAGAACAAATAAGTAAGAATGCTTAAATAAACAAAAGATGGAACCTCAGAGATTAGAACAAAATCAGTTATGAACAGGTAGTAAAAAAATAAATATCTTTTAGAAATGCAAAACACTATTGGTGATATTTTAAATCTAAAGAATGGGTTAAAAAGAGGAAATTTATGACCTAAAGAAATACCTGAATAAATTAATCAGAATTTGCAATTTAGAAAAAGAAGGATATGGGAAACATTGAAAAAAAATAAGATATATTAAAAATTGAATGAGAAAGTCCAATAGGCCTTTAATAAGAATAGACAGAATGGTTTTCAATTATGACTAAGACAGGCTTAGTCTACTAGATCCTGTGCTTCCCACCGATTATAATGAAAAATTCTATATAAAATACAGAAAACAACTACCTGAGGACTCTGAAAAATAAACAAAATCAGGCAGACTGGGAAGGCGAACCCAAACTTGGAGAAACTATCCATCTGGGTGTGAATTTCTCCCTTGTTTTTACAATTTTTTCATGGCTTTGCCTCAGGGTAGGCCTAGATCTGAGCTTAAAACAATACAAATTTATTATCTCATAGTCTATAGATCAGAAAATTAGGAATGATAGTACTGGAGTCTCTGCCCTGGTTTTCACTGGATGAAAAATCAGCCTGGACTTTATCTTGGGGTTCTGGAGTAGAATTCACTTTCAGGCTAATTCAGGTGATTGTAAGACTAAAGCCAGCATTTTCTTCCTGTCTGTGGGGAAAGACCCATTCTCGTTGCTTCTTTGATTCATGGTCTTCTGCATCTTCAAACCTGGCAAAAAGCTCATTAAATCTTTCAAGTGCTTTCTCAGTCCTTCAAGATCAGACTTTCTCGTCTATTGGCTCTCCCTGACTTTCACTTCTGTATTTAAGAGCTTATGTGATAACATGGGCCCATCTGAATAATTCAAAACAGTGTTCCTATTTTAAGTGCAAGCAGTATTGTAATTACATTTCAGTTTTTAGAGATTAGAGCCTGGGATATTTGGGAAGCTATTTTAGAATTTAATTTATCACACTTCACAAAACCGTTTAGAGATAATTCTTCAATTCTCTGAGTTTGTATAAGGCTGTAATCAATAATTTCTTAAATATTTGATATAGCTTACCTATAATGTATTTCTGATCCACTGCTTTCTTATTGTTTCTCTAATTTATTTACTTATTGGTAAAATATTAAATATTTATATCTCATTTATTACTAATATATTATTCTACTTATTCAGTATTAATATATTATATAGTTTATCTCTTTTTCTAATCTGTTTTGAGATATTTATTAAATTCATTAGTCATTTTGAAGTATCACCTATTAGCATTTTTGCTTATTTTTATCTTTTCAGAATTAATTACTATATATATATATATATATATATATATATATGTATTTTCTTTTTTTTTCTTTGATTGCACTGTGCACCATGTTGGATCTTAGTTCCCTGCTCCTTGCATTAGAAGCACAGAGTCTTAACCACCGGACCACCTGGGAAGTGCCACTATATTTATCTTTTTTATTTCCTTCTTTCTACTTCTTTTAAGCTAGTTCTGCTGTTCTTTTTCTAACTTCTTAAGTTAGATTTTAGGTTTAAAATTTCTTTTTCAATCACATTAAACATATATAATTATATATGTCCCTGATGCATATTTTTCAGCTCTTATGAATAATTGATATGTAGCCATTAGATAAAGTTTAACTGTTTAAATATTTTCTATCTTTGCTGATATTTCTAAAAACAGATTTAGCCATCTGTTTCTTAAAAGTTCATTAAAATGTGCTCTATGAATGTCTCAGTTTTTCCTTGTAGTACTTTTAAAGTATTTTGAAATCATTTTATCACACATGAAATATTGCAGTTTCTTACCTTGGAGTACTAGGTAGTTACCCTTTCTTTTGTTCTCTCATAATAATTTAAGTCTCAGAACAACTTCATCTAATAAAACTGGAACCTAGGACTTTTCTGTAGTGTTTTCTTTTTTACACCACTTGGTGTCGGCATTTCTTCTTTTTGTTTTAATCATGGCTATCAGGCTTCGGTGGCTCAGTCAGTAAAGAATCCACCTGCAATACCAGATACTGCCTATACTGCAGGAGTCATAGGTTTGATCCCTGGGTCGGGAAGATCCCCTGGAGAAGGGAATGGCAACCCACTCCAGTATTCTTGCCTAGAGAATACCATGGACCGAGGAACTTGGTGGACTACAGTTCATGGGGTCACGAAGAGTGGGACATGACAGCGACTAACACTTTCACTTTCATTGGGCTTCCCAGGTGGCTCTAGTGGTAAAGAATCCGTCTGCCAATGCAGGAAATGTGTGACTCAGGTTCTGTCCCTAGGTCAGGAAGCAGGAGAGCACAACTATCCACTCCAGTATTCTTGCCTGAAGAATCCCATGGGCAGAGGAGCCTGGCAAGCTACATACAGTCCATGGGGTTGCAAAGAGTCAGACAAGACTGAAGCGACTTAGCATCCAGGCATGCACTGCAAGTATATGGGTGTTGTTCTTAAACTCCTTAATACAATTTTCAACTATTAACTAGTGCTTAGTCCATTTAGGTCGGAGAAGGCAATGGCAAGCCACTCCAGTACTCTTGCCTAGAAAATCCCATGGATGGAGGAGCCTGGTAGGCTGCAGTCCGTGGAGTCGCTAAGGGTCGGACAGGACTGAGCGACTTCACTTTCACTTTTCACTTTCACACATTGGAGAAGGAAATGGCAACCCACTCCAGTGTTCTTGCCTGGAGAATCCCAGGGACAGGGGAGCCTGGTGGGCTTCCGTCTGTGGGGTCACACAGAGTCGGACACGACTGAAGTGACTTAGCAGCAGCAGCAGCAGTCCATTTAGATGCTTCCCTAGTGGCTCAGATGGTAAAGCGTCTGCCTGCAATGAGAGAGACCAGGTTCGATCTCCGGGTCAGGAAGATCCCCTGGAGAAAGAAATGGCAATCCACTCCAGTACTCTTGCCTGGAAAATTCCATGGACAGAGGAGCCTGGTGTGCTACAGTTCATGGGGTCGCAAAAAGTCCGACACGATTGAGCGACTTAACTTCCTTTCTTAGTCCATTTATACTAATGATGACTACTCGTCATTCAGTTCATACTTAATATGTTAGTGTTTCCCCTTTTCTCTGCTTTTTATATTCTTTCTTTTTCTCATGTTTTCTTTTGGATTGACCTTTTTTTTTTTCTTTTGTTTTTTCACAGTGGCCTGGCAGGCTTCAGTTCAAGGCGTGGCAGAGTTGGACACTACTGAGCAACTGAGCACACAATTCTTGGGAAGCTATATAATCTATTTCTGTTCTTTCAGTGTTACCCTATAAATTTTTACAAGAATACTTTGCAAAGACTTACTTTACACATTCATATGAATTTGTTCTTCTTTTATTAGAGACTCAGAAATATTTTTAAATGGATTGTTTACAATTTACTTAGCATTTTATCGCAATTTTTGCTGGGAAATATTTTAATAACTTACTGGAAGCAGTAGCTCCTAAAGCTAGTATTTTTTACTGTGAAAGAAATCCTCACTTAAAACATATATAACTTGTTGAGACAGACATTTTTTTTTTAAAGGAAGGATTATGATCCAAGTAATATGTCTGAAAAACTGAGTAAAATGTTAAAATACTAGAAAGAAAATGGAGAAATACTAGAAAGATTAAAAAGTGCCAAATATGTTCCAAGTGGAAATAGAAAATGTAAAAAGATTAATACAATTTAAGAAATTGAAGTAAAAACAGAGTCCTTTAGAGATAAATTATATCAAAATTTTAAGAAATAATCCTATGTTAAACAACTTATTTCAGAAAAAATATTTTTACTATAAACTGTTTTTGTATATTAATTTCTTTTCCTACTATAGTCACTTTATTTTAGGTCATTGTTTTATATTTAGAGATTCGCCTGCAATGCAGGAGACCCAGGTTCGATCCCTGGGTCGGGAAGATCCCCTGGATCTTCTGCTGTTCTTTTTTAACTTCACAAGTTAGATTTTAGGTTAAAAAATTTTTTTTTCAATCACATTAAAAACATGTATATGTCCCTGATGCATATTTTTCTTACACTAATATGAAAATCTTTGTCCTTTAAAAGAGTAGAGAATAATTTCATTGTCTAAAAAAACCAACACATTTTTAATGATTCTACTTCTTTCAGCTTTGGAGCAAATTGTTATTTATCCCCAATAGTTTCTGCTCTATGATCATTTTTTTAATCAATTGATTTAAAAAATGGCATGTGTTCAGTAGCTCCTAATCCACTTAATATTGTAACTAATTTATCGTCTTGGGTTCACAAAAATGATCTGATTAAAGTTTATTACATACTGAGGTTTTCTATGGCTTTGGTGGACATTAGTAAGTTCTACTTTAGAATCTTTCCAGACTAAAATCAAGGATGCCAGAGTGTGAACGTTAATTTTTGTAATTCTGATCAGTTATGTGTCAAAATTGACCTAAAATTGGGTTTTGAGGGAAATCTTGGTTTTGGTATTAATATCATGATCACCTGTTTTTGTTGTTTAGATTCTAAGTTGTGTCTGACTTCTTTTGCAACCCCATGGGCTGTAGCCTACTAGGCTCCTCTACCCATGGGATTTCCCAGACAAAATACTAAAGTGGGTTGCCATTCTCTTCTCCAGGGGATCTTCCTGACCCAGAGATTGAACTCGCATCTTCTGCATTGGCAGTTGGATTCTTTACCACTGAGCCACCGGGGAAGTCCCATCCTGATGGCTAGGTAAATATAAGTTAAATAATGAACTTTTTCTCTCCCTTCTTTGGGACAGTTTAAATAACAATGCAAAATCTATTTTCTGAAGGATCAATATAATTTACATATCTAGTACAATTTACCTACCTAGTCCATTTTGGGGGAGTTAATGTGTGATTCATTCAATAGTCCTTGATCCAGTTGAAGTTTTTAACATCTTAGGGGTGAATTTTGATCATTTTCGTTTCCTGAAAATTATCAATTTCATACAGTTTTTCAGTTCTTTTCTATAGTTTTTGTAACAGGACCAAAGTATTCTCATTATTTTATTTTATTTTTTTTAAAAAGAATTTTATTAAAAAAACACAAATGCAAAGAAATGAACAGAGGAAAATTTATGCGTCGAACCTGGACTGGTCACTTATGATAATATACATGCTACAATTCCATTATTTTCAATATTAAATATATGGTTATTTTCTTAGTGTTTATTTGTGCCTCTATATATGATTTTTAAAATATTATTACATTATTTAGAGGTTAATTTATTTCATTAGCTTACTTAATAAGCAGTTTTATAATTAGTTATTGTTTCTACTAATTTCCTGTTTTCTAATTCTCAATTTCTTGTCACTGTTAAATCCGATACTTTTCCTTAGAATAATTTTCTAACTACTTCTATTAAATATTCATATCGATTATTTTCATATTCTTTGTTAGTAATGCAGCCACTAGGTCTCTATATTTTCTTATGAGCCTTTTAAACTATATGCCACAAGTTCTAAAATACAGTATATTCCTTATAATTATTTTTATTATGCCTTTTGTTTCTATTTGAAACATCTTTATTTTCAGTTTGCTCATTTAACACTGAGTTAAAAAAACTTTATTGAAATGTAATCCACATATAGTTCATGCTTTCAAAGCATATAATTGCTTTTTTATTTTTATTTATTCTTTGGCTGCTCTGAGCAGCACATGGAATCTTAGTTCCCTGACGAGGAATCGAACCTGTGCCCTCTGCAGGGGAAGCAGGGAGTTCTTTTTTTTTTTTTCAATTGGAGGAGAATTGCTTTACAATACTATGTTGGTTTCTGCCATATATTAACATGAATCAGCCATAGGTATATGTATGTCCCCTCCCTCTTGAATTTCAATCCCACTTCTCACCCTATCCCATCCCTCTAGGTTGTCACAGAGCACTGGATTTAATCAGGGAGTCTTAGGATTGCTAGGGAAGTCTGAGTGCTTTAGTACTTATATTTTTTATTTTAATTTCTAGTTTTAGCTCATTTTAACCACAAATGATATCAACTTTTTGAAATTAGTTAAGATTTCCGTCCTGCCTTAAAATATGGTCAATTTCTGCTAATATGCCTGCATGCTTGAAGAAAAAGTAAATTATTACTTTTCAGTGTATAAAATTTGTTTTTGCTATTTGATTCAATGTTTATTCTTTGACTGTAACGACAGATATACTTGATCTGTGGTCTGTTTTCATATTTTTATTAGAATTTTTGAAGGCTTCTATTTTTTAAAACTCTTGTGTAATTAGTTTGCTATAATGTTGCTTCTGTTCTTTGCTTTGGTTTTTTGACTGCAAGCCATATGGGATCCTAGCTCCACAACCAGGGATCGATCCCACAATCCCTGCTTTGGAAGGTGAAGTTTAAGCACTGGACCACCAGGGAAGTCACTTGAATGCTTCTTTTGTCTTTCTGTAACATTCTTATTCTTACTGTTTGCCTTTCTACTATTTTGGTTCTATGTCTATACTTGAAAGAATTAAATTATTATTCAATGGTTTTTCTCTTCTTCCTTCCTTTCTTTTTGGCTAGAATTCATTATTAATTATTACTGTCAAAAGAGGCTATATTCATGAATGCTGTATTTCCCGAAATATTCTCCATTAGAAATTGCTGATATAAGTAGAAAGGCAGATGTCGAATATGCTTCAGTATTAGAAAAATCACAATTTTTCCATTTATCACCCTTTATCCTTGTGCCTAGAAATGGTTATAAGAGTTCCAGCTTCACATCTATATAAAATTATAATGTCCAGAGGAAGAGAAACAGCTCTTTTCTCTTTTAGCACCAGTCCCTCAGAAGAAAGATAATAATTCCTCCAATACTCCTACCAAACTTCTTTTTGCATATCATTGATACAAATTGTGTCACATGCCCATTTCTGAACCCACTGGTATTTGTAGGAGAAGGTGATAGCTACATATGACAGATTCACTGAACTTATCTCTGATAAGGTAATACAGACTTACACTAATATGGGAGATGCATAGGCTAAGGTTACTTAGGAAAAATGCAGGGTAGCACTTGGAAATAGGGAAATGGATGCTGGTAGGGAACCAGCAATTGTTGCATGTTAGTTTCATTTTAATTATTAATCTACTTTGAAATGGGGGAATTCATTCTGCACCAGCTAGTAACTGAAGTTTAGTGCTGGAGAAAGGTTGAGGACTTTGCAGAATTAGCGTGAGGCTTGGATTTAGACATGGTTTTCTGATCATTATCTTCTTACCTCTACTGGGTACTCTGCCCTTGGAAGAGTCTCTTCTCTTAGAGTTCTCTATTACTTTCCTTTGAGGTGAGCAGGTACAATGGATCTTATGTGATGTGCTTGTATGTATCTGTGTGTTTTGTTTTGTTAGGTTTTATTCCTATCCATATGATGGGTCATGGTGGAGAGTCTGACAAAATGTGGTCCACTGGAGAAAGGAATGGCAAACCACTTCAATATTCTTGCCTTGAGAACCCCATGAACAGTATGAAAAGGCAAAATGATAGGACACTGAAAGATGAACTACCCAGGTCAATAGGTGCCCAATATGCTACTGGAGATCAGTGGAGAAACAACTCCAGAAAGAATGAAGGGATGGAGCCAAAGCAAAAACAATACCCAGTTGTGGATGTGACTGGTGATGGAAGCAAGATCCGATGCTATAAAGAGCAATATTGCATAGGAACCTGGAATGTTAGGTCCACAAATCAAGGTAAATTGGAAGCGGTCAAACAGGAGATGGCAAGAGTGAACATGGATATTTTAGGAATTAGCGAACTAAAATGGCCTGGAATGGGTGAATTTAACTCAGATGACCATTGTATCTACTACCGTGGCCAAGAATCCTTTAGAAGAAATGGAGTAGCCATCATGGTCAACAAGAGAGTCTGAAATGCAGTACTTGGATGCAGTCTCAACGACAGAATGATCTGTGTTCGTTTCCAAGGCAAACCATTCAATATCACAGCAGTCCAAGGCTATGCCCTGACCAGTAATGCTGAAGAAGCTGAAGTTGAACAGTTCTATGAAGACCTACAAGACCTTCTAGAACTAAGACCCCAAAGAGATGTCCTCTTCATTATAGGGGACTGAAATGCAAAAGTAGAAAGTCAAGAAACACCTAGAGTAACAGGCAAATTTGGCCTTGGAGTACAGAATGAAGCAGGGCAAAGGCTAATAGAGTTTTGCCAAGAGAATGCACTGGTCATAGCAAACACCCTCTTTCAACAACACAAGAGAAGACTCTCATGGACATCACCAGATGGTCAACACCAAAATTAGATTGATTATGTTCTTTGCAGCTAAAGATGGAGAAGCTCTATACAGTCAGCAAAAACAAGGCCAGGAGCTGACTGTAGCTCAGATCATGAAATCCTTATTGCCAAAATTGGACTTAAATTGAAGAAAGTAGGTAAAACCACTAGATTATTCAGGTACGACCTAAATAAAATCCTTAATGATTATACAGTGAAAGTAAGATAGATTTAAGGGACTAAATCTGATAGTGCCTGATGAACTATGGATGGAGGTTTGTGACATTGTATAGGAGACAGAGGGCAAGACCATCCCCAAGAAAAAGAAATGCAATAAAGCAAAATGGCTGCCTGAGGAGGTCTTACAAATAGCTGTGAAAAGAAGAGAAGCAAAAAGCAAAGGAGAAAAGGAAAAATATGACCATTTGAATGCAGAGTTCCAAAGAATAGCAAGGAGAGATAAGAGAGCCTTCCTCAGTGATTAGTGCAAAGAAATAGAGGAAAACAATAGAATGGGAAAGACTAGATATCTCTTCAAGAAAATTAGAGATACCAAGGGAACATTTCATGCAAGGATAGGCTCAATAAAGGACATAAATTGTATGGATCTAATAGAAGCAGAAGATATTAAGAAGACGTGGCAAGAATACATAGAAGAACTATACAAAAAAGATCTTCACTACAAAGATAATCACGGTGGTATGATCACTCACCTAGAGCTATACATCCTGAAATGTGAAGTCAAGTGGGCTTTACAAATAAAGCCAGTATAGTTGATGGAATTCCAGTTGAGCTATTTCAAATCCTAAAAGATGATGCTGTGAAAGTGCTGCACTCAATAAGGCAGCAAATTTGGAAAACTCAGCAGTGGCCACAAGACTGGAAAAGGTCAGTTTTCATTCCAATCCCTAAGAAAGGCAGTGCTAAAGAATGCTCAAACTACCACACAATTGCACTGATCTCACATGCTAGCAAAATAATGCTCAAAATTCTCCAAGCCAGGCTTCAGCAATACATGAACTGTGAAATTCCAGATGTTCAAACTGGTTTTAGAAAAGACAGAGGAACCGGAGATCACATTGCCAACATCTGCTGGATCATGGAAAAAGCAAGCGAGTTCCAGAAAAACATCTATTTCTGCTTCATTGACTATGCCAAAGCCTTTGTGTGGATCAGAGAAAACTCTGGAAAGTTCTGAAAGAGATGGAAGTACCAGACCACCTTTCTTGCCCTCTTGAGAAATGTGTATGCAGGTCCGGAAGCAACAGTTAGAACTGGACATGGAACAACATGCTGGTTCCAAACTGGAAAAGGAGTATGTCAAGGCTGTATATTGTCACCTTCCTTATTTAACTTATATGCAGAGTACATCATGGAAACGCTGGGCTTGAGGAAGCACAAGCTGGAATCAAGATTGCAGGGAGAAATATCAATAACCTCAGATATGCAGATGACACCACCCTTATGGCAGAAAGTGAAGAAGAACTCAAGAGCCTCTTGATGAAAGTGAAAGAGGAGAGTGAAAAACTTGTCTTAAAGCTTAACATTCAGAAAACAAAGATCATGGTATCCAGTCCCATCACTTCATGGCAAATAGATGGAGAAACAGTGGAAACAGTAGAAGACTTTATTTTTGGCGGGCTACAAAATCACTGCAGATGGTGACCACAGCCATGAAATTAAAAGACGCTTACTCCTTGGAAGGAAAATTATGACCAAATTAGACAGCATATTAAAAAGCAGAGACATGATTTTGCCAACACAGGTCCATCTGGTCAAAGCTATCGTTTTTCCAGTAGTCATGTATGGATGTGAGATTTGGACTATGAAGAAAACTGAGCACCGAAGAATTGATGCCTTTGAACTGTGGTGTTGGAGAAGACTCTTGAGAGTCCCTTGGACTGTAAGGC
The DNA here is from genome assembly GCF_049115385.1 of Moschus berezovskii. NCBI lineage: Eukaryota > Metazoa > Chordata > Mammalia > Artiodactyla > Moschidae > Moschus > Moschus berezovskii. Next base: position 48,948,892 of record NC_142462.1, read on the forward strand.
AATCCAACCTTTCAATCCTAAAGGAAATCAGTCCTGAGTATTCACTGGAAGGACTAATGCTGAAGCTGAAGCTCCAATACTTTGGCCAACTAATGTGAAGAGCTGACTCATTTGAAAAGACCCTGATGCTGGGAAAGATTGAAGGTGGGAGGAGAAGGGGACGACAGAGGATGAGATGGCTGGATGGCATCACCAACTCAATGCACACGAGTTTGAGTAAACTCCAGGATGGACAGGGAGGCCTGTCGTGCTGCAGCCCATGGGTTTGCAAAGAGTTGGACATTACTGAGTGACTGAACTGAACTGATATGATTGTCATTCACAGCTGCAGAATTGGTTGCCATCTTAGCCTTGCTCCTCTATTCTGCCACACAAACACTCTGGAAGTTGAAAAGATATTGAATTTTTAATATTCTTTTTCATCTTAACATTCTCTGTAGGCTATCATTTTGAATTTGGCTTAGGTACTGCTTCATTGACAATGCCAAAGCCTTTGACTGTGTGGATCACAATAAACTGTGGAACATTCTGAAAGAGATGGGAATCCCAGACCACCTGACCTGCCTCTTGAGAAACCTGTATGCAGGTCAGGAAGCAACAGTTAGAACTGGACATGGAACAACAGACTGGTTCCAAATAGGAAAAGGTGTACGTCAAGGTTGTATATTGTCACCCTGCTTATTTAACTTATATGCAGAGTACATCATGAGGAACGCTGGGCTGGAGGAAGCACAAGCTGGAATCAAGATTGCTGGGAGAAATATCAATAACCTCAGATATGCAGATGACACCACCCTTATGGCAGAAAGTGAAGAGGAACTCAAAGGCCTCCTGATGAAAGTGAAAGAGGAGAGTGAAAAGGTTGGCTTGAAGCTCAACATTCAGAAAACTAAGATCATGGCATCTGGTCCCATCACTTCATGGGAAATAGATGGGGAAACACTGGAAACAGTGTCAGACTTTATTTTTTTGGGTTCCAAAATCACTGTGGATGCTGATTGCAGCCATGAAATTAAAAGATGCTTGCTCCTTGGAAGGAAAGTTATGACCAACCTAAATAGTATATTAAAAAGCAGAGACATTACTTTGCCAACAAAGGTCCGTCTAGTCAAGGCAATGGTTTTTCCAGTGGTCATGTATGGATGTGAGAGTTGGACTGTGAAGAGAGCTGATCGCCGAAGAATTGATGCTTTTGAACTGTGGTGTTGGAGAAGACTCTTGAGAGCCCCTTATACTCCAAGGAGATCCAACCAGTCCATTCTAAAGGAGATCAATCCTGGATGTTCATTGGAGGGACTGATGCTAAAGCTGAAACTGCAATACTTTGGCCACCTCATGCGGCGGGTTGACTCACTGGAAAAGACTCTGATGCTGGGAAAGGTTGGGGGCGGGAGGAGAAGGGGACGACGGAGAATGAGATGGCTGGATGGCATCACCGACTCTGTGGACATGAGTTTGAGTGTACTCCGGGAGTTGGTGATGGACAGGGAGGCCTGGCGTGCTGTGATTCATGGGGTCGCGGAGAGTCGGACACGACTGAGCGACTGAACTGAACTGAACTGAACTGAACTGAACACAGCTAAACTGCATTTGTTTCCTATGACTTTGTATGCTTAGTTGCTCAGTCCTTGTCCAACTCTGAGACCTCATGGACTGTAGCCCACCAAACTCCTCTGTCCATGTGGTTCTCCAGGCAAGAATACTGGAGTGGGTTGCCATTCCTTTCTCCAGGGCCTATGGCCTTGTACTCTGGGATAAATGATTGCTGGTTTAATGTCCACAAACAAAAAATGCTGGAGAGGGTGTCAAGAAAAGGGAACCCTCCTACACTGTTGGTGTGAAGGTAAACTTGTATAGTCAGTATGGAGAACAGTATGGAGGTTCCTTAAAAAACTAAAATAGAACTGCCATTTGATCCAGTAATCCTATTGCTGGGCATATAACTGGAGAAAATCATTTTGAGAGATACACACACCCCAGTATTCTTTGTAGCACTATTTACAATCGCCAAGACATGCAAGCAACTTAAATATTGATCAACAGAGGAATGGATAAAGATGTGGTACATATATATACAGTAGAATATTATTCAGTCATAAAAAAGAATGAAATAATCCCATTTGTAGCAACATGGATTAACCTGGAGATGATCATAGTAAATGAAGTAAGTCATATTGAGAAAGACAAATATCACACAATATTTATATGGGGAGTCTAAAAAGATGATAAAAATGAACTTATTTATAAAACAGAAACAGACTCACAGACTTAGAAAACAAATTTATGGTTATAAAAGGGGAAAGGGAGAGTGAGAGGTAAATTAGGAGGTTGGGATTAACATGTATACACTACTATATATTAAGCAGATAATGAACAATGACTTTATATAGCACAGGGAACGCTATACTCAGTATTTTGTAATAATCTATGTGGGAAAAGGATTTGGAAAAGAATGCATATATGTACAGGTATAACTAAATCATTTTGCTGTATACCTGAAACTAGGACAACATTGTAAATTAACTACATTCCAATATAAAATAAAAATTAGGTTAAAAAACTCAGGTAGATTCAAAGTATAGAGTTGGGTTACTATGTTGAAATTTTCCATTTTTTTTTTTCAATGCTTCTGTTAGTTCTAGGAAATACAGTATTGAATATTAAGTCAAATTTAAACTATTAAAGTATATTAACATGGAAACCCATAGTTCAATCCTGGCCCAGGATCCCTGGGCCAAGAAGATTCCCTGGAGGAGGAAATAGCAACCCACTCCAGTATTCTTGCTTGGAGAATCCCATGGACAAAAAAGCCTGGTGTACTATAGTTCACAGGGTTACAAAGAGTCAGACACAACTGAAGTGACTTAGCACACATTACCTAAATTATGGGTCTACCACATTTCCTTTAATGGCAAACATCATGGCAGACAATGCACGTGTGCATTCATGCTAAGTCACTTCAGTTGTGTCTGACTCTTTGTGACCCTATGAACCATAGCCCCCATGCTCCTCTATCCATGGGATTCTCCAGGCAAGAATACTGGAGTGGGTTGCCATGCCTCCCCTCCAGGGGAAATAATGAAGTGGGTTGCCTCCTTCCTGGCAAACTACTGGTTCTAAACTGAACTAAGCCATCTAAAACTATGCATCAGGGTCCTAACGGTTAGAAGAAGAATGGTGCACAGGCATGATTATGCTTCCAAACTCTTTCCACTTTAATTAAAATTCCCAGACTACAGAAACTATTAAGGACACCTTCTGTGAGATACCTTATATGCATTTCTTCCAAACGCAAAATTCTGAGACAGTGCATAAAAATGTATTTAACACTGTTATTTAAATTTAAGAAAGAAAAATATAATATATGTTGGAATTAAAGATGTTTTCCAAAGTGAAATGAGCTAATTTGGAGTGAGGTCTGAGGAGAATGAAAGAAATTTCTTTATAATTTTATGCAAAAACATATATATATGAAATATTTTGTAACTGATATGTTATAAATGTGTTAGAGGAGATGTCCATATAAAGGAAGAATATAATATCCAGATTAATTTTTCTATAGAAAAATATCATTTCATTTAAATGTTTAATTCTGCAATAGTTTTCAGGTATTTGAATATCAAAACACATTGGGAGGGCTTTAAGGAGTTAACAAAGCAGATCATCACCACATCATTGTTTTATCTTTAGTAGATTCATGAAAACTACTAAATGAATTTAAAAGATGCTTACTCCTTGAAAGAAAGTTATGACCAACCTAGACAGCATATTAAAAAGCAGAGACGTTACTTTGCCAACAAAGGTCCGTCTAATCAAAGGTATGGTTTTTCCAGTAGTCATGTATGGATGTGACAGTTGGACTATAAAGGAAGCCAAGTGCTGAAGAACTGATACTTTTGAACTGTGGTGTTGGAGAAGACTCTTGAGAGTCCCTTGGACTGTAAGGAGATCCAACCAGTCAATCCTAAAGGAAATCAGTCCTGGGTGTTCATTGGGAGGACTGATGCTGAAACTGAAACTCCAATACTTTGGCCACCTGATGGGAAGAACTGACTCATTTGAAAAGACCCTGATGCTGGGAAAGATTGAAGGTGGGAGGAGAAGGGAATGACAGAGGATGAGATGGTTGGATGGCATCACTGATTCAATGGACATGAGTTTGAGTAAACTCCGGGAGTTGGCAATGGACAAGGAGGCCTGGCGTTCTGCAGTCCATGGAGTTGTAAAGAGTTGGATATGACTGAGTGACTGAACTGAACTGAACTGATTCCTTAGGAGGCATATAACAGGCAAAGATGTATTGTTCAATATTATATGTTGGTTAGGTGATTTGTATCAACATGCCATAAATGGCTACAGAACAGCTAATATCTAGGTGATTGTTGAAAAATAATTATTAATATAATAAAATATCAAGTATCTTGATATATGAAAAATAATAAATATCACCAAAGACTTGAGGTGGCACATTTATTCTGCAATTTGGTATATGCTACATTTTGCTATTTACTCATATATGTTTCAGTAATTAACTGAAGCTTTTTCAGTGAACTTCTGCAGGCACAAAAGTTCTTGACTTATAAAAGGCTAGGTAATGACTAGTTTAACATCAAGGGTATAAACAGTGAAGTACACTTCTAACTGTAATATGTCAACAAGTATTCATACTTTCCTAGGTTTCTAAAGTAATATTTTGTTTGCAATTTTATGAAAAGATTGTGAATTCAGGTATATTGCTTTTGAAGAAAAAAATAATTAGAAACAGATTATGTGCCATAAGCCTATTACAAACCTTTATAGGCTTGAAAAAAATCATAATTATAATTTTGCCATGTTTTTTGGTGTTTTACTATACAGCAGCTTTTCTTACAAATAAGAACTATATTCTTATTTTCTAAAATAATTGCTAAATCTATTGATATATAAATGAACACTCAAGTCTACTATTAGTCACACTTCTCTGTGGTTGAATTTTTTAAAACAAAATTTATTTTTTAAAAATGGTAGAAAAACTTTTTGTACTCTAGAGTCCTTCCTTGGTGGCTCAGAGGTTAAAGCGTCTGCCTCCAATGCGGGAGACCCGGGTTCGATCCCTGTGTCGGGAAGATCCCCTGGAGAAGGAAATGGTAACCCACTCCAGTATTCTTGCCTGGAGAATCCCATGGACGGAGAAGCCTGGTAGGCTACAGTCCACGGGGTCGCAAAGAGTCGGACACGACTGAGCGACTGAACGGAACGGAGAGTCCAGAAAAGGAAAAATCTTCAAAGGAAAAATCCAAACTAGACTCTGAATAATTTTTCTATAGCATTACTTCATGAGTAAGGTCAAAACATGCTTGTTCTCTATTTTCATCTTCCCTCTAAAAGAGTCATCTTGGTACCTTGTGTTCTCTTACATAACAATAGGCTTGCAGAACCCTAAGTGTTTCTGGATACCTTGAGGCACAATTTCATCCAAGCCCACAATCCATCCCACTAATGATTTACTCTGCTATTTACTGTTTTCTCTCCTTCCAAATGCCTCTTTCGAGCTTCATCAAGGTGTGATTGGCTGGCTTAACATATTCTTTTTCCATTGTGTAAAATTGAGTTTAGTGTGTCTTATCTGCTTTTCTGAAATGTCTTGGAGATGTTTTCCCTTGAAATCACTGACTTCACACATTCTAGTTCTATTAATAAGTTTTTTTTCACACAAGAGATTTTTAGTTATATTAATAACCAGCATGCATACAGTCCTCCCCAACCCCAGATTTCTGCTTCACGCTTGGTAACTTCCTATTCATCCTGTAAAACCCAACTCAAATATTACCTCTTGTACTTAGCAACCAAAGATATTACTAGTTATTTTTTCATATCTTCTAGCATTTATTCATTACTCATCACATTTATTTTAATTTATGGAGTTTCTTCACATTTAAATTTTTTTATACAAGTATACAGTTCACTTAAAAAAAATCAAACACCACTCAAAAATATATCAGAGTTACCTCCTTATTGATGCTGTGTTTTATAGGGTAAGTCCCATACATAGGAACTAGCTCAATGTAAAACCACTTTCCTTACAAAAAAGACAAACAAAACAAACTTTACTCAATCCTTTCATTGAGACAATGTGTTTAATCCAATATGCTGTGATATAAGATTGTAAGTGAATAACCTCCTATATTTGTATTCTATAAATTCCTTATATTATACTTAACAGGTAACAGTTGCCCAGGAAGTGTTTAATATTGTCCTGAATCATGGTTTGTTGTTTGTTTTTAGTCTTAACACAGTGGCTATTTTAAAGCTTGAAAAACACCAAACCTTGCCTTATTCAATTGGCTAGTTTCCATGCAGGGTCAGTTATTTATATAGAAGCACACAGCATTATGGCTTTAAAAGATATATGACATGCTAGGAAACTGAAGATACAATTATCATTTGGAGGAAAATGTCATGCATAACTTCAAGTATTTAGGAAAACTTGGTGGTGTTTTATAGATAGCATTTTAGCAGTCAGTGATTGGGCATTGTTTGAGACCTATATGACTAAAAAATATGAATAGACATTTAGTGTCAGCAAGAAATAAACTTAGAGAAAAACAAGGTCTTGCGGGAAATTTGTTTTGTTATTTTAAAGCTACTTAGAGGAAGCCAAATGATTTGTCTCTTCTAAACAATGCCAGTTACTGCTTTGCAAACAGATATGGCAAAATACTCAGGAAACAATTGGGGCTGGAATAAACTCTGGACAGATGCCATTCCTGCTTTATAGTCTTTATTCTTTCAGCCATTGTGACTGAATGCTTACTTCTCAAATAGTTTCTGATCATCCATCCTTATGAAAGAGCAATAGGTTTCAAAGCTTTCATTTATATGACTTTGTTATGAGTTAGTCTTGCATGAATTTTCACAGAACACTTGGGAGTATTTTAACAGGAAGCCTCACTAGAATGGATGAGATAGTTGTGAAATATCAAATAAACATGAACCTCAGTGGACTAGCAATGGGATGTGTGGAAAGAGATTATGACATTGGAAATCAGATATTGGATTTTTATTAATACAGACGTCACAGAAAAACGTTGATTCCCAAATCAGCATACATTTTTCCTCCCCCAGATGCCTAATTCCTCAGACCTCATCCATGCAGCTTTTGTGTATGAGGTGAAATTGCTTCCATCCTGGGCTCTTAGAGTGGGGGCTTCATTAGTTTAAGACCAATGACTTAGCCAGGAAACTAGACTTAATGAATGGATATGTGGCATTCTTTGAGGACATGTGAGCCAATCTGAATCTAGGAGATAAAAGAAAATAACAGTTGAGAGAAGCTTCTGAGAAAGAATTTTCTTTCTGCTAAGTGAGAATGACCAGAGAGGTAACATCTTCCTTTCTTGTCCTCTACTACTGAGGCTCTGAACTCAGCAATGTGAGAACAAGGTTGGCAGACACAGAAGCTGTGATTCAGCCATTTCTCAGATCTGCACATGCACATTTGTGAGTGGAGAGTGTTCCTTATTGACCATGCCAAGTTAAATCACATTTTTCTGTTGCTTCAAAGAAACAGGAATTTCCTTTAATGTAAGGGTGTTTTATTTTATTTACTACTTATATTTAGTTATTATTAAAATCATTTTAGACGGATGTGGAGATTGTCATTTTTAATTAAAATCCACAAACTATCCTTTTATTTCAGCCAATAACTACACTTTTCCTTACACAATTCCCCTTTTTAAGACATTTTTTCACAATATTATCCTTCTTTGTGTATTGATGCCACTAGACAAAAACTTGATTTGTTTAGTTCTGTGGTGGTGGTATTTCTATTGTATTCTTTTTTCTGTCTTATGACCAATGACAGGAGTCATGACCCAGAGAATGACATGCATACACCATCATGAAGTATTCGGACTTTTTCCCCTTTAATACAACATTCCTGATATCTGCACCAAATTGCTTCAGAAAACCTGAATTCAATAGCTATTTAATGCAACTTTAGTCTTCCCACAAATCTAAGAACTAGCTGAAGATGACAAAGAAATTTCATTTCAATAAACACTTTAGTGAGTATCTACTATGGATGAAACTGTTTTAAAGCTGAAGAGACAGGTATGAACAAGACAAATATCCCGAGCCATTAAGAAATGTATATACTAAATGTATATACTAAAATAAACAGTGAATGAACAGATAAATCTAGATTCATAAGTGCCATGAGAAAAACAAATGGGATAGTGGGGTAGACATATAAGTGGAAGGGGAAAGTTGGACATGGGATAGTCAGAAATACATCCTTGCAGGAAAGAGAGCAGCTAGGCAATAGCCAAGGGAAGACGAGGTTTCAGCAGACACAAGGAAGTAAAATGAACCATGGAATAGGTGAGGGCCTGTCACAGAGGAGAAACAACATATTTTTAAAAGGGAGACATTGTGAGATAAAGATGAAAAGCTAGGGGAAGTTCAGATATTTGGTTAAAACTGCAATGACAAGTCCTTTGAAGGCATAAAGTGAAAGGAAATGTGATTTACATTTCTAAAAAGGTTCCTCTTGCTACTGTGTGGAACATGGATTGAAGCAAACAAGAGAAGACAGAGGAGAGCCACTCAGGATACTATCACAAAGCCCAAACATAATACGATGATTTAGATTTGTATGTTGGCATTAGGGAAGGAAGGCAGTGATGGAATTGAGGTACATTTTGGAATTAAAATTTTAGAACATGAGTGTATTAGAGTATAAAAGAAACGGAGAAATTAAGTTTGGGTATAACAGGGGTAAATACAAATGGTATTTCCTGTACTAAAACTGGTGGGTGGCATTTTTATTAAGATCATGTTAAGTTTAAATATCAACTAAGGGAGAACTGAACACTTATAATGTTGAGTGTTCTTCCCCAAGAACACGATTGTTCAGCTTGTTCAAGCCTGCTGCTGCTACTGCTGCTGCTGCTGCTGCTAAGTCACTTCAATCGTGTCCGACTCTGTGCGACCCCATAGATGGTAGCCCACCAGGCTCCGCCGTCTCTGGGATTCTCCAGGCAAGAACACTGGAGTAGGCTGCCATTTCCTTCTCTAATGCATGAAAGTGAAAAGTGAAAGTGAAGTCGCGCAGTCGTGTCCGACTCTTCGCGACCCCATGGACTACAGCCTACCAGGCTCCTCCACCCATGGGATTTTCTAGGCAAGAGTACTGGAATGGGTTGCCATAGCCTTCTCCTGTTCAAGCCTACTATAGTATTTTTCAGAAATGTTTCAAGTTATCCCCATTTAGATTTTTATATTTTTGCTACCTTTCATCATAAATATTTTTGAAAAATCTTTTTCAAATAGGTTCTTCTTATCTATTATATCTCTTAATTGTTTATCATTCACATATGCTGCTGCTAAGTCACTTCAGTCGTGTCCGACTCTGTGTGACCCCACAGACGGAGGCCCACCAGGCTTCCCCGTCCCTGGGATTCTCCAGGCAAGAACACTGGAGTGGGTTGCCATTTCCTTCTCCAATGTGTGAGAGTGAAAAGTGAAGTCGCTTAGTCGTGTCCGACCCTTAGCGACCCCACGGACTGCAGCCTACCGGGCTCCTCCATCCATGGGATTTTCCAGGCAAGAGTACTGGAGTGGCTTGCCATTGCCTTCTCCTCATTCACATATAAGAAGATAATTATTTTGGTATGTCAGTTTTACATGCTAGCTTACTAAATAGTTTTCAGTTCAGTTCAGTTCAGTTGCTCAGTTGTGTCTGACTCTTTGAAACCCCATGGACTGCAGCATTAAATAGTTTTATTGTTTACATAATATTTCTTTTGATTTTCTTGTTTTTTCACGTGCACTATCTGCAAGTAGTTTTAGGTCTTTTCATATTCCTATGCCTCTACTAGTTTTCTCTTATTTTAGCTATTGATAAGATAATATTAATCCAACTTTTATCAATAATAATAATGACAATGCTTCTGCTGCTGCTAAGTTGCTTAAGTCATGTCTGACTCAGCAGGTGTTTATGTTTTGTTTCTGATTAAATTGCCTCCAGCGTTTTATTGTTATTTAAGATTCTGATCTGAGTTATTTTATCACGTTCAAGGTATGGGTTCTAATGCCTCATTTAATGATGGTTTTTCATCAAGGATAGAATGCCATTTTTATACGTCAGATATATCTTCAACATCTTGGGAGATATTTTCAAGGCATCTGTTCTTAGATCTATTAATATGAGCAATAACTTTAATGAACAATACAATATTGAAGGGTGCTTACATTCCTATTTTAATGTTCAGTTCAGTTCAGTTGCTCAGTCATGTCCGACTCTCTGCGACCCCATGAAACACTGCACGCCAGGCCTCCCTGTCCATCACCAACTCCCGGAGTTCACTCAAACTCATGTCCACAGAGTCGGTGATGCCATCCAGGCATCTCATTCTCCATCGTCCCCTTCTCCTCCCACCCCCAACCTTTCCCAGCATCAGAGTCTTTTCCAGTGAGTCAACTCGTCGCATGAGGTGGCCAAAGTATTGCAGTTTCAGCATTAGCATCAGTCCTTCCAATGAACATCCAGGATTGATCTCCTTTGGAATGGACTGGTTGGATCTCCTTGCAGTACAAGGGACTCTCAAGAGTCTTCTCCAAAACCACAGTTCAAAAGCATCGATTCTTCGGCAATCGGCTTTCTTCACAGTCCAACTCTCACATCCATACATGACCACAGGAAAAACCATAGCCTTGACTAGATGCACCTTTGTTGGCAAAGTAATGTCTCTGCTTTTTAATATACTATCAAGGTTATATACTGTTAAATTTTGAATATTTACTCAGTATTTTTTTCACATCAGTGTTCACATGTGAGAATGATTTTTTATTTCTTTTTTGTACAATTTTTATCAGACTTTGGTATTTGTTTAAAAATAATTTGAAAGCTTTCATTTTTCTTTCCTTTTTTGGACTGGGGGAATTTTTCATAGTGTTGGGATTATCTGGTGTTTATTGATTGGGAAAATTCCACTATAAGACCATAATGTTCTATTGCTTCTTGTACAAATAGATTGTTTTATAGCTTTATTTTGTTTAGGAAAATAGATTCTCTATCACTAGTAAGATCAGTTTAAGTAATTTTTTTCCTAGAAAATTATCCATTTCATGTAGACTTAAAATTTTATTGATGGGGAGAGTTACACTTCTTTCAGAATTAAAAAGGATAATTGATCTGATGGCTATTTTATCTTTCTCTTGTCTGTTTTGCTATTTTATATATTTGTGCTCTTTGTTCTCTTATTTTTCCTAATACAGTTGTGTGGTGAGATGTTTCTTTTTCCTTATTTAAAGGGTTAAATAATTTATTATTTCTTTCGACTCATTACTTTCTGCTTTTGCCTTTGTGAATTTCTTCTGCTTTGTTTCTGGTTTTTCTTTTCCCTCTACCTAACATTTTGGTCGGACATTTAATGTATTATTTTCATTCTTTCGAGATTAGTAATAAAAGATTTTTTTTTGGATTTGAATTTCCTCTGAGTACTATTTTAACTGTCGGAGAAGGCAATGGCAAGCCACTCCAGTACTATTGCCTAGAAAATCCCATGGATGGAGGAGCCTGGTAGGCTGCAGTCCGTGGGGTCGCTAAGGGTCGGACACGACTGAGCGACTTCACTTTCACTTTTCACTTTCCACTTCCACACATTGGAGAAGGAAATGGCAACCCACTCCAGTGTTCTTGCCTGGAGAATCCCAGGGACGGGGAAGCCTGGTGGGCCTCCGTCTGTGGGGTCACACAGAGTCGGACACGACTGAAGTGACTTAGCAGCAGCAGCAGCAACTATTTTAACTGTAGTCCATTCAGTTCAGTCAGTTCAGTTCAGTCGCTCAGTCGTGTCCGACTCTTTGCGACCCCATGAATCACAGCACGCCAGGCCTCCCTGTCCATCACCAACTCCCGGAGCTCACTCAAACTCGTGTCCATCGAGTCGGTGATGCCATCTAGCCATCTCATTCTCTGTCGTCCCCTTCTCCTCCCGCCCCCAATCCTTCCCAGCATCAGAGTCTTTTCCAGTGAGTAAACTCGTTGCATGAGGTGGCCAAAGTATTGGAGTTTCAGCTTTAGCATCTAATATATATTACTTATACTACTGCTATATCCTTCTATTTTATTTTTTCAGAATAATTTTATTCAAAAAAAGAAACTACAACAATTATGTTGGATTCAATTCGATCAATTTTTAAAACCTGCAAAATGAGTAAGCATTGCTTACAATATTAAAAAGTAAAGCACAAATATAGGAAAGTGATAGTAATATGCACAGAACTCACATTGTTAAGATTGTGACAGGAGATAGAAGAGGCAAAAGTCACACACAGGTGGCTTCAAAAATCCTATGAAGGTCTAGGTCTTAAACCAGGTGTCTGAAGAGATGGGTGTTCATTATTTGATTAATTTATATACATTCCAACTGTTTTATAGTCTGGTGTTTCTTTTCAATACCTAATAAAGGCAATTAGTATAGTATAATTAGATCATTTCAGAAACCAATGCATACACATTTCAAACATTTTTGTACCAATTTTTATAAATATTGCATAATTATTGTCTTCCAAGTATTTTATTAAGGCCATTTAATGCAAGGAAAACTTCTGTTTGAGTTTAATTTTGTTGTTCTGATTCAATGCATTGTGGTCAGAGAATACTGTCTGCTCTTCAACTGTTTATATGTTTGAAGAGGTATTCTTTATGACTTAAAGAATTTTTAACCTTTAAGACAGTTTCATATACAACTGCCAAGACATTATATTCCTTAATATTGGGATATATGTCTCAATAAATTATATAGACATAAACATGGTCCGTCTAGATCCTCACGTAATACTTTTGCTTTTGACTTGCCTTGGATGAAAACAAAGTCTATTACTAGTGTGCATAATGCATCTTCTGTAGGTTTTGCTTTATGATAGTTGTTGGTATATTATACGGTGTTTAGAGAGTCATAGCTCTTTTATCTTTACTGTGAAGATATAACAAAATATATATTTGTTCTCTTTTAATAGCTTTTAGTCTGAATTATACTTTGTCTGATATCAAGTTGTTATTTCTGCTTTCTTTTTGGTTTTTGCTATTACTCTTTCTACATCTTTTGACTTTTTGCCTCTGTGAAACATTTTTTAAGGTGGTATTCTTGTATATAATATAAATTTGCACTTTGCTGTCAGTCTATCTGAACTTTTTTTTTTTTAAGTAGGTGAGTTAAGTCTGTACACGTTTAGTAATTAAGTCTGTACACATTCACTGTCATCTATTTCTTATGTTTCTTTTAGTATTAGAAAAATATACATCTTGTATTTCCAAAGTCTACCTTTATATGAACATCTCATTCTCCATTTTCCTTATGAACAAATAGAAAATTCACTTAGTGACTCTTCTTTATTTTTCTTTCTTTTTCATCCACCATCTATTCTGGCAATCGTATGGTCTTTCTTAGAATTTATATTCTTATTAAATATATTTGTGATGAATAATTTTATATGTCAACTTGACTGGACTGGGTTTGACCCCTGGATTTGGAAGATCCCCTGGAGAAGGCATTGACAACGCACTCCAATATTCTTGCCTGGAGAATCCCATGAACAGAGGAGGCTGGCGGGCTATAGTCCATAGGGTCAGACAGGACTGAGCAAATTTCATCTTCACCTTCACCTTGACTGGATCACAGACACTTGGCAACCATTATTTCTGGGTGTGTCTGTGAGGGTATTTCTGAATGAAATTAGCATTTGAATAAGTTAGTTTGTATCCCCAGTGTGGGTGGGCATCATCTAATCAATCAAAGGCCTGAGTACAGCAAAAAGGTGGAGGAAAGACGAATTTGGCCCTCTGTGCCTGATTATGGGCTTCTCTTGTAGCTCAGTCAGTAAAGAATCTGCCTGTAGTGCAGGAGACCTGAGTTCAATCCCTGGGTTGGGAAAATCCCCTGGAGAAGGAAATGGAAACCCACTCAGTATCATTGCCTGGAAAATCTCATGGAAAGAGGAGCCTGGTGAGCTGCAGTCCACAGGGTCGCAAAGAGTTGGGCACGACTGAGTGACTAACATTTACTTACTTATGTCTGATTACTAAGCTGGGACATCCATTTTCTGCCTTGGTGCTCCTCATTCTCATCATCTTCTCTCCTGTTTCTGAGGCCTTTGCACTCAGACTGAATCATACCACAGGCATTCCTAGGTCTTGAGCCGGCCATTGGTAGATCATGAGACATCTCAATCTCTCTAATTTTGTGAGCCATATGTATGTATGAAGAGATTTATTGTAAGGAATATATATAGAAAAGGTAGAGGAAACAGAGATCAAATTGCCAACATTTATTGCTGTTGCTGCTGCTAAGTCATTTCAGTCGTGTCTGACTCTGTGCGACCCCATAGACAGCAGCCCACCAGGCTCTGCCGTCCCTGGGATTCTCCAGGCAAGAACACTGGAGTGGGTTGCCATTTCCTTCTCCAATGCATGAAAGTGAAAAGTGACAGTGAAGTTGCTCAGTTGTGCCCAACTCTTTGCGACCCTATGGACTGCAGCCTACCTAGCTCCTCCCTTCATGGGATTTTCCAGGCAAGAGTACTGAAGTAGGTTGCCATTGCCTTCTCTGGCCAACATTCATTACATCCTTGAAAAAGCAAGAGAGTTCCAGAAAAACATCTACTTCTGCTTAATTGACTATGCCAAAGCCTTTGACTGTGTTGATCACAACAAATTGAGGAAATTTCTTAAAGAGAAGGGAATACTAGACCACCTTATCTGCCTCCTGAGAAATCTGCATTCAGGTCAAGAAGCAACAGTTAGAACTAGACATGGAACAACAGACTGGTTCCAAATTGGGAAAGGAGTATGTCAAGGCTGTATATTGTCACCTTGCTTATTTAATTTATATGCAGAGTACATCATGCAAAATGCTGGGCTGGATGAAGCACAAGCTGGAATCAAGATTACCAGGAGAAATACCAATAACCTCAGATATGCAGAGAGTGAAAAAGTTGGCTTGAAGCTCAACATTCAGGAAACTAAGATCATGGCATCTGGTCCCGTCCCTTCATGGGAAATAGATGGGGAAACACTGGAAACAGTGTCAGACTTTCTTTTTTTGGGTTCCAAAATCACTGTGGATGCTGATTGCAGCCATGAAATTAAAAAACGCTTTCTCCTTAGAAGGAAAGTTATGACCAACCTAGATAGCATATTAAAAAGCAGAGATGTTACTTTGCCAACCAAGGTCCATCTAGTCAAGGCTATGGTTTTTCCAGTGGTCATGTATGGATGTGAGAGTGGGACTGTGAAGAAAGCTGATCGCCGAAGAATTGATGCTTTTGAATTGTGGTGCTGGAGAAGACTCTTGAGAATCCCTTGGACTGCAAGGAGATCCAACCAGTCCATTCTAAAGGAGATCAGTCCTGGGTATTCATTGGAAGGACTGATGCTAAAGCTGAAGCTCCAGTACTTTGGCCACCTCATGCGACGAGTTGACTCACTGGAAAAGACTGATGCTGGGAAGGATTGGGGGCGGGAGGAGAAGAGGACGACAGAGAATTAGATGGCTAGATGGCATCACCAACTCGATGGACATGAGTTTGAGTGAACTCTGGGAGTTGGTTATGGACGGGGAGGCCTGGCTTGCTGTGATTCATGGGGTCGCAAAGAGTCGGACACGACTGAATGACTGAACTGAGCTGAACTGAACTGCACCCTTATGGCAGAAAGTGAAGAGGAACCAAATAGGCTCTTGATGAAAGTGAAAGAGGAGAGTGAAAAAGTAGGCTTAAAACTCAACATTAAAAAAACCAAGATCATGGCATCCCGCCCCATCACTTCATGTAAAATAGATGGGGAAAAAATGGAAACAGTGACAGATTTTATTTTCTTGTGCTCCAAAATCACTGCAGATGGTGACTATAGCCATGAAATTAAAAGACGCTTACTCCTTGGAAGGAACGCTATGACAAACCTAGACAGTATATTAAAAAGCAGAGACATTACTTTGCTGACAAAGGTCCCTCTAGTCAAAGCTATGGTTTTCCCAGTAGTCATGTATGGATGTGAGAGTTGGACCATAAAAAAAGGCTGAGTGGCAAAGAATTGATGCTTTTGAACTGTGGTGTTGGAGGAGACTCTTGAGAGTCCCTTGGACTGCAAGAAGATCCAACCAATCAATACTAAAGGAAATCAACCCTGAATATTTATTGGAAGGACTGATGCTGAAGCTGAAGCTCCAATACTTTGACCACCTGATGCAAAGAACTGACTCATTAGAAAAGACCATGATGCTGGGAAAGGTTTAAGACAGAAAGAAAAAGGGATGACAGAGGATGAGATGGTTGGATGGCATCACTGACTCAATGGACATGAATTTGAACAAGCTCCAGGAGATGGTGAAGGACAGGGAAGCCTGGTATGCTGCAGTTCATGGGGTTGCAAAGAGTCAGACATGAGTGAGTGACTGAATAACAACACACAAAATAATTTCAGAATTGTAAAACCAGCATTATCCCCAACAATATGGATATAAAAATCAATAAGATTTAATAGGCATTCTTTCTTCATCTTTTGAGTATAATCTCATGAAGAATATACAGACAAATCATTGTGGTTTAAGCTCATTTGTAGCACTAGTCCTTTCTGTGGTTGTCCAGCACATATTCAGGTTCTCTTTCTTTTAAATTTGCTTTTGATTTTTGGAATTATTTAAAAATTCAGTTTATTTTTTAAAATTATGTCAAATACTTACAAGTGTCCAAAATAAACTCTACAAGATATGTTATATTTAAAGAAATCTATCTTCTTTCCTTGTTTCCTCCTTCTTAAAAACTCTATTAATATCTATATGACAATTGGCAAGTCTATCCTAATACACTGTATCTACATAGTCATGACATATAGCCCTTACATTCTATACTGCTTCCCTAATATCAGTTTATCTTACGTTGTTAGGTAAATATAATTTTTGCTTAATGCCAGTACTTATCACTACTCGTGTTGGTTGCTCGAGTCATGTCTCTAGTAAGTTCCTTGTGAAGGGATTATAGAATTAATCTGAGTTCTTACTTTTTCCTGTTAGTCCACAATCTTTATTGCTGAGGCTATGTTTGACTGGATATAAAATTCTTGGCTTACATTTTTTTCTTTTTGTGAATTTTTTAAATAAATTGTTCTTTTATCTTTTGGTATAATGTGTAGCTGAAAGTTATATTTTCTTACCATTATACATGACTTGTTCTTTTTGCTTAGGTGCCCAAAGAGTTTATTTTCTTTTTTTCTTAAAATAAAATAGATGTATCAAAACATGCTACTATCTTGGCTTTTTGGGTCTATTTTCCAAAATGTAGAATGTAGTTTTCAATATTTATTAAGTTACACTTAAATGTAAATGGGTTGAATGCCCCAACCAAAAGACAAAGGCTGGATGAATGGATACAAAAACAAGAACCCCATATATGTTGTCTACAAGAGACCTACCTCAAAACGAGGGACACATACAGACTGAAAGTGAAGGACTGGAAAAAGATATTCCATGCAAATAGAGACCAAAAGAAAGCAGGAGTAGCAATACTCATATCAGATAAAATAGACTTTAAAACAAAGGCTGTGAAAAGAGACAAAGGAAACTACATAATGATCAAAGGATCAATCCGAGAAGAAGATATAACAATTATAAATATTTATGCACCCAACATAGGAGCACCGCAATATGTAAGACAATTACTAACAAATATGAAAGGGGAAATTAACAACAATGCAATAATAGTGGGAGATTTTAATACCCCTCTTACATCTATGGATAGATCAACTAAACAGAAAATTAACAAGGAAACACAAACTTTAAATGATACAATAGACCAGTTAGACCTACTAGATCTCTATAGGACATTTCACCCCAAAACAATGAATTTGACCTTTTTCCCAAGCACACAAGGAACCTTTTCCAGGATAGATCACATCCTGGGCCATAAACCTAGCCTTGGTAAATTAAAAAAAATTGAAATCATCCCAAGCATCTTTTCTGACCACAATGCAGTAAGATTAGATCACAATTACGGGAGAAAAACCATTAAAAATGCCAACATAAGCAAGGTGAAAAGACAGCCTTTAGAATGGGAGAAAATAATAGCAAATGAAGCAACTGATAAAGAATTAATCTCCAAAATATATAAGCAGCTCCTGCAGCTCAATTCCAGAAAAATAAATGACCCAATCAAAACATGGGCCAAAGAACTAAACACATTTCTCCAAAGAAGACATAAAGATGGCTAACAAACACATGAAAAAATGCTCAACATCCCTCATCATCAGAGAAATGCAAATAAAAACCACAATGAGATACCATTTCACACCAGTCAGAATGGCTGCTATCCAAAAGTCTACATGCAATAAATGCTGGAGAGGGTGTGGAGAGAAGGGAACCCTCTTACACTGTTGGTGGGAATGCAAACTAGTACAGCCACTATGGAGAACAGTGTGGAGATTCCTCAAAAAACTGGAAATAGAACTGCCATATGATCTAGCAATCGCACTCCTGGGCATACACACCAAGGAAACCAGAATTGAAAGAGACATGTACTCCAATGTTCATCGCAGCACTGTTTATAATAGCCAGGACATGGAAGCAACCTAGATGTCCATCCGCAGACAAATGGATAAGAAAGCTTTGGTACATATACACAATGGAGTATTTTTCAGCCATCAAAAAGAATGCATTTGAACCAGTTCTAATGAAGCCTATTATACAGAGTGAAGTAAGCCAGAAAGAAAAACACCAATACAATATACTAACGCATATTTATGGAATTTAGAAGGATGCAAATGATAACCCTGGGTACGAGACAGCAAAAGACACAGATGTATAGAACAGTCTTTGGGACTCTGTGGGAGAGGGTGAGGGTGGGATGGTTTGGGAGAATGGTATTGAAACATGTATATTATCATATGTGAAATGAACCGGCAGTTCAGGGTCGATGCATGTTACAGGATGCTCGGGGCTGGTATGCGGGGATGACCCAGAGGGAGGATAAGGGTAGGAGGGAGGTGGGAGGGGGGTTCGGGAGGGGGAGCTCATGTACACCCGGGGCGGATTCATGTCAATGTATGGCAAAACCAACCAATATAATATTGTAAAATAATTAGCCTCCAATAAAAATTAAAAAAAAAATAAAACAGAAAAAAAAGAAAAGACAAAAAAAAAATTGTTACAAATTTTTAATGGAATTTTTTATGGATTTTTAATATTTGTTCTGTTTTATTCTCTACCTTTGATATTTATTTTCTGTCAAGTACCTGTTTTCAAATTATTCATCCCATTTTGACATTTAGAAATGTCTACCAAAATAATTATAGCTCAGTCTCTAGACTTAGAAGAGCCTGAAAAGAGCCAGACTCATACGTTTTGTTCTTCTGCATTATTCCATTTTTCATGTCAGCAGTTGAATCTCATGTCAATATTTCTTGTTACTTTTTTTCTTTAAAAAAATCACTTCTCACTTCATTCTACTCTGATAGAGCTACTGAACCACCTAAGGGAACAGTCTCAGGAATGCAAAGATAATTGTATTTTAATATATTTTAAGATTTCTCTCACAAGATTGATACTTCTGTTGAACATTATTTGGTCATGATATTCAACACCTAAAATATTTTAAACACTGAGCTATGCTATTTTGGATAATATTAAAATTAGAATAATTTTTAGCCAAACATTGCCTCAGACATGCTACAATTTTTAGCATGCATATTTGAAGATCTAAAAAAATATAAAAATGGAGTCAGTTTGAAAATTTTTGACTTAAAAAACTTTTGAAAACTTCCTAACTGCTGACATTTACTCATTATATAAGCAAATTAGTTTTCCTTCACAAATGAAATAATACTGTACATTGTTCTTTATATTTTCTCTTCTTATATCTGTATTTTTGCCCTGGTTTATATTTTCTTGAGGTTGGAACCAGACGGCTGCTCAGTTCCAAGTATATGGTAAACTAAAGCATGGAAGCATTTATGCCTGCCCTGGTCTTTTTTCTTCCCTCCCTTCTTTGGTCTTTCTTAAAACCTTAAGCTTTATTGGTTTAGTCATAAAAATTGATTAGTATGAAAACCTTCCTTACCATCTTCCGTATGAGGCTGAGAATTATAACCTAGTTGCCATCCTAAAATGTGGCTTCAGTAAGTGCTGTTGCCACTTTTTTCAAATATTAAGTTCAAAGAGAGGATGTTCTTACATCCTTGAAATACAAACAGCACTTTAAACGTTTTGTTAATATTAAAATATTCAGAGGAAAATATTGCATCAAAGAAAAGGCAATCATAGCATACTATGAAAAGATATGAGAAGTGAATATACAGGAAATCTTAAAAGCGTGGCAAGTCACTTACGTTAGACAACACAAGAATTCAAGGACATCAAAAGGAATTCCAAAACATGTAATGTGTAAGTGTATCAGAAGTAGAGGATAAGTGGGTACCCTTATTGATAAAGGTATAAAAATGTTCTTGTGTTCTAAAAGAAAATGATTTCCTTGCCAAATGATTTGAAATATTGCACCTTAAATTATTAGCATCCAGGAAAAATTAAGTAGCCTTGATATGTTAATGCATGTTTAATATATAAATGTTCTAGAATTATGACAAAATAGAATCTTCAGATTTTGGAAAAACTTTTGATTATGCTAAAGCTGAAACTCCATACTTTGGCCACCTCAATGCGACGAGTTGACTCACTGGAAAAGACTGATGCTGGGAGGGATTGGGGGTGGGAGGAGATGGGGATGACAGAGAATGAGATGGCTGGATGGCATCACCGACTCTGTGGACATGAGTTTGAGTGAACTCCGGGAGTTGGTGATGGACAGGGAGGCCTGGCGTGCTGTGATTCATGGGGTCGCAAAGTGTCGGACACGACTGAGCGACTGAACTGAACTGAACTGAAAATACATAATCAGATTGGGAAAAAAATGAGCAGTTAAAAATATCTGAAAGACAGCAAAGATACAATTTAAAAAGGATTAAATTAAAATGCATAGTTTAGCCTTAGAGAGAAGTGGGCTTAACCAAGAACGTGTAGCTTCAGTAATCTATGCCTCTACCATGTAGCTTCTCTCCCTCAACCCAGAGATCCCAGTAAGTCAGTGAGAGGGCACCTATGCTCAGATGCTGGCTTCTAATTATCATTCTCCACTGAAAGGAACCAGGGTTTTTTTCAGTGAAATGCCTGATTATAGATCCTTGGCAGAGAACAAGAGTGAGCTGGAATAACTTGTTCTCAAAAATAAGAAAATGTTCCAAGACTGATGGATCTATGCTGAGAAAAAAAAAAAAAAATTTATTGAAGAAGAAAATAATAACTGAATAAATGCAGATATAAGCCACATTTTATGGAGTACAGACAAACTAATCTATATATTTAATATAATTCCATTAATATAATGGAATTTTATATAATTATATTTTATATAATTCCATTAATATGGTTATATGAGACAAAAAATGAGCATTTTGAAAGACAGAGCAGTAATATCTTGACCTCACAGAAAAAAATCACAATCCATTAAACTACAATTTGAGTAGTTTAGGGCTCATATAATAATTTAAAAATAAAATGAATACACAGAATATCCAGAAACTAATAGTATAAACATAAGGCATCAAAATAAAAATTCTTGGGAAATTAATATATGTAAAGGAACATATCTACCACATGCACAATAAATTCCAGGTAAATTATACATCTATAAGCCTTTGATGAAAGTGGTAGAAAATATTTAATGTTTCAGTTCAGTTCAGTCACTCAGTCGTGTCCGACTCTTTGTGACCCCGTGAATCATAGCATGCCAGGCCTCCCTGTCCATCATATGGGCTTCCCAGATGGCACAGTGGTAAAGAATCCATCTGCCAATGCAGGAGAGGCAAGTGATGCAAGATCGGGAAGATCCCATGGAGTAGGAAATGGCAACCCAAATCCATGGACAGAGGAACCTGACTGGCTAGAGTCCATGGGGTTGCAAAGAGTCGGACATGACTGAGCACGCATAAACACAATATATAGAACATACTAATATGAGAGGGAATATTTTGTTATTAATTGATAAATCTAACAAAATTTAAGGAAAATAGAGGTTTCCCCTGTCCAAGGTAAGGTGCAACGGCTGTGCTTTCTTGGAGCAGCTGTGAAGAGATATCCCACGCCCAAGGTAAGAGAAACCCAAATAAGACGGTAGGTATTGCGAGGGGGCATCAGAGGGCAGACACACTGAAATCATAATCACAGGAAACTAGTCGATCTGATCACATGGATCACAGCCGGATGTGGTCCACTGGAGAAGGGAATGGCAAACCACTTCAGTATACTTGCCTTGAGAACCCCATGAACAGTATCAAAGGGCAAAATGATAGGATACTGACTGAGGAATTCCCCAGGTCAGTAGGTGCCCAGTATGCTACTGGAGATCAGTGGAGAAATAACTCTAGAAGGAATAAAAGGATGGAGCAAAAGCAAAACCAATACCCAGTTGTGGATGTGACCAGTGATAGAAGCAAGGTCCAGTGCTGTAAAGAGCAATATTGCATAGGAACCTGAAATGTTAGGTCCATGAATCAAGGCAAATTGGAAGTGGTCAAACAGGAGATGGCAAGAGTGAACATAGACATTCTAGGAATCAGTGAATTAAAATGGACTGAAATGGGTGAATTTAACTCAGATGACCATTATATCTACTACTGTGGGAAGGAATCCCTTAGAAGAAATGGAGTAGCCATCATGGTCAACAAAAGAGTCCGAAATGCAGTACTTGGATGCAATCTTAAAAAAGACAGAATGATTTCTGTTCATTTCTAAGGCAAACCATTCAATATTACAGTAATCCAGGCCTTTGCCCCAAACAGTAATGCTGAAGAAGCTGAAGTTGAATGGTTCTATGAAGACCTACAAGACCTTTTAGAACTAACACCCAAAAAAGATGTCATTTTCATTATAGGGGACTGGAATGCAAAAGTAGGAAGTCAAGAAACACCTGGAGTAACAGGCAAATTTGGCCTTGGAGCACGGAATGAAGCAGGGCAAAGGCTAATAGAGTTTTGTCAAGAGAATGCACTGGTCATAGCAAACACCCTCTTCCAACAACACAAGAGAAGACTCTACACATGGACATCACCAGATGGTCAACACCGAAATCAGATTGATTATATTCTTTGCAGCCAAAAATGGAGAAGCTGTATACAGTTAGCAAAAACAAGACCAGGAGCTGACTGTGGCTCAGATCATGAACTCCTTATTGCTCAATTCAGACTTAAATTGAAGAAAGTAGGGAAAACCTAAATAGACCATTCAAATATGACCTAAATCAAATCCCTTATGATTATACAGTAGAAGTGAGAAATAGATTTAAGGGACTAGATCTGATAGATAGAGTGCCTGATGAACTCTGGACGGAGGTTCATGACATTGTACAGGAGACAGGGACCAAGACCATCCCCATGGAAAAGAAATGCAACAAAGCAAAATGGCTGTCTGAAGAGGCCTTACAAATAGCTGTGAAAAGAAGAGAAGCGAAAAGCAAAGGAGAAAAGGAAAGATATAAGCATCTGAATGCAGAGTTCCAAGAATAGCAAGGAGAGATAAGAAAGCCTTCCTCAGTGATCAATGCAAAGAAATAGAGGAAAACAACAGAATAGGAAAAACAAGAGATCTCTTCAAGAAAATTAGAGATTCCAAGGGAACATTTCATGCAAAGATGGACTCGATAAAGGACAGAAATGGTATGGACCTAACAGAAGCAGAAGATATTAAGAAGAGGTGGCAAGAATACACAGAAGAACTGTACAAAAAAGATCTTCACGACCAAGATAGTCATGATAACGTGATCACTGACCTAGAGCCAGACATCTTGGAATGTGAAATCAAGTGGGCCTTAGAAAGCATCACTACGAACAAAGCTAGTGGAGGTGATGGAATTCCAGTTGAGCTATTTCAAGTCTTGAAAGATGATGCTGTGAAAGTGCTGCACTCAATATGCCAGCAGATTTGGAAAACTCAGCAGTGGCCACAGGACTGGAAAACGGCAGTCTTCATTCCAATCCCAAAGAAAGGCAATGCCAAAGAATGCTCAAACTACCTCACAACTGCACTCATCTCACACGCTAGTAAAGTCATGCTCAAAATTCTCCAAGCCAGGCTTCAGCAATACGTGAACCATGAACTCCCAGATGTTCAAGCAGGTTTTAGAAAAGGCAGAGGAACCAGAGATCAAATTGCCAACATCCGCTGGATCATGGAGAAAGCAAGAGAGTTCCAGAAAAACATCTATTTCTGCTTCATTGACTATGCCAAAGCCTTTGACTGTGTGGATCACAATAAACTGTGGAACATTCTGAAAGAGATGGGAATACCAGACCACCTGACCTGCCTCCTGAGAAACCTATATGCAGGTCAGGAAGCAGCAGTCAGAACTGTACATGGAACAACAGACTGGTTCCAAATAGGAAAAGGAGTACGTCAAGGCTGTATATTGTCACCTTGCTTATTTAACTTATATGTAGAGTACATCATGAGGAACGCTGGACTGGAAGAAGCACAAGCTGTAATCAAGATTGCCGGGAGAAATATCAATAACCTCAGATATGCAGATGACACTACCCTTATGGCAGAAAGTGAAGAGGAACTCAAAAGCCTCTTGATGAAAGTGAAAGAGGAGAGTGAAAAGGTTGGCTTGAAGCTCAACATTCAGAAAACAAAGATCATGGCATCTGGTCCCATCACTTCATGGGAAATAGATGGAAAAACAGTGGAAACAGTGTCAGACTTTATTTTCTGGGGCTCCAAAATCACTGCAGATGCTGATTGCAGCCATGAAATTAAAAGATGCTTACTCCTTGGAAGGAAATTTATGACCAACCTTGATAGTATATTAAAAAGCAGACATTACTTTGCCAACCAAGGACCGTCTAGTCAAGGCTATGGTTTTTCCCGTGGTCATGTATGGATGTGAGAGTTGGACTGTGAAGAAAGCTGATCGCCGAAGAATTGATGCTTTTGAACTGTGGTGCTGGAGAAGACTCTTGAGAGTCCCTTGTACTGCAAGGAGATCCAACCAGTCCATTCAAAAGGAGATCAATCCTGGGTGTTCATTGGAAGGACTGATGCTAATGCTGAAACTGCAATACTTTGGCCACCTCATGCGACGAGTTGACTCACTGGAAAGGACTCTGATGCTGGGAAAGGTTGGAGGCGGGAGGAGCAGGGGACAACAGAGAATGAGATTGCTGGATGGCATCACCGACTCTGTAGACATGAGTTTGAGTGAGCTCCAGGAGTTGGTGATGGACAGGGAGGCCTGACGTGCTGTGATTCATGGGGTCGCATAGAGTCGGACCCGACTGAGCGTCTGAATTGAACTGAACTTAACTGAAAAATAGAAATATTCTAGCCCATTTATATATATATATATATAGTTGAACTTTCAACAGCATGTGTAGGCACAGGACTACTTATATGAAGATTTTTTTTCAGTAGTAAATATTATTGTATTTACATATTCAACTACCTACTTGACATCTCTTCTTACATATATGTGTGTGTGTTAAGTTGCTTCAGTCACATTCGACTCTTCGTAACCTTATGGACTGTAGCCCACCAGGCTCCTCTATCCATGGGATTCTCCAGGCAAGAATATTGGAGTGGGTTGCCATTTCCTTCTCCAGGGAATCTTTCTGACCCAGGGTTTTAAACACAAGTCTCCTGCATCAGCAGGTGGGTCCTTTCACCACTAGCACCACCTGAGAAGCCCTTATATATTTATTGTGCTGTGCTGAGTCACTCTGTCGTGTCAGACTCTTTGTAACCCCATGGACTTTAGCCTGCCAGATGCCTCTGTTCATGGGGATTCTCCAGCCAAGAATACCGGAGTGGGCTGCCATGCCCTAATAGTTATCTCAAATATAGAACATTTAAAGCAGAAGCATCTGTCTACATCTCTAACTTCTTCCTCTCCTGTATTTGTCACTATAGTAAATTTTAATTTTACTTAGGCTACATTACTGTTTTTCTTTATTCCACACTTCAAATTCATTATCAAATCCTATATAACAATCCCCAAACAATAACCAAAGCTTTCTATATTTCGCCAATTCTATACCATCAATTTAGTCTGAGTTACCCTTGTATCTCACTTGAGTCGTTATAATATTTTCATGATGGGTGTGCCTTTTTCCACTTTGTCCTCAGCACTTTCAACCTCAATTCATTTGACACAGAGAATCCATATTGTTCTTTATAAATGAATATGATCATATCATGCCTCAATTTAAAAATCTTTAAGGCTTTCTTTTAATTTTAAGAAATTAAAAGAATTGCTCTTTGGAAGAAAAGCTATGACAAACATAGACAGCATATTAAAAAGCAGAGACATTACTTTGCCAACAAAAGTCTGTCTAGTCAAAGCTATGGTTTTTCCAGTGGTCATGTATGGATGTGAGAAAGCTGAGTGCCGAAGAATTGATGCTTTTGAACTGTGGTGTTGGAGAAGACTCTTAAGAGTCCTTTGGACTGCAAGGAGGTCCAACCAGTCCATCCTAAAGGAAATCAGTCCTGAATATTCACTGGAAGGACTGATGCTGAAGCTGAAACTCCAATACTCTGGCCACCTGACGTGAAGAACTGACCCATTGGAAAAGACCCTGATGCTGGGAAAGATTGAAGGCAGGAAGAGAAGGGGATGACAGAGGATGAGATGGTTGAGTGGCATCACCAACTCAATGGACATGAGTTTAGGTAAATTCCAGGAGTTGGTGATGGATAGGGAAGCCTGGCGTGCCTCTGTTCATGGGGACGCAAAGATTTGGACACGACTGACCAACTGAACTGAACTGACAGCCCTCTCATTTTATAAGGGAAAAAACAGACCTTTGGGGGAGACAAAGAGGCTGGTTGGAAACATACTGCTTAATTGTGGCAGAAATAGGACTTTAACTTAGGAATCCCAATTTATAGCTCAGGACCCTTCACATCATTAAAGGACGAAATTGTTCCTCTGCCCTGGATTTTCCTTATATGGTTCCTGGAAAGCACTCAGAGCTTCTTGTGTTTAATTCAAAGAAACTCTTCTACTTTCTAAGGACAAGTCATTAACTCTTTTTTGCCAAGTATTTAACCATCTTTTCTATTTCCCACATAGTAACTAAATGAATTTGTTTTTCAGATAGAAAGGAAACAACTCCCTAACTTAACACTTGTCTTTAAGCAAAAACCTGTTTTCTGAAGATGCTGTTGACCATTTATTAACTAAAAATTATAGTAATTTCAACTTAGAAAAATTATACTTAAATTCAATAGAAACTTTAGCTAACCATCAGGAAATTCTTAACAATAAAGGTAATAAAACATTGAAATCAGATAATTTAGATGATCTCTAATTCATTCATATAAGAAATATTCAGTTGGTACCATCTGTGTGCTGAGGTACATGATAATCTGTTATGAGATTTCCCTGCATTTATATCCTGTGTTGCTCTTCCTCTTAAATGGGAACCTGTTACCTAAACAATACCATATGGTACGAATGACAGGATACTTTGCTAGTTCTGTAAGTTCTGGCCTTAAGCTTTAAGAAGCACTGACACTTTGGGGACAGTGTGCCATCATGCATGAAATTCAGCTACTCTGAGATCAAGTTGCCAGGAAAACCCCAACCTAACCAGGGGAAGAATCTCACAGAGGAGAGATAAGGCTTCTTTCAACAGCTTCAGATGAGCTTCCAGCCTACAGACTGTACCAACATAGCCCCCTTGCAAGTAGTGAGACCATCAGTCAAATCAACCCAACTGATGCCATGAGAAGCAGAAATGTATAGACATTCACCTACTTGAAGGTTGCCAGGTAGAACAACATGCTTACTTTTCACCTCTAGGAGATTATAGTTTATGAGGATGCGGAATACAGGGAACACGTCTCACTTCAGAGTGAAAGTGAAACTATTACTCTGCTTTTGTCATATATTAAAAATCCATATCCATTTTGCTAAAAACTGGAAAGAAATGTGGTTCATGACCTTCAATTTATTTTCCCTTTTGAAATGGGATATGGTGGTAATACTTCACGGTTGTCCTCAGAGGAGCCATAGGCACTAACCTTTTAAGTGCAGTTTACATTATGATTAGTATGCAATTCAAAGTATTTCATTAGAAAGGTATTACCAGAGCTAGTATGGTTGATTTCTTTTGCATGATTATACTATGCTACATTAGAGATTTACTTGGATTTAAAGTCCAGTAATAATAATGAATTTATTGTTTACTATATTTGAAACAGTCTTGATATAAGATAATGGGCTTCATCACCAGCAGGGTCATAATTTATGCCGTCCTCCCTAATAACACATTTACATTTAACATTTAACTATATTTTCTATCAGCTTCACAGATGAGTTTACTTCTGGAAAAGCACATGCATTCAATCTAGCTTTTAGTAATCTGTGCCCCCATGAATTTCAATCAAATCCAGTTAACAACAACAACAAAATGTTCCCTGTGAAGTATGAGGCTGTTGATGTTCACATTTTACGATATGCATTTATGAAAAGGAGTTTTGGGGAGAATTATATTGCTTTTATTTTGGTACTTTAACTTGAGGTTTTATTAGAGTATACATTCACAGAAAGATTTTACCTAACCTCACCAAGATACATATTTGAAATATGGGGTACTGTTTATGCTTCTTAATTTTAAATAACTTATTTAAATAATCTTTAAGACTTTCTCAAACTATCTTAGAAGTGAGGTTGTGCTGTCAAATTCCTTGAGATATGGAAAATCTATCATGCAGTTTACATAAGGGCTGTTTCATTTTTCTCAACTGGTATTTTTTATCCTCTGAAAGACACGTAAGATGAATGTTTTGTTCCTAAACTCTAATCTGAGTTTTGGTCTTTGATTTATTTTTGTTGTTGTTGTTGTTCTTTGTTCTCTTGCAAGGAACTCAAATTCATAGATCATATTCAAATTTAAGCACATATTTTCTATCAATATCTTCTCCAAAATTTTATAAGTCATAAAATTGAATGGTAAATCTATAAAGAATCACTGGTATTAAAATGGATCTTTGGTATAAGTTTTAAGATAAAATCAATATAAAGATAGCATTCTCCCTGGAAGGAATATCTGGACCATTCTGGAGCATAGTATGGTAGTTTGATAATCTAAACCCTTTCTGCATTTCCTGTTGAGATGCAGCTGTGCTGTGTTTCTATGAAATCCGCACAGTTTAAATAGCTCAAGAAATAGTAAAACCCTCTGATTTAGGGTTGATATATTATCTACATATTATATCTATATATTATATTCTGGTTCTACATATTATCTATATAATATTTAGGGTTGATGTATTATCTACATATTATATTCTGGTTCTACATATTATCTACATAATAGATAACCCACAGATAGTTTCTTAGCCTCATCAATGGTAAGTTGGGCAAAAGTACCCAAACAGAAAATTGGGAACATTTCCATTTTAATACCATTTTAAAATCTGACTGATTCTTCCAGAGAAGGAAAAAGTACATCACTAGATTCATACTCAATTGAATGAAGTCATGATAGAAAATGTTTCCTAATGAAAAAAACACTCATTTTTCATCTGTATTTCTTAAGTGCTTTTGGTACTTTTTTGTCTTCTACATATGGTGGCCAGTGCAGCTTATACTCAAAAGAGTCACACAGACCTGTAACCAACAGAGGAAGAGTTGTTAAACAGCTACCATTCCCAGGATATGGCGCGAAGCAACAGACCAAGGAGCTCGTCTTTCTGTGAAAGAAACCCATTAGCTTATCATGGCTGCAGACTGAGGTTAGACTTCTCATTAAGCACACATCTAAAGTTTGACTGTTAGCCTTTCCAGAAACCTCAGAGAGTGGGTGCTATCTTCGCACATTCCCTCTGCTGTGTTCCAGAGTGCCAGTGTCTCCCACGTGGCCTACAGGTGTCCAGTGCCCAGGTTTTTATATCAAGTGCCCCTGTTTTTGCAGCTGCCACCCAGGGGATGCTCCTTGACTGCCTAGCTCTGGTACCAGGGATCTTGCATTCCTGGGTCCCACAGGACTATAACTATAATTGGAGACATTTTAGCTCAAAGTATTTACAGTTTATAATATCCTCATGAACCTAACAAGAAGCAAATTTAGATCCTTTTTGGAGAAGCCTTAAACCTGTTTTTAAGCCAGATTTCAGAGTCTTCACAGAAAAAAGGAAGGATTCTAAGGAATATGAATCTCTGATGAAACTCATGAACCAGAAAAGAAACAAAAAATTAATTTTTAGGTCCAATAGGGGAAACAAAAACCAGACAGCTTGGTCAAAATGTTAAAAATTATTCAGATATTTGAGTATCAAATAAAGTACATGTTAGAATAGAAAAGGAAAGGACATAAATCACTCATGATATTCACATGATACAAGTTTCCTTCTATGAAACAGAAGAGAAAGTACAAATTAATTATTAGAACTACTGTGAGAATTTACTATTATTATTGAATAGAAGATTATTATCAAAAAGCAACTGCATTTTAAATAGACTATATTTTAAAACTAATACTTATAAATGTATCAATATACAAAATATTAATAAATTATAAAAATAAATAACAACATTAATAAATATATCTTTAAGAGCTCTATGAAAACAACTAAATGTTCAAATATACTGAAAAGACATAAAAAATTAGATATATCATAATAATGAGAGATTGGAAAGATATATGATGTTCTTGGTTTGTAAGATGCAAATATTTTAAAGATGTCCATTGTCCCCAAATAAATCTACAGATTTCATACCATTAACACTTATAAGATTTTGTTTGTTTCAGATTTTGATAAGCTACACTGTCAAATTCTAAAGTTTATGGAAAATGATGAAAGGTCAAGGATAGCTAAGATATTTATGAGGAAGAACCAGCTAGGAGGACACTATAAAGTTTCAAGAAACAAACCATGGTCATAGGGCAGATGTGGCTTTGAGGATAGTAGGGAAACACAGTTTCAATAGAGATGGGATAATTGCTTTTTCATGAAATTGAGTTCTCACATCAAATCATACACAAATACAATAAAGAAATTCTAGGACCAAAATGACCAAAATATAAAAGAGGACAAATAGAGGATAAAATGGTGAACGTGGGATAGTGGAAGACTGCTCATATTATATATCACAAGCACAAATAAAAACAACATTGAGAAACATAACCAGCTTACAAGCTTCCATTCATCAAAAGACAAAAAGTTATGGACATAAATGTACAAGATACTACAACTGATAAAGATTATTATCTACAAATCAATAAGAAAATCCAGGTAATATTTCATAGATGCTACTTAGTGACTCATTTCAAACACCATTCCTCTATTTGTTTCTTCTTGCAATTCCCCTGTCTGTCTAGTCACTCAGTTGTGTCCAACTCTTTGAGACCCCATGGACGATAGCCGCCAGGCTCCTCTGTCCATGGGATTCTCCAGGCAAGAATACTGGAGTGGGTTGCATTCTCTTCTCCAGGAGATCTTCCCAATCCAGGGATCGAACCTGGGTCTCCCACATTGCAGACAGATTCTTTACCATCTGAGCTACAAGGAAGAGGTTATCAAACTAAAATCTATGCTTACTAGATTTATGTGCAGCTAAACTTTCTGAATGCCAAATGGATCCTGTCAATTTACATGGAATTCATATGAATTTGGTCAGATCTTTAAAAAGAAATAATATCTGAAGTTACCTTTTTCATTTTTTTTCTTTTTAAATTAAAAAAAATACTTTTATTTATTCATTTGGCTGCATTGGCTCTTAGTTGCAGCATGCAGGAATTTTTTAATTGTAGCATTCAATTCTAGTTCCTTGACCAGAAATCCAACCCACGTCCTCTGAACTGGGAGTGTAAAGTCTAAGCCACTGGACCAGGGAAGTCCTAGCAGAGGTCTTTCTTACTAATCTTTTTGTCTGTTTTCTTCTGGCAAACCAAATAAGTGGGAAAGTACATTTTTTTCCCCTTGAATTGGCTACCTTTGTCTTATTCTCTCTCAATTCTTCTGTTTCTCTCTTCTCCTAGATTTACTAAGATATTTATTACATACCTTATTCATCCATTTTAAGTATTACAGTTCAATGAGTTGAGTCTGGGTACTTGTGTACAGTCGTGTAAACATGATTACAATATATTATAAAACATTTAAATTACCTCAGAAAGTTTCCTTGGGCCCTTTTGAAATGAATACTCTTTCCCAATTGCTAACCCTAAGCAGCACAGATTTGTTCTCTATCATGAAAGCTTTGCTTTTCCTAGAATTTCATATAAATGAAATCAGATGGAAATAGCCTCGTGTTTGATCTCTTTTACTTAGCATAATGTTCCTGAAACTTATTCATGCTATTGTGTGTATCAACACACAATATTGTTTGTGTACTGTGTGTCGTTTGTTTTTAGTCTTTGCAGATACTGCCATGATCAACCTAGCTTTCTGGACCATCAAGAGCTTGCCACCCGTGCCCCAGCTGGACCAGCGGCAGCATCCTCTCCAAAGAGACGTCAGCTAGGTGGTGACACACCTCGAACCGCACCCCCAACCCCTCCGCCCCCTGGCACACAAGAAGATCAGCCAGCATCTCCCATAGACATAGACCACTGAGACAACGTAAGAGAGCAGGGGTAAGACTGAAGCACTCCCTGGATCACAGAGACTGAGAAGGACTACGTTGGAAGCTAAGAGGCACGTGACACTCTGACCCGGTTGCCCTACCCCAGGCCCACACAGCATTGCCTGGAGGGGCTCCCCTCCCCCACCTCCGACTTTCAGTTTCTCCAGTGGGAAAACGAGAACCTAAAGTAGCTTTCCCAATACTTCGGAACGCATTCAGGGAGGCCCATTCGGGTTTCGCTGGCCTCAAAGAGGTCACTTGGGGAGCCAGCAGGGCACCACCGCCGGGACAGAGTGCCGGGCTTGCAGCAGCTAGCACTCAGACATCCGCAGACAGCCTTTCCGTGTTCCAGACCCAGAGCAGAGACCGCAGTAACGGTGCTTCCGGTGATCCAGTCTGGCCGGGGAACGCGGTTGCCTGGCAGTTCTGACTGATCTGGTCTCCAGTCAAAGGGCCCTACCAGCTCGTTCTACCGCGTTGCTTCAACGAGAAAGCAAATATACGGTCTCGGCTCCTGTGCATCCCGAAAGCCTGAAGTCAGAGAAGCTTGGTCAGAGAACCTGAGCAGCCGCAGAGCACACCTATAGTGCTGGCTGGTCTGAGATTCAGGCCAGTAGCCCTGTCCAACTGTTGAG
Source organism: Moschus berezovskii (assembly GCF_049115385.1). Taxonomy (NCBI): domain Eukaryota; kingdom Metazoa; phylum Chordata; class Mammalia; order Artiodactyla; family Moschidae; genus Moschus; species Moschus berezovskii. The sequence continues at coordinate 48,982,179 of NC_142462.1, forward strand.
CGTGGTCTCTGGCCTCACATAGCCAGGGAGCCTGAAGAGAGGCCTGGGCAGCTCCAGAATAAAACTCCATGGAGCACTGAGCTGTGGAGCCCAGGCTACGGCCCCGCACAGCGGAGGACCCCAGCCTAGAACTCTGCCACATCACTAAATACATCTAGTGGCCTTGCCCAGGCAAGGAGCCTTGTCAATGACTCAACCCCATTGTGGAGAATGTAGCCTGTGGCCCCACCTGAAAAGGGAGCCTGGACTATGATCCCCACTCAAGATGCACTGTATCCCCCCAATTGTTGGATACAGCTAGAGGACCCTCTCAATCAGAGAGCCTTGCCAGTGACTTTGCCCCAAAGTGGAGTTCAACCAACTCACAAACAAAGCAATGAATCTTTGGATATGACACCTAAAATACAAGACACAAAATCGAAAATAAACAGGTGGGACTGTATCAAACTAAAAAATTTTGGCATAACAAAGTAAACCATCAACGAAATGAAAAGGCAACCTACAGAATATGCAAAGTATATGTCTGATAAGTGGTTAAATATCCAAAATATACAAGGAATTCATATAACTCAACAGCCAGAAGACCCAAATAATCCAGTTTAAAAATGGGCAAAGGATCTGAATTGACATTATTTGTAAAGAAGATATTCAAATGGCCAACTGAGCCACCAATTATCAAAGAAGATATTCAAATGGCCAAAGGTATAGGAAAAGATGCTCAACATCACTAACTATAAGGAAAATGCAAATCAAAGCAACAGTGAGATATAGCCTCACACCTGTTAGAATAACTATCACTAAAAATACAAGAGGTAACAAGAGCTGGTGAGGATGTGGGAAAAAGGGGATACTTGTGTACTGTTACTGGGAATGTAAATTTGTAGTGTCTTCATGCAAAACAGTATGAAGGTTCCTCCCAAAATGAAAAATGAAATTATTATATAATCTAGCAATCCCACTTTTGGGTATATACCCAAAGGAGGTAAAATCACTATCTCAAAGAGATAACTGTATCTCCTTATTCATTGCCACATTTTTTAAAATAGCCAAGTGATGGAGACAACGTAGGTGACTACTGATGCATGAATGGATAAAGAAAATGTGGGAAATATATACAAGAGAATATTTTTTCAAGAACAAAATAGGAGATTCTTCAATTTGTGAGAATATGGATGAAGCTTGAGGGCACTGTATGAAGGGAAATAAGTCAGACAAAAAAAGACAAATACTCTGAGATACCACTTCTATGTATTGATAAGGTCTAAAAAAAACAAAACAAAATTTGAAAGCAGAATATATTGGTGCTTGTTAGGGTAGGGGAAGAGTGGGGGAAAGGAGCGAAGTTGGTCAAAGGGTATTTCTGGAGATGTATAGAATGATGACTATGCTTAAGAACACTGTATTGTATATTTGAAATTTGTTAACAAAGTGTATCTTGAATGTTCTCATCACAAAAAGGAAAAAGAAAAGTGTAGCTATGGTGGGGAGATGACTATGTTATCTAAACTTATTGTGGTAATCATTTTGCAATGTACACGTATTTCAAATCATCCTAATGAACATCTTAAACTCACACAATGCTAAATGTCAGTTATTTCTCAGTAAAACTGGAAAAAGTAGCTTGTATCTTTTCATTGCTGAATAGTACTCCTTTGTTAGGATAGAATACAATTTTCTTATGCATTCATCTCTTTATAGACATTTGAGTTTTTATAGTAATTTTGGGCTATTACAAATAAAGCTGCTGTGACCATTTTGGTGAAGAGATGTAGACATATACTTTTATTTCTCTTGGGTAAATACCTAGGAGTGAAATAGATTTTATAGAAGTTATATGTCTATATTTTTAAGAAATAGCCAAATTATTTTCCAAACTTGCTGTACCATTTATTTCTTTCCACCAGAAGTGTGTGAGTGTTCCAGTTATTCCACATCCTTGCCAAAACTTCTTATGGCTAGTGTTTTAAACTGTAGCAATTTTATTGCAACCTTTAGGACAATCATTGAAAAACAGAAAAGAAAAAATAAGTTCAGCTAAAAAGTCAATAGAGCTTTTAAAATACATGACAGAAAAATTGGAGATATATACATATATTGCTTTTTTGGGTATGGGATATATGCATATATACATACATACACAACATACACAGTCAACACACATGCATGTGTATATACATACACACACGCGCGCACACACACACACACACACACACACACACACAAATCCCCCACCTCCCAAAAAGCAACTGCAATTTCATACACTATTGGCGGGACTGTAAAATGACATAATCGCTTAGTAAAATTATGCACCAGTTTCCTTAAAAATTCACTTAATTTTATATGTCCAAGCCATTCTACTCTTAGGTATTTATCAAAGAGAAATGAAAGTGCAGTTTACACAAATACCTGTACATGAATGTTTATAACAGCTTTTTTCCCTCATAGCTGCCAAACACTAGAAACAACTGTCTGTTAACTAATGGATGGGTTAACAAATTGAGGTGTATCCATAAAATGAATTAGTAATAATAAAAAGAAATGCGCTATCAAGAACTGTGAAGGATCTGAGATTTAACTCTATTTACTTTAGCAGTTTTACCTGGCACAATTTCATGGAAAATGGTAGAGTGCCTTAGGTCAGTGACAAAGGACTTGCTTATGTACAATAGCGGTAGCCTGAGTAGCATGGGTTCCCTATGCCCCACTTCCAATAGGGAAATATGAAGAGGGTACATGGAATACATTATGTTACAGGACAAGAATCCCAAACTTAGTGTTGCAAATATTTATACTAGGACTTCTTAACCTTTGCCCTATAGGAAGACAAATATTTCTGTCATACTGGACAGTATACAAACCTACCTTTTGCTCTGGAGTGAGACATTCTATCTTTCCAGTCTCCTCTCTATACAAACATCCTGAAAAGACAATGCAAATAATGTGTGACTCCTGTTCACAAGACATGCAGAAAACATGGGAGACTCTTGGAGGATTGCTTTTCAATAGTAACAATGTGGATGAATCTCAAAATAAAATGCTGCGTGAGTGAAGTCAGACCAGAAAAAGATACAAACTATATCTTTACATTTGTATAAAATTATAGAAAAAGCAAAGTAATATACAGAAACAGAAAGTAAGTGAATCCTTGCCTGGGATGAAGGAGGGTAGGGAAGAGTTTTAAAGAACCACAGAAAAGCTTTGGTGATGAAAAATATTATCTTGATTTGGTGAGGCATTCACACTGTATATATATATATGTCAAAAAGTAAAACTGTATTCTATAACAATTTACTGTATATAAATTTTACTGTAATAGAACTGCAAGAGCATAGACAGAAGTCTTTCACTTTTTCTAATTCTTTGTGCATATACCTGTCATTTCTAAAATTCTTTGAGTCTACTATTAAAATACATATTGGACTGACAGAGGAATCTGCTCATTGATTATACATTCACTAAATTATCTCTTGCTTCACTTGGTTAAAATATGGATTTTCAAAATATTTAATTTTTTTACTTAAAGAGCATCTTTAATATTTTATATACAATATTACCTTCAATTTATAAAATTACATACTGAGGACATAACTGGAAATCAGTTCAGGAGTGGCCAGTGGGTACCAATTTAAATTTTTAATGGCAAGAAGGCTGAGAATTTAATAAAATTAGAATTTATAATTAATAATGGAGATTCTGAATTCTAAACTGCATTTACCTAAAACAAGTAAAAGGAATACAAATTGGAAAAGAAGAAGTAAAGCTTTCACTGTTCGCTGATGACATGATCCTCTACACAGAAAACCCTAAAGACTCTACCAGAAAACTACTAGAGCTAATCAATGATTACAGCAAAGTTGCAGGATATAAAATCAACACACAGAAATCCCTTGCATTCCTATACACTAATAATGAGAAAATAGAAAGAGAAATTAAGGAAACTATTCCATTCACTGTTGCAGTGAAAACAATTAAATACTTAGGAATATATCTACCTAAGGAAACAAAAGACTTGTACATAGAAAACTATAAAACACTAGTGAAAGTAATCAAAGAGGACACGAATAGATGGAGAAATATACCGTGTTCGTGGATTGGAAGAATAAATAATGTAAAAATGAGTATACTACCCAAAGTAATTTATACATTCAATGCAATCCCTATCAAGCTACCAACAATATTTTTCACAGAACTAGAACAAATAATCTCACAATTTGTATGGAAATACAAACAACCTCGAATAGCTAAAGCAATCTTGAGGAAGAAGAATGGAACTGGGGGAATTAACCTGCCAGACTTCAGGCTCTATTACAAAGCCACAGTCATCAAGACAGTATGGTACTGGCATAAAGACAGAAATATAGATCAATGGAACAAAATAGAAAGCCCAGAGATAAACCCACGCTCCTATGGACACCTTATCTTCGACAAAGGAGGCAAGAATATAAAATGGAGAAAAGACAGTCTCTTTAACAAGTGGTGCTGGGAAAACTGGTCAGCCACTTGTAAAAGAATGAAACTAGAACACTTCCTAACACCATACACCAAAATAAACTCAAAATGGATTAAAGATCTAAATGTAAGACCAGAAACTATAAAACTCCTAGAGGAGAACGTAGGCAAAACACTCTCCGACATAAATCACAGCAGGATCCTCCAAGACCCACCTCCCAGAATATTGGAAATAAAAGCGAAAATAAACAAATGGGACCTAATTAAAATCAAAAGCTTCTGCACAGCAAAGGAAACTCTAAGCAAGGTGAGAAGACAGCCTTCAGAATGGGAGAAAATAATAGCAAATGAAGCAACGGATAAAGGATTAATCTCCAAATTATACAAGCAGCTCCTGCAGCTTAATTCCAGAAAACTAAGTGACCCAATCAAAAAATGGGCCAAAGAACTAAACAGACATTTCTCCAAAGAAGACATAAAGATGGCTAATAAACACATGAAAAAATGCTCAACATCCCTCATCATCAGAGAAATGCAAATCAAAACCACAATGAGATACCATTTCACACCAGTCAGAATGGCTGCTATCCAAAAGTCTACATGCAATAAATGCTGGAGAGGGTGTGGAGAGAAGGGAACCCTCTTACACTGTTGGTGGGAATGCAAACTAGTACAGCCACTATGGAGAACAGTGTGGAGATTCCTCAGAAAACTGGAAATAGAACTGCCATATGATCCAGCGATCGCACTCCTGGGCATACACACCGAGGAAACCAGAATTGAAAGAGACACATGTACTCCAATGTTCATTGCAGCACTGTTTATAATAGCCAGGACATGGAGGCAACCTAGATGTCCATCTGCAGATGAATGGATAAGAAAGCTTTGGTGCATATACACAATGGAGTATTTCTCAGCCATCAAAAAGAATGCATTTGAATCAGTTTTAATGAGGTGGATGAAATTGGAGCCAATTATACAGAGTGAAGTAAGCCAGAAAGAAGAACATCAATACCGTATATTAACGCATATATATGGAATATAGAAAAATGGTAACCTGAACCCTGTATAAGAGACTGCAAAAGAGACATAGGCATTTAGAACAGTCTTTGGGACTCTGTGGGAGAGGGTGAAGGTGGAATGATTGGAGAGAATGGAATTGTAGCATGTATATTATCATAAGTGACCAGTCCAGGTTCGACGCATAAATTTTCCTCTGTTCATTTCTTTGCATTTGTGCTTTTTTAATAAAATTCTTTTTTAGAAATAAAAAAAAAATAAACTGCATTTACCTAAAACAAGTAAAAACCAGAACCAGCAGTCCTTCCCTCCAACACAATAGCACAGGCTCAGAACTGGTGATGAGCCCCAAGGAGTAAGGAGGAGGCTTGGAGGGACCGCAGACTTTTCCAGGTTGCTGTGTGGAGGGAAAACCCTCTTTGGTGTGGGCTGAGCAAAGCCACTCAGCTTCCCCTGCATACCTGATAACCACTGCGAAGGTTACCTTTGGGCTTCCCTGGTGACTCAGTGGTAAAGAACCTGCCTGCCAATGCAAGAGTCACAGTTCAATCCCTGGGTCAGGAGGATGCCCTGGAGGAGGAAATGGCAACCCATTCCAGTATTCCTTGTCTGGGAAATCCCATGGACACAGGAGCCTGGTGGAGCCCATGGAGTAGCAAAAGAGTTGGACACGGCTTAGGAACTAGACAACAACAACAACAAAGGTTACCTTCCTTTGCCCCTATGTTATTTTAAAGTCTATACACTATCTTTGGGAAATTCAAGACAGGAGCTAGTCTTAAGGAAAGTAATGAAAGCATACTTGAGGAACACACTTAATAGCATTAAGGCAGATAAAAATAATTTTAGAATTTGATAGCACTTCAGAGATTAAGTCCAAAGCCCTCCTTTTACAGTTTAGAAAAGTGACACCCAGAGAACTTATATTTGCCAGAAGGAAAGTAAGTTTGGTGGTGACAGAGTAAGGATTAGAGCTCAGAGAGTCGTGATTACTAGGTCAATATTCTTTCCATTACACGAAATTTCTACTCTTAGTAATAATAAGATTTATTTCTTCGGTTTTAGAAATGCATCTTTTCTGTATTCTTCCCTAAATTGAAAACAAGACAATTAAGTAGTCTGAAGAAATATCTCTCACATATTATTTCAGAAAATCAATACAGGCAGTGTAAAGAATAACATTTTTCTACCCAAACAGCAATTGAGATCGATGTCTTTTCACAGTAGCCCATTTACCTCTGTGAGCAAAGTGAGCACAATTAAAGTGCATCAAAAAGTTACTTATTAAGTAGTTAACTTGTCTTCCAATCTTTTTGTGAATGTTTTCTTAACAATTTTTCAAGCAGCATCATTGACTCTTTGAAAAACCATACAATTTCTTTTGCTGGACTGCATTCCCCAGTAGCATATGTACACACACGTACACACACACACATGAATAAGAGTTAAAAAAAATTGTATTTTGATGACTCTACAAATTACCTTACATGTTAAGCAGAAAAATCACTTATTGGAAGCCTTTAATTTGACATATTTTTTCTTAAACCAACAAGCACTGCAGTGTTAAGTGGACCTAAACAGATGGAGAAGCAACAGAGCATTAAGGAAAAGCAGGAGAGGAAGGCCAAAGAGTCCTGGAGGCAAGAAAGAAATGCTGATGACTATTTTTGGTTTGGGGCTCTTTATTATATGCTAATCGACTTTAATATCCACATCTAACTTATAAACTCATTCAGGATTTTGTCAGAATGTACCAACAGAGGTTAAGGACTCACCTTTCCCTCACTGAGTGTTGTTGCTCTGTTGTGTCCTACTCTTTGTGACCCCATAGACTGTAGCCTACCAGGCTCCTCTGTTCATGGGATTTTCCAGGCAATAGTACTGGAGTGGATTGCCATTTCCTTCTCCAGGGGATCTTCTCAACCCAGGGCTCGAACACGGATCTCCCACATTGTAGACAGATGCTTTACTGCCTGAGTCACCTCACCTTCCCCTCATTAAGGAGGCCTAATTGTTTTACACTCTGATGATAGAAGAGCTACAAGCAAGAGTATTAGGCTTGTTAAGGATTTTAAGAGCATTGTTTTTGGGATCCACATAAAATAGCATGTTCCTTATTTTGTGGGGAATCCTGAAGTATACCATCTGCTCCTCTCCTTATAACCATAGGTATCTGATGTCTGGAACCCATTCCTTTATACACTGTCTCATCCTCTTAGCCATTTATTTGTCCTAAAACTGGATAAAACAGTTTGCATATTGCAGTAGAAGTCTAGACACACTAATACTTGCTGCCATTTAATCTTTGCAGAATACCAGGGATGTGAGTCTCAGATATAAACGAAACCCACAGAAAGAGGGTTGTTCTAAAGTCAAAAATGTGCAAAATTTTTGTATTGAGTTATTTGATTACCTAAAAATTAATTTCAAAAATTATTTATCAGGGAATAGAGTTTTCTTTTTTGATTTCTCTGGGTTTTGTTTGGTTTTGCTTTTTTAGGTGAGAAAAATTTAGAAAGAAATATTGTGAAAGCGTAGTCCAGTCTGTCCTTCCTTCAACATTTAAAAATTATTACCAGATTAATTTTTTTAAATAGTCAAATTGGCACCACCAGGATATGCCAGGAATCAGAAATTTCAGATTTTGTTGCAATGTTGTCAATGATACTGTGAGTCTGAGCAGCACGTTTTTACCTGTCCTCAATAGCTAATAGTCTTTATTTCCATTTTTTTTGCTACACAGAAGAATATTGTAGTTTGATGACACATTGTCTATGAAGTACCTCGGCCTATTAAAAAACGCAAAATGTAGATGACAAAGTACTCTAATAATGATGACTAAGAGGGAGAATGGCAAAATTCTAAAATTTCAAGGAGGATTCACTGACAAATGATTCTGAAAAGGAAAATGTTCTATATTTATGTAGAGATATTTAATAATCGCTTGTGGTGACCAAAAAGCCTACTACACTACTACTAAAAATCCTCATAGCAGCATGATTTATTGCTCTGAATAATTTTCTACAAAAGTGTTAGCTCTTTAATAGTGGTTCATTTACCAGATTGTCCATTAGACTCATTATTGCATTGCCAAGAGCAAAAAGAGAAAGAATGGAGCAGAGACTGGGTAATATTTGAAGCCAGCTTTTTCACAGAGTTGGCTGAATATCACAATATTTGCCTCTACATCAATAATGATGTTTTGGAGAGAAGCAGAAATGGCAAAATAGAGACTTAGGGCCACAAAGAGCTAAGTTTATTAGTGAAAGTAATATTGTAGAGTTTAGGGGGCATTTAGAGGGATTAGAGGGATTTTAGATAAGGAGACAAGGTGAATCCAGCTCTGACGCATAACATGACATGAAGGAGCTTTGTATTTATATAAATATATAGGTATTAGCTATTATCATTATTTTCCTTCTTAGGAGGCTCTGCCTTTTAGTTAATTAAATATATTTTTTTCTGGATCAAAATAATTGCTGACATGAAATTAATTTGTAAGTCAAAATCTGTTTTTTTATTTCTAATCTACTGAAATGATAGATGGATCAATGTTTGAACATAAAGCTAACAAAGGTTGGATGCTGCTGCTGCTGCTGCTGCTAAGTCGCTTCAGTCATGTCTGACTCTGTGTGACCCCATAGACAGCAGCCCACCAGGCTCATCTGTCCCTGGGATTCTCCAGGCAAGAATACTGGAGTGGGTTGCCATTTCCTCCTCCAACAAAGGTTGTGTAATAATGTCAAAATACCTTGATCATTTTGATTCATTGAGAAAAATGCAATTTATTCAATACCAATGTACATTTGACATCATTTCAGGGGAAGAACAATTCTACATCTTATTCCAATTGGAAATAATTACTGCAAGTAAAGATACTTTACACACAAATGAGTCATTTAAAACCTTATTCATTAAACATGTCATTTATACAAATATTTCTCCTAGTATAGTTTTTCTTTAAATAAAAGAAGATTGTAAAATCTTTTTATTCTGTTCAGTTCATTAATTATGGCTAATTTGCCATCCTGACTACTTTTAATTTCTGGAAACAAAAATAATTGTTTCCTTGTAAAGATTTAGATTTCAGGAGAAAAGCTTAGTGGGCAATGTCAATTCTTCCAAAATTTTCCCTGCAAGCATACTTTAGGTATTCTAAAATTAAATTATTCCGGGCCGCATTACACAATGGTGCCACTAAATGCAAAAAGGAGATTACAATAAAAACTATAATGATATTCCTGGGAGTTTACAAGTCACGTCATGCCTGGTTTACTATGTACATTAATTCATGATTATTTTACCCACATGGGAAGCTCATTTCCTTTTAACATGTGTTCCTGACTCAGTTGTAATGCCACACTGACCAAGCCAATGGGCTCTTCATTGATGTTATACAACATCCTAAATATCAAAATTGCATCTACCACAAGTTAGCAAAACTTAGTGACTTTACTACCGAGAATTATTTGATTTATTAAGCAAATATTTAATGCAAAGTGTGGGTCAGCACTTCTTAAGTGCTGGGAACTGGGTATTAGAGTTATGAAGAAAAATTAAACAATGACCCTACCCTTGAAGCTTTAAAGTTATTTTGTTTGTTGGTTTGCTTATAGAGGCTAGAGGGTAGGAAACACACCTTTACAATACAGTTTAGTAAGAGCTATAGGGGCGCTTCGCACAAGAGTGCATGGGTTTGTGTGTGCTAAGTTACATCAGTAGTGTCTGACTCTTTGTGACCCTATGGACTATAGTCCTCCAGGCTCCTCTGTTCAAGGGCATCTCTAGGCAAGAATATTGGAGTAGGTTTCCGGGCCCTCCAGGCCCTTTGTGTGGGTTGCCAGGGGATCTTTCCAACCCAGGGATTGAACCTGGCTCTCTTACATCTCCTGCATTGGCAGGTGGGTTCTTTACCACCAGCGCCACCCGGGAGGCCCCTTGCACAAGAGTCCTACTAGGTGGCAAAATACTGGGGTGGCAGAGGTGCCTCACTGAGAAGTAGGGTTGGGAAGAAGTATGCTTAAAACATACTTAGGTTAAGTACTGTCTTACAACCACCATTCTACTTACTGCTTTCATGAGTTTAATTTCTTTGATTCCACATATAGGCTAGGGAGTGAGGGAAGTGGGGGAGATATTGGTCAAGGGATACAGAGTTTCAGTTATGCAGGATGAGTAAATTCTTGAGAGCTAATGATAGTAGGGTAACTAGAGTTAATAATCTTGAATTATATACTTGAAATTTGCTAACAGAGTTCATCTTAAGTCTTGTCACCACCAAAGCAACAACATCTAAAAGGTAACTATGTAAGGTGATGGATATTGTAATTACCTTGATTGTGGTTATCACTTTACAATGCATACATATATTAAAGCATCACATTGAACAACTTAAATATATATATATATATAATTTTATTTATCAGTTATTCTTTACTAAGGATTGAATTTAAAAAATTTTTTTGGTAAAATGGAAACAGAAAATGTCTCACAAATACTTTAAAAAATATCTACACTTTTTGTATGAAAATAGCTGAGACAAAGAGAAATTAAGCAACTGTCTCAAGTACATACCCAAGGAGGATGCTGTCCCCTATGAGGGGCCTGTGTCTCCATCTGAGGGACAGCCCTTGTTTTGTATATGCATTGTGTACCCAAAACTCCTGTATGGACACATAGTATGTCCACTGTTGTATATATACTTTGTGTATCCAAAACTCCTTTCTGTACACATGTAAACAGTTGTAGGCTTCCTACATGGTGCTAGTGGTAAAGACCCCACCTGTCAATGCAGGAGACATAAGAGACATGAATTTGATCCCTGACTGGGGAAAATAACCTGGAGGAGGGCATGTTAACCCAGTCCAGTATTCTTGCCTGGAGAATCCCAAGGACAGAGGAGCTTGGAAGGGTGCAGTCCATAGGGTCACAAAGAATTGGACACAACTGAAGCAACAGCACAAGAGAAGGCTCTGCACATGGACATCACCAGATGGCCAAAACCAAAATCAGATTGATTATGTTCTCTGCAGTCAAAGATGGAGAAGCTCTATACAGTCAGCAAAAACAAGACCAGGAGCTGACTGTGGCTCAGATCATGAACTCCTTATTGCCAAATTCAGACTTAAATTGAAGAAAGTAGGGAAAACCACTAGACCATTCAGATATGACCTAAATCAAATCCCTAATGATTATACAGTGGAGGTGAGAAATAGACTTAAGGGACTAGATCTGATAGACAGAGTGCCTGATGAACTATGGATGGAGGTTCGTGACATTGTACAGGAGACAGGGATCAAGACTATCCCTAAGAAAAAGAAATGCAAAAAAGCAAAATGGCTGTCTGAGGAGGCCTTATGGATAGCTATGAAAAGAAGAGAAGTGAAAAGCAAAGGAAAAAAGGAAAATACCCATTTGAATGCACAGTTCCAAAGAATAGCAAGGACAGATAAGAAAGTCTTCTTCAGTGATCAGTGCAAGGAAATAGAGGAAAACAACAGAATGGGAAAGACTAGAGATCTCTTCAAGAAAATTAGAGATACCAAGGGAACATTCCATGCAAAGATGGGCACAATAAAGGACATAAATGATATGGACCTAACAGAAGCAGTGGAGAAGGAAATGGCAGCCCACTCCAGTGTTCTTGCCTGGAGACTCCCAGAGACAGCGGAGCCTGGTGGGCTGCCGGCTATGGGGTCGCACAGAGTCGGACATGACTGAAGTGACAGATGCAGGAACAGAAGCAGAAGATATTAAGAGGAGGTGACAAGAATACACAGAAGAACTGTACAAAAAAGATCTTCACGACCCAGATAATCACAATGGTGTGATCACTCAGCTAGAGCCAGACATCCTGGAATGTGAAGTCAAGTGGGCCTTAGGAAACATCACTACAAGTGAAGCTAGTGGAGATGATGGAATTCCAGTTGAGCTATTTCAAATCTTAAAAGATGATGCTATGAAAGTGCTGCACTCAATATGCCAGCCAATTTGGAAAACTCAGCAGTGGCCACAGGACTGGAAAAGTTCAGTTGTCATTCTAATCCCTAAGAAACGCAATGCCAAAGAATGCTCAAACTACCACACATTGCACTCATCTCACACACTTGTAAAGTAATGCTCAAAATTCCCCAAGCCAGGCTTCAGCAATATGTTAACCATGAACTTCCACATGTTCAAGCTGCATTTGGAAAAGGCAGAGGAACCAGAGATCAAATTGCCAACATCCACTGGATCATCGAAAAAGCAAGACAGTTCCAGAAAAATATCTATTTCTGCTTTATTGACTATACCAAAGCCTTTGACTGTGTGTATCACAACAAACTGTGGGATATTCTGAAAGTGATGGGAATACCAGACCATCTGATCTGCCTCCTGAGAAATCTGTATGCAGGTCAGGAAGCAACGGTTAGAACTGGACATGGAATAACAGACTGGTTCCAAATTGGGAAAGGAGTACGTCAAGGCTGTATATTGTTACCCTGCTTATTTAACTCATATTCAGAGTACATCATAAGAAAATGGGTTTGGGCTGGATGAAGCACAAGCTGGAATCAAGATTGCCAGGAGAAATATCAATAACCTCAGATATGCAGATGACACCACCCTTACGGCAGAAAGTGAAGAAGAACTAAAGAGCCACTTGACAATAGTGAAAAAAAAGTTCGCTTAAAGCTCAGAAAACTAAGATCATGGCATCTGGTCCCATCACTTCATGGCAAATAGATGGGAAAATAGTGGAAACAGTGACAGTCTTTATTTTCTTGGGCTACAAAATCACTGCAGGTGGTAACTGCAGCCATGATTAAAAGACGATTACTCCTTCTTCTTCTTTTCTTCTCTTCTCTTCCCTCTTACACTGTTGGTGGGAATGCAAACTAGTACAGCCACTATGGAGAACAGTGTGGGGATTCCTCAGAGAACTGGAAATGGAACTGCCATATGATCCAGCGATCGCACTCCTGGGCATACACACCGAGGAAACCAGAATTGAAAGAGACACATGTACTCCAATGTTCATTGCAGCACTGTTAATGATAGCCAGGACATGGAAGCAACCTAGATGTCCATCTGCAGATGAATGGATAAGAAAGCTTTGGTACATATACACAATGGAGTATTTCTCAGCCATCAAAAAGAATTCATTTGAATCAGTTTTAATGAGGTGGATGAAATTGGAGCCAATTATACAGAGTGAAGTAAGCCAGAAAGAAGAACATCAATACCGTATATTAACGCATATATATGGAATTTAGAAAAATGGTAACCTGAACCCTGTATAAGAGACTGCAAAAGAGACATAGGCATTTAGAACAGTCTTTGGGACTCTGTGGGAGAGGGTGAAGGTGGAATGATTGGGGAGAATGGAATTGTAGCATGTATATTATCATAAGTGACCAGTCCAGGTTCGACGTATAAATTTTCCTCTGTTCAAAAAAAAAAAATAAATAAAACTTATTCCAAAAAAAAAAAGAAGGCATATAGTTGGCTAAGAAACACATGAAAAGATGCTCATTATTAGAGAAATGTAAATCAAAACTACGATGAGATATCACCTCACACTGGTCAGAAAGGCCATCATCAAACTTCTACAAATAATAAATGCTGGAGACTGTGTGGAGAAAGGGAAAAAAAAAAAAAAAGAAAATGCAAGTGTTCGGAATGTTCCTTGGAGAATAATGTGAAAAATATACAAATGTATGTGAATTTAAGATTCTTCCAACAAGCACAAAAAATGTAGCTTTGCAAAGTCTCCTTTACCAGAATACAAGGAAACAGTGACTGAAATGAACTGCAAGAAGAGTGACCTCTTTTTCTTTCTATTTACAGCAATAATGCAAGCATGCTAGAGAGCAGAGATTTCTAAGGCAGTGGAAAGCTTCTCACTTCTTTCTCCATGAAGCATTTGTGTCCCTGACTAGTCCCTTGCCCTGAGTTGTTAATGTGGGGTTATGAACCTATCAGAATAAGTAGGAGAAAGCAGAAAAGGAACAAGGAACAATTTTTCAGTAGTGTGTTAGAGGATTATATTGATCTAAATATTGAAAACATGTGATCTTATTTTAAATCTGAATGTTGCAAAATGAAATATATATATACATATATGTGTATTTACATTAATATTCACATAATAATTACATTATTATTACTATGATTGTTGTAATCTTTAGGCACAAATTCAGTTTTATTAAGTATGCAAACAAATAAACAGTAAACTTCCTGTAACCACAAAAAAAAAAAAAAAAAAGACGATTACTCCTTGGAAGGAAAGTTATGACCAACCTGGATAGCATATTAAAAGAGCAGAGACATTACTTTACAAACACAGTTCTGTCTAGTCAAGGCTATGGTTTTTCCAGTAGTAATGTATGGATGTGAGAGTTGGGCTATACAGAAAGCTGAGCACCGAAGAACTGATGTTTTTGAACTGTGGTGTTGGAAAAGACTCTTGAGAGTCCCTTGGACTGCAAGGAGATCCAACCAGTCAATCCTAAAGGAAATCAGTCCTGAGTATTCATTGAAAAGAATGATGTTGAAGCTGAAATTCCAATCCTTTGGCCACCTGATGCGAAGAACTGACTCATTTGAAAAGACCCTGATGCTGGGAAAGATTGAATGTGGGAGGAGAAGGGGACAACAGAGGATGAGATGGTTGGATGGTTGGATGGTGAGTCAAGTCACCGACTCAATGGACTTGAGTTTGGGTAAACTCCTAGAGCTGGAGATAGACAGGGAGGTCTGTTGTGCCTTGTCCATGGGGTCACAAAGACTCAGACACTACTGAGCAACTGAACTGAACTGAACTGAAGTGACCTGGAACACATGCATATACAGTTGTATACATAGGTGCTGTCTCCTTTGGGGGTTGCTCAGGTTGATTCAGTTAGCACCTTGGATCACAGGACAAGGAAAATCAGTATGAAAATATAGTTTTTGTTTCTTGCTATGTAGAGAATAGTACATTCCTTTTATTTTGACCCAGAGTGCATAGCAACCTACTCCAGTATTCTTGCCTGGAGAATCCTATGGACAAAGAAGCCTGGTGGGCTACAGCCCATGGGGTTGCAAAGAGTCAGACATGACTGAAGTGGCTTAGCTTGCACACATGCACTGCTGTCTTCTACCAGAATCCATGAAAGGGTAAAAGTTATCTTTTTAGTTTGCTAAGAGGGTAAAATCATAGATTCTTGACAGTTATTGACAGTCAATACAACCCAATTTAGAGCAGAAAAGTTACAGAGTAGTACTCTACACTAAAAGGGTATTAGTACTTTTTTTCTGGGTTGGGACTCCCAGTCAACAGACTACAGTGCCTCTGAGCTACATACACTGTAGCACCATTTCTCTAGGAGAGGTGTTCTCACCCTCCATCAATGATGGAAACTTTATTAAAGACATTCCCTTTGATCCTTTAATTCATTTGAATTTTTTACCCTGAACATGTTAAACATCTGCAACTTTATTTCTGTAAAGCAAAATTAGGGGATGTATCTAATGTTAATACATGAGTACAATATTACTCATGTATTACAAGTAAAAAAAACAAAAGAAAATAAAACCTCAAAGTGCTCCTACCCATATAGTAATATTCAGTAAATATTCATTATGACATAACTCCCAAAATTGTTCATGTTAGCCAATCTCACAGCACCTGCATTCAAAATTGCTGTGCTATAAAACTTGCAGAATATATGGGTAGATACATTAAATACACGTATCCAAAGTCAGGAAAAACTTAAACACACACACAGAACCACACACTCATACAAACATATATGCTTAAATCCCATTAATCATAATGAACATGTAGACTCATATCCTACTGAATACTGATGGCAAAACTAATAAAAAACCTAGTAAAAACTTTATAAAACAAATAAATTTGCAACAGAATATAAAGTGACCTTATGTGATATTCTTGCTGCAGCAGGTGTTATCTTTGATAAATAATACTTGTAATTCAGCTCTAATGTGGTATGGTCCCAACTGACACATAAAATATAAGTGCTTCTGATGAACTTTATAAAGGCCAAACAGCAGATGCATATGTTGGCTATTAACATTCATGGATTTTCTTATTAAAAAGAGAAGTATAAATTAAATATAATGTAATTGCTGGCCACATAGTGAAGTTTCACAAAGAGTGTGTCCAAGAGCTCTGGGCTTTCAGAATTAAAGGGAAAGAATAGCCTTGAAACTAAAGCTATATGGTTCTGTCTATAAAAGTTATTGTGGAACTTTCCAGTCACGTTAAAAATGTTGTTGTTGTTAGGCAGTACATTTTTTGGCATAATTCACAGCAAGATTCTCTTCGGCCCACCACCTACATTAATGGAAATAAAAACAAAAATAAATGGGATCTAATAAACTTGCAGTTCATGGGGTCACTACTAGTCCGACATGACGGAGCGCCTTTACTTTCACTTTTCACTTTCACACATTGGAGAAGGAAATAGCAACCCACTCCAGTGTTCTTGCCTGGAGAATCCCTGGGACGGCAGAGCCTGGTGGGCTGCCATCTATGGGGTCGCACTGAGTCAGACATGACTGAAGCAACTTAGCAGTAGCAGCAATAAAACTTAAAAGCATTTGCACAGCAAATGAAACTGTAAACAAGATGAAAAGATAACCCTCAGAATGGGAGAAAATAATTGCAAATGAAGCAACTGACAAAAGATTAATCTCTAAAATATATAAGCAGCTCATATAGCTCCATATCAGAAAAATAAACAATCCAATCAAAAAATGAGCAGAAAACCACCTAAACAGACATTTCTACAAAGAAGATATATAGATGGCCAATAAATACATGAAAAGATGATCAACATAGCTCATTATTAGAGAAATACAAGTCAAATCTATAGTGAGATATCACCTCTCAGAATGGCCATTACCCCAAATCTACAAACAATAAATGCTGGAGAAAATATGGAGAAAAAGGAACCCTCCTGCACTGTTGGTGGAAGGGTAAACTGATACGGCTATTATGGAAAACACTATGGAGATTCCTTTAAAAACTAGAAATAAATCTACCATCTGCTGATATGCTCATTTTCTCAGTTGTGGCCTACTCTTTGCAACCCCATGGACTGTAGCCTGCCAAGTTCCTCTGTCCATGGAATTTTCCAGGCAAGAATACTGGAGTGGTTGCCATTTCCTTCTCCAGGAAATCTACCATATGACTCAGCAATTCCACCAATGGGCATATACCCTGAGAAAATCACAATTCTAAAAGACACATGTACTCCAATGTTCATTGCAGCACTATTTACAACAACCAGGACATGGAAGCAACCTAAATGTCCAAGGACAGATGAATGGATAAAGAAGATGTGGTACATCCATACAGTGGAATATTATTAGCCATAAAAATGAACGGATTCGGGTCAGTTGCAGTAGGGTGGATAGACCCAGAGCCTCTTACAGAGTGAAGTAAGTCAGAAAGAGAAAAACAAATATCATATATTGTTCATATATATGGAATATAGAGAACTGGTTCTGATGAACCTATCTCAGGGAAGGAATGGAGACCTAGATGAATGGAGATGTAGAAAATGGACTTGTGGACACAGTGGGGGAAGGAGAGGCTATGACAAATTGAGAAAGTATCATTGACAAATACACACTATCCTGTGTGAAACAGCTGGTAGGAAGTTGCTATATAACACAGAGAGCCCAGTCTGGCACCCTGTGATGACCTAGAGTGGTAGCATGGAGTGGTGAAGGAAGCTCAAGAGGGAGAAGATATGTGTTTAATTATGACTGATTCTCATTGCTGTATGGAAGAAATCAACACAACATGGTAAAGCTATTTTTTGTTAATTAAAAAAATATTGAATAAGTTGTTGTTTTTAGGTTACTATGACCTACATAATAAGACAAAAATGCCATAGTTCTAAGTATTGAAAATTAATATATGAGATCAAGGTGATGTCTGAAACTCTATGTTTACCTAATGACTCTAAGCGAACATTGAAAATACATAGTATTTCCTTTTATATCTAATTTCGCCAAATGTTTTTTTTAAAAAACAATATATTGCTTTGATTATTTAAAATTACTTTAAAAAAAACAAGGTATCTGATTACTTATAAATGCTAACAAATCAATCTGGAATTCAAAATTCTATCAGAATACTGTACGACATCTTCCTTTTTTCAATAATACAACATCTACCTAGCCTAAAGTGTATTATTACACATACATAAACTAAACAAATAGATACTGAGTGACAAGAATTATGCTGGCACTTGGAATATACTAGTGAATAAAACAAATAAGCCTACTCTCTTTGGGCTTACTGAATAAAATTGACAAAATAATTTTTAAACTTTAAAGTGGAAAAAGCTTATTCTCAATTGGAGTCTAAACATGCTCAAGAAATTTTTATAAAATGACTAAAATATAAATAAAAAGGGTTCCTTGTACTCAAATGGTAAATAGTAGTAATTTTTTATTTGTACATTGAGGATTAATGAATTTACTAAGTGGCCTGCTCCCTATGGATATTTACCTAGCTATGCCATAGACACACATTCAAATGCATTTATAGTATTAAGCTTTTTTAAAAAAAGGATAAAAATAGAACTGTCTAGGTCACCTTTGGAGAATGCAATGGCGACCCACTCCAGTACTCTTGCCTGAAAATCCCATGGACGGAGGAGCCTAGTAGGCTGCAGTCCATGAGGTCGCTAGGAGTTGGACACAACTAAGCGACTTCACTTTCATGTTTCACTTTCACACGTAGGAGAGGGAAATGGCAACCCACTCCAGTGTTCTTGCCTGGAGAATCCCAGGGATGGGGGAGCCTGGTGGGCTGCCGTCTATGGGGTCGTACAGAGTCGAACACGACTGAAGTGACTTAGCAGCTGCAGCAGCAGCAGGTCACCTTTAGACAGATGGAATGACCAGTCTTTGACTGACAGAACAGAGTTAACAAATTCTAGATTTCTCGTACTCTGGATTTGGAAAGCTTGCTGCTGCTGCTGCTAAGTCACTTCAGTCGTGTCCGACTCTGTGTGACCCCATAGACGGCAGCCCATCAGGCTCCCCCGTCCCTGGGATTCTCCAGGCAAGAACACTGGAGTGGGTTGCCATTTCCTTCTCCAATGTGTGAAAGTGAAAAGGGAAAGTGAAGTCGCTCAGTCATGTCTGACTCGTAGCGACCGCATGGACTGCAGCCTACCAGGCTCCTCCGTCCATGGGATTTTCTAGGCAAGAGTACTGGAGTGGCTTGCCGTTGCCTTCTCCGTTGGAAAGCTTACTCTTCTTTAAATGCTTAGATCTTCATGACTACACTTAAATTCTGACTCTCAATAAGTTTGCTGCTGCTGCTGCTGCTGCTAAGTCGCGTCAGTCTTGTCTGACTCTATGCGA
Source organism: Moschus berezovskii (assembly GCF_049115385.1). Classification (NCBI taxonomy): domain Eukaryota; kingdom Metazoa; phylum Chordata; class Mammalia; order Artiodactyla; family Moschidae; genus Moschus; species Moschus berezovskii. The sequence continues at coordinate 49,002,024 of NC_142462.1, forward strand.
TCCCATACACGGCAGCCTACCAGGCTCCGCCATCCCTGGGATTCTCCAGGCGAGAACACTGGAGTGGGTTGCCATTTCCTTCTCCAATGCATGAAAGTGAAAAGTGAAAGTGAAGTAGCTCAGTTATGTTGGACTCAGCGACCCCACGGACTGCAGCCCACCAGGCTCCTCCATCCATGGGATTTTCTAGGCAAGAGTACTGGAGTGGCTTGCCATTGCCTTCTCCGAATAAGCTTGCTACTTTGGCCTAAAAAAATAGGGATTTGAAGTTGCAATGCTAAGCTTCAAGTAAATTATCTAAAAATTAACGATTGAATTACAATATAAAGTGAGTATATTTTGTTCAAAATTAATGTTCCATAGTGGTTTCTGTTACTTTAATACTTAAAATATAACCTGTGGTTTAGCATAAATGCTCCCTGCAAAATACTGCATAACCTGAAAAACACTGTATCCAAAAAATAATAAACATATTTTTAATTAAATTAATGAAATGTTTTATTTCTGAGTCAGATTTTATAGAGTAGATAATATAAATAATATAGTATATATTGTTGGTGTTCAGTTGCTGACTCATGTCTGACTCTTTGAGACCCATGGACTGCAGCATGCCAGGCTTCCCTGTCCTTTATCATCTCCCTGACTTTGCTCAAATTCATGTCCACTGAGCTGGTGATGCATCCAACCATATCATCCTCTGACGCCGGTTTCTCCTCCTGCCTTCAAACTTTGCTAGCATTAGGGTCTTTTCTAATGAGTCAGATCTTCACAACAGGTGGCCAAAGTATTGGAGCTTCAGCTTCAGCCTCAGTACTTCCAATGAATATTCAGGGTTGATTTCCTTTCAGATTGACTACTTTGATCTCCTTGCAGTCCAAGGGACTCAGTCTTCTCCAGGACCACAGTTCAAAAGCATCAATTCTTTGGCACTCAACCTTCTTTAGGTCCAATTCTCACATCTGTACACTACTGGAAAAACCATAGAGTGGACTATATGGACCTTTGTTGGCAAAGTGATATCTCTGCTTTTTTAATACACAGTATAGGTTTGTCACAACTTTTTTTCCAAGGAAAGATGTAGAGTGCATGGCAACCTACTCCAGTATTCTTGCCTGGAGAATCCTATGGACAGAGGAGCCTGGTGGGCTACAGTCCATGGGGTTTCTTCCACATTCAGCAAGTCTTTTAATTTGGTGGCTGCAGTCATCATCCACAGTGATTTTGGAGCCCAAGAAAATTGTTTGTCACTCTTTCCAGCGTTTACCCATCCATTTGCCTTGAAATGATGGGACCAGATGCCATGGTCTTAGTTTTGTGAAGTTTGAGTTTAAAACAAATCTTTCACTCTCCTCTTTCACCTTCATCAAGAGGCTCTTTAGTTCTTCTTTGCTTTCTACCATAAGGGTGGTGTTATCTGCATATTTGATATCTTTCCCAGCAATCTTGATTCCAACTTGTGCTTCATCCAGCCCGGCATTTTGCATGATGTACTCTGCATAGAAGTTAAATAAGCAGGGTGACAAATACAGCCTTGACTTACTCCTTTCCCAATTTTGAACTAGTCTGTTGTTCCATGTCTGGTTCAAACTGTTGCTTCTTGACCTGAATATAGGTTTCTCAGGAGGTAGGTCAGGTGGTCTGGTATCCCCATCTTTTTAAGAATTTTCCACAGTTTGTTGTGATCCACATAGTCAAAGACTTTAGTGTAGTCAATGAAGCAGAAGTAAATATTTCTCTGGAATTCTCTTGCTTTTCTCATGATGCAACAGATGTTGGCAATTTGGTCTCTGGTTCTCTGGTCAGAAATATTCATATAAATAATATAATTTATTATATTTTAGAGTTTATAATATGAAACGTTTAATGAAGGAAGCAATATATTGTAAATTGTAGTACTATTTGTTAGCCACTGTAATTTACATTATATTAATATCTATGACAATAATCAGAATTATAAACTTTTAACTTTGAATTTGGGTTGACATTGACCTCCAAAATTCTTCCTTTTTCCATTACATCCAAAATATTAATGCCATCTATTTTTATATTGGAAACATAACACTAAAATTATATAATTTTAATGAATATAAATGAAAAATTCTAAATACCTTAAATGTATAAACTCCATATGCTTTTAAAAATCAATTAAAATATTGTGCCTACAAATTAAGATGTGAAATTATTAAATCACATGCCTACAACATTAATATGCAACATTTTCTCCTGATAGCGGTCCCTCTTAGGAAAAGAGTTCTAGTTCAGAATATTGAACAAAAGTTACTGCATTCACCCCCTGTTTCAGGTAAACACTAACATCAGTTAAATAGTATATTCTTAAATAGGAAGTATGTCATCCTAACTAAATAGCTCTCTTACTTGAAGTGTCAGGGGAAATTGCTTTAATTTAATAGTTATCAGAAGTGCACACAACCTGTATTTTTGACTAGAATTATTGGGAGCAAAATAACTTTGATATCTAGGTTTCTTGCCTTGTGTTGGCTTTACTTTTTTTAGAAGTATAGTGTATTTTATAATTATTATAAATAAATCACACTATTAAAATATTAATGAATAAGAGTATCTATTTTCACTACCTTTTTTACATTGTTTTTATCAAATTGCTTATAAAATAAAATGATGAGAAGATGAATGAGAGGACAAATGCAATAAAAAGCCTCATATTATTCAATAGATAAATGTAATAAATACCTCAAGAATAAGGAATCTATGTTCCTGTGGTTTAGATTAATTTTATTAGATGAATTCAGATTAACTATTCAGTAAAAACTCATTACACTAGCTTCTATATTTTATTTTTAATGGAAATTTATGTTCTCTAAAAAATGAAAATTAAAAATGATAAAAATGGAGTGGGGAAGTAGGCAGAGATTGGAATGAGCAATAAACAAATAATAAATGAATATTGAACAAATGGCTACAGTAAATCCATTGAAATACATCAAGGCCTAAAAAATAATTATAATGGAAAAATATTTACAAATAATGAAAATGCCAACTTTCAACCTTATACCTGAAGTCCCGATTGCCAACTGCCAATCCTCTTGCAGGAGGTTTGAAATTTAGGCCATGAGATCTCTAATGTCTCAGTTGGCTGAATCTTTGATTCTTTGTAAGAGTATATTTTCCTTACAATGTAACAATTTGGGTCAATAAATATTGTGAGTAAACTAATTTTCTTAAATATATATGCAGACTGAGTTATTATTTTTGAAAAAGACTTCTAATATATTTAATAATTTCAACTTTAAAAAGCTAGAATGCATAGCTGAAGTAACAATACATGTAATTTAAAATTGTTTTAGAATACATAAGAATAAACTGTCAAATATAGCAGTATTAATTCGTGGAACAAAATGATTGTTAGAGCCAAATGTCACTTAACATGTAACAGTTTTTGACCTTTTAAGTTGGATAATTGAGTGTTAAAAAAAAATAACAACACAGGTCTATATCCAGCTAAAGAGATTCTGTTCATAGTTATAGATATCTAAAAAGTAGAGTAAATAAATTAGTACAATGCCTTGTTTAATTTAATTTAATTTGTGTGTCTGCCCTTCTCTCTTACCTAGAATAGCCTTGGGCATCTACCCACAGTCTGGATACAAGAAGAATGCTCACTCACAATAATATCTACACATCATGTATTCTACTAATTCCTCTGTCCATGGGAATTCTCCAGGCAAGAATACTGGAGGGAGTTGCTGTGCCCTCCTCCAGGGGATTTTCCCAACCCAGGTCTCCTGCATTGCAGGCAGATTCTTTAAACATCTAAGGTACCAGGGAAACCCAATTGTGTATCAATTTGATATAAAGGGGAAAACAACTTATTCCTTTAGACTCTGTATTTTGCATCTTTATCTAATTTCTTTCTTATCATTAAACATCATTTATTTCCCAATTGTATGAAAAAAGGATAATGGTAAGCCATCAATTGAATTTTTTTGTTTTTGTTTTTACTTTTCTAAAATTTGAAAATGTTCAAAAAATGTATTTTATTTTATGGATAAAAAGTAAACAATCCTCTAATTACAAGCATAATAGCTACCTACATTTTTCTGAAATAACTTGTTTAACATACAACCTATGAGAGTTGAGATAGGTCTTTTTCATTAGTAAATTTTGGGCAGCTAGATTTTAAAAAGGGAAATAGATAATGAAAAATGAAATGTGTTACAAGAAATTATGTTTTATCAAGAATTTTTATTTCAACAGCAAGTAGTATGAATTATTGAGCATAATATATATCCCATGTTTGGTCTTGAGATACAAAATTCTTCATAGGGAAGTAGTTGCATGATGGAAAGCTAAAAACAGGCAAATAAAATAAAACTATTTAAAAGTCATAATTATTTCATTGGTATATATATATACAGAAAATTAATTTAAAAAAATGTATTATTTTCAAAAATGAAAAAATGGAACATGTTATTTGTAATAAAGTTTCAATTCATCAAGTGAATATGTAATACCAAAGGTTACATACTGATTTTGAGGTAAATATGCATAAACAGGTACATGCATATTAAGCAGAGATGAAAAATCACCAGGGTCCTGGGCACAGCCTCTTGACAATTCTTTTGTCTAACCACATTCTTTGAAGTCATTCACTGCTACACAAAACACAAACATTATTAGGGCAATAGACATGATTAGTTCTGCTGCTTCTCAATATTCTCTTTGAAGGCCTTTTGTTTTTTGGAATATTTCGTATTTTTGCCTTTTGGAATATTTTTTGAGCAATTAATTATGTATTAGAATAAAATTATGCTTGTGGGATACCATTGATCACAAGCCATGTAATTCTGTAATTTTGCTGTTTTTTCTCTTGAACTAAAGTACCTGTGTTCTAGGAACTGTGATGGCCTCATGCCTAATGATAATCTCATTGGGTGAAGATAAATGAATGCATTTGTCAAAAGGAAATTAGAATGATGAAAATTCCAAATCCATAAATCACTAAATACATATCAGTTCAGTTCAGTCGCTCAGTCATGTCTGACATACACATATATATAAATATATACATCATTGCATTTATACACAAACACAGTATATAAATCATTGGAACGTGTAATGTTGCATTTTTTGATAAATGAAGACCTTTCATTTCATGACTGTATATATTAATAGTAATTTAAAATATTTGTGTATGTATAAATTATACTTCTAGAGAGCCATTATTGATTATCTTTCTGTCAATAGATTCCTAAAATTATCATTTCTATTTCTATTACAAAATTATGAAAGTGCATGTATGCTTTCAAACATGGAAAACAGGAGTGTAAGCAAACCTGTGGAAAACTGAATTTGATCAGCACAGTTCTATGACCATTTTTTCCCTTTCAATAAGAGAAATAGCTAAAACTTCTAGATGTGACTTCAAATATTTCACTTCAGTTAAATATATCAGCAAACACTGCTGTCCTTTTCTGACAGCTAAAATTTTGTAGTGAAGCATGTGACGCCTTAATTCATTTCATTTCTACTTTCAATTAATTATTTTCCACTGTAAAATTCAATTTTCCAGAATTTATAAGGTTAAAAAGAACAAGAGTTGCTGATAGAAATTTTTCTAAAGCAGATGGTTTGTACATGCAGGATCAATGACTGGTTACACTCATTTTTACCTTGTATAATGCAAACTCTTTTGTTTGGGGTTGGTTTTGCCTATCTGGGCATTTAACTTCCTGTTTATTCACTCATCACTCAATCCATACTTTCATGCATTTTTCTTTTCTGCCATTATTCCAATCTTTCAGTAAGTAACTATTTAGTGATTACAATATAGGAGGCACTATGCTAGTCTAGGTGTGAATGTGGAATGAAGCTTGCAAACATAGATTTTTTTTTGCCCTCAGAGATTTCTATCTATAATGGGAGATATTGATATGAAAAAAATCAAGAGATAAATATAACTGTAAATTGTGGCAAGTACTAAAAATGTAGATATATTAAATGTATTTATGAGTAGTTTATTATCAAAGAAGACAGCAGGTACACAACCTGTCGATACCTCACACTACCCTACTAAATAAAATCAGAGTTCTGAGCTTTTAACTTAATCTAAACCCTAAAACTCCCCTGGACATTATCACTCTCCATAATGGTTTATCTTTATCTATTGCTTTGCTGTGCTGTGCTTAGTCCCTCAGTCGTGTCCGACTCTGCTACACCATGGACTGCAGCCTGCCAGGATTCTCTGTCCATGGGGAATCTCCACTCAAAAATACTGGAGTGGGTAGCCTAAACCTTCTCCTGAGGATCTTCCCAACCCAGGAATTGAACCAGGGTCTCCTACATTGTATGCGGATTCTTTACCAACCGAAGAAACAAGGAAACCCTTACCTATTGCTTCTTTCCTCCAAATACCTTCTACTTCATTCTTAAAGTACTATCTGTGGGCCAAAAAGTTTGTTCAGGATTTTCCATAAGATCTTATATAATCTGCTAGCAATAAATACCAGAGAAGGCAATGGAAACCCACTCCAGTACTCTGGCCTGGAGAATCCCATGGATAGAGGAGCCTGGTAAGCTACAGTCCATGGGGTTGCTAAGAGTTGGACACGACTGAGTGACTTCACTTTCACTTTTCACTTTCATGCATTGGAGAAGGAAATGGCAACCCACTCCAGTATTCTTGCCTGGAGAATTCCAGGGACAGAGGAGCCTGTTGGGCTGCAGTCTATGGGGTCGCACAGAGTTAGACACGATTGACGCGACTTAGCAGCAGTAGCAGCAGCAGCGATAAATACATTCCTCCATGTTACTTGCTCTTTGCATTGTCCCTTATACTAGGAAACTCCTTTCATTCAAGTTCGGGCTTTTCTAGTCTATTAAAATCCAGCTTAAAAAAGACATTTTCTGTATATCCTTCTCAATCTCTTCCAGAGTAGTTGAATAGTTATCACAGTTAATCGCCTTTTTGAGTGTGACGGTTATATTAATGATACGTTAGATGCTCAGCGGTAAAGAATCCACCTATGACACAGAAGACGCAGGAGACTCGGGTTCGATCACTGGGTCGTGAAGATCCCCTGCAGGAGGGCGTGGCAACGCACTCCAGGTTTCCTGCCTAGAGAATCATCCCATAGACAGAGGGAGCCTGACAGGCTATAGTCCATAGGGTTACAAAGAGTCAGGCACAACTGAAGTGATTAAGCATGCACACAAAATTATGTGTGCTTACATATTACTTTGCCTATCAAATTGCAAACTTTTTAAGCTTAAGGATTCTATCTTATAAGTTTTAATCTATTATCAACACTGGAAAGTAATAGATGCCGAAAGAAAGTTAAAATTTTAAAAAGCCATGTAGTGAATATTCTACCCTATTTGCTAAAATATAGTGTACTGTATTATGTATTGTGTACTGTAATATGTGCACTGTACAAAATTTAAACACTTTTCAATAACAATATATATTTTGTTTTTTCTTTTTCTTTTTTAATTGAAGGATAATTGCTTTATAGCATTTTGTTTTCTGGAAAACCTCAACAGGAATCAGTCATAGGTATACATATATGCCCTCCCTTTTGAACCTTCCTCCCATCTCCCTCCCCATCCCACCCCACTAGGCTGATATAGAGCCCCTGTTTGAGTTTCCAGAGCCATATGGCAAATTTCCGTCGGCTATCTATTTTACGTACAGTAACGTAAGTTTCGATGTTACTCTCTCCATACATCTCACCCTCTCCTCCCCTCTCCCCATGTCCATAAGTCTATTCTCTATGTCTGTTTCTCCATTGCTGCCCTGTAAATAAATTCTTCAGTACCATATTTCTAGATACCATACATGTGCGTTCAGTTCAGTTCAGTTCAGTTCAGTCGCTCAGTCGTGTCCGACTCTCCGCGACCCCATGAACCACAGCACGCCAGGCCTCCCTGTCCATCACCAACTCCCGGAGTTCACTCAAACTCATGTCCAGAGAGTCGGTGATGCCATCCAGCCATCTCATTCTCCGTCGTCCCCTTCTCCCGCCCCCAACCTTTCCCAGCATCAGAGTCTTTTCCAGTGAGTCAACTCGTCGCATGAGGTGGCCAAAGTATTGCAGCTTCAGCTTTAGCATCAGTCCCTCCAATGAACATCCAGGACTGATCTCCTTTAGAATGGACTGGTTGGATCTCCTTGCAGTATAAGGGACTCTCAAGAGTCTTCTCCAACACCACAGTTCAAAAGCATCGATTCTTCGGCGATCAGCTTTCTTCACAGTCCAACTCTCACATCCATACATGACCACGGGAAATATCATTGCCTTGACTAGACGGACCTTGGTTGGCAAAGTAATGTCTCTGCTTTTTAATATACTATCAAGGTTGGTCATAACTTTCCTTCCAAGGAGCAAGCGTCTTTTAATTTCATGGCTGCAATCAGCATCTGCAGTGATTTTGGAGCCCAAAAAAATAAAATCTGTCACTGTTTCCACTGTTTTTCCATCTATTTCCCATGAAGTGATGGGACCAGATGCCATGATCTTTGTTTTCTGAATGTTGAGCTTCAAGCCAACCTTTTCACTAGAATACGATATTTATCTCTTTTTAACTCACTTCACTCTGTATAATAGGTTATAGGTTCATCCACCTCATCAGACTGACTCAAATATGTTCCTCTTTATGGCTAACTAATATTATGTTGTGTATATGTATCACAACTTCTTTATCCATTCATCTATTGGTGGACATCTAGGTTGCTGCCATGTTCTGGCTATTGCAAATGAACTGCAATGAACAATGGGATCAATTCAAAGAAAGAGAGGAAAACAATAGAATGGGAAAGACTAGATATCTCTTTAAGAAAATTAGAGATACTAAGGGAACATTTCATGCAAAGATGGGCACAATAAAGGACAGAAATGGTAGGGACCTAACAGAAGCAGAAGATATTAAGAAGAGGTGGCAAGAATACACAGAAGAACTGTACAAAAAAAGATCTTCACGACCCAGATAATCACAATGGTGTGATCACTCACCTAGAGCCATACATCCTGAAATGTGAAGTCAAGTGGGCCTTAGAAAGCATCACTATGAACAAAGCTAGTGGTAATGGAATTCCAGTGGAGCTATTTCAAATCCTAAAAGATGATGCTCTGAAAGTGCTGCAGTCAATATGCCAGCAAATTTGAAAAACTCAGCAGTGGCCACAGGACTGGAAAAGGTCAGTTGTCATTCCAATCCAAAAGAAAGGCAAGGCCAAAGAATGCTCAAGCTACCGCACAATTGCACTCATCTCACACGCTAGTAAAGTCATGCTCAAAATTCTCCAAGCCAGGCTTCAGCATATGTGAACCGTGAACTTCCAGATGTCCAAGCTGGTTTTAGAAAAGGCAGAGGAACCAGAGATCAAATTGCCAACATCCGCTGGATCATCAAAAAAAGCAAGAGAGTTCCAGAAAAACATCTATTTCTGCTTTATTGACTATACCAAAGCCTTTGACTGTGTGGATCACAATAAACTGTGGAACATTCTGAAAGAGATGGGAATACCAGACCACCTGACCTGCCTCTTGAGAAACTTATATGCAGGTCAGGAAGCAACAGTTAGAACTGGACATGGAACGACAGACTGGTTCCAAATCAGGAAAGGAGTACGTCAAGGCTGTATATTATCACCTTGCTTATTTACCTTATATGCAGAGTACATCATGAGAAATGCTGGGCTGGAAGAACCACAAGCTGGAATCAAGATTGCTGGGAGAAATATCAATAACCTCAGATGAGCAGATGACACCTTATGGCAGAAAGTGAAGAAGAACTAAAGAGCCTCTTGATGAAAGTGAAAAAGGAGAGTGAAAAAGTTGGCTTAAAGCTCATCATTCATAAAACTAAGATCATGGCATGTGGTCCCATCACTTCATGGCAAATGGATGGGAAAACAGTGGAAACAGTGACTGACTTTATTTTTCTGGGCTCCAAAATCACTGTAGATGGTGATTGCAGCCATGAAATAACAAGATGCTTACTCCTTGGAAGGAAAGTTATGTCCAACCTAGACAGTATATTAAAAAGCAGAGACATTACTTTGATAACAAAGGTCCATCTAGTCAAGGCTATGGTTTTTCCAGTGGTCATGTCTGGATGTGAGAGTTGGACTATAAAGAAAGCTGAGCACAGAAGAATTGATGCTTTTGAACTGTGGTGTTGGAGAAGACTCTTGAGAGTTCCTTGGACTGTAAGGAGGTCCAACCAGTCAATCCTAAAACAAATTAGTCGTGGGTATTCACTGGAAGGACTGATGGTGAAGCTGAAACTTCAATCCTTTGGCCACCTGATGTGAAGAGCTGACTCATTTGAAAAGACCCTAATGCTGGGAAAGATTAAGTGGAGGAGAAGGAGACGAGAGAGGATGAGATGGTTGGATGGCATCTCCGACTCAATGGACATGTTTTTGGTTGGACTCTGGGAGTTGGTGATGGACAGGTAGGCCTGGCGTGCTGTGGTTCATGGGGTCGAAAGAGTTGGACATGACTGAGCAACTGAACTGAACTGACTGAACAATGGGATACATGTGTGTTTTTAATTTTGGTTTCCTTGGGGTATATACCTAGGAGTGGGATTTATGTGTCATGTGGTGGTTTTATTTCCAAGATTTTAAGGAATCTCCACACTGTCTTTCATAATGGGTGTATCAATTTACATTCCCACAAACAGTGCAAGAGTGTTCCCTTTTCTCCACGCCCTCTCCAGCATATATTATTTGTAGACTTTTTGATGATGGCCATTCTGACCGATGTGAGGTGATATCTCATTGTGGTTTTGATTAGCATTTCTCTAATAATGAGCCAGGTTGAAAATCTATTCATATATTTGTAAGTCAACCATATGTCTTCTTTGGAGAAATGTCTGTTAAGGTCTTTTCCCCACTTTTTGATTGGGTTGTTTGTTTTTCTGGCACTGATTTGTATGAGCTGCTTGTATATTTGGAAATTAATCCTTTGTCAGTTGTTTCATTTGCTGTTATTTTCTCCCATTCTGAGGGTGTATTTTCACCTTGCTTATAGTTTCCTTTGCTGTGCAAAAGCTTTTAAGTTTAATCAGGTCCCACTTGTTTACTTTTGTTTTTATTTCCATTACTCTAGGAGGTGGGTCATGTCACTGAGTGTTCTGCCAATGTTTCACTCTAAGAGTTTTATAGTTTCTGGTCTTACATTTAGGTCTTTAATCCATTTTGAATTTATCTTTGTGTATGGTGTTAGGAAGTGTTATAATTTCATTCTTTTACTTGTAGTTGTACAGTTTTCCCAGCACCATTTATTGAAGAGGCTGTCTTTGCCCCATTGTATATTCTTGCCTCCCTTGTCAAAAATAAGGTACCCATGGGTGCATGGATTTATTTCTGGGCTTTCTATCTTGTTCCATTGGTCTATATTTCTGTTTTTGTGCCACTACCATACTGTCTTGACTGTAGCTTTGTAGTATAATCTGAAGTTAGGGAGGTTGATTCCTCCATCTCCATTCTTCTTTCTCAAGAATGCTTTGGCTATTTGCGGTCTTTTGTGTTTCCCGATGAATTGTGAAGTTTTCTTTTCTAATTCTGTGAAAAATGCCATTGATAATTTGATAGGGATTGCGTTGAACCTGGAGATTGCATTTAGTAGTATAGCCATTTTCACAATATAGATTCTTCCTTCCCAGGAACATGGAATATCTCTCCATCTGTTTATGTCGTCTTTGATTTCTTTCATCAGTGTCTTATAATTTTCTGTGTACAGTTCTTTTGTCTCCTTACATAAGTTTATTCCAAATTTTTAATTTTTTTTGTTGCAATGGTGAATGGGATTGAGTCCTTAAATTCTCTTTCTGATTTTTCATTGTTAGTATATAGAATTGCAAGTGATTTCTGTGTATTGATTTTGTATCCTGCAATTTTGCTGAATCCACTGATTAGCTCTAGTTAATTTTCTGATACTATCTTTAGGGTTTTCTATGTACAGTATCGTGTCATCTGCAAACAGTGAGAGCTTTACTTCTTTTCTGATCTGGATTTTTTTATTTCTTTTTTGTCTCTGATGGCTATAGCTAGGACTTCCAGAACTATGTTGCATAATAGTGGTGCAAGTGTACACCCTTGTCTTGTTCCTGATCTCAGCGGGAATGCTTTCTGTTTCTCACCATTGAGAATGTTTGGTGTAGGCTTATCATATATGGCCTTAGTATTTTGAAGTAGGTTCCTTCTATATCCATTTTTTGAAGAGTTTTAATCTTAAATGGGTCCTGAATTTTCTTAAAAGATTTTTCTGCATCTATTGAGGTTATTACATGGTTTTTGTCTTTCAATTTGTTAATATGGTGTATCACATTGATTGATTTGCGTATATTGAAGGATCCTTGCATTCCGGGAATAAACCCATCTTGATCATGGTGTATGAGCTTTTTGTTCTGTTTCTGAATTCTGTTTGGTAAAATTTTGTTTGCATCTATGTTCATCAATGATATTGGCCTGTAGTTTTCTTTTGTGTGTGTGTCTTTGTCTGGTTTTGGTATCAGGGTGTCGGTGACCTCATAGAATGAGTTAGGAAGTGTTCTTTCCTCTGCAATTTTTCAAAAGAGTTTTAGAAGGATAGGCATTAGCTCTTCTCCAAATGTTTGATAGAATTCTCCTTTGAAGCCATCTGCTCCAGGGCTTTTGTTTTTTGGGGAGATATTTGATCACAGGTTCAATTTCAGTGCTTGTAATTGGGTTATTCATAATTTCTATTTCTTCCTTGTTCAGTCTTGGAAGATTGAACTTTTCTAAGAATCTGTCCATTTCTTCCAGGTTATCCATTTTTGCCATATAGTTGTTCATAATATTCTCTTAAAATCATTTGTATTTCTGCATTGTGTGTTGTAACCTCTCCTTTTTCATTTCTAATTTTGTTGATTTTATTCTTCTCTCTTTTGTTCTTGATGAGTCTGGCTAAACGTTTGTCAATTTTGTTTATCTTCTCAAAGAACCAGCTTTTAGATTTAGTAATCTTTGCTATAGTTTCTTTCATTTCTTTTTCATTTATTTCTGCTCTGATCACTAGGATTTCTTTCCTTTTATGAATTTTTGGGATTTTTTTGTTCTTTTTCCATTTGTTTTAGGTGTAAAGTTAAGTTGTCTATTTGATGTTTTTCTTGTTTCTTTAGGTAGGATTGTATTTCTAAAACTTCCCTCTTAGAACTGTTTTTGCTGCATCCCATAGGTTTTGAGTTGCTGTGTTTTCATTGTCATTTGTTTCTAGAAATTTTTTATTTTCCTTTTGATTTCTTCAATAACTTGTTGGTTATTTATAAATGTGTTGTTTAATCTCCATATGTTTGTGTTTCTTACGGTTTTTTTTTTTTCTTGTAATTGATATCTAGTCTCATAGTGTTGTGGTCAGAGAAGATGCTTGATAGGATTTCAATTTTATTAAATTTACTGAGGTTTGATTTGTGACTCAAGATGTGGTCTATCCTGGAGAATGTTCCTTGTGCAGTTGAGAATAAGGTGTATTCTTCTGCATTTGGATGGAATGTCCTGAAGATATCAATGAAATCCATCTCATCTAATGTATCATTTAAGATGTGTTTTCTTATTAATTTTCTGTTTTGATGATCTGTCCATTGGTGTGAGTGGGATGTTAAAGTCTCCTGCTATTATTGTATTACTTTCAATTTCTCCTTTTATGTATGTTAGTGTTTGTCTTATGTATTGAGGTGCTCCTATGTTGGGCGTATAGATATTTACAATTTTTATGTCTACCTCTTGGACTGATCCCTTAATCATTATGTAGTGTCCTTCCTTAGCTCTTGTAATTTTCTTGATTTTAAGGTCTATTTTGTCTGATATGAGGGTTGCTACTCCAGCTTTCTTTTGCTTCCCATTTGCATAGAATATATTTTTTCATCCTTTAACTTTCAGTCTATATGTTTCTTTAGGTATGAAGTGGGTTTCTTGTAGACAGCATATATATGGATCTTGTTTTTTTAATCCATTCAGCCTGTCTGTGTCTTTTGATTGGATCACTTAATCGATTTACATTTAAGGTAATTATTTATATATATGTTCCTATTGCCATTTTCTTAATTCTTTGGGGTTGATTTTGTAGACCCTTTTTCTTCTCTTGTATTTTTGGACTATATAAGTCCCTTTAACATTTGTTGTAAAGCAGGTTTGGAGGTACTGAATCCTCTTAACTCTTGCTTGTCTAAAAAGATCTTATTTTTCCATCAATTCTGAATGAGATCCTTGCCCTATACAGTAATCTTGGTTGTAGATCTTTCCCTTTCAGTACTTTAAGTATATCCTGCCATTCTCTTTTGGCCTGCAGAGTTTCTGTTGAAAGATCAACTGTTAAGCATATGGGGTTTCCCTTGTATGTTACTTGTTGCTTCTCCCTTTCTGTTTTTAATATTCTTTGTGTTTACTCTTTGTTAGTTTGATTATATGTGTCTTGGCCTGTTTCTCTTTGGGTTTATCCTGTACAGGACTCTTTGTGACTCTTGGACTTGATTGACTATTTCCTTTTCTATGTTGGGGAAATTTTCGCTCTAATCTCTTCAAGAATTTTCTCATACTCTTTCTTTTTCTCTTCTTCTTCTGGGACCCCTATAATTCGATGTTGGTGCATTTGATATTGTCCCAGAGTTCTCTGAGCCTGTCCTCAGTTCTTTCACTCTCTTTTCTTTATTCTGCTCTTCAGAAGTTATTTCCACCATTTTATCTTTCAGCTCAATGATTCATTCTTCTGCTTCAAATATTCTGCTATTGATTCCTTCTAGAGTTACTTTTAATTTCAATAATGTGTTGTTTGTCTCTGTATGTTTATTCTTTAATTCTTCTAGGTCTTTGTTAATTGATTCTTGCATTTTCTCCATTTTGTTTTCAAGGGTTTGATCATCTCTACTATTATTATACTGAATTCTTTTTCAGGCAGTTTGCTTATTTCCTATTCATTTATTTGGACTTCTGTTTTTCTAGTTTGTTCCTTCATTTGTGTGGTATTTCTCTGCCTTTTGCCTTTTCATTATTTTTTTTTAAACATATTGTGTTATAGGTCTCGTTTTCCCAGGCTTCAAGGTTGAATTCTTTCTTCCTTTCGGTTTCTGCCCTCCTAAGATTGGCCCAGTGGTTTGTGTAAGCTTTGTATAGGGTGAGATTTGTGCTGAGATTTTGTTTGTTTGTTTTTCTGTTTGTTTTTCTTCTGATGGACATGGCTGAGTGAGATGGTAATCCTGTCTGCTGATGATTTTGTTTGTATTTTTGTTTTGTTTGTTGTTTAGATGAGACATTCTGTATTGTGTGCTACTGGTGGTTGGGTATTGCTGGGTCTTGTATTCAAATGGTTTCCTTTGTGTGAGTTCTCACTGTTTGATACTCCTCTGGTACCCTAGGATCTTGGAGTCAGTTTTTATTTTCAGGTCTCCCACTCTAAAGGCTCAGGGCTTGATCTCTGGTCAGGAATGAAGATTTCACAAGTGGTTTCAGTTCAGTTCAGTTCCGTTGATCAGTCGTGTCCAACTCTTTGTGACCCCATGGACTGCAACATGCCAGGATTCCTTGTCCATCACTAACTCCTGAAGTTTACTCAAACTCATGTCCATTGAATCAGTGATACCATCTAACCATATCATCCTCTGTCATCCCCTTCTCTTCCTGCCTTCAATCTTTCCCAGCATTAGGGTCTTTTCCAAATCTTTCCAATGAATTTTCAGGGCTGATATCCTTTAGGATGGACTGATTGAATCTCCTTGCAGTCCAGGAGACTTTCAAGAGTCTTCTCCAACACCATGGTTCAAAAGCATCAACTCTTCAGCACTCAGTTTTCTTTATAGTCCAACTCTCACATACAAACATGACTACTGGAAAAACAATAGCTTTAATTAGATGGTTTGCTATTGTATTAAGTGCGATTAAAACAAATATCCAAAAACGAGAAACCAAAGATGAACCCCAGACAAATGGCAGTTACAAAATCAGGCAAATAATAATTAAAATAATGGCATATATACATATACATATACATATATACCCATGAGCAGAGTCAAAACAGTTCAACAAAAATAGAGTTAAATATATTGACCCAGTGAACAAAGGAAATAAAAAATTATGTTTGCTAGTTAGGAGCAAAACTAACTAATGCACAAAACTAAAGCAAGGTGTCAAATGGCAAAAAAAGCAATGAAAGCAAAATAACATATACATTAAAGATTAATTGCAAGGGGAAAAGAACAGTAGGAAAGGCAAACAAAGGAATAAATATAGAAAAAATATAATAGGTTTAAAAAAATTAGAAGTTAGAATTATAAAAAAGAGAAAAGGAAAAAAATGGAAGAAGAAAGAAAAAAAGGGGAAAGAAAGGAAAACTCCATAGAACTGCAAAAGCCCAACGTAGAGGCAGAGGTTTGTAACAACAATAAAAAGTGTGACTGAATATACAAATATGTATATACACCCATAAGCAAAATCAAGAGTCCAACAAAAATAGAGTACAGTAGATTGACCTGGCGAAAAACGGAAACCAAAAATTATATCTACCAGAACAAAACTTACTAATTCACAAACTGTAAAACAAAAGTAAAGCAAGGTGCCAGCTGCAAAATAAAGCAATGAAAATAAAACTAACAAGTACGTTGAGAAGAAAGGAAAGAAAGAAAGAATAGATATGCAAAGTTAAATAGAGGTAGATGAAGAGGATTTATATGCACTAAAGATTAACTGCAAGGGGGGAAGAACAGTAGGGAAAGCAAACAAAGGAATAAATGTAGAAAAAGTAATAGGTTTTAAAAATTAAAGAAAGAGAAAAGATAAACAAACAAATAAAGGAAAACTCCCCAGAATTGCAAAAGCCCAACACAGAGGCAGGGGGTTATAACAACAACAACAAATTATGACTGAGGGAAAAAAAAGCTCAAAAGCTTAATTGGATTTCATAGTGCCAATAAAATAGACAACTACAACGGGGGGGAAAAGGGAAAAAAATCCAAAGAATCTAAAGAACAAGCCAAAACATAAGTGTAATTAATGTTTTTCTTGAGTCACTGTTGTCAGAGTCGTTTCTCTTGCTGGGAGTCACAGTCCATCTCACCTCCCTAGGATGCCTTCCAACACTTTGCTGATCTCTGGACCTATTATGGGGGCAGCTCAGATTCTAATCTGGTCCTACTCCTCTATATTCTTGCTCCAATGTCCACAGCTATCAGAACTAGAGAGTTTTCTTTTGTGGCAGCTCTCAATGACCTTTTATATATTCCATAGTCACAGAGTCTGCCTAGTTGATCATGTGGATTTAATCTGCAGCTTGTACAGCTGGTGGGAAGGTTTTGGGTCTTCTTCCTTAGTCATACTGCCCCTGGGTTTCAATTGTGGTTTTATTTCCCCCTCTGCATGTGGGTCATCCACTGAGGTTTGCTCCTGAGGCTGCCCTGGAAGATTTGGGTTTGCCCCTGTGAGGACCAGGTGTGCAGGTGGTGCAGCTATTTGGGTTTCAGGGGTTCTGGCAGCACCAGGTACTCAGGGGAGTTAGCTGCTAGGGCAGCAGGAAATATAGTGCTTTATAAGGGTATGACAATTTGGCTGGTGGCTCAGACGAAGGGTATGACAACCAGTATTGGCCAATACACTCCAGTATTCTTGCCTGGAGAACCCCCTCCCTGACAGGGAAGCCTTGAAGGCCACAGTCTACAGGGTCGCAAAGAGTCAAACACTACTGAAGCGACCCTGCACGCATGGACACAAGAATTTTTTGCCTGTGGCAGCTCTGCCCCAGTGAGAGTTGAGTGTGAAAGTGGTGCAGCTTCTTAGCTTGCAGGAACCCTGGCAGTGCCAAGTGTACAGAGACACGGACTGCCTCTGCCACAGGAATAATGGCCTTATCAGATTTTTTTTTCTAGCCTCTTGTAGCTGGTGATCAGAAGGCCTCTTTGGCCAGTCTTTCTCTGTAGGTCCACCAGGTCAGGCACTTAGAGGGCACCCTTGCCTGGGGTCCTTCTCTGTTGTTCAGCGTGTCAGGCACATAGAGGGGGCCCCCTTGGCTGGGGTCCTACTCTGTAGATCGGAACATCAAGCACTTAAAGGAGCACCTTGGGTGGGGTCCTACTCTGTAGTTCAGTGGTCAGGCATTTGATGGGCCAGCCTCTCTATTGTTCAGCTATCAATGCTGGCATGTGTGGGGGGAGAGGTGCTATGGTAATGGCTCCACTCCTTACATGTGACTCAGCAGTATCACCTTGCATCCATGGCTGCCCAGCTTTCCTCCACAAGCATTTCCCACCACAATCTCCTCCCTTACATCCCCTCAATCCATCCTTCCACCGTCAACAGTAGCCCTCGCCCGGGGATTGCTCCACAGTCCCTAAACTCCAGCTCCCAGCAGACGCACCTTCCAGGGGATCTACCTCCCTGTCCAAAGTATGTATGGTTGAGGCCAGGACTGTCTGATTCTCATTCCACTTAGGCTGTCACAAATCAGCTGTTTCACTCTCAGCCTTAAAGTTTCTCCTCTGACTCAGACAATTGCCCTGATGTGGGGACTGGACCCCTGCTTCAGTTCCCCCACCCACCAAAGACAGGTCCAGTCCTACTGACACTCCTGTTTCTCCCTGTTGTTCCTTTGTCCTAATGAGTTTTGCGTGGTTCCATATATTCTTTTCCACTGGTCACGTACTCCTGTCCACTCTCAGCTGGTGTTCTGTGTGCACTTCTGTCTGAAGATGTATTCCTAATGTATCCATGGAGAGAGATGTACTTCACGTCCACCCACTCCTCCAATTCCTTCAGTCATAAACAAAACTCTGTCTCTTGCAATCAATATCAATCTAATTCAAGTAAGATACTTCTTTATGAATATGCTCATTTGAAATGTCATTACAGCACAAAATGAGACTATGGTAATGGATATTATTCCACCATTATTTAAAGCAAATTAAAAATGTCAAATATTTAAATAATCACAATTAAATTATAATTATAAAATATCTATTTTATATAGGAATCACAAGAAAGCCTTAAAATGTTTAGACTTAGGTTTGTGGGTGAAATCAACATAAACAGGGGAAAAAATGCAAAACTTGGGTCAGTAGATAGTCATTCCTGAAGCTTACATTACTTAGAGACTCAAAATGTTCAATATATTATCAGATTTAAAATGTGAGAGAAATAGGACCAGGGAGGTCGGGGATTGGCACTAAGGAGGGAATGAGTAATATGGTGACTGATGCCAAGAGAAGCTTATAGAGCCCCCTATCTAGTGACAGAGAGGTAACATTCCAAGTTCACCTGACTCCTAGAAGGCTGCTCACTCCACTCCATCAAGTTGCCTCTTGATTGGCCCCAAACAGAGTTTTGATTACGTTTTAATACAGTCCTAACTTATTTGCCCAATACTGGTCATAATTTAGAAAGGCATCCTCGGTATAATCATCACATTCCCAGATTACAAGAGGTTGGAAAAGATAGTAACAACATTGAATTGAAATTAGAGTTTAAAATATCTTAAAAAGGATGAATAATAGATTAAATATCGTACAATTCTCTAGAGATAAATGGAGTTTTGATGAATAAGGATATATATATAGATTAATAATAGCTTGTTATCTTTTAGTCCCTAAGTCATGTCTGATTTTTTTCGACTCCATGGAATCTAGCCCACCAAGCTCCTCTGTCCATGGGATTTTTCAAGCAAGAATACTTGAGTAGGTTGCCATTTCCTTTTGCAAGGGGTCTTGCTGACTCATGGATTGAACCTGTGTCTCCTGCATTGGCAGGTGGATTACCACTGAGACATAGAACTGAATTCAACATGTCAGCAATGGAACACAGCTGACTTCTTTATCTACATAATTCCAATTGGGTAAAAGTTTTATTGTTCAGGGATGAGAAATAGTTGCATGATTGTCTTCATATTCTTTAAGAACTAGAAACTGATATAATCTGGCAGTGGAATGTGTTGGGTTTGACTTTATGCCTTGAAAATAGTTTTACATATTGGAATAGAGAATGAGGGGGAATGGAAAGGATAGTTCCCGAAGAACTGGAAGATTAAAAGGCAACTTTGAGCATCCAGCTGAGATTTGCAATTCTGATAAAACAGTACCCATCAGTGTCATTGAGGGCTCTTGTGTTGTGTAACCAGTAGTATTTGGCAGCCTGACTTTAGAAAGTGGGTCGACAGTTTGATTAGGAGTGGAAAATTTTAAGCTGGTTAGGGTGAAAGAACAAAGGGACAAGAGTATTAAGGATGTGGGCAAGAGAATTGCTGAAATAATGGGTGAAATCTGGATTGAATTTGATGGTAAAACTAGAAAAGCATATTAGAGTGAGATCTTGAATTATGTGCTATATTCTAGTTCCTACAATTTTAGAAAGGTCATCAGCAAACTCAGGTATATCCAGAGGATGGAGATGATGATAAATGTGAAGGTGGGGGTCAACAAAACATAAAATGAAGTTGTTCAAAAGACTAGTTGTTCAGTCGCCCAGTCGTATCTGGCTCTTTGTGACCCCATGGGCTGCATGCAGCATGCCAGGCCTCTCTGTCCCTCACAATCTCCTGAAGTTTGCCCAAGTTCATGTCCATTGCATTGATGATGCCATCAAGCTTTCTCATCCTCTGACTTAGTTCAAAAGACTAAGAAGAGGAGGTATAACCATTGTATTCAATACTAAAGTACTTTAATATATTTATGCAAGCATACATATAAAATTCATCAGAATATGACAGTATTGTTTTCTCTACCTGTGTACATAAGCTTAGGCCCACTGAATAATAAGGTTTATCTCTTGTGCTAGAGGTAAACCTAGCACAAGAATAATAATAATAATAATAAAATAATAAGGTTGATCTCTTGTGTCTGTTGAGGTCCTTTAACGGACCAGAACCTGGTGGTCCGGACTCAACTGATAAGAAAGTAAAAGCAAGAGAAAGAGGCTGATATTCCTTGGTTTACGTAGAAAGCCAATAAAGCCCCTGCACGGGGCTTGCTCTTTTCACAAAGCGCCCTCTCCATGGGGTGAAAGCGCAGAGCACCTTCTCGAGAGGGTCTTAGAAGCCCGGGCAGGAAAATGAACCCAGAGAGCCTCTACGCTCCAAGAATTAGCCTGGAGAGAGAGAGAAAGCAAGACATAGGGACCAAAGCTCTGATGGAACAAAGGTGTTTTCATCAACATGGTGTGGGCATATATACTGTAGTTATTCTCAGCAAAGATAAAGATTAAATTCCAGACTTACAAAACATAGGCGATCAATATTAAAGAGAGAAAGTTGTAAATAGTCACTTTTACCATATGGTTCATAAAAAGGAAGAGGATACTTATTACCGTATAGAAAAACTAATGAAGGAAATGCCTGGATTCCTCAGCCCAGGGAGAGGCTTGCCTCTCCTCTTAATTCCTGAATATTCAGGAATTAATAAGGAACGGAGAATTCCTGACAGATTCAAAACAGCACACAGGAAGCCTCCTGTTAGATGCTTCCTGACAACTGTCCAACCTGGAACCACTAACCACATTGAGCACTTGAAATGTGACCAGTCTAAATTGACATTTTTCAGGTGGAAAGACTCAGAAGGTAATACCATAGACATATTGGGTTAAAAAGTATGATTATATGTATAATAATTGGTTTCACCTTTTTTCTTTTTACTGTTTCTAATGTTACTAGAATATTACAAGCTACATGGCTCAGAAAATTTCTATCGACAGTGGTGCTCATAATGAAGGAAAAATAGGGTTCAACAGTGCATTTCTTTTTACAGTAAAATTACTATATTACAGACATCATTCTTTGGATTCCCTTATAGTGATTCTCTTTGTTCACTGATTTGTTCCTACAATGTGCCAAACATTGTTCTCAGCACCAAATAAAAAGTAATGATCAAGGAAGAAAAAATAATTATTTTACTAGAACAGCTTATCTTCTAATGTATAGAGAAAAACAATAAATATATTAATAAGTAAATTTTGTAATATGTCAGATTACAATGATTGCTAAGGGGGAAAAAAGGTACTAAATCAGGACTGGGATTGCTGATGGAAAAAAGGTAGCTCGATCATGCATTTGGAATTGGGAGGGCAACACTAAGAAGGTAACACACATGCAAAGAAGGGAGAGAGAGAACTATGTGAAAGTCATGAGGAAGAGTGTGATGAACAAAGCAGAGATCAAGTGTAAAATTTCTGATGCCCAGCTTAGGTGGAGTATTCAAATAACAGCAAATTCTCATAGGCAGTGCAGCTGAAGCATAGGGAAGGAAGGAGAAACTAGTAAAGGACAGGGTAGGGTAGGACATTGTAGACATCTTCCACTTTTCTGCCCTGCTCTTGGTGAGAAAATATACAATTCAAGAGTTTTAGCAGAAAAGGAACTTATTTTGTGTTACATTGTAACGTTTAAAGTAAAGTTTAAAAATGAATACCTCTGCGGGAGATGGTATATTGAGAAAGGGTGGAGGCTGGTGACTAGTTAGGAGGCAAGAAATGGTGTTGGCTTGGAACAAGGTGGTAATGGTGGAGGTTATTACAATTGGTCAAGCTTCTGCTGCTGCTGCTAAGTTGCTTCAGTCATGTCCAACTCTGTGTGACCCCATAGATGGCAGCCCACCAGGCTCCCCCGGTCCCTGGGATTCTCCAGGCAAGAACACTGGAGTGGGTTGCCATTTCCTTCTCCAATGCATGAAAGTGAAAAGTGAAAGTGAAGTCGCTCAGTTGTGTCCGACTCTTGGCGACCACATGGACTGCAGCCTACCAGGTTCCTCTGTCCATGGGATTTTCCAGGCAAGAGTACTAAGCCTATACAATTTGTTGACCGATTTTGTCTGTGAGAGGAGGAAAGCTGTTAGGATTCTATTAGCAACCTTTCCCCTCCGTTATATTACTACATTAACATTAGAAAAATGAAAATTATACAAACTGGTAGAATTATTTTTATAATGAATATATCATCTTGCTATGAAATTCTGACTTTTAAGGGGGAAAATAAGGATTTGCTTTTTAAAAATATGCAGATTAGAACTTGTTTGTCAACAGTAGAATAAAAAATTTAAAGTTTAAATGATGATGATTGACCCACTTCAGGTTGACTGATTTTTCTACAGCAGTTTATCTGAAATATCAAAAATAACTGATATGTAAGTTGTTCAACAGAATAATTCTTACTGTAATTCAGTTACTAGTTACTGAAACATACATTACTTAACTCAAGAAGAGCTTTAAAAAACAAAACAAAACAGTGCAGTGGTTCCCTGATAGCTCAGAATCCACCTGCCAATGCAGGAGACATAGGTTCAATCCATGATCTTGGAAGACTCCACATGCTGTGGAGCAACTAAGCCTGTGTGTCACAACTGAGGCTGTGCTCTAGTGCTTTTGATCCACGACTACTTAGACCAACTGAAGACCCGCACCCTAGAGCCTATTCTCTGCAATAAGAAGCCACTGTAATGAGAAGCCAGCACACTGCAACTAGAGAAAAAAACACACACAGCAATGAAGACACAGCACAGCCAAAAGTAAATATAAAATAAAAGTTTTTTAAATTATTTAAAAAAGCAGTAAAGAGCTCAATATCAAGTCATTTTATATATTTACTCAGTTTCAGCACTATTGACTTATGAAGTAAAATAATTCTTTGTTGTGGGGCTGTTTTCCCCATCCAGTTGTGACAAACAAATATTCCCTGACCATTAGAATCTCTTCCTAAATGTATAACAAATTAACCTTTTATTAATTAGACAACTAAAGCAGTAGCTGAATTTATAAAAATGCATTGTACCAGGCATCCTTTTACGTGTGTTAAAGCCATAGTCACATTTATTCACCATAGCCATGTAATAAAGGGGTTATTGTCATTCTTTCTTTCTAATGATAAATTGCAGTTGAGATAGAGACTCACTTCCCCAAAGTCTCAAAGCAAGGGATTGGAGAAAACGAAATGATCTGGAAGTCTGGGCCCTTCTCAAAGTTTCTTCACATGAGATTCTGTAAACCTAGATTTATTCATGAGTTTGTCTCCTTTAAAGTATTCAGTGAGTGTAATTAAAATATCATAGATTGACAACATTGTTTAGGAGAAAGAAAACAGTTTGGTCCAATAAGCGTCTCCATTTTTGACATTTTAATACGTTTGAATTCATATATATGCAAACATAATTTGTAAAATGTACTGTTGCCCAATCAAATTGCAACACTGTTGATATTCTTCAGTGGTTACATCTAACCAAAAATTACATGATAGCAACTTTATAAACAATTAAGTTCAGTTCAGTTCAGTTCAGTTCAGTCACTGTCGTGTCCGACTCTTTGCGACCCCATGAATCACAGCACGCCAGGCCTCCCTGTCCATCACCAACTCCCAGAGTTCACTCAAACTCATGTCCATCGAGTCGGTGATGCCATCCAGCCATCTCATTCTCTGTTGTCCCCTTCTCCTCCCGCTCCCAATCCTTCCCAGCATCAGAGTCTTTTCCAGTGAGTCAACTCGTCGCATGAGGTGGCCAAAGTATTGGAGTTTCAACTTTAGCATCAGTCCTTCCAATGAACACCCATTATTTTTTTTCCAGATGGAACATTTTAAATGTGGTATTTAAGCTGGATTTCATTAAAATATGTTTCTTCAGCTGTGTGAAGGGCTGTAAAGGAGTGGAGGAATGAGCAGAGTGTGAGGAAACCATGACAAAGGAGTTAGAAAAAACATTTCAGGAACAAAGAGAACTAATTAACTCAAACATATGGTTCATCTCACTCTGATTGGAGCTAATTTCCTTTTATGCACTTCAACTGTTTAAAGTACTACGATGTGGCCACCCATGTGAACATACATAGAAAAGCTATTAGAAGCATTGAAATTCATAATGTATACTATATTTTACATAATAAAAATCCTTTCCTTCCTAACATAAGATTCCAGTATATCAAATTTTCTTGTTAACTTGAACTATTTCTTTAATCTTCCTAAGGTAGATTAGTCCTTAATTTTGTCTTAATAAAAATGCTATGATAAATACATGCCAAAGATGAGTGGATTTCTTTTAGTGTTCCAGAAATATCAGCAGTTAAAAACATTACTATAATGTGTAATTCTATAAAGTTTGACATAAAACATGCAAAAAATAAATATAATGAATCTCTACTATTCCCTGGACATCTCTATAATGGTATTATCCTGTATATTTTTGAAAATTCTTTTGTGAACCCTTTCTCTTAAATACATATTTCAGATCATAAGATATAAAGGACCTTAGTTGAATTTTGAATGAAATCCACCCTCCTATATAATCTCTATTTAACACAAACTATTTCAAATCTGAAATAATTCTTTCAAATCAAAAATTTCAGATGCAGAAGTATTTAAATTTTTTAATTAAAAAATCAAATCTTTTTTTCCTTCTCAAATGAAATACTTCATTTTCTGTTTATATCTACTGGAGAGTGTCACTGCTGATAATTCTAAACACATATGTGCCTGGATATTATCCTAAATAAGTCCCAGGAGTGACTGAAGGAAATTTATTCTCTAAAAGGTGATTTTCTACCTTAAGTATCTGCTAGAGTTCCTCTAATCCATAATCAAAAGTGTGACTCAAACCTCATCCACTTATCAGTCAAGACTTGAATGTATATCAGAGTCCACTGGGGGCTTGTTCAACCACACAGTGCTGGGCTCCACCCCCAGAGTTCCTGAGCCAGTAAGTCTCAAATGAGACCTTAAAGTTGCATTTTTAGCAAGTCCAAGAACTATGCTCTGGAAAATTCTGCATTTGAGGAAACTTTTCCTGAAAAACTAAACTTCAATCAGTGGCATATCCTAAGATATCTTAGCATTGACTAAGTGTATTATACAAGTTTTAAGCACTTAATGATACATTTAAAAATTATTCTCCAATTTTATTTAATTTGTAATCTTAGTAGCTGTAAGAACAATCCTATTTATATTTTCTACTTTCCAGAACATCAGGTACTTTATCTCTCATAAATAAACCATAGTTAGTAAACATATCAACAGATGTGATAGACATATGAGACATGTATGAAAGTCATTTTAATCCATTAGGTACTTATTTGTACACTATATTGTTTGGATGATTTATTCTTGTGTTACATTTTTATATTTTGAAAATAAATAACAAATAAAATTAAAAAGAAGTAATTTAGGAAAGTTATCTTGGAGTAAAAATCTTAGACCTTATTCTAATTCTGAGTCTACCAATAGTTGGATTTATGATTTGGGGCAAAAAATTTGCTCCAAAAAATTCATAGATCTGTTTCTTCTTCTATAAACTGAGGGCATTGTATTAAGGGGGTTGACTCACTGGAAAAGACTCTGATGCTGGGAGGGAATGGGGGCGGGAGGAGAAGGGGACGACAGAGAATGAGATGGCTGGATGGCATCACTGACTCGATGGACATGAGTTTGCGTGAACTCTGGGAGTTGGTGATGGACAGGGAGGCCTGGTGTGCTGTGATTCATAGGGTCACAAAGAGTCGGACACGACTGAGCGACTGAACTGAACTGAACTGAACTGAACTGAATCCTGGGAGTAGGTATTAAATTGTATGATAATAAGTTTTTTAAAAGACCCACATTATTACCTTACAGATTGATGATAATTTTATGTTATTCTAGAACACAAGAGTCAAGATTTCAAGCACTCTCTTTAACAAAAAGTCATTTGAAACAATGTCATTTGAACAATATATCAACTCAGTACAAGAGATAGCATGGAAGTAAACAGGGGATGCTATCCCTGAGGAAGAAAGCATGCATTTCTAAATGCCTAAACCAGTAGGTGAAAAGGTAAATACTTTTGATGTATGGTGCTATGTGCAATCGGATTATAACTAGAGTTCCATGTGGGCTTTCTATATGCTTGATATAGAATTTTTAAAAAGCTCTATCAAGCTCTTGACAGTAAAAATATCAAATATCTTTAGAGTAATTTATAGTTTAAAATAAACCTATCATGTAGAGAGCAAGAAGAAAATGTTTTATCTTAAATTAGATTTTAGGATAAACCTCAATGTGTACTTTGTTCCATAGAATTAATGAATATACACCACTGCTTCTTATCTGCTTTATTGATTTAATAAATAAGGCTTCTAAATTGTACTTTGAAGAGCTGTTTCTTTTCTCTCCTTTAACTAAAGAGTTTCATTTCAGTATTTTTTTATTTCCCTTAATAACATTAGTAACCACAGCATGTAATAAATCTTATAAATTAGTGTAAAAATGCATCAGCCCACACTTACTTTTCTTATGAGTCTGACTTGCCTGTCAAGTAGGCTAGAAGAAAAAAAATATCAGTATCACATTTCTTTTAGACCAGTTCAGAATTATTTTTGTTTAACAGAATAGGAGTAAGGTAGAACCTAAGTCTGTCTGTGGAAAATTCTTAAAGAAATGGAAATAACAGAGCACCTTACCTGTCTCCTGAGAAACCTGTATACAGGTCAAGAAGCAACAGCTAGAACTGGACATGGAACAACGGACTGGTTCCAAATTGGGAAAGGAGTACATCAAGGCTGTATATTGTCACCCTACTTATTTAACTTACATGCAAAGTATATCATGCAAAATGCCAGGCTGGATGAAGTTCAAGCTAAAATCAAGATTGCCATGAGAAATATCAACAACCTCAGATATGTAGATGATACCACTCTAATGGCAGAAAGGAAAGAGGAACTAGAGAACCTCTTGATGAAAGTGAAAGAGGAGAGTGAAAAAACTGGCTTAAAACTCAACATTCAAAAAACTAAGAATGTGGGTTCTGGCCCCATCACTTCATGACAAATAGATGGCGGAAAATTGAAGCAGTGACAGACTTTATTTTCTTGGGCTCTAAAATCACTGTGGGTGGTGACTGCAGCCCATGAAATTAAAAGATTCTTGCTCCTTGGAAGAAAAGCTATAACAAAACCTAGACAGCATATTAAAAAGCAAAGACATCACTTTGCTGATAAAGGTCAATATGTACAGTCAAAGCTATGGTTTTTCCAGCAGTCATTTACAGATGTGAAAATTGGACCATAGGAAGGCTGAGCACTGAAGAATTGAGGCTTTCAAATTATGGTGCTGGAGAAGATATTGAGTGTCCTTTGGACTGCTAGGAGATCAAACCGTCAATGCTAGAGGAAATCAACCCTGAATATTCACTGGAAGGACGGAAGCTGAAGCTCCAAATATTCTGGCCACCTGATGTGAAGAGCCAACTCATTGGAAAAGACCCTGATGCTGGGAAAGATTGAGGGTAAGAGGAGAAGGGAGTAGCAGAGGATGAGATGGTTGGATGGCATCACTGACTCAATGGACGTGAGTTTGAGCAAACTCCAGTAGGTAGTGAAGGACAGGGAAACCTGGCGTGCTGCAGTTCATTGGGTCACAAAGAATTGGACATGACTTAGTGACTGAACAGCAATAAGCCTGTCTGAGAATTAAGCTTTTTATTGATGCTTCTAATCTCTCCAACCATAAATTCACTTTTCTTTGATCAACAATCATCAAAAAGAACAAAAGCAGAATTCACCAACACAAACGAACCAATAAAAAGCTCAGCCTCTCTCTGTTAAGCTCCTTTTTTTGTTCTTTCAGCACATTTTCTACATTCTCCAAGTAATGAGGAGGACCCAGTGTGTTAATTACAAGACCATAAGGAATGTGCAAGTAAGATTTTCAATACTCCTTCACTGCTTTGATCTAGTTGGACTTGAGAACTCTTGGGATCTTTACTTTATCAAAGACACTGGTGAGTGTCTCAGAGAATAAAGCACCATGCAAAAGATTTTGCAAAGTAGTTAGTCCTGGCTCTGCCCGCCAAATCTCTTCCAAATTTGGTGAAATATATTTATCTAAATATGCAAGATGTGCAGCAAAATCAACACAAAACAAGTGATCAACACAAAACAAGTGTCGTGAATGCTGTCTGTCTAGGCATATTATTTCCTAGTTGCAGCAATTCAAAGATACAAGGAAAATAATGAATCAAGAGAAAATGGCACATGATATACAGGGGACAATATTTTAAATGATTGTGATCTTCACATCAGAAACCATGGGAGGCAGAGGCAGTGGAGTAACATCATTAAAGTAATGGAAAAACAAACAGCAACACAGATTTCCACATGTAGTTGATAGTTGGCAATCACCTTTGAGAAACTATGCAATTAAAGATAGTTTTAGATGAAATGAAACTGAGAGACAGTGTCATGTGAAAATGTGAACTGCAAGAAATACTAAATGATATTCTTCAAGAACCCAAAGACTGGCGTATTTTGAGATTTGGTTTTAGGTTAAATTACTGTGCTTTAAAAGTTTTTTAATGTCTTAGGTTATTTTTAAATGTATGAAGTACAAAATACGTTACTCTGGGGGCTAAGTAGTCTCCCTGCCATCAGTGGACTGTAGTGAAAAGTAATGTGATTTCAAAGGCAGTGAGGACAAATACGATGGGCAGCACACAGAGTTACAGTGTGCATTTGCTTTTTCCTTCTGATACTTTAAAAAGCATTTTTTGTACCAAATATTACAGGGGTCATGAAGTCAAGATATGAAGACAAGTGGGCTTCCTTGAAGATTTGTGTTGAAGGAAAATTGAAATTGAGATGACAGTTGATGAAATATGTAATCTGTGATTCATCTGTCCTCCTTGGAATTCTGGAATTATCTTTTCAAATCATTTTGTCAGCATTCAGAAGTCTCAAAGGACTCAAAACTTAGCTGAAGACATTAAAAATGGCACAGATGAAATATAAGAACACATACACATTTTTCCTCATCAGTGATTTCTAGACAATAGTGGTAGGGATGAATTTTTCAATAAAAATTATACATTCTTAATATTTTTAAATGTATGTGCCAATTCTGGCATAAAGGATATCACAGGAGGTGTTGGATGTAGATGACTGCAAGCTCTCTATGCTTCACCTGAGTGTTACAGCATTAACTCTGATTGAGCTATGAACAAAGATATATACCTTTGAAGAACTGATTAGAAATACAAAGAGTTATATGTATAAAGTCAGTACATATTAGTACACATCATTAAAAGATTTTCTGTAGTATGCAGGCTAAGTTGCTTCAGTTGTGTCTGACTGTTATGACCCCCATGGACTGTAGTCCACCAGGCTCCTCTGTCCATGGGATTCCCCAGGCAAGAATACTGGAGTGGGTTGCTATGACCTCCTCCGGGGGATCTTCCTAACTCATGGATTGAACCCACATCTCTTATGTCTCTTGCGTTGGCAGGTGGCTTCTTTACTACCTGGGAAGCCTATAAAGCTAATAAATATATATAAAATAATCAAAGTAACTATTCAAGGAGATAGAGGAAAAGAGTGAAGCAAAAATAGAGTGGACAAAAAGAAAACAGTAAAATGGTACAATAAAAACAAACCATATAAGTATTACATTAAATATTAATGAACAAAGCACTCCCTATTATATATGATACAGATAATAATAAGAGGGCTTCCCTGGTGGCTCAGCAGTAAAGAATATGCCTGTAATGCAGGAGCCTTAGGAGACATGGGTTCAAAATCTGGGTCAGAAAGATCCCCTGGAGGAGGGGCAAGCAACCCACTACAGTATTCTTGCTTGGAGAATCCCATGGACAGAGGATCCTAGCTGGCTATAGTCGATAGTGTTACAAAGAGTTGGACAGGCTGAAGTGACTTAACATGCATGAAATCATGAAATTACAAAACAAACACCAAAATATAAACTATTAAAAAAAGATTCACTTTCAACATATAAAAGTAAGTGGAGAGTAGAGATGGCAAAAATATGAGATTTCAAGAATATACATGATAGTATATAATAAAATCAGAATAAAAGATTCAAGGCAAAAGTACTACAAGAGATAAATGGATTATTTCATGATGATAAAATATTTTTATTAATAAAATAAAAGACAAAGATCCCTTCATCATATCAAGAAATGCAGAAAAAAACATTTGACAAAATTCAACATTTATTCATAGTGAAAATGTTAACACTTCCTTCAAAAGTCAGAAAGAAGGCATAGATGCCAATGCCTACCACTTCTATTTAAGATTGCAATGGAGGACCTAGCAGTTGAAATAAAGCAGGAAAAATAAGTAAATAAAAGGCATAGGGATTAGAGTGATGGAAAGAAAATTGTCTCTATTTGCTGCTGGTATGATTGTTTATATAGAAAAATCCTAAGAAGTATACAAAAACCAGCTAGAATTAAGTGAATTTAGAAGGTCAGACCATTACCATGTACAAGTCAATTGGGCATTATATACTAGCCACAAGTGGCTGAAACAGACTTTATAAAATTCCATTTAAAATAGTACCAAAACACTTATTTGTTACTTAAATATTTATATGCTCAGCATAAAAATGAGTTAACTGCTGACGTACACAATAATATGTCTAAATTTATAAGTTTTTGCACTGAGAAAAGCCTGTTACAAAAGTTTTCATACCCTTTGATTCTATTTATTAGCATCTAGAAAATACAAACTAATCTATACTGACCAAAAAATCTGTGATTGCTTGGGATGCAGAGGTAGGGATGGCCCCTAAAGGGGCTTAAGGTATCTTTTGAAGGTAATGGAAATGTTGTGTACCTCGATTTGGGCAGTGGTTTTACAGTGTATACATGCTGTACATGGTCAGTCTCCTTGCATCCCAGTGGGTTGTAGACCACCAGGCTTCTCTCCATGTGATTCTACAGGCAAGAATACCGGAGTGGGTTGCCATGACCTCCTACAGGGGATCTTCCCAAGCTAGGGATTGATCTCACTTCTATGCCTTCTTTCTGACTTTGGAGACGGGAGGGTCCTTTGCATTGTAGGTGGGTTCATTACAACTGAGCCACTGGGAAGCTACAGTGCATATCAGTTCAGTTCAGTTCAGTTCAGTCGCTCAGTCGTGTCCGACTCTTTGAGACCCCATGAATCACAGCACGCCAGGCCTCCCTGTCCATCACCAGCTCCCGGAGTTCACTCAAACCCACCTCCATCGAGTCAGTGATACCATCCAGCCATCTCATTCTCTGTCGTCCCCTTCTCCTCTTGCCCCCAATCCCTCCCAGCATCAGAGTCTTTTCCAGTGAGTCAACTCGTCACATGAGGTGGCCAAAGTATTGGAGCTTCAGCTTTAGCATCAGTCCTTGCAGTGAACACCCAGGACTGATCTTTAGAATGGACTGGTTGGATCTCCTTGCAGTCCAAGGGACTCTCAAGAGTCTTCTCCAACACCACAGTTCGAGGCATCAATTCTTTGGTGCTCAGCTTTCTTCACAGTCCAACTCTCACATCCATACATGACCACGGGAAAAACCATAGCCTTGACTAGACGGTCCTTGGTTGGCAAAGTAATGTCTCTGCTTTTTAATATGCTCTCTAGGTTGGTCATAACTTTCCTTCCAAGGAGTAAGTGTCTTTTAATTTCATGGCTGCAGTCAACATCCTCAGTGATTTTGGAGCCCAAAAAAATAAAGTCTGACACTGTTTCCACTGTTTCCCCATCTATTTCCCATGAAGTGATGGGACCAGATGCCATGATCTTTGTTTTCTGAATATTGAGCTTCAAGCCAACCTTTTCACTCTCCTCTTTCACTTTCATCAAGAGGCTTTTGAGTTCCTCTTCACTTTCTGCCATAAGGGTGGTGTTATCTGCATATCTGAGGTTATTGATATTTCTCCCAGCAATCTTGATTCCAGCTTGTGCTTCTTCCAGCCCAGTGTTCCTCATGATGTACTCTTCATATAAGTTAAATTATCAGGGTGACAATATACAGCCTTGACGTACTCCTTTTCCTATTTGGAACCAGTCTGTTGTTCCATGTCCACTTCTAACTGTTGCTTCCTGACCTGCATACAGGTTTCTCAAGAGGCGGGTCATGTGGTCTGGTATTCCCATCTCTTTCAGAATGTTCCACAGTTTGTTGTGATCCACACAGTCAAAGGCTTTGGCATATATTTTTTATATATAAATATGCCACAATAGTGAGTGCTCATTCACTCAGTTGTGTCCGACTCTTTGTGGCACTATGGACTAAAGCCCACCAGGCTCCTCTGTCCATGGAATTTTCCAGGCAAGAATACTGAAATAGAGTGTCATTTCCTACTCCAGAAGATCTTCCCAACTCAGGGATCGAACCTTCATCTCTTGTGTCTCCTACACTGGCAGGTGGGCTCTTTACACTAGGACCACCTGGGAAGCCTCATACCTCAATAAAGGTAATAAAATTGTAAAACATCTAACACCATTGATAAGACATAACACAATTCTGTCAGTAGAACTGCAATTTATGCTACATTTTTTAATCTTATATTTTAATGTAGTTGATTTACCATTTTGTGCTAGTTTTAGATGTACGGCAAAGTGATTCAGTTTTATATATATATACATATTTATTCTTTTTCAAATTCTTTTTCTATTTAAATTACTACAGAATATTCAGCAGACTGCCCTGTGCTGTACCCTAGGTCTGTTTAGTTATTTCTTTTAAATATAGTAGTGCATATATGTCAATCCCAAACACCAGTCTTTGCCTGTCATTCATTTTTCAACTTTGGTAACCATAAATTTATTTCTATGTCTGTGAGTCTGTTTCTGTTTTATAATGGTATGGT
Organism: Moschus berezovskii; assembly: GCF_049115385.1. NCBI lineage: Eukaryota > Metazoa > Chordata > Mammalia > Artiodactyla > Moschidae > Moschus > Moschus berezovskii. The sequence continues at coordinate 49,035,583 of NC_142462.1, forward strand.
CATCTCCATGTCCTTCCATGTTGCTGCAAATTACATTATTTCATTTTTAATTTCTAAGCAATATTCCATGGTGTATATGTACCACATCTTCTTTATCCATTCCTCTTTTGATAGACATTTAGGTTCCTTCCATGTGTTGGTTATTGTAAACAGCACTGCAATGAACATTGTGTGCATTATCCTTTTGAATCATGGTTTTCTCTGGATATATGCCCAGGAATGGGATTGCTATCATATGGTAGCTCTATTTTTAGTTCAGTTTTGTTTTTGTTTTTGGTTGTACTAGGTCTTCAATGCTGTACAGGCTTTTCTCTAGTTGTGGCAATCAGGGGCCACTGTCTAGCTGAAGTGTGTGGGCTTCTCATAATGCCCCTCTTGTAGAGCACAGGCTGTAGGGCATACGGGCTTCAGCAGTTGTGGCTCACAGGGTCTAGAGCACAGGCTCAATACTTGTGGCACCTGGACTTAGTTGCTCTGTGGCAAGTGGAATCTTCCTGGACCGGGAATTGAACCATGACTCCAGCAATGGCAGGCAGATTCTCCACCACTGAATCACCAGGAAGGCCCTGTTTTTATGTTTTTTAAGGAACTCCCATACTGATCTCCATAGTGGCTGTACCAATTTACATTCCTACCAGCATTGTATGAGGGTTCCCTTTTCTTCACACCTTCTCTAGCATTTATTATTTGTAAATATTGTGATGATGACCATTCTGATTGATGTGAGGTGATATCTCATTGTAGCTTTGATTTGCATTTCTCTAACAATTAGTGATGTTGAGCATCTTTTCATGTGCCTCTTGGCCACACTATGTAAAGTACACATACTACGTAAAAGAGAAATATTTAATTTCTCTTTTTAGAAACTCCTGCCTGGAAAATCCCATGGGTGGAGGAGCCTGGTAGGCTACAGTCCGTGGGGTCACTAAGGGTCGGACACGACTGAGCGACTTCACTTTCACTACCAATAAATACTAAAACAATCATTTTATAGAAATATCACTTTTATTATTTATGTGATCGCTGAAGAATTGATACTTTTGAACTGTGGTGCTGGAGAAGACTCTTGAGAGTCCCTTGGACTGCAAGGAGATCCAACCAGTCCATTCTAAAGGAGATCAATCCTGGGTGTTCATTGGAAGGACTGATGCTAAAGTTGAAACACCAATACTTTGGCCACCTCATGCGACGAGTTGACTCACTGGAAAAGACCCTGATGCTGGGAAGGATTGGGAGCAGGAGGAGAAGGGGACAACAGAGAATGAGATGGCTGGATGGCATCACTGACTCAATGGACATGAGTTTGAGTGAACTCCAGGAGTTGGTGATGGACAGGGAGGCCTGATGTGCTGTGGTTCATGGGGTCACAAAGAGTTGGATACGACTGAGTGACTGAACTGAACTGATACCTTAATGATACATTATTTCTAATGTCCAAAATCAGTAGAATTTTGTTTTTTGTTCCTTTTATGCCATGCTAACTATATTAAGTATAAAACTAATTAAGGAACTATAAGACTAGTTCCCCCGAGAAGTCTGAGGAAACTAATAGTGAAACAATTGACCAAAGTGGTATACTCTATAATGTCTCTCTATCATTATATTAAAAGGTGTTTTAAATTTCTGTAAATATATATATATATATATATCTTTGGATAAAAAATGTTACCTGATATAATTTTATAATTAAAGATTTCATTAATTTTTCCTTACACTTATACCTATTAATATTGAAAAAATGAGTATCACCTCTTACTGCAGAATAGACATTTTAATATCATAGAAACAAAGATGAATGATGAAAATTGGTCTCTAATTTTCTGTCTCATTGTTTCGGAAACCATTTAGTAGGCTGTACCTTAAGGATACTTTTAAGATCATTAAAAATCAGAAAAATGTTAGTGCCCTCTCTCCATTTCAAACCACGAGTTTTCATTTTCTAGTAAAAGTTAGCAGCATGTTTCCTTTTCTTTGATATAATAAGTCTTTGAACTTCTTAGTAGAAAGTGGTTTTATAAATTTGAATTTATAAATAAAATATATATATACATATGTATGCTATTAGGTTAGTTGAAACAGTAATACACCCATGGTCTTCTGACCTGGGTTCAAACACCAGCCCTCAGTGATTACACCTCCGTGAAATGAAAACCATCCCTGTCTCACAGGGTTGTTTTCAAGAACACAGAGCCTAAAGAAATTATAAAATGCATGTTGAAGTGCAAAGAGCTTTATTTTATATAGCTACATCTATAGGTACATCTGGCTCAATTTATTATCGGCACAAATTAGGACAAGGTACTTTGTTTCTCTGTTGGTTTTACTCATCAATGTAATAAAACTAACATTAACCACTTAACAGTGTTGAGGTGGGATTTTGGGATAACGTTGCTTGAAACTTAATCATAGTGGTGGGAACTTAATAGGGTCCTTACTCTTTAGGACCCCATGGACTGTAGCCTTCCAGGCTCTTCTGTCCATGGAATTTTCCAGGCAAGAATACTGGAGTGGGTTGCCATTTCCTTCTACAGTAGATGTTGTAAGTGAAGAGTTAAGATGGTGACAGTGGCCCATATGTCATTCGCTCATCCAAAATCAATTTTTAAATGACCAGGCAAACAGGCAGAAAAGACATTTACAGAAAACACAAGAAACAAAGGAGCTATATCTTCATGTGATGCCAGAATTGTCTCTGTCAGCCACTGCCACCACTGTCCATGAATACTGTCTGAACCTGACAGTCCATCATTCCTCTTTCTCCTATCAATTACCACCAAATGAACAAGGCTATTTGTACTTTTCATTACATCACCAACTCTACTACCAGCTTACAAAAGTTCTGGGAACAGAGGGAAACAGCCTTAGTGCATGGAACTTTTGTGGAAAGACAAGTTGAATGGATTTCACTTAAAGTATTTACATTTCATGTGGTCAATTTCTTAGATCTACAGCTTTGGGGAGGTGTACAGATTTACAGTGTGGCTGTTGGTTCAGTTGATATGAAAAATCTCTAGCCCTGGAAGGTCCCAGGAAATCTGCATTTTCCTTCCTCTTCCAGATAGGTATATAATATTCTATTTCTGGAGTTAGATGTTGGTTACACAGGTGGGCTCATTTTGTGAGAATTCATTGAAGTTTTCATTCATGATACAAATAGAATTCTGTATATATATTGTATCTCAATTAAAAAGTTAAAAGTATTAATCATAATCTTAAGTTTAGTAATAATAATAATCAAAAGAATAGCAACAAAGTCATATTTCTTTTCATTTCATAATAAATTATATATGACCTTCTCTGGGTAAGAAAGAGGGATATAAATTGTGAAAGCTAAGAATGATTATACCTCTCAAGCAATACTCCACAGTTTGTATCAGGTAGAAAAGTGGTTCTTACATAAATAAGTTTGGAAGATGGTCCAATGACTTCCTCTGGCTCAGTCAGTAAAGAATCCACCTGCAATACCTGATACTGCCTATACTACAGGAGTCATAGGTTTGATCCCTGGGTCAGAAAGATCCCCTAGAGAAGGAAATGGCAACCCACTCCAGTATTCTTGCCTAGTAAATCCCATGGACAGAGAGGCCTGGGGTGCTACTGTCCATGGGGTCCCAAGAGTTGGACAAGACTTAGTAACTAAACCACCACTGCCATATACTATATTCCAGTTTGAAGATTCCTGATTCACAGTAATAAATACAAAGCCTTGAAAACATTTGTCGTAAATGTACCTGTTGAGCTTTATTTAACACAAAACACAGATGTGTTCTACAGAACAATAATTCTTCTGCATATTCATATGTGATATAAGAAAGCAAAAAACCTGTGGTCAGATAATTTTGAGCATTAATGGGTTAAATAAAATGTAATAATTTTCTTTACTACAGTATCTCACCAAATGAAATATACTACCACTTCCAAGATATTATATTTATGTATATAAATTTTAGAGACAAATGTTTTCCCTGCCATCATCTAAAATTAACTGGAAAAATCATATTACGAACAAAGTTTCAGCCACTAAGTTAAGCTATGTGTTAGGGACAGATTCTTCCCCATGCTTCCAGAGTTTCATTGCAGACATTTGTAGCTACTTTGAATTATGTGGCAGAACCTTTCAGGATGAGGGTTTCTTGGGAGACATTTGTTTTAGAGTATATGACCCTTCACATGAAACAGCTCTAAAAATGGCATTTCTAGCTTCTCCAGCATTCACCCAGTCTCACAGGAGAGTCATACATCCAGTGTTTCTGCTTTCTACAAACCTGCACAACAGGAATAGGGTCAGAGTAGGACATAACGAAAGTAAGAAAAATGTGCTTTATGAACTCAGCAGTTATACAAAGAACTGCGATGAAATAATTCAAATTATTATTCTGAAAGACTGTAGCAATTTCCCTGAAATTAGCATACCAAAACTGACACTTGAAAGTGACTAGTTTATATGAATTAGCATAGCATACATGAATAAGTAAAGGAGACAGGAAAAAAACTTCCTTATGATTAAAACAAGAGCAGAGACATCAAAATAGTTATTCCATAACAGAAGTTACCTTTATGTGGTGATATCTCAGTAAACATAGTCAAACTAGTTTCAATATTGCAGTATTACTTTGGTTTTATTAATGTTATCTTTGGGAGGCTAGAAAAATAGGAACATGTTAAATGATAAGCTACAACTCTTAAAATATGTTATAGTCTTGAATTTAGAACTTTGAACATTCTATGTAAATTATAAAAATAAACTTTTAAAAATACCCCAAATAATCCATCAATTTGATCACATAATGCCTCTGACCAGTATTATTTTAACATTATTTTAAAACAGTATTTTAATTGATGTTGCTATTGGGTATGTTTTAAAGATCAAAAATAACTCCAAAGAAATTTGAAGCTGAATTGGTCACTGTTAATAAAAATATTGGTATTAAGTGGATATATATTAGTAGATAATAGAGATAATATACAAAGTAATACTTAAATTAGTATTTTTAGAATAGAGAAATGAAAAGCAAATATAAAGAAGTTAAATAAAATCCCAGTAATGTTTCTTTTGATATAAAAATATCAGCATAAACTTATTATTAGTCTTCCCTCTTAAAAATGAATCCTTCCTAGCTCTGCTTGTTGAGAATGCATAAAAGCAATGACAACACAGAAGCATTCATACACTAGAACCAGTATTTAAGTATCTAAACACTGCTACTCACTAAAAGAAATAAGACTCTTTTTGAAAAATTGTTTTCAGAACTGGGAGAAAGAAATACAGAAGATAGCCATGAAATATCTTGTCTAAGGAAGCAAGAAATCTGCCCAAGACTACTGAGATCACCTCCAAAGGACTTAGAAGTCAACTTGAATAGGTTTTTCATGGCCAAAGATAAAACAATTGGGGCAATCAAAAATAAGAATTATAGTGAAGTGAAGCATAAAATACACAGAAATCCATGAATTTAAAAAAAAATCACTTATGAGTCACTTTTGCCTGGAATCTCCTCAGAGACTATTGTCCTAGGGTAATTATTAATACCACCCCATCTCAGAAATGTTTCAGTTTAGAGGTTAAATTATATGGTAATGCTGCCTTTTTAGATTGCTGATGTAATAATTCATTATTCTGCAAATTGGCAAATATAGGAAAAGAAATTATACTACTTTATAATATAAAGTTTCAGAGTAGCCAAATATTTGATGAGGTTAATTTCCTTTCATAGAAGAAGTCCAACTAATAAAGCAGAAAGAATGATAGAAGATTAAAATCATTTTACAAGCACAAATTAAATAATGGATCTAGATAACAATATTTACTAGATGCTATAAAAACCACAAAAAAATGTTACTGGTGAACTTAGTAATGCACAGATTGGCTGACATCTAAGAACACTGATCTGTCTTGGGAAAACCAGACTGTATGTACCTATGATGTAATGTTAAAGAAAGAAAACAATAACCCACAAATTTTTCTTGCCAAAATTCAAGCTTCCAGATTGAATTACAGAAATATGAAAGAAGAGAAGGATGTAGAATAATGTAAAGAGAGAACAAGTCAAATACAGAGTGTGGAATAGGGTACAAAATGATTAGCCAAATTTCTTAAAAAAAAATAAATGGCTTGTCTTCATTGGTGAATTTTTCCAAACATTAAAGGAAGAAATCATACTAATTCTGTACAAAGTCTTCCAGAAAATATATGAGACAATATTTAATCTGATACCCAAACCAAACAAAGCCTGGTATTTCTGGTGGGGAGAGGGGAAGCCTTAATCACGGGAGGAAGGGCAACAAATAATTTTGTCCCTATGGCACTGAAGAAACTGAAAGTGAATGTCGCTCAGCTGTGTCCGACTCTTTGCAACCCCACTCACTATACACGGCACTGAAGAAAATCCATCAAAAGGGCAACAAAGCAATAAAAACCATATCCTGGTAAAGGGGAGACAGTATAAACTGGGGACAGAACTGTAGCATGAGGAGGAGCAGGAGCATTAAAGGGGCCACTCTGTCCAGTGTTTGACCTTGCATATTTAATTAACTTTCCCTTTTTCCCCAAGGGTCAATGTGTAGTGTAGTAATAATAGATCTGTTTCTCAATGATAGTACCTTTTCAAATGGAAATGTTGATAAGGAAAGCTATTTTTCGATTTTTTCTGACTAAAATTTCCCATTTATGCATATCTGTTTAGCAACTTAAAGATGGGGAAGTTTGCATATTTTCCAAAAAAATGAACTATTTCTTTTGCTAGTTACATTTAACTTTAAATATCTTTTTAAAACACAAAATCAAGAGGACAGTTCATAAAAGAAACCTTGCTTGAGTATACTCTATTTTATTCATCTGTTGAGAATTCACCTGACACTGGTTTTAATCCTTCAAGGACATAGCTCATTTGACATTTTATATCAGTTTGGTGAATCACTTCAGATCATAGACAACTCCTCAAAATAGAAAAATAAATACTATTACAGGTAACTTTAAAATGTTCATCTCCTTACTTTATTCCTACTCTGGAATGAGTTTCTGTCTCCTTTCTAACCATTTGGTGAGGGAAAAAAACAATGAAATTGTGGGAATGAGAACTAGAGGCTAAGAGTGCAAAAGCCATGTGGAAGGCCATCATCAAAATAATAGTTATAAAATGGATGACACCTCTAGTTCCTTTTCTTACGTCAACACTAATATGTGACTTAGGAATAGGGAGAATCAAACATAAAAATGTTAAATAAAACAGAAATATCTTTTGTTCCCAATACAGATTATAGCTTTTCTAAAAAGTTATTTTTTCTTAATTCAATTTGTGTGTTTAAGATCTTATTTACATAGAGAAAACAACCACAGTGATAATTAAAATTTCCTCAGAAATTACTTAATCACTCAACTGTTAACATAAATTGAATCAATTTTAAACTAATGAACTGTAGAAACAGCAGTAGAATTGAATGATATTACAGATGACTAAAATATAGTCTAAATTAATTTACACTAAAAGCTTTACTTAATTAAAATGCAAGCTTTAAATAAGTGTCATTTTTTTGCTTACAAGTCTCATTGAAAACAAGTAATGGTCTCTAAATATAGTGGAGAAAGACATTCTCTTATAGTCTCATGAAAAATAATATGAGTGGTTTGTTTACAAATGGTTGCTATCTTCAAAGCTCTACATTTATGTCCTTACCTAAAAGTCATATTAATTTTAACTGCTTTGCAATCAATTTGTATCCACAAAATTATGTTCTTAGATTATACTCTGAATATATAACATTATTTTTGCCTCATTATCCAAGTCTTTGGAGCTTCTAAGTAATCAATCATACATTTGCCTTTTATTTGTTTCATGGTTAATTGGAGATAACAAATAGAAGTGTTTATCTTTCTTCATGTATATCTTTCTAAGGAATCCATTGTGAAGTACGTGAAAAATTATACCTATCTTAATTTTAAGATTGTTAACATTCAGCTCAGAAAACTAAAACTCAAGATAGGATTTTTTTTAATATTGTACTTAGTATTTGGAGTGATTCAAAAATAATAAAAGACAAACTACAATTTAGATTTTTTTCTGAGTTAATTGTAAAAATAATGAATCTTGTCAGTAGGATAAGACGTACTATAAAAAAGTACTCATGTTTTATCACATTTATTGGGAAATGACAAAAAAGAAGGCACAAAATTTTTTTGTCATTTATTACATTATAGATTCTATGTTCATTAGTCCTGTTAATGTTATTTTTTCCTGTTGAAAGGGAAGATGCCTTAATTTCAAAAAATGAAAAGTGGTTAAAAGTCTTTATACTGTCCAGAGTGAAACCAACTTTAGCTGATAGATTTTTATGATTCCTTGTTCAATATTAAGAGTTTCCCTGGTGGCTCAGACAGTAAAGAATCTGTCTGCAGCAAAGGAAACTGGATTGGATCACTGGGTTAGGAAGATTCCCTGGAGAAGGGACTAGCTACCCACTCCAGTATTTTTGCCTGGAGAATTCCATTGACAGAGGAGCCTGGTGGGTTATAGTCTATGGGAATGAAAAGGATTGGACACAACAGAGCAATTTACACACACATACTTAATATTATTTTCTGTTACAAGTTAATTTTGAAACAAATGGACATTTTTTTTTAATACTGTTAACAGGGTTTAATATGCCTTTGGGGAAAAGTGTTACCTAATGGATAAGGAAATATAATGCTACATACATATCACTTACCCTGTCACTTAGCAGATTGTGTGGTAATGGGTTATCTTCTATCTTCTTCCCTAGATCTTCCTGAAGATAGAACAAAGATCTTTTCTTATCTGTGCCTCCAAACCCTAGCATAATGCCTAAAACAAAAATGGTCTTGAGTCTAAATCAGAGTCGAATACTGAGTCAGTGCTAGCAACACAGTAGGTTTTCCTGGTCCATGCTCAAGTGTCACCTGACAAGTCTTACCTGATCATGCCATTTAAAACAGGAATTTTCCCCAAACGCATCTACCACTCCGTCCTCTCTTTTATTAAAACTTTGTATTTAGTACTTATTACTGTATGACATTTTAGACGTATCATTTTTGTTCTGTGTGTCCCCTGTATCATCAGTGAATAGTTGTGGAATTAATGAAGAGATGAATGAGGAAGCAGAGGAAATTCAAACAGCTCACGAAGCAATATCATCATGTGAGAATTTTTTTTAAGTGACTTACTATTATGTTTCTGATATTCTTTCCCCCCACTGCTCCCCTACCCGCCTGCCGCCATATCCTGTTGTTTCTAATTTTGTAGTTCTACAACAACTTCTACCCAGAGAGTTCTGGTATTATTTGTGAAAGGGACTAAAATTGAAAATAGTTAATATTTCCAATAAAAGACCAAAAACAATTTAATTAATCTCTATAAAACTTATTACAAGCTATTAAATTTTAAAGGAAAAAAATCATCGATGTTTTACAAGTAACAAACACAAGCTAGTTTTGCTATACTCTAAACCAGTACTGTCCAAGAGAATATTTTGCAGGGATGAAAATGTTCTGTATCTGTGCTGTCCTACATGGTAGAAGCTAGACATAAATGGATATTGAGAACTTGAAATATGGTGACAATATCTATCATCTTGGACAAGCACAGATTTATTATTCTCCTAATATATGATCATAAATTTTAAAAGAAATAAGGCAACAAGAGTAGTGAATTTTATAAAAACATTAAGAGGTCAATTTTTACCAATAATGATACTTCTTTGTAAAATTGTTATGGAAAAGTAGTTTCAATCACTTAAGAATTATTATGAAGAGTTTTGCTTGTCTTCTATTATAAAGGACAGAGTAAGATATGCAATATATTGTCACCCTGCTTATTTAACTTACATGCAGAGTACATCATGAGAAATGCTGGGCTGGATGAAGCACAAGCTGGAATCAAGATTGCTGGGAGAAATATCAATAACCTAGATATGAAGGTGACACCACCCTTATGGCAGAAAATGAAGAAGAACTAAAGAGCCTCTTGATGAAAATGAAAGAGGAAAGTGAAAAAGTTGGCTTAAAGCTCAACATTCAGAAAACTAAGATCATGGCATCTGGTCCCATCACTTCACGACAAATAGATGGGGAAACAGTGGAAACAGTGGCTGACTTTATTTTGGGGAGCGCCAAAATCACTGCAGATGATGATTGCAGCCATGACATTAAAAGACACTCCTTGGAAGGAAAGTTATGTCCAACCTAGACAACACATTAAAAAGCAGAGACATTACTTTGCCAACAAAGGTCCGTCTAATCAAGGCTATGGTTTTTCCAGTGGTCATGTATGGATATGAGAGTTGGACTATAAAGAAAGCTGAGCACCGAAGAAGTTTTGCTTTTGAACTGTGGTGTTGGAGAAGACTCTTGAGAGTCCCTTGGACAGCAAGGATATCCAACCAGTCCATCCTAAAGGCGATCAGTCTGGAGTGGTTATTGGAAGAACTGATATTGAAGCTGAAACTCCAATACTTTGGCCACCTGATGTGAAGAACTGACCCATTTGAAAAGATTCTGATCCTGGGAAAGATCAAAGGCAGGAGGAGAAGGGGACGACAGAGGATACGATGGTTGGATGGCATCACTGACTCAATGGACAAGTTTGGGTAGGCTCTGGGAGTTGGTGATGGACAGGTAGGCCTGGTGTGCTGTGGTTCATGGGGTCGCAAAGAGTTGGACATGACTGAGCAACTGAACTGAACTGAACTGAGGGTATATGAAAATAGATACTATAAAAAATGATTTTAAATGCTAAAAATGACCAAAATATTTTTTAAATAAACAGAAATAAAAATTTTACCTGAAAGATTTTATGGCCATAAAATTAATAGAAAATAGAAATTAGAGACTAACTTTGTGAATTGCACTGTTGTGAGCCTAGTTCATCCACTAAGCCAATTACAAAGGCATGGTCCATTGTGATTAAACCTGAAAGACTCGGGTTTATTAAAATAGCTGGGCTCTTCTGAAAGTGCCAGTTAATAAAAAAATAACAAAACTGTATTATAAAATTTACTAACAGATGAAACTCTCAAATTACAAAAGAAATGACAGTGTTTCTAGAAAATTTCTGGAAATCAAATAAACTTTGTTAAACAAATATAAGCATCTGCTGCTGCTGCTAAGTCACTTCAGTCGTGTCCCACTCTGTGTGACCCCATAGATGGAAGCCCACCAGGCTCCCCCGTCCCTGGTATTCTCCAGGCAAGAACACTGGAGTGGGTTGCCATTTCCTTCTCCAATGTGTGAAAGTGAAAAGTGAAAGGGAAGAAAAATAGTATACAAAAATTGGTATCTCTCCTGTAGATATTGGATTGCAACAATCAGCAACTGGAAAGTGCAATGAAGAAAATCCAAATGAAAATAGCATCAAAATTTACAAAATACTAACAAACACTCATATCAAGAGATGCAAAATACTTATTGAAGTTGAATACAAATGACTGGTAAGAAACATCATGCTCTAAAATGGAAAGGCTCAATATAAAAGAAGTTAATTGTCCTTGTATTAAACCATAAAACATGTAATTCCACTAAAGTCCTAATGAGATATGTGTGTATTTATATGTATGTGCATGCATATATACCCATTCCAGTGTTCTTGCCTGGAGAATCCCACGGACGGGGGAGTGTGTGGGCTGCCGTCTATGGGGTCACACAGAGTTGAACATGACTGAAGCGACTTAGCAGCAGCAGCATGCATATATACATATATATGTTTATGTATAAATATGTACATATATGTGGTTTAAAATGGTGTCTCCTGAACACCATTAAATTAATTGATCTTCTTAATTTCCTGACCCTCATTTAAACAATAAGCTGCCTTAAATCACCTAATTGCCTTTGATCCATTTGGCCCCCTTAAAACTTGGGACTGCCGAGGGATCCCTCAGTTCCTTTGTATCACATGGTTCTCATGGATTGAATCAGCCTTTAAACTATCAGGACCCCCTTTAAATCAACTGTCCTTCTTAAATCTTCTGACGTTCTTTAAACCAATCAAATACATCAGCTTTCCTGGCCCAGATCCCCATATTGCCCTCTTAAGTCTCTGGACATCATTAAGGATGATTGATTTAATTAAGAGTCACAATATTTAAGAAACCAGATTGAATCAATGGGAATGTTGTTTCCCTGACATGAAGGACATCTCAAAACTGACCCGTTTAATTTCCTTTAAGAAGAATGAATCACATTTTCTCAGTTCTTCTTATGTAAGTAATTTTGGATTACATTCTGAACATCGTTAGAGCTGTATTGTTGGTGCTTACATTCTGTATATTCCTATAAAAGGTGTTTTTATTTTTAAAGTAAAAAATTACCTTTATGATGATCAAATTGCAAAAATTTTCTTGCCTGTTGGAGACAGCAACTCAAATCTTAGTTTCCTCTTTTTAGCCTTTGCTGAAAGTTGCTTTTAAGTTTTCTCCATACTTGTATGCTTCAGTGGTTAGCCAGAGATGTCAGGACAGTTCATATGCAGAACTTGGGGATTCCTTCTGTGGCTCTCTCCTTTCTAGGTTTCCCTCCTCACTTTCTAGGAGTCTGATTGGCCTGGTTTTATCTTCTGATTCTTAGGCTAGAAAAATATGTGGGTTTCTACCAGAGTTTTAACTTCCCTGGGCCACACTGGGACTGTGGCCTGCCTTTAAACTAATGTCAGAAAAATGGGAAACCATCCATGTTGTAAGCATCTTCCAAATTTTATATCCTTTACAAAACAAAACAAAAGCAAAACACACACACACAAGCTTTTCTCACTTTTATCTTTTATCCAAAGTTTATGGTTGTTTTCTTTGAGATAATTCATTTTTTAGAAAAAAAATTTTTTGTCGTATTTGAAGAAGAACTCCTCAGGGTAGAAAAATGTAATCCTTTTTCTCAGAAGGCAGTAATATCTCTCTTGGATAGATTCCAAAACATGTAATTTGTGTGAAAAGATTATCTAAGGGATTAGATATCCATCAAAGCAAGATTTCCAAAAAGTAGGCATCCCAAAATGCAAAGAATTATATCAATGGATCAAAAAAGCAGAATTAGTTAGAATCTTTAAAAAGACTAAAGTATTTTTTTCCAACTGCATAAATAGCTTGCAATTAACTGAATTTTGTTTTAGTTGTTTCCTGTACTCCCTACAGATGGTGCAATATAAATTGTCTGTCTTAGAAACAAGCAAAGAGAGAGGCATTGTCTGAACACAGGGCTCTCAAGACTTTAATATGCAAGTTGACTTGTTGGGTAATACTGACAGTTGGGTATTTTAGGCAATTCATCTTGAATTAGGCAAGGTGCGAATTCCAAATATGATATTACCTGAAGTCACATGAAGTGATAACTGACCATAAATTCCATGAGTAGCTTCAGTTCAGTTCAGTTGCTCAGTCATGTCCGACTCTTTGCAATCCCATGGACTGCAGCACACCATGCCTCCCTGTCCATCACCAACTTCCAGAGTTTACTCAAATTCACATCCATTGAGTCGGTGATGCCATCCAACAATCTCACCCTTTGTTGTCCTCTTCTCTTCCTGCCTTCTATCTTTCCCATCATCAGGGTCTTTTCCAATGAGTCAGTTCTTTGCATCAGATGGCCAAAGTACTAGAGTTTCAGCTTCAGCATATACATACATAAAATACATATATATGCATACATAAATATACATACATACATAAAATATACATATCTTAAATATTCTTTTTAAAAGTACTAAACCTCCAGCTTTCAACTATAGTAAATATGCTAGCCATTAAATTTACTGCTTTATCTTTGTTGATGAAACAGGGCATCATGAGTATGACATATCAGAGCATAATATTTATGTTTTCCTACTCATAAACATACTTCATGAAAGAAATCTTGTTACAGAGTTAAACTACAGTCTATTTCATTTCTGACTTAGTTTTAAAGGCTGTCTTATAAGAGAACATTATTGTTCAGTCGTGAAGTTGTGTCCGACTCTTTGCAACCCCATGAACTTCAGCACACCAGTCTTCCCTGTCACTCACTATGTCCCTGAGGTTGCTCAAACTCATGTCCATTGAGTCAATGAGGCCATCCAACCATCTCATCCTCTGTCACCCCTGTCTCCTTCTGCCCTCAATCTTCCCCAGCATCAGAGTCATTTCCAACGAGCTGGCTCTTCGCATCAGGTGGCCAAAGCATTTGAGCTTCAGCATCAGTCCTTCCAATGAGTATTCAGGGTTGATTTCCTTTAGGATTAACTGGTTTGATTTCCGTTCTGTCCAAGGGACTCTGAAGAGTCTTCAATTTTTTTGGCACTCAGTCTTCTTTATGGTCCAATTCTCACATCCACAGATGACTACTGAAAAAACCATAGCTCTGATTGCACAGACAGGTCTTTGTCGGTAAGATTGTACAAACCTTTTTTGGTAAGCTTTTTTAATACTCTGTCTTGGTTTGTCATAGCTTTTCTTCCAAGGATCAAGCAAGCATTTGTTAATTTCATGACTGCAGTCACCATCTGCAGTCATTTTGGAGCCCAAGAAAATAAAATCTGCAACTGTATCTATTTTTTCCCCTTCTATTTGCCATGAAATGATGGGACCAAATGCCGTGACCTTTGTGTTTTTAATATTGAGTTTTAAGCCATCTTTTTCACTCTCTTGTTTCACCTTCATGAGAGGCTCTTTAATTCTTCTTTGATTTCTACCATTAAAGTGGTATCATCTGCATATCTGAGGTTGTTGATATTTCTCCTGGCAATCTTAATTCCAGTTTGTGATTCATCCAGCCCAGCCTTTTGCATGATGCACTCAGCATAGAAATTAAATAAACAGGGTGACAATATACAGCCTTGTTGTGTTCCTTTCCCAATATTGAACCAACCCATTTTTCCATGTAAGATTCCAATGGTTACTTCTTGACCTGCATATAAGTTTCTCAGGAGACAGGTAAGCTGGTCTGGTATTCTCATCTCTTTTAAGAATTTTCCATAGATTGCTGTAATCCACACAGTCCAAGGTTTTAGTGTTATCAGTGAAGCTAAGTAGAGGTTTTTGTTGCATTTCCAAGATCCAGCAGGTGTTGGCAATTTGACCTCTGGTTCCTCTGCCTTTTCTAAATACAGCTTTTATATCTAAAAGTTCTCAGTTCACATACTGCTGAAGCCTAGCTTGAAGGATTCTGAACATTGTCTTGCTAAGAGAACATAATGTAACTTTTTATTTCAAAATCTTTTAACCTAATCATTATTTCAAACATTACCAATTATCATCCTATTTCATCAGTCTGTGTTAAAGGTCTAGATTTAATTTAGTTTTAATACTTTGGAATTAAAATAATTTCTAAAAAAGTAATTTTTCTATTACATTATGCCCAAGAATAATTTGTTTAAAAGACTTCTAATACTTAGAAATGGTTTTGCTTTTTCAAAGGATTTTGATCATCAAAACTTATCAGAGAACTAACAGCTAGAAAAAGAGAAAGGACTTGGATATTGTGGGGGAAAAAAAAACAGAATCTATTTTATTTAAATGTCTCATGTTTCAAATAACTAAGCTCATAAATTTCAGGCAATGTTTTCTCAGTTATCTATTTATTAAACAGAATGATTTCCTCAATTATTCATTCACTATTTACTTTTATTGACCTTCAGTTTGGGGGTTTGTATTTTCATATACAGCCTTTGCATTTCAACATGATTGTATGTGTTTTGGTGCACATATATATTTTTCCTTCAAAGAAATTCTTTGAAAAAAATAGGAAGTGAATATTTTGCTGTGTTAGAATAGCGTGCACCTGAATGATACTTTTTTCAGTCAAATTTGCTGTCCTGTTTGCTGCACTCAGTGCTCACTAGTCTAATGAGACGTGCAGGGCCCATGCCAGACAGAAGCACCTGGCCTGAGGCCAGGACACTGCCTTTGCGGCCAGTTCTCAGTACACTTCTCTGAGTATAGCCTTAGACTGCCAGGATTAGCTGAATAGTAAAATATTTCAGATGTGTTGGAGAAAAACAATAAATCATCGAGATAAACACACCATCATTAGGGTGCTTGAGGGGCATCCTAGAATAAGAAGATGTTGGGCTGTGAATACTGTGTGTTTAATTTGCCCACTGGACATAAATGAATTCTGTAATTTGGTAACAAAGTAGAAGAGTAGAAGAGTATTGCTTTACTCTCCAGCTGGTTTCCTGGGGAAAAAATAATATTATTTCAAAGTGAAAATATTGTGCTAGACATATTTCTTTACCAGTACCCAGCACAGCTTTTAGCATGTAAACTCACACATTGTTATTTTATTCTATTGTTTGGGGGAAAAGTGCTAATAAAAACAGGCTTTCCCTTACCATCTGAATAACAAACCATCAGTTGAAACCCTTTCCTCCCAAGCATTGTATGCTATAACAAGCAAATGTTTGGAGACCCATTAGAGTTGAGCATACTAATTTAGTTCCCTTAATATATTCTGATGTTGAGCCTCAGTGAATGATTAATGATGAAAAGGTGCATAAAGATTTCTAAAATATATATATTTTCAAAAACAATATTTATCATTTTACAAAAAAGAAAAAAGAAACATCACAAAATTGTGTATTGCCACAGAGTAGATCTTACTGGTATCTCAGTTCAGTTCAGTTCAGTTCAGTTCAGTTGCTCAGTCGTGTCCGACTCTCCTGAAAACTCTGTGGATATTGAAAATCCACTGGAGAGGATGATATGAAACCAGTTCTTATTCTGGAAACTTTTAAAATAGCATTTGAAAGTTAAACGAGAAAAAAATGATAGTTTTTAAAAATGCTTTTTAAAATTATGAAATTTTAGAATTAAAAATGAGTGAATCATAGAGATTTATTTGCGTTTTAACTAACTTCTCACATTTCACATTTTATATACATAAAAAATATATGAGAGAAGTTAAGGAGCAAGGACACAAAAATATATTTGGCAGAAAAATTATCATAATCTCAATCTTTTGGTTTTCTATATGCCATAATTTATACAGAAGAAAATTTAGATTTTCTTTCTTTCCTCTTTAGAGACTCACACATGAATTTTACATAATAATTTCAAATAAGAGAAACTGTTTTATGAAGAATGTTAAAGCTGGCAAATATATAAGTTGGACAGAGTATTATGGGTTTCTCAAGATATATGCCCAAGAGTGCGATTGCTGGATCATATGGTAGCTCTACTTTAGTTTTTAAGGAATCTCCATAGTGTCCTCCATAGTGGCTGTTACTAGTTTTCACTCCCACACACTCTCCAGCATTTATTGTTTGTAGACTTTTTGATGATGGCTATTCTGACTGATGCTGGGAGGGATTGGGGGCGGGAGGAGAAGGGGACGACAGAGAATGAGATGGCTGGATGGCATCACCGACTCTGTGGAAATGAGTTTGAGTGAACTCCGGAAGTTGGTGATGGACAGGGAGGCCTGGCATGCTGTGATTCATGGGGTCGCGGAGAGTCGGACACGACTGAGAGACTGAACTGAACTGATTCTGACTGATGTGAAACTACTTCATTGTAGTTTTGATTTGCATTATTCTAATATTTAGTAATGCTGAGAATCTTTTCATATGCTTTTAAGCCATCAGTATGCATTCTTTGGAGAAATGTCTATTTAGTTTTTCCATCTATTTTTGATTGGGATGCTTGGTTTTTTGACATTGAGCTGCATGAGCTGTTTGTATATAGTGGAGATTAATCTCTTGTCAGTTGCTTCATTTGCACATATTTTCTCCCATTCTGAGGGTTGTATTTCTGTTTTATTTATTATTTCCTTTGCTGTGCAAAAGAAAACCATAATTCAAAAAGATATATGCACCCCCGATGTTTATTGCAACGCTATTAATAATAGTCAAGACATGGAAGCAACTTAAATGGCCACTGACAGAGGAATGGATAAAGAAGATGTGATACATATAAAGAACGGAATATTACCCTGCCATAAAAAGAACAAAATAATGCCATTTACAGGAACATGAATGGACCTAGAGCTTGTCATTCCATGTGAAGTAAGTCAGAGAAAGACAAATGTCACATGACATTGCTTATATATGGAATCTACAAAAAGTCTACAAATGAACTTATCTACAAAACAGAGATAGAATTACATATGTAGAAAATAAACTTACAGATACTGAGGGGTAAAGGGGAAGAGGCATAAATTGGGAGATTGGGATTGATACATACATGCTACTATATGTAAAATGTGTGTTGTGTGTATGTGAAGTCACTTCAGTTGTGTCCAACTCTGTGCAACCCTTTGGACTGTAGTCTTCCAGGCTCCTCTGTCCATGGGATTCTGCTGCTTCTGCTGCTAAGTTGCGTCAGTCGTGTCCGGCTCTGTATGACTCCATAGACGGCAGCCCACCAGGCTCCCCAGTCCCTGGGATTCTGCAGGCAAGAATACTGGAGTGGGTTTCCATGTCCACCTCCAGAGAATTTTTTCTACCAAGGGATTGAACCTATATCTCTTCAGTTCAGTTCATTTCAGTCGTTCAGTCGTGTCCGACTCTCTGCGACCCCATGAATCACAGCACGCCAGGCCTCCCTGTCCATCACCAACTCCCGGAGTTCACTCAAACTCATGTCCATCGAGTCGGTGATGCCATCCAACCATCTCATTATCTGTCATCCCCTTCTCCTCCCGCCTCCAACCTTTCCCAGCATCAGAGTCTTTTCCAGTGAGTCAACTCGTCGCATGAGGTGGCCAAAGTATTGCAGTTTCAGCTCTAGCATCAGTCCTTCCAATGAACACCCAGGAATGATCTCCTTTAGAATGGACTGGCTGGATCTCCTTGCAGTCCAAGGGACTCTCAAGAGTCTTCTCCAACTCCACAGTTCAAAAGGATCAATTCTTCGGCAATCAGCTTTCTTCACAGTCCAACTCTCACATCCATACATGACCACGGGAAAAACCATAGCCTTGACTAGACGGACCTTTGTTGGCAAAGTAATGTCTCTGCTTTTTAATATACTATCAAGGTTGGTTATAACTTTCCTTCCAAGGAGCAAGCGTCTTTTAATTTCATGGCTGCAATCAGCATCTGCAGTGATTTTGGAGCCCCCAAAAATAAAGTCTGACACTGTTTCCACTGTTTCCCCATCTATTTCCCATGAAGTGATGGGACCAGATGCCATGATCTTAGTTTTCAGAATGTTGAGCTTCAAGCCAACATTTTCACTCTCCTCTTTCACTTTCATCAAGAGGCTTTTGAGTTCCTCTTCACTTTCTGCCATAAGGGTAGTGTCATCTGCATATCTGAGGTTATTGATATTTCTCCCAGCAATCTTGATTCCAGCTTGTGCTTCTTCCTGCCCAGCGTTCCTCATGATTTACTCTGCATACAAGTTAAATAAGCAAGGTGACAATATACAGCCTTGACGTACTCCTTTTCCTATTTGGAACCAGTCTGTTGTTCCATGTACAGTTCTGACTGTTGTTTCCTGACCTGCATACAGGTTTCTCAAGAGGGAGGTCAGGTGGTCTGGTATTCCCATCTCTTTCAGAATGTTCCACAGTTTATTGTGATCCACACAGTCAAAGGCTTTGGCATAGTCAATGAAGCAGAAATAGATGTTTTTCTGGAACTCTCTTGCTTTCTCCATGATCCAGCAGATGTTGGCCATTTGATCTCTGGTGCCTCTGCCTTTTCTAAAACCTTGCTTGAACATCTGGGAGTTCACGGTTCACATATTGCTGAAGCCTGGCTTGGAGAATTTTGAGCATGACTTTACTAGCGTGTGAGATGAGTGCAATTGTGCTGTAGTTTGAGCATTCTTTGGCATTGCCTTTCTTTGGGATTGGAATGAAGACTGACCTTTTCCAGTCCTGTGGCCACTGCTGAGTTTTCCAAATTTGCTGGCATATTGAGTGCAGCACTTTCACAGCATCATCTTTCAAGATTTGAAAGAGCTCAACTGGAATTCCATCACCTCCACTACCTTTGTTTGTAGTGATGCTTTCTAAGGCCCACTTGATTTCACATTCCAAGATGTCTGGCTCTAGGTCAGTGATCACGTTATCGTGAAAATCTTAGTGGTGAAGATCTTTTTTGTACAGTTCTTCTGTGTATTCTTGCCACCTCTTCTTAATGTCTTCTGCTTCTATTAGGTCCATACCATTTCTGTCCTTTATCGTGCCCATCTTTGCATGAAATCTTCCCTTGGAATCTCTAATTTTCTTGAAGAGATCTCTTGTCTTTCCCATTCTGTTGCTTTCCTCTATTTCTTTGCATTGATCTCTGAGGAAGGCTTTCTTATCTCTCCTTGCTATTCTTTGGAACTCTGCATTCAGATGCTTATATCTTTCCTTTTCTCCTTTGCTTTTCGCTTCTCTTCTTTTCACAGCCTTTTGTAAGGCCTCCTCAGAGAGCCATTTTGCATTTCTTTTCCATGGGAATGGTGTTGGTCCCTGTCTCCTGTACAATGTCATGTACCTCCATCCAGAGTTCATCAGGCACCCTATCTATCAGATCTAGTCCCTTAAATCTATTTCTCACTTCCACTGTATAATCATAAGGGATTTGATTTAGGTCATATCTGAATGGTCTATTTAGGTTTTCCCTACTTTCTTCAATTTAAGTCTGAATTTGGCAATAAGGAGTTCATGATCTGAGCCACAGTCAGCTCCTGGTCTTGTTTTTGCTAACTGTATACAGCTTCTCCATCTTTGGCTGCAAAGAATATAATCAATCTGATTTCGGTGTTGACCATCTGGTGATGTCCATGTGTAGAGTCTTCTCTTGTGTTGTTGGAAGAGGGTGTTTGCTATGACCAGTGCGTTCTCTTGACAAAACTCTATTAGCCTTTGCCCTGCTTCATGCCATGCTCCAAGGCCAAATTTGCCTGTTACTCCAGGTGTTTCTTGACTTCCTACTTTTGCATTCCAGTCCCCTATAATGAAAAGGACATCTTTTTTGGGTGTTAGTTCTAGAAGGTCTTGTAGGTCTTCATAGAACTGTTCAACTTAGGCTTCTTCAGCATTACTGGTTGGGGCATAGGCCTGGATTACTGTAATATTGAATGGTTTGCCTTGGAAACGAACAGAAATCATTCTGTCGTTTTAAGATTGCATCCAAGTACTGCATTTCGGACTGTTTTGTTGACCATGATGGCTACTCCATTTCTTCTAAGGGATTCCTGCCCACAGTAGTAGAGATAATGGTCATCTGAGTTAAATTCACCCATTCCAGTCCATTTTAATCCACTGATTCCTAGAATGTCTATGTTCACTCTTGCCATCTCCTGTTTGACCACTTCCAATTTGCCTTGATTCATGGACCTAACATTCCAGGTTCCTATGCAATATTGCTCTTTACAGCACTGGACCTTGCTTCTACCACCAGTCACAT
The DNA here is from genome assembly GCF_049115385.1 of Moschus berezovskii. NCBI lineage: Eukaryota > Metazoa > Chordata > Mammalia > Artiodactyla > Moschidae > Moschus > Moschus berezovskii. The sequence goes on from NC_142462.1 coordinate 49,056,903, forward strand.
CCACAACTGGGTATTGGTTTTGCTTTTGCTCCATCCCTTTATTCCTTCTAGAGTTATTTCTCCACTGATCTCCAGTAGCATACTGGGCACCTACTGACCTGGGGAATTCCTCATTCAGTATCCTATCATTTTGCCCTTTGATACTGTTCATGGGGTTCTCAAGGCAAGTATACTGAAGTGGTTTGCCAGTCCCTTCTCCAGTGAACCACACTGGGCTGTGGTCCATGTGATCAGATCGACTAATTTCCTGTGATTATGATTTCAGTGTGTCTGTCCTCTGATGCCCCCTCGCAATACCTACCGTCTTATTTGGGTTTCTCTTACCTTGGGCGTGGGATATCTCTTCACAGCTGCTCCAAGAAAGCGCAGTCGCTGCACCTTACCTTGGATGAGGGGTATCTCCTCAAGGCCACCCCTCCAGACCTTGAACGTGGGGTAGCTCCTCTCGGCCGCCGGCCCTTAAGTCTCCTGAATTGGCAGGCAGGCTCTTCACCTCTAGCACCACCTGGGAAACTCCAAGAATACTGTAATGGGTAGCCATTGCCTTCTCCAGGGGATCTTCCCAATCCAAGGATCAAATCCAGGTCTCCTGCTTTGTGGGCAGATTCTATACTGTCTGAGCCACCAGAGAAGAACCATATGTAAAATAAATAACTAATAAGGACCTACTGTACAGCACAGGGAAATTTACTCAATAGTCTGTAATGGTCTATATGTGAACAGAATATAATAAAAAACAGTGGATATATGTATGTGTATAACAGATTCACTTTGTGGTATACCTGAAACTAACAAAATATTCTAAGTCAACCATGTGTGTGTGTGCTGTCGCTTCAGCTATGTCCTGCTCTTTGCGACTCTATGGACTGTAGATTGTCAGGCTCCTCTGTCCATGGGGATTCTCCATGCAGGTATAGTGGAGTGGGTTGCCATGCCCTCTTTCAGGGGATCTTCCTGACCGAGGGATCAAACCTGGGTCTCATGTCTCCTGCATTAGCAGATGGGTTCTTTACCTCTAGCGCCACCTGGGAAGCCCTAAATCAACAATGCCCCAAGAAAAAATTTTAAAAGACAACATATTGAAAATAATAAAATATTTAAATTACTCATATTCTTTTAGAAAGATGGAAATGATAACCCTGTATACGAGACAGCAAAAGAGACACAGGTGTATAGAATAGTCTTTGAGACTCTGTGGGAGAGGGTGAGGGTGGGATGATTTGGGAGAATGGCATTGAAACATGTATATTATCATATGTGAAACGAATCACCAGTCCAGGTTCGACACATGATACAGGATGCTCGGGGCTGGTGCATGGGGATGACCCAGAGGGAGGATAAGGGGAGGAAGGAGGTAGGAGGGGGGTACAGGAAGGGGAACTCATGTACACCCGGGGCGGATTCATGTCAGTGTATGGCAAAACCAACCAATATAATATTGTAAAATTTAAAAATAAATAAATAAAAATAAGTTTAAAAAAATAAAATAAAATAGTTGGATAGAGTAATCCTTACTCATTCCCTTCTTAAAAGCAAGTGTTTGAGGGTGAAACCAATACACAATACTATATATTAAAATATATTTGGAAAGTGTTGAAATATGCATTGATTATTTTCACTGATTGGCATTTCTCTTGAAGAATAATATAAACTTATTAAAATATAAAACCAATTTCCCACTGTTCTCAGCATTAGCAATCTTTGACTATTTCTGTATATTACATAGCAGAGAAATCTTATCTTACAAATGAATTTTTTCTGGGAAAAACTTTCAGGTTAACATTAAGTACTTCAATAAAAATATTACACATTCATATAAAGAAACAAAAATAGTAATCCTTGAACCCTTGTCACCACTTTATCCCTATTCTGAAGTAAAGAAAGACAATCTTTTAATCTTTCTCATTTCAGATTATTTATATATATTCTCCAATTTCTTTTTTTTTTTATTTTTTATTTTTTTGTTTTCTTTTTTTTTTATGTAATTAATTAATTTTTTATTGGAGGCAAATTATTTTACAATATTATATTGGTTGGTTTTGCCATACATTGATATGAATTTGCCCCGGGTTTACATAAGTTCCCCCTCCTGAACCCCCCTCCCACCTCCCTCCTCCCTTTATCCTCCTTCTGGGTCATCCCCGCATGCCATCCCCGAGCATCCTATAACATGCATTGACCCTGAACTAGTGATTCATTTCACATATGACAACATACGTGTTTCAATGCCATTCTCCCAAATCATCCCACCCTCACCCTCTCCCATAGAGTCCCAAAGACTGTTCTATACATCTGTGTCTCTTTTGCTGTCTCGTATACAGGGTTATCATTTGCATCTTTCTAAATTCCATATATATGTGTTAGTATACTGTATTGGTATTTTTCTTTCTGGCTTACTTCACTCTGTATAATAGGCTCCAGTTTCATCCACCTCATTAGAACTGATTCAAATGTATTCTTTTTAATGGCTGAATAATACTCCATTGTGTATATGTACCAAAGCTTTCTTATCCATTCGTCTGCAGATGGACATCTAGGTTGCTTCCATGTCCTGGCTATTATAAACAGTGCTGCAATGAACATTGGAGTACATGTGTCTCTTTCAATTCTGGTCTCTAATTTCTTATATGGAATCTATATGTTACTTTATTAACTCATCACCATGGAAACTGAGGATTTTGATCACATAAACTGTCTTTCACCTCTCACCATCTCCTCCCAATATTTTGGTAATTTTATAATTATTTAGTTTACTGCTTAGCAGTGCAACTTTTTATAATGTACTTACATAATTATTTCACACTTTGTCAATTATTGTTAAGTTCCCATTTAGGTTAGATAGGGATACCTTATTCTTACATAGATAGTAAATTTTTCCTAATACCTTAGAAACATTGTTCTATAGTTTTCTGTCCTTCAGAGTTATTAATGAGAAATCTGATGCCAGGGAGAATATTATACAGTAGTTGTTATGAGTTTTTTTCTCTGGAAGCTTGCATTATTTTTTGTATGTTGTTGTTGTTTCATTAATTTTACTTTATTAACTCAATGATCATTTCTTAACTTTCTAGGAAACATTTATTATGCTTGTTGATGCAATAGTTCTGACTTATTTTAATCTTAAAATTAAGTACTATAATTCTTACACAAATCACTGCTTAATCTTTCCTTCATATTTGGTATTCTATTTGATCACCATTCTGTCTTGTACCTCACATCCTTCAGTTATCATTTCCTTTTGTATTAAAACACCTATTTTGAAGTTCCTTTAGCAAAGTTCTAATGATACTGCACCATTAAAAATTTTCTTGCTGAAAAATTGTCTTCATTCTTTTTATAACTATACTTTTGCTGTGGTACATCTTACTTCCTATATTTGTGCATTTATATGTTTTTGTAATTTCTGGGAAATTATTAGCTTTTACTTCCTTATATATTGCCATTTCTTCATTTTCTCCTCAAAATCAGAGCTGGATAATACCTCAGGGGAAAGCATTCCTGAGACTTGCTTGATATCAGGAAAAAGGAAGCTGTAAAATTAAGGAAATAAATAGAGGAAAACAATACAGTGGGAAAGACTAGAGATCTCTTCAAGAAAATTAGAGATACCAAGGGAATGTTTCATGCAAAGATGGGCACAATAAAGGACAGAAATGGTAGGGACCTAACAGAAGCAGAAGATATTAAGAAGAGGTGGCAAGAATACACAGAAGAACTGTACAAAAAAGGTCTTAATGACCCAGATAACCGTGATGGTGTGGTCACTCATCTAGAGCCAGACATCCTGAAGTGTGAGTCAGTTGGGCCTTAGGAAGCATCATTATGGATAAAGCTAGTGGAGGTGATGGAATTCCAGCTGAGCTATTTCAAATCCTAAAAGATCATGCTGTTAAAGTGATGCATTTAATATGCCAGCAAATTTGGAAATTTCCTGCCAGCAGTGGCCACAGGACTGGAAAAGGTCAGTTTTCACTCTAATCCCAAAGAAAGGCAATGCCAAAGAATGTTCAAACTACTGCACAATTGCACTCATTTCATGTGCTAGCAAGGAAATGCTCAAAATCCTTCAAGCTAGGCTTCAACAATACGTGAACCGAGAACTTCCAGATGTTCAATCTGGGTGTAGAAAAGGCAGAGGAACCAGAGATCAAATTGCCAACATCTGTGGGATCATAGAAATATCAAGAGAATTCCAGAAAAGCGTCTACTTCTGCTTCACTTTGACTACACTTTCTTCTTTGCTTCACCTTTTCTAATTTGACTACACTAAAGCCTTTGGCTATGTGGATGACAACAATGGAAAATTCTTCAAGAGATGGGAATACCAGACCATCTTACCTGCCTCCCGAGAAACCTGCATGCAGCTCAAGAAGCAACAGTTAGAACCGGATATGGAACAACAGACTAGTTCAAAATTGGGAAAGTAGTACATCAAGGCCCTATATTATCACCCTGTTTATTTAACTTCTATGCTGAGTACATCATGTGAAATGCCGGGTTGGATCACAAGAGGAATCAAAAGCTGGAATCAAGATTGCCAGGAGAAATATCAACAACCTCATATATACAGATGATACCACTTTATGGAAGAAAGCAAAGAGAGAAACTATAGAGTCTCTCATTGAAGGTGAAAGAGCAGAGTGAAAAATTGGCTTATTACTCAGGATTAAAAACACATGCGTTAAAAGGTCATGGCATCTAGTCTCATCACTTCATGGCAAATAGATGGGGAAAAAGTAGAAACAGTGGAAAATTTAAATTTTTTTGTCTCCAGAATCACTGCAGATGGTGACTGCAGCCATGAAATTAAAAGATGCTTGCTCCTTGGAAGAAACCCTATGACAAACTTAAACAGCATATTAAAAAGTAGAGGCATTACTTTGCCAACAAAGGACTGTAGAGTCAAAGCTGTGGTTTTTCTAGTAGTGATGTATGGATGTGTGAGTTGGACCATAAAGATGAATGAGTGCTAAAGAATTGATGCTTTTGAACTGTGGTGTTGGAGAAGACTCTTGAGAGTTCCTTGGACTGCAAGGAGATCAAACCAGTCAATCCTAAAGGATATCAACCCTGAATATTCATTGGAAGGACTGATGATGAAGCTGAAGCTCCAATACTTTGGCCACCTGATGCACAGAACCAACTCATTCAGAAAAGACTGATGCTGGAAAAGACTGAGAGAAGGAGGAGAAGGTGACAACAGAGGATGAGATGGTTGAATGGTGTGCTGCAGTCCACGGGGTCATAAAGATTCAGACATGACTGAGTGACTGAACAACAACAACACAAGCTAGTAAAATACAAGGTTAGTGAGCAAGGAATGCAAGAATTGGATAGGTGGTGCAGTATTTGTTCCCAGAGGAGTTGGGGTAGAAGTTTGTTTGATAGAGTGACACATATACATGCTCTGAGCAGATAAAGGCCTTTCCAATACTTTACATACAAGGATGATGGAAATTATTACTGTTCCTTTTTCTCAAACTGCTTGTAAGAAAAAGGTTTCATAATTTTAGTAGTCACATTCCATTCTCTTGTCAATCTCATCATGTTTATTTCTCAAAATTCTCCTTAGTGTGAGTTACATACCATTTTAATTTTATCCAGTTAATTAGACTGTCAAAGTAGCCAGATCTAAAGAGAGGCAGCCTGTGAAAATAGAAGTTCACCTTGACTAAATCTTATAAGAAATTAGATTATTTCATAATTTCTTCTCAGCTTATATCATTCTACATAGATCTTCATCTCTTATCTCCTTTCCTTTCATATAGAATTCTGTGCCTTGACACTTTTTCCACTTCACTCTTTTGTATGTATTACCAAAAAGCTGGATGATTCCCCTTCTTAGAATGTTCACAGAAAGGAACTGACATATAATTAGAAATGTACTGAAAAGAGGCAGAGAGTGGGGAGAGCAGTGATTCCTACTGGAATGCACTTTGTGAAGTGAAGTGAAAGTTTCTGTCGTGTCCAACTCCTTGCGAGGCCACAGACTATACAGTCCATGGAATTCTCCAGGCCAGAATACTGGAGTGGGTGGCCATTCCCTTCTCCAGGGACTCTTCCCAACACAGGGATCGAGGTCTCCCATACTTCAAGTGGATTCTTTACCAGCTGAGCCACAAGGGAAGTCCAAGAATATGGGAGTGGGTAGCCTATCCCTTCTGTAGCAGATCTTCCTGACCCAGGAATCGACCTGGGGTCTCCTGCATTGCAGGCAAATTCTTTACCAACTGAGCTATGAGGGAAGCACTTGTAGTGAATCTTAAATAGTTAAAAGCCTATTTATTATTTTCTATCCAATGTTTCTTGTTATTGGGTTCTTATTTTACTGGACTTAATTTAACACTAATTCTTGACATTGACTAGTTCATAGCAACTACATTAAACTATGTTCTGTTTCAGCAGTTTTATTTTCAGAGTTTTATGTTATTTCAAAATTCTCAGTATTTGATGCATTGGCTGATTGAATCAACATGATTTTTTGTACATAATCTTGAAGGTACTTTGTATCTCTCACTAAAATAAATTATTCATATGACATATTTATAATTTATAAAGTTATTCAGCTTGCTCATAAAAAATATTGTCAAAGAAAACTATGCTAATTTTGTTATAGAAATAAGATTGTCTTAATTTTTTATTGACATATAATTTATATATAATATTGTGCTCGTTTCATTGTCCTTCATAGAGATTCAGCATTTTTGGAGATTATATTCCATTATAGATGATTACAAAATAAAGGGTATAATTCTCTGTACTATACAGAATTATTTTTGTCACTTATCTATTTCATATATAGTAGCTAGTATCTGTTAATCCCATACCCATAATTTATATATATGACAAATGGTTTTCCATACTGGTGTATCATTTTGCTTTTCCATCAGCAATGTATGAAAGTTACACCCCCATTCCCCATCAGCACTTGATTGTAAGAGACATTAGAAATATATAAATACAAAGTTGCATATATATATATATATATATAGAGAGAGAGAGAGTGTGAGAGAGAGTACGGGCCCACTCTACTCCAGTATAACCTCATCTTAGCTAATCAAATTTGTGATGACCTTTTTTCCAAACAGGTGAGGTTCTGAGGTTGAGACTTCTACATGTCTCTTTTCAGGGAACACAATTCAACATATAACAAATACAAATCCAGATAATTTGCTAAAGCCAATCTAGAGTTTAACATTCTTTTTTTTTTTTTTTTTTTTTTAGAGTTTAACGTTCTTAATTGTTACATTTCATTGCCTCTATCTTATTAAAGTATACCCTGAATCATTCCTTTCTACCATGCCTAAAGCATTGTTAGTGAGTCAGGCTTTACTCTGTTAACATTATGTATGAGACAGAGTGTGTGGATCACAATAAACTGTGGAAAATTCTGAAAGAGATGGGAATACCAGACCACCTGACCTGCCTCTTGAGAAACCTGTATGCAGGTCAGGAAGCAACAGTGAGAACTGGACATGGAACAACAGACTGGTTCCAAATAGGAAAAGAAGTATGTCAAGGCTGCATATTGTCACACTGCTTATTTAACTTACATGCAGAGTACCTCATGCAAAACACTAGGCTGGAGGAAGCACAAGCTGGAATCAAGATTGCCAAGAGAAGTATCAATAACCTCAGATATGCAGATGACACCACCCTTATGGCAGAAAGTGAAGAAGAACTAAAAAGCCTCTTGATGAAAGTGAAAGTGAAAAAGTTGGCTTAAAGCTCAACATTCAGAAGACTATATCATGGCATCTGGTCCCATCACTTCATGGCAAATAGATGGGGAAACAGTGGAAACAGTGGCTGACTTTATTTTGGGGAGCTCCAAAATCCCTGGGGATGCTGATTGCAGCCATGAAATTAAAACATGCTTACTCCTTGGAAGGAAAGTTATGACCAACCTAGACAGCATATTAAAAAGCAGAGACATTACTTTGCCAACAAAGGCCCATCTAGTCAAGGCTCTCTTTTTTCCAGTAGTCATGTATGGATGTGAGAGTTGGACTATAAAGAAAGCTGAACACCAAAGAATTGATGCTTTTGAACTGTGGTGTTGGAAAAGACTCTTGAGAGTCCCTTGGACTGCAAGGAGATCCAACTAGTCCATCCTAAAGGAGATCAGTCCTGGGTGTTCATTGGAAGGGCTGATGTTGAAGCTGAAACTCCAAAACTTTGGCCACCTGATGCGAAGAGCTGACTCATTTGAAAAGACCCTGATGCTGGGAAAGATTGAGGGCAGGAGAAGAGGACGACAGAGAATGAGATGGTTGGATGGCATCACCGACTCAATGGACATGAGTTTGGGTAGGCTCTGGGAATTGGTGATGGACAGGGAGGCCTGGAATGCTGTGGTTCATGGGGTCACAAAGAGTTGGAGACAACTGAGCGACTGAACTGAACTGAACTGATGAGATAATAGTAAAAATGACATTGTCCAAACACACAACTCTCTGATGATCTTATTTAATGAAAGAGTTAAATTAGCAGAAATTATTTATTCTCTCAGAGCTCATATAACTAGAGACAAGTATCTTTTTGGCTCTCCATTGCTACATCCATGGAGTCCCAATCTCTCTTTTGACAAATCCTCTATTTCTATCCAGTTATAACACTCTACCCCTCCTAATTCCTGTCATTTACTACTGTCCAATTTAGACAGTTATTTACTTTCGTTTACTGAATACAATAACATCAAGTCCATTTTTTTCCTGTTTGCTTCAACTCCTGTGCTCAATCTGGTTGGTTTCAAAATCCACATAGAAAAGAAAAAATGTAGCTTTGACTTCATCACATCAACAATGTTCAACTCTAGCTCACTTTCACTATCCACTCCATAGTAATGCCCTAAATTGTGACCCAAAAGTCCTGTATCACCCAAATACCACTATCATCTATTCTTATTTTCCTATTTAAATATTTATGAATTGGGTGGTTGTGAATTTCCCCAGTAACACCAGTTTATAGGTTTCTCTTTTTTTTCCCCCCTTCATCTTTTGGCATCATCCTTAGTTTGTTTCATGCTGACTTAGATTCCATAGCCTATCATCTTACTCATTTCCTTGGAAATATCCTAAATCCCTTTTCATTGTGTTTTAAACATACATGTCCTGGCAAAATCCCAAACTTGAATAAAATCTAACTTTCTTCTGCATGATTTCAGATGAATCACTGTAGATGACAGCACAAGAGTCACAGATGGAGAAGAAGAAATGTATAGAGATCATTAATAATCAGTATCATGATTCTCCATGATTTACTGTTTCTATAGGATTAACCACACTAGCCCATTCTCTAAAAATAATTAATAAATACTTTGAAACTTTATTAAATTATAGTAGTAAAATATACAGTGCTGAGCTCTCAGGTCAAGTTTGTTTGAAAGTTTGTAACAGATGAAAAGTGCAATATCAGAGCAGCAGTGAATTTGAAGGTACTGATTCACATAAAAAAATTAAGTTTTGGTTCATCTGCTGTACTGAAATAAGTAAAAACTCAGATCTTGACCAATGTTAAGAGTCTTAAAGAAAACCTCCTTCACCTTAAGCTGGGATATAAGAGCTACAACCACAGGAAAATATCAAATCAGACTTAAACATAACCACTGCTCTAATCCCAGAAGACAGTAGGATAGTTTGCAGAAGAGAAAGGAAAGGAAAAATATTTTTGAAACCTCATATCCACAGAACAATGGTGTAATAACTTTTCACTCTAGCTATGTACACTGAGATATTCAAGGAATTGCAACCCATGAACTTGTTTTACTGTCATCTCCAACAGTTAGTTTCCCTCAGGCAAAAGGTAGAAGCAAATGCAATTCTTCTCTGAAAAACCATATACTTAACTCAAGGTACCCCCAAATTTCTAAGGTACCACCAGTCAAACCAGACAGTTTAAGAAAGAAAAATGCATAAGAAAAAAGCAGAAGACTCACAAACCAGAAGACTTACAAGAAGAAATGTTAGACTCATACAGACCTCAGATAAAGGAATTCCCAAATTCAGGTTTTAAAATAACCATGGTCAACTTACTTAAAAAAACAAATGACATTGTAAGGTGGTCTAGAAACCTTAAATGAAGAGGACAGGGACAAGAAAGTAAACCTCACATCATCTTGTGAAAACCAAAAGGCCTCTATTTTGAGCAACTGGAAGACAGACTGAGTACAAAATTCCAAGTCTGGAAGAGTTTCAAAGCTGATTGGCTTCTCAATCTTGACTCCTCTTATGTTATAGACATGGCCTTATTAGAAAAGATATGGAACTCTGATAATTAGAATGAGAAAACTGGAGTGGATTTGTCAGGGAATCTTGAAACCCCCTATGTATGTATTCCCCTAAACAATCCAGGTCAGATGAAGTAGCCCACTTCCCTCCTTGCTAGAGGCAGACAGCACCTTATCCTCTGCCCCTAGTTGTACTTAATTTCGCTGAGGAATACATAGAACAAATAAAAGTTAAATGTGGTTATATACTAAAGAAAATGTTTTGTATGTTGGCAAGAGGGATGTAAGTACTGTAACAAATCATACACAGAATGCCAGAAATCTAGGGGGAGGTCTGTCATGTAAGTGAGAGAGCTTGATAGTGGATCTCTGAGGCTGCCAGAAATCCAGAATGCCAGAAAAGGTAACATGGTGATCTTGTTCTTCTTTCAGTTTTTCCCTTTTCTACCTGTGTACCACTGCCATATTGAATATTTTTTTAGAAGGCCTAAATTCTTAGGGAATGAGTCATGTATATCCAAATTTATCTCACTTGAAAAGCCAACAGATTTGAGGCCCTCCTTTCCCGTCAGGACTATGTTTAATTATGTCCAAGAGAGAACAAAGAGTTCATTTTGTCGGATAACAATTTTTAAAAAAGTGGTCTTCTCATATACTATTATGCAATATAACATTTAGCCTTAAAGGCTAATAGTATATGAGAAGACCACTAAAGAAAGGAAATAATAATGTTTATACTTTTTAAAAGTATGTCAATTTTGTCTGAAACTAACTTTAAATGAAATATAATTATATATAGGAGAAAAATCATAGTAGTTCAAACCAATGTTGAAACAAAATTATCATCCACATCAAACACTCTGCTCTCTTCTCAAGAGAGTTGATTGCACTCTGGTATTAGAATTATTGATACAACCAAAATTATTGTTAAGAACTATGTGCAATTTCTAATTAGAACAAATAGAAATAGCTCTTTGACTTTGCTGAAGTTATTTGAGGTCTCTGAAATCCAGTTTGTACAAGTGTAAATGAATATTTTGACATAATGATTTATGAAATCCTTTCAAGCTTGAGTATTTTATGTAATTTTTGACACTCTGATTCAAATATATTTTATCCTTAAATTCAAAAAAGAATAATCCATTAACATCATTATTAAAATAAATATTCAGAAAGCATTTTTTCATCTTCTCATGATCTATTGTGTAAGTTCAAGCTGATTTTTAAGCCCCTATATGTTATAATTCCAACTTACTATTGCCTCTTCTGTCTTGTGTGGTCTATATATTAGTCAATTACTCTCCATTCCACAAATGTGGATTCATCCTACACTGTTTCTTCCTTTAACTTTCCTCTACTTTATTGTTTCTTCTTCCTTTCTTTTGGATGGCTTTCATTCCATACTCATCTGAATGTTGAAAGTTTCTTTATTAAATTTTAAGTCAAATGCCAACTGCTTTATAAAACCTTATCTAGTGACCAGAAGAAATGATGTTTCTACATCTAATGCTTAGTAACTACTATGAATTTTAATCTGAAATATAACCCACCACATTGTCTTGCAGTTTTGTTCTTTATGTTTCTGTCTTATTCTCTCTAGCATAAGGCAAGCTCTTTTAAGGATGGTATCACATTTTGGGCATACAATGTTCATCCTGTCATCAGCCTCGCACCTCTCAATGCCTAGAAACTAAAGGACATTCTCAGATAATTTGATTGGTAGTGGTCTTCTGGGAAGAAAGGAAAGTTAAAAAAAAAATTGTTATCATTCTAAGGCACATTCAGGACCAAAATTCCAGGGCCAGTTACAGGACTTATAGTCAACTTAGTCTCTCATTAGATTGCATTATCAACTCTTTTAATGTTTCTAGATGATGCATGATTTGAAGGCTCATCACTAGCCATCTTTCCAGTATAGAGCTGTGGTAATATTCTTCCAGATGTCTTGACAAAATCAGCTCTTAAGAACAACAGATAAATTAGTGTGCAATGCCCTTAACTGAACTGAGATAGCATGACAAATAAGAGCAATAACATGCTTAAAAAAGAATTTATAACAAAGGAAATTCTGGGCTTCATTAAAGCCAAAGGTGATTCTAGAACTTGAACCATCCAAAGGAAGGACTTGTAAACTATAGTGTTAGTTGCTAAGTCATGTCTGACTCTTTGTGACTCCATTTACTTCTCCAGGGGATCTTCTTGACCCAGTGGTTGAACCTGAGCTTCCCTGGTGATTCAGGGAGAAAGAACACAGCAGGGAGTTCTGTTTAAACAAATTTTGACCATCATTTTGGAGAATCATATACAATTTTGTTGCACAAATAGTACTATAAATTAAAGATAAATCTCAGTTATTTAAGCACATCTAGAAAGACCTATTTTTAGAAATCTTCTAGTCCCAATGGTGTACAAAGATCTCTTTTGGATGTCAGGATATGAGCTTATAAAAGGCTTATCATGTAATTGGATTTATAGACTATATATTTAAACAAAACGTAAATAATACAAAATATATTTATATCCACTATTAGTAAAATTAGTTTTTATTTTATTTTTATAACAGAAACTATAAAATGTTTTTAAACACTGAACTGTGAGTTGGTCTTTCATAATGGATTAGATCTGTGTGAACAAACAAGTGAGTCGGGACCATTCTCAACAAGTAAACCACATGGACCAAACACAGGGACTAGAATGTACACAGTGGTTCAAGGATAATGAGAAAACAAAGTATAGGGTTTGCATATGTGACTAATGGGAACTACATTTTGAGAAGAATGTAGTATTTTTAAATTTAGTGAATGCTATCATTCAATGATTTTTTTTTAAAGACATTGTGAGTAAAGAAAGAACATTTGTAATGCTCAAGAGAGCTTCTCAGACTTTAATGTGCCCACCAATCACTTGAGGATCCTGCTACAATGCAAATTTAGACTCAGAAGTTCTAAGTAGAGCCTGAGATTTCACCTTTTAACAAGTTCCCAGATGGTGCTAATTCTACCAATTCCCTGACCTCTCACGGAACAGCAATGCCAAATAGACAGCTCAGAACCTAGACATAAAAAAACTAATTTAAAGTCTATGCAGTAATCCTGGCACAAAGCAAGGAAGACTAGTGACAGTCAGTGAGGAAGGAAACTACAGAATGTCAGAAATGTTCCATGAGAAGAATTAACATTTATGTCATTTACAATTCAATTTAAAAAATACTGAAAATGAAATATTTTAAGTAATTTGGATTTAGGACAATCTTACTCCTTGGAAGGAAAGTTATGACCAACCTAGACAGCATATTAAAAGGCAGAGACATTATTTTGCCAACAAAGGCCCATCAAGTCAAGGCTCTCTTTTTTCCAGTAGTCATGTATGGATGTGAGAGTTGGACTATAAAGAAAGCTGAGTCTCCTCAATTCAAGATGTCAGCTGGGTATCACCTGCATTTTCCCTCTGTACATCACAGCTTAGACACTCTCCAGCAGCAAGCTAGAAACAGTCATAGGACTCATCACATTTGGATTTTTTTTTACCACTAGGATCTCTGTCCTTTGTTGCCTAGTATTCACTGTCTTCAAAACAACTTTTTCATATATTTGGTCTGGATTTTTTGTTGTCATTATTTCAGATGGGAAGATAAATCCAAATCCCTGTTGTAAATGCCATCTTGGCTAGAAGGTCACAGTAATTTTTAAGGATGGTAAGTTGTCTATTAAACAATATATCTGGACAATTGGTTAAGTGGGAATGTAGAGATAAACCAAATCAGTTTGACAGCATGTCTTTATTTATAAAATTATGTTGGTAGAGTAACTGTATCGTATCAATGGGGCATTTATATGGCACAGATGAAAGTTCCTTCTGTTGTCTATATTGCAAAGCAAGGTTTGTTTAACTCTAGCATCTAATGATCACAGCCCACAGATTCATGTTCCAGCTCCACTTTTACATACAGATGTACATTTGTTAGACAATAATTGGAGGATGTGGGTATTTGCAAAGCTTCTAGGTAACTCTGATGCTTGGCCTGGGTGAATGAATCAGGACAGTGAAAATCGTGGTTTCTCAGCCTCAGCACTACTCACACTTTGGGATGGAACATTCTTGTTTCACCCAGGGAGGGAACTGTGCACTCTAGGATTTATGGTAGTTTCCTGGCCTTTACTCACTGGATTCCACCCCTTACCCCCACTCATGACAAGGAAAAATGTTTCCAGAAATTGCCAAATATCTCCTGAGGGATACTATTGCTTTCAGCTGAGAAACACTGGTGCAAATTAAATCTGGACCTTAAGCTCATGCTAAAGCTGAAACTCCAATACTTTGGCCACATCATGCGACGAGTTGACTCACTGGAAAAGACTCTGATGCTGGGAAGGATTGAGGGCTGGAGGAGAAGGGGACGACAGAGTGAGATGGCTGGATGGCATCACCGACTCTATGGACATGAGTTTGAGTGAACTCCGGGAGTTGGTGATGGACAGGGAGGCCTGGTGTGCTGTGATTCATGGGGTCGCAAGGAGTCGGACACGACTGAGCGACTGAACTGAACTGAACTGAAGCTGCTGAAAAACATAAACTGTATTCTATTTATTTCTATATGCCCAATACTCAGGAGAATGCATTCAATAAATGGTTGTGGAGTGAACAAGTCAATTAAAAAAAAAAAAAAAAAGAAAGCTGAGCACCAAAGAATTGATGCTTTTGAACTGTGGTGTTGGAAAAGACTCTGGAGAGTCCCTTGGACTGCAAGGAGATCCAACCAGTCCATCCTAAAGGAGATCAGTCCTGGGTGTTCATTGGAAGGGCTGATGTTGAAGCTGAAACTCCAAAACTTTGGCCACCTGATGCGAAGAGCTGACTCATTTGAAAAGCCCCTGATGCTGGGAAAGATTGAGGGCAGGAGGAGAAGGGGAACGACAGAGAATGAGATGGTTGGATGGCATCATCAACTCAATGGACATGAGTTTGGGTAGGCTCTGGGAATTGGTGATGGACAGGGAGGCCTGGCATGCTGCGGTTCATGGAGTCAGAAAGAGTTGGACATGACTGAGTGACTGAATTGAGCTGAACTGAAAAAAAGATGAATCCATTTGTTTTCTGTTTGTGAGACTGAAAGCATATGCTAATTTGAAAATAATTTTTTGAGTGTGATACGGCACGGAGGGAAACACAAGTATCCTTTTAGACTTTAAATTTGCATTTATGGTAAAACATCCAGTGGAAATGTGCACCAGGTGAGGATATGAAGCTCTGAAGAAACCTGCGCATTTCTGTTTTGAGATGATAGTTTCAGCCATGCTGCTGCTGCTAAGTCACTTCAGTCGTGTCCGACTCTGTGTGACCCCATAGACGGAAGCCCACCAGGCTCCCCCGTCCCTGGGATTCTCCAGGCAAGAACACTGGAGTGGGTTGCCATTTCCTTCTCCAATGTGTGAAAGTGAAAAGTGAAAGTGAAGTCGCTCAGTCGTGTCCGACCCTTAGCGACCCCACGGACTGCAGCCCACCAGGCTCCTCCATCCATGGGATTTTCTAGGCAAGAGTACTGCCATGGAGATAGTTAAAATCATCCAGAAGCTGGTCACAAAGACAAAAGAGTCAACACATAGAGCAAGATAAACTCAATGGAGGAGAAAAGCAGTCTAAGATGTAGATAAGAAGTCATGGAAGTTAGGAGGCCCTTAAACTTAGAAACCAGAATGTAATCAATGAACTGAGATCTGTAGGGCAAATACCTTGTTTTAGTCATGACAAAACCACAGATAATCAGGAAATGTAAAAGTTTAATTGAACTCTTCTGAGCTAGATCTAATAAAAAATACTTTCATTTACCTAGAATATTTACATTATCAACAATATTTTGTTGCTGAGTATAGTAATATTCTTCTATTTAGGTTTTCCTGCATATGTATCTGGAATTATTGTCCCCATCACCATACTTGTACCATAATTTGGCACTTTCATGTTTTGATCTCATGATAGACAGGTGAGGTTGGTCAAGGGCTAAGTGTTTTGTATTATGTACTTGCTTATCCATCTTGAATATAAAACTTGGGAAATTCTTTCAGACTTTTGCAACATTAACACCTATATCAATTTCAAATAATACCAGATTTAGCTTATGTTTTCTTTCATTCAATGATTAACAATTTGGCAGATATTCAATTAGTTCTTTAATAATATTGCTTCATACATGTAAGAGATATTATAAATCCTTTTTCAACCTCAGTTTTTAAAAAATCTATCTATACTTTTTAGTGTTGCTTCTTTGACATTTTATTTTCCAACTACCCTTCATCATCATTTAGTTTGAATAAATTGTGTGTTTGAATACTACAGATATCTATATTTTGATTTTGAGGACTAGTGTAGGATTAAACCTATTATAGTACAGAGTCTGTTAAATAAAACTATGCCCTATTCAGAAAATGGTGGGGAAATTAAATCATAATTTATATATGTTTTCCTTATTTATATTCCTTTTTTCCTAACTTGTCTTGTGTTACTAAACATTCATATTTTGGAAGTTATGTTTTTAAAAAATTCTGATGATAAGGGCTTCCCTGGTGGCTCAGTATCAAAGAATTCACCTGCCAATGGAATCAATTCCTGGTCCAGGAAGATGAAAAATACTGTGGAAAAACTAAGCCCCTGCACCACAACTATTAAGCCTGTGATCTAGGGCCTGGGAGTCCTAACTACTGAGTCCACATGCCCTAGAGCCCATGCTCTACAAAGAGAAAAAGCCACTGCAATAATTTGGTGTACCATACTACAGAGTAGCCCCACTCACCACAACTAGAGTAAAGCCCCCATAGCAACTAAGACCCAGCACAGCTAAAAATAAATAAAATTACTAAAAAAAGAAATAGCTGACTGGGGGACCATGGCATTGTTGACACTGCCCCCCATTTTTTTCTGATGATAAACTCCAAATGATAATGTTTAAATACTCAAGAGTTAGAAACACTTATGACCAAAGACATACATATATATATATTCTATTGGGAATTATTCACAGACTTGTGTAACAGGCCTCAGTGTCATGTTGCCTTAAAACATACCAATTCTAAAATATGTAATTAGCTACTAATAAACTGAATTAAAGGTTTTAGTGGTCTTTCAATATCCTTGCCTTTTGAGTTATGTTGATGACTACTGGGTTTGAAACAGGTTAGTGTTTTTGGAGCTGAAACATAAGAATAAAGCAGTACTTACTATATTTATATATAAATATAATATATTTCACTTATTTATATTTATATATTTATTATATAGTGTGAGGAATTAAATAATATCCCAAAGGCAAATTTGGGAGTAAAAGGGTCAAAAATAAAAGAGTTAGTCCAAATAAGCTGTCAGTAAAAGGGAACTAAAGAGAGGTAAAAATCTGAAGCAGGCTATGGAACTGAAGCTAGAGTAACAACAAGTTGCAAGTAGAATTGCAAGGGGAGGTTGAAAGCAGAGATAAATGGATTTCTAAGACTGTGGTACATATAATGTAGAGGCCATTATTCAGGGCAACTGCAATGCTGATTATCAATAGAGTTCTGGAGATGTTAAGGGTGCTGCTGCTGCTGCTGCTGCTAAGTCACTTTAGTCGTGTCAGACTTTGTGTGACCCCATAGACGGCAGCCCACCAGGCTCCCCCGTCCCTGGGATTCTCCAGGCAAGAACACTGGAGTGGGTTGCCATTTCCTTCTCCAATGTATGAAAGTGAAAAGGGAAAGTGAAGTCGCTCAGTCATGTCTGACTCGTAGCGACCCCATGGACTGCAGCCTACCAGGCTCCACCGTCCATGGGATTCTCTAGGCAAGAGTACTGGAGTGGCTTGCCATTGCCTTCTCCGGGTTAAAGGTGCTAGATTGGTTCAAAGTTAATAATGTTTTTTTTTTTCCCCAAATAAAAGAAGTGGTTTAATGTAAAATCTCAAAGTGAAAAATTTTGGTGTATCATTTTATCAAATTAATACAAATCCAGTTAAAAAACAAATGGTGGCTATTGTCTTGAAAATTGAAAGAAGTGTAAATAATGGAGCTGTTTAGCATAGGGGTCGGTAACCCACACAATGGGGACCAACAGGCTGATAAACCTTAAGTATATTTCTGGTTCTGCCATTTGCTGACTTCTAACCATGGCACCAAACTGTCAAGACAATGTAAGAATTAAATACTATAATAAATGAATTGTACTGGCTTATCAATAGTCAATATTATGTGTCAACTTCACTGGGCCATGGTGCCCAGAGAAGTAGGCAAACATTATTCTGTATGTTTCTGTGAGGGTGTCTTTGGATGAGATTAACCTTTAAAAGATCAGACTTTGAGTAAAACAGATTGTCCTAAAATGTGGGCAACAAGCTTAAAGCCTGCATAGAACCAAAGAGTGTTCTCTCAGAGAATTTGTAAGAGGGAATTCTGCAGCAGACAACCTTCATAGTTGAAGTGCATCACTCCTTTCCTGGGTTTTCAGCTTGATAGCCATCAAACTTAAATTACAGCATGAATTCTTTCCTACATCTCCAGCTTACTGGCCCACCCTTTAACCTTCAGATTTTCCATCCTCCATACTTCATGAGCCAATTTCTTTAAATGAGTGAATGAATGGATGGTTTTATGCATATAAATGCATGTGTTCCTATACACATGCAAACACACACACAACACATCCTATTGGTTTTGCTTCCCTGGAGAACCCTGACTAACACAGATTTTAATTGGTTAAGCATTCTAAAAAGTAGTACTTTTAAACTGATATCAAAATTTAATATTAAAATGCAAACTATTCTATCACTATTTTTATATTTTAAATTATTTTCTGTTATGAGTATGCTTTATACTAATAAAAAGATTAATAAGTCTTTACCAATTTATATTTACTGAGTCAGATTATTAACTCTACTTCAGTTAATTGTATGAGAATTAGATTCATAGTCAGATATAATGGCATTTATTTCATTTTGTGAAAATTATTTTTGAGTAAATATAGTATTTCTATAAAAAGATATTAAAATATTTTTACCTTAGAGAGATAGTAACTCTATCAGGATTTCAGACTCAGGCTTACAAAAGAGATGATGAGTTATGAATTAGTTTCTATTTTCACTGGGGCATTTGGAGAAGGATGGGATAGATAAATGCAGCTCTAACATCAGCAATAGAAAAATATAAGAAATATGACAAAGGGCATAAATCTGTTTTTGATATATGTAAATTGCCATATCAGGAAGGTATCTTCATTACTCCAACTACTCGTTTTACAATAAAGAAACCAAAATTGATAGTACTCGATTTATTGAAAGTGACACTGCCAGTTAGACCACAGTTTACTACTCAGGTTCCAGGGTCATATAGCTGCTACTTAAAAAATCAGTTTAATAGGTCCCATAGCAAATTGGGTAATACCAATATTTCCTTTCCATGAACCTTAAACTAATTGAATCTTAATAAGGTCTTTGAATTTTTACTTCACTGAGAAATGAATGGAATAAACATCATTTTCCTTTCCTGCAGTTGAAAGAGAAACTATACAATTATAAGAATATTAAAAAAGTGATTTCATGAGATCATCCACTTCACTTTTCTGACATATTTTATAGTACTTGTTGATATTCAAGGAAACCATCTAAGTCTGTTCCATTCAATTATAATGCAAGTTCCTTAACAGCAGGGATCTTGTTTGTCTGTTCACTACTATATTTCTAGTTCTGAGAATAGCCTGGGACTTAATAGTCCTCAATAAATAATGGCTAAACAGATGCATGAATTAATAGTTTTACTTTGAATTCCATGAAAAGACAATGGCAATGAGTAACATAAATCTTTACTTAGAGATGTGAAACTATCACTTGGAAAATAGTTTCATATTTTAAAACCACTAAAAATTATTTTCATCAATTTACAAGCTTAGTTGATTTTACACAAACCCTTAATGAAGATCTAGAAAGGGGGGCTATTCTAGGTAAAGTAACATGGACAATAATTTTAATTCATGTAAAATTATTCTGCAAATAGAATAAGGTGTGGAGGAAAGTGACTGCAAGAGAGAATATCATATTTTGTGGAATTCTAAGAACTAGAATTGTAATAAGAATGGGTCTTTTTCATTAGAACTTGAGAATAGATCTATGTCCAAGAAAACTTCATAGACTTTAGCAATGGGAATTATGACACTTTTTTTTTTTTAACTGCTCCTCTATGAATGTCTTCTGATTTTCTTCCTCATTATCAGATGGCTGACTATAATGTCCTTTTATTTATTCTCTCATAGTTTACGTATGTAATGGCTTGAGCTACTGTGGTGTCCTCCATGCCATTCCTTGTTAGAACCTTTTGGTTACTAAACTACTAGCTAACTGGATTAGCCAATTAGTATTTCTTGCTTCAAATTTCAGTGAGAAGATATTTGTTCTACCTCCAAACTGAAGGTCATGGGTTGGATTTGAATTGGCTATTTTTAAGTGGTTTGCCCATACATAGTTGAAATTGCCATGGACAGAATGAAGGGAATAGAGTTACATGACACACAAAAACTAAAGTGCCTCTTGATGAAGGAGAAGGAGGAGAGTGAAAGAGCCAGCTTAAAACTAAATACTAAAAAAATTAATATCATGGCTTCTGGTTCCATTACTTCATGGCAAATAGTGGGAGAAAAGGTGGAAGTATTCACAGAGTTCCTCTTCTTGGGCTCTAAAATCACTGTGGATGGTGACTGCTGCCATGAAATCAGAAGACTTTTGCTTCTTGGCAGGAAAACTATGACAAACATAAACAGTGTGCTGAAATGAAGAGATATTACCCTGCCGACAAAAGTCCATATAGTTAAGGATATGGTCTTCCCAGTGGTCACATACGGTTGTGAGAGCTGGATGTGACGAAGGCAGTGAGTGGAAGAAATGATGCCTTCAAACTATGGAGAAGGCATAAAACTGGAGAAAACTCCTGAGTATCCTTGGGAAATCCACCTGGAATATTCATTGCAATGACTGATGCTGAAGTTGAAACTCTAGTATTTTGGTCATCTGATGCAAACAGCTGACTCATTGGAAATGTCCCTGATGCCAGGAAAGATTGAGGGCAGAAGGAAAAGAACATGTCAGAGGATGAGATGGCTGGATGATATCACTGATTCAATGGACATGAACTTGGGCAAACTTTGGAAGATGGAGAGGGACAGACAGGCCTGGTATGTTGCAGTCCATGAGGCTTCAAAGAGTCGGACATGACTGGCTGGCTGAACAACAACAAAGTGTTTTGCCCATAATATTTAAATGGCTGTGGCCAGAATGAACGAAAGAGACTTACATGACACAAAATTTTCTCCTTCCTTGGATGAGAATTCGGCTAAGGTAGTTTCCATTAGGTAAGGATGTAGGGAAGGAAGACACAGTGACAGTTCTAGGAAAATATTTTTCCAGTTTTATGAATAAGAGAACCAAGGCCTAGTAAAGTTAAATATCTTGCCTTGGTCACACGATTTGTAAATTTTTGAGGATTTAGAGAATTCCCCTTTCCATATTATCACACTATCCATTAATCCTCACACTTATTTCTACACTTGGGACAGGTTCTCTTCTCTCTCTCTATTCATACAACTAAATTCTATTTTTGGGTAATTAAAAAATGTATATTTATGAGGAGAGGAGAAATGTAAAAAGAGAGAGGAATATGGTGAAAAGAAAAGTAAGAAAGGAGAAAAGAAGTGCAGCTGGAACTGTGAAAAAAAATTACTCCGAACTTCATATGTGAGTCAATATTTCTAGTTAGAGCTCAGCCAGCTCTTTTAAGTGCCTATATTTTATAATTCTTTCCATAATCTATTCTGATTATGTGCTGCTGCTGCTGCTGCTAAGTCACTTCAGTCATGGCCGACTCTGTGCGACCCCATAGATGGCAGCCCATCAGGCTCCCCTGTCCCTGGGATTCTCCAGGCAAGAACACTGGAGTGGGTTGCCATTTCCTTCTCCAGTGCATGAAAGTGAAAAGTGAAAGTGAAGTCACTCAGTCCTGTCCGACTCCCAGAGACCCCATGGACTACAGCCCACCAGGCTCCCCAGTCCATGGGATTTTCCAGGCAAGAGTACTGGAGTGGGGTGCCAGTGCCTTCTCCAATTTAATAATTGATTGAATTCCTCAAAAAAGTCTAGATTTCTAAATTTACCAAGTAAAGTTAATTACTTCTATATACCATTATGTGTGTACTTCTGAAATTCTACGAACTCAAAATTTCTATAAAAAGAAGACATACAGATGGCTAACAAAAAATGCTCAACATCCCTCATCATCAGAGAAATGCAAATCAAAACCACAATGAGATACCATTACACACCAGTCAGAATGGCTGCTATCCAAAAGTCTACATGCAATAAATGCTGGAGAGGGTGTGGAGAGAAGGGAACCCTCTTACACTGTTGGTGGGAATGCAAACTAGTACAGCCACTATGGAGAACAGTGTGGAGATTCCTCAAAAGACTGGAAATAGAACTGCCATATGATCCAGCAATCGCACTCCTGGGCATACACACCGAGGAAACCAGAATTGAAAGAGACACATGTACTCCAATGTTCATTGCAGCACTGTTTATAATAGCCAGGACATGGAAGCAACCTAGATGTCCATCCGCAGACAAATGGATAAGAAAGCTTTGGTACATATACACAATGGAGTATTATTCAGCCATCAAAAAGAATGCATTTGAATCAGTTCTAATGAGGTGGATGGTTTTTCCCGTGGTCATGTATGGATGTGAGAGTTGGACTGTGAAGAAAGCTGAGCGCCGAAGAATCGATGCTTTTGAACTGTGGTGCTGGAGAAGACTCTTGAGAGTCCCTTGGACTGCAAGGAGATCCAACCAGTCCATTCTAAGGTAGATCAATCCTGGGTGTTCTTTGGAAGGACTGATGCTAAAGCTGAAATTCCAATACTTTGGCCACCTCATGCGACGAGTTGACTCACTGGAAAAGACTCTGATGCTGGGAAAGGTTGGGGGCGGGAGGAGAATGGGAAGACAGAGAATGAGATGGTTGGATGGCATCACCGACTCTGTGGGCATGAGTTTGAGTGAACTCCAGGAGTTGGTGATGGACAGGGAGGCCTGGCGTGCTGTGATTCATGGGGTCGCGGAGAGTCGGACACGACTGAGCGACTGAACTGAACTGAATTGAATGAAGTGGATGAAACTGGAGCCTATTATACAGAGTGAAGTAAGCCAGAAAGAAAAACACCAATACAGTATACTAACGCATATATATGGAGTTTAGAAAGATGGAAATGATAACCCTGTATACGAGACAGCAAAAGAGACACAGATGTATAGAATAGTCTTTGGGACTCTGTGGGAGAGGGTGAGGGTGGGATGATTTGGGAGAATGGCATTGAAACATGTATATTATCATATGTGAAACGAATCACCAGCTCAGGGTCAATGCATGATACAGGATGCTCGGTGCTGGTGTGTGGGGATGACCCAGAGGGAGGATAAGGAGAGGAGGGAGGTGGGAGAGGGGTTCAGAAAGGGGAACTCATATACACCCGGGGTGGATTCATGTCAATGTATGGCAAAACCAACCAATATAATATTGTAAAATAATTAGCCTCCAATAAAAAATGGAGCTATATACTGTAAAAAGGAGCACAGTGCTACGCAATTACACATGAGCTATCTAGCCTGCCTGCTTGCTAAGTCACTTCAGTCTTGTCTGACTCTTTGCGACCCCATGATTTATGCAGCCTACCAGGGCTCGTCTGTCCATGGGATTCTCCAGGCAAGAATACTGGAGTGGTTTGCCATTTCCTTCTCCAGAGCTATCTAGAGATATCATCTAAAATTTTATGTATAAATACATAGAACAAGTTTGCTGGCAATTTGCTTAATAATGGATAACCATACACAGGAGAACAAAGAATAGGAGCTCTATTAAAACTGATAGGTAAAGAATTTAGTTGAAATATCAACAATGTGCACAGTCAACGAAGACATTATACTCATGAATTTATATTTTTAAAAATATTTAGAGCAGTGCAATGGCTGATAAAATAATGGTTACCAAATTATCAAATCACTTTTTTCTAGTTCATTATTGATATTTTATCTTCAACCATTTTCTAATTATATGTGCATCAGATGTGAGACCATAGTGTTTTGTGTTTTTATTAAATGTTCTCAATGAATGTTTCTTATTATCTTTACCTATTTTCTGTCTGAAAAAACAAGAAAGAGAAACAGAGAAATTTCTCATCGAACTAGTAAATGATCAGGGTACAAAGAAAAATTAATAAAAGAAAATAATATCTTACCTTTGAGTTATTTGAACATGTCTTGTTACCTATTACCAGTTTGAAATTATAAAAATAGGAGATGAAGTGATGGTATAGATGAGTTTTGAACTCCAGTTAATTTTTTAAATTTACTGAACAGTATCTTTATTTTTGTGATTTAATCTAGCCAACTGAAATTAAAACCTGTGTTGGCTTACACAAGTGTGATTAACAAACTGAGTGATCATGCTGTACCTTCCATAGAAAGTTAAAATTCCCATAAAGTTCATGTAAAAGGTAAATCATAGTAAGCCTTTTGGAAGAGAAAAATGCAATGTATTAAATGGTATCTATCTTAATTTTGGATAAAGAAAGTGATCTTAATGCTTCTTCAGTGATTAAATGTCAAATAAAAACAGAAAACTCCTTTCAACCAAAACAATAAGTAGTATCTGCTAAGCACTCTTCTGTCACCTCCTAAAAGCAATGTCATTGGCTCTATTTTCATTTCTAAAAGCTCAATACCAGAAAGAAAGGGAAGACAAAATTCATTCTCAAAAAACAGTCAGGTCATTTGAAATATAGTATAGTACAACTGCTGTTCCTATGAAAATATTCATAGGAATTCATAAATTATTGTGATTACTTAAATGAAGAAGTGTTACTGACAATAAAGATTTTATCTTTTATGAGTTTTAATCCCTGATGGGAGTTTAAATTTGATTGATGCTACTTCATATAAAATCTCACTTGAATAATATCCTCCCTATGTCCTCTACTATGATTTTAAACCTTTTTAGAATTTGATTATTATAACCAACCCTGGGATTTTAAAGACCTGTTGTAAGTTATGGCATTTTAAGCATCACCTGCTGGTTTTTTTTCTTCTTCTTTTGTGTCCAGTGCCTTTCCAAGAATGCTGTATCATTTCAAAGTTCTGTAACAAACTACAAATTATAACACATAGATTTCAAAAATCAATGTGCCAAATACTTTCAACAAAAGTTAATTAAGACAGAAATAGCATTTACTCAAATAATTTCTCTACAGTATGAGATAAATTATTTAAATTATTCATTGACAGAAAAGTTGGCATACTTGCTACTAATAAACTAGGTAAAACAAAATCATGGAAAATCCATGCAATACTATCAACAATTCATAGCAAATAACACCTATTTTAAACACACAAGTTAATCAATATGTTATTCATCACTGATGTACAACACAATATCTACCATTTTAACTACAGAAACATTTCAAGATGCTATTAGGTGTTAAAAATTCCCTACAAGCCTGGTAATTATTTACCTCTGAATTCTTAAGCATATCTGCAAAATGAGTGTACCTAACCAGGTACTTAATATATGTGCTAAACGCTGGAAAAGAAAAACTGAAAACTTTGCTCAGAACAAGCTGAGGTTTCTGTAGTAAAGATACAGGAATAATTGACTCAACATTCAGGAAAATTAAGGAAGCAGAGTTTAAATGCAAGTTCCAAAAGAAATAGGAAAGCAGGGTGAATAATGTAAAGCATGAAAAATAGTTTGGCCCTATACTTTCTGTAACTGCCATCCTGTTTCCTCCATTTTATGCAAACTTGAGTTGTCTTCATTTGCTTGTCTTCTCTTTCAGTTCTTCCACTTATTTCTCACTGAGGTGAAATCTTCGACATTCTCCTGAGTTATTAATACCATCCCAATCAGATGTTGTGTTAATCAGCTATTGAATATTCTCCTGATCTAACACTGTTGATGCTACTAAAAACTCTTAATACTACCTTGCTTTGTGTGACATTGCCTTCTCAGTGTTTCTCTCTTATCTCAACAAACTTTTGTTTTCATTCTATTTTTTTTACATCCTCTTGCTTTATGCATCACTTACAAGTTGTCCTTTGTAATACTTGTTTTCTGCTTTTTTCACTCTAAATAATCTTCCATCCTTGATCTTAACCAGAATCATGGCTTTAACTAATACCAATCTGCTTGTGATTCCCAAGCCTACATTTGTATTAGCTACTAATTCCAACATTTAGCTACTTGCTTACAACTTCCTCTGTAGCATTTTCATTCCTAGGCTACAGTTGTCTTTCTCCTTGATCCCATAGTATTCTGTAACTATTGCTATCAATTTACTTAAACAGTTTCTGATTATAAATATGTTGAGGTGTATATACCAAGCAAAACTTGTAAACCATTTGAAGGTGCAGAATGTGTTCTTGTCATCTTTATATTTGCAATATCTAATAGAACATTTGTAACATAGTAGGTACTTTTCAAGCATATAGATCCATGAAAAAATAAATGACAATTTTTATGTGAATTTTTATACCAGATATGACAGAGAACATTAAAAAAAAAACCTCTTTTTTTAAGACTTTAAATAGATTAAAATTAACAACTCTAGATCAAGCTAGTAGGAAGACGACCACAATGGAGGGAGTTTCTGATTTCTTTTCTTTTCAGAGGAGTCTCACTGTCCTAGAGCTCTAATGAGCAGCATAAAAATCCTTGTTCTACAGACGTTCATTTCACTTATTTCTATTAATTTTGTGGTCTTTAAAGAATTTAATGCAAAGATATTTATATTTGTTAATTAGAGATACAAAAATATATTTGGAAGATCAAAATGAGATTTAGGGTAGTTATAATGACAATGGACTTCCCAGGTGGCAATAGTGGTAAAAAAAAAAAACCCACCCTCCAATGCAGGAGACGTGAGACATGGGTTTGACCCCTGGGTCATGAAGATCCCCTGGAGGAGGGTATGGCAACCCACTTCAGTATTTTTGCCTGGAGGATGGCAATATCTCTTTTGCTACATAGACAATTGTTCTTTAATTTTAGATTTTCATATATATTTTATGCTTACAAAACAGCTGTATTACAGAAAATTAAAAGAAAAAAATAACAAATAAAGAAATAAAAGGTGAGTACAAGAGGGCAAAGTAGGAAGATCCTGTGCTCCATGGATACAGAAAAATTACAACTACAAATAGAGAAACTATCTCTGAGACCGACATGAAGACTAGAAGATAAAATTTTCTACAATTAAAGATAGAAAGTAAAAGCCAGACTGATATTGGTAAGAGGAAGGGAATAGAACTATTTTATTGTCCAACAATTTCACTTCTGAGGGTTCACCTGAAGAAAACAGAAACACTAAGTTTGAAAGGTATATGCAGGTGGCTCAGGTGGTAGAGAATCCACCTGCAATGCAGGAGACCTGGTTTGGGAAGATCCCCTGGAGAAGGAAATGGTAGCCCACTCCAGTATTCTTGCATAAGAAATCCCATGGACAGAGGAGCCTGGAGAGCTAGAGTTTTCAGAGTTGCAAAAATCAGACATGACTGAGTGACTAACACTTTGACTTTGATGCACACTTTGTTCTTCGCAGCACCATTTACAATAGTCAATATATGGATGCAACCTAAGTATCCAGTAGATGAATGGATAAAGATGCAGCACATATATATGTGTATGTGCTCAGTTGTGTCCAACTCTTTTTGACCCCATGTGCTGTAGCCCACTAGGCTCCTCTGTTTATGAAATTTTCTAGGCAAGAATACTGGAGTATGTTGTCATTTCCTACTCAGGAGAATCTTCCTCTGGAAGAATTCAGGGATTGAACCCATGTCTCCTGCTTTGGCAGATGGATTCTTTACCACTGAGCCACCTGAGAAGCCCACATCTCTGTCTCTATATATCTTTATCATCTCTCTATTTATCTCTATATGCAACGGAGTGCTAGCAATAAAAAAGAATAGAATCTTGCCATTTGCAACGACTTGGATGGACCTAGTGGGTGTAATGCTAAGTGAAATAAGTCGGAAAAAGACAAAGACTATATGGTTTTACTAATATGTGGAATCTCAAAAAAAAAGAAAAAACAAACCAGAAATAGAGTTACAGATACAGAGAATGAACTTGTGGTCGCCAGAGGGGTTGGGGGAATGAAGTGACAAAATAGTTGAAGGCTATTAAGAGATACAAACACCTAGTTTTTAAATAATCGTTACTTTGGGTAGTGTAGATGGTTACTAGATTTATCATGCTGATCATTTCATAATGTCTTTAAATGCTGAATTGCTATTTTGTACACCTATAGCTAGCATAATGTTGTACACTGAAGTACATCCGGTTCCATCACTTCATGGGAAATAGATGGGGAAACAGTGGCTGACTTTATTTTTCTGGGCTCCAAAATCACTGTGGATGGTGATTTCAGCCAGGAAATTAAAAGACTCTTACTCCTTGGAAGGAAAGTTATGACCAACCTAGATAGCATATTAAAAAGCAGAGACATTACTTCGCCAACAAAAGTCCGTCTATTCAAGGCTATGGTTTTTCCCGTGGTCAGGTATGGATGTGAGAGTTGGACTGTGAAGAAAGCTGAGCACCAAAGAATTGATGCTTTGAACTATGGTGTTAGAGAAGACTCTTGAAAGTCCCTTGGACTGCACAGAGATCCAACCAGTCCATCCTAAAGAAAATCAGTCCTGGGTATTCATTGGAAGGACTGATGTTGAAGCTGAAACTCCAATACTTTGGCCACCTGATGAGAAGGGCTGACTCATTGGAAAAGACCCTGATGCTGGGAAAGATTGAAAGCAGGAGGAGTAGGGGATGACAGAGGATGAGATGGTTGGATGGCATGACCAACTCAATGGACATGGGATTGGGTGAACTCTGGGAGTTGGTGATGGACAGGGAGGCCTGGCATGCTGTGGTTCATGGGGTCACAGAGTCAGACACGACTGAATGACTGAACTGAACTGAAGTACACTATACTTCAATTTAAAAAGACTCAACAAAACAAAGTGATAAAAGTTACAAAAACCTCACACAGAAGTAGTTTCTATTACTATTCTGATACATGTATTTCCACTTAATTTTATGAGCAAAGAATATAAGCTTATTTACTCTTTATAAATAAATATGCTTTATTTTTACAAAATGTAACGATGGTGTGTTTCTTGCTTTACAATCTGCTTTTTAATTTATCTTGATATTAAGGACAAAATATCAGTAAATATTTCTATAGAATATAATGACAACAAATGGCTGCAAATATATTGGTTTTAATAGTAGTCAACAGTGCTTCATAAATATTGTAATGCATGTGTCTATGTGTATATCTCATTTTTTAATTTTTCAGATCCATTATTAGGTGATGATGTATCATTACACCAACTGTGATAAGCACTTTTAAGTTGTTAATACTCTACTAGTCATAGTGTCACTAGGAAAATAGGAACAGAAGAATGAAATGAGTTCAGATTAACTTCTCCAGTGAATGTACACATCCTATTTTGTACATGTTCATTGGAAATTACAGTATATATTTCTAGGTGTATATACATTTTTTCTAAGCTTTTGACTCTCACTTTTAGCCTAGTACTTGGCATAATGTGTTACATTAGCTTTTGCTTCCTTTGTGGGAAGGAGTTTTTATTTAGGGCCTTGTTTCCTAACACAGAGTTTGGTACATAATAGATATTTAAAATGTCCATTGAAAATATGTCTGTATCAATAGATGTAATGCAAACCAAATACTAAAATTACTGTAATTAAGTAATAACAATCATAATAGCTTTGCCACCCATATATTTTTGTTGCATTCAGTTCAGTTCAGTTGCTCAGTCATGTCGGACTCTTTGCGATCCCATTAATCGCAGCACGCCAGGCCTCCCTGTCCATCACCAACTCCCGGAGTTCACTCAAACTCATGTCCACAGAGTCGGTGATGCCATCCAGCCATCTCATTCTCTGTCGTCCCCGTCTCCTCCCACCCCCAACCTTTCCCAGCATCAGAGTCTTTTCCAGTGAGTCAACTCGTCTCATGAGGTGGCCAAAGTATTGCAGTTTCAGCTTTAGCATCAGTCCTTCCAATGAACACCCAGGATTGATCTCCTTTAGAATGGACTGGTTGGATCTCCTTGCAGTACAAGGGACTCTCAAGAGTCTTCTTCAACACCACAATTCAAAAGCGTCAATTCTTCGTCGATCACCTTTCTTCACAGTCCAACTCTCACATCCATATATGACCACTGGAAAAACCATAGCCTTGAATAGACGGACTTTTGTTGGCAAAGTAATGTCTCTGCTTTTTAATATGCTATCTAGGTTGGTCATAACTTTCCTTCCAAGGAGTAAGCATCTTTTAATTTCATGGCTGCAATCATCATCCTCAGTGATTTTGGAGCCCCCCAAAATAAAGTTATCCACTGTTTCCACTGTTTCCCCATCTATTTCCCATGAAGTGATGGGACCAGATGCCATGATCTTAGTTTTCTGAATGTTGAGCTTCAAGCCAACCTTTTCACTCTCCTCTTTCACTTTCATCAAGAGGCTTTTGAGTTCCTCTTCACTTTCTGCCATAAGGGTGGTGTCATCTGCATATCTGAGGTTATTGATATTTCTCCCGGCAATCTTGATTCCAGTTTGTGCTTCTTCCAGCCCAACGTTCCTCATGATGTACTCTGCATAGAAATTAAATAAGCAGGGTGACAATATACAACCTTGACATACTCCTTTTCCTATTTGGAACCAGTCTGTTGTTCCGTGTCCAGTTCTAACTGTTGCTTCCTGACCTGCATATAGGTTTCTCAAGAGGCAGGTCATGTGGTCTGGTATTCCCATCTCTTTCAGAATGTTCCACAGTTTATTGTGATCCACATAGTCAAACTTACTTACTAGAAAATGTTTGAGACAGGAGATTATATTTTTCAAAACAACTAGTATCTTCCTCAACCTTGGAGAAATGCTAGCCATTCTGATTCAGCTTTCATCTCAAGTCCTTTCTCTCAATGGAAATATTTTTATTGGCTAATACTCATTAATGTGATTTTACTTTAAACCTTATTTTTTTGGTATTTGCATTAAATAAAAAGGAATATATCTTTTGCTTTCCTAATTCTTTTCAGTCTTTCAAGATCCACCTCAGATTCTAGATTGTTGCTGTTCAGTAGCTAATCCAGAATATCCACACAAAATACCCTAAAAGATGTTTATATCTCTTTTATTTGTGTGCCTTTGGCAGTGGTCATTTGTGTTATGTTTGGAAGTGTTTGCATTTTTATTTACTTCGTGGATGAAGCTCTTATGGTCTAACATTTAATTTAACCACTGTGAAGAAATTAATTATAGCAGACAAAAGGCAGCTATGTTTAAAAGATCTTGCTTGCGAGATTGGCTTTTAGCTCACACCTGGAAATTGGGCAGTTGATTAGTCCCCTTACTAATAAGAATAACGCACTGTATCTAGACAGTTTGTACAAATGCTACAATTTATTGGGCTTACGTGCTTTTCTTCTGAGAATCTGAAGTTTAAGTACATGATAGGCAGAGGGTGCTTACATCATCAGCCTCCAACAGAAAACTTAGGTGTTGAGTTTCTACTGGGCTTCCTTGGGCAAAACCACTGCATATGCTTCTGTATTTTTATTGCTGGATGAAGAACTGCTCAAATATGCCCTTTCATAGGAGAGAGAGCACAAAGAATATGGGCATGGTTATCTCCAGTTTCCCCGTCTCTTCCTTTGCTGATCTGTGGTGTGTCCTTAACTTGTAATAAACCTTCACCATAAGTACACCTACATGCTGAGTCCTGTGAGTCATTCTAGCAAATTTCAAAATGTGAGACTATTCTGTTGTTATTATTATTCAGTCACTAAGTTGTGTCCAACTCTTTGTGACACATGGATTGTAGCAAGTCAGGCTCCTCTCTCCTCCACTATTTCCCACTAAATTCATGTTTTTCAAGTGCTATCCAATCATCTCATCCTCTGTCATCCCCTTCTCATGCTCTCACACTTTCTCAGCATCAGAGTATTTTTTGAATGAATTGGCTTTTTGCATCAGGTGGCCAAAGTATTTGATCTTCGGCTTCACCATCAGGCCAATGAATATTGGACATCCAATGAATATTCAGGGTTGATTTCCTTTATTATTGACTGATTTGTTCTCCTTCTTTCCAAAGAACTCTTTAGGAGTCTTCCCCAGTACCACAGTTTGAAAGGATCAGTTTCCTGGCCTTCTTTATGGTCCAACTCTCATATCCATACATGGCTACTGGAAAAACCATAACTTTGACTAGATGGACCTTTGTTGGCAAAGCAATGTCTCTGGTTTTTAATATGCTGTCTAGGTTTGTCATAGCTTTCCTTCCAAGGAGCAAGCAATGTTTAATTTCATGGCTGCAGTCACCATCTGCAGTGATTTTGGAGCCCAAGAAAAGAAAATCTGTCACTGCTTCCACTTGAAACTGGATGCTATGATCTTAGTCATTTTTTTTTTTTTGAATGTTGAGTTTCAAATTATCTTTTTCATTCTCCTCTTTCACCCTCTTCAAGAGGCTCTTTAGTTCCTCTTCACTTTCTGCCATTAGAGTGGCATCATCTGCATATCTGAGGTTGTTGATATTTCTCTCAGCTCATGATTTATCCAGAAATGTTCCCTATTGTTCTAAGGAACCCCCAATATACTTCACTGAAAGCTACTATTACTTATGAATGCTATCATAAGACATGAGACTCCTAAGTCTGAGACAAAGGGGTTTCTTACTTACAGCACAGAAAGCAAACTGAGTATCATGCTTGCATCAGTTCTTTTCTTTCTTTTTAATATTTTTGTATTTATTTGGTTTTCCAGGTCTCAGTGGTGGCACTTGGGGTCTTCAATTTTTATTGCAGAATGCACAGCCTTTTAGTTGTGCAATGGGATCTAGTTCCCTGACCAGGGTTTGAAACTGAAGCCCCTGCATTGGGAGTGGGAAGTTTTAGCCTTTGGATCACCAGAGAAGGCCTTGTGTCAATAGATCTTCAAATCCCATGAGGGTGAAGCAAAAGATCTTGAGTGGATGGTTGCTGCACACAATGGGTTGGCACTGCAGCTGAGGGATACTGATCTTGGAGAATCCACCTCTTGCATAGCCTTCCTGTAGTTTGTGCTGCAGAGAGACATTATCTCCTTTCAAGGCTACTTAGAGCTTACTTCAAACATACCCTGTAAATAGTGGTCAGGATCTTGACTTTTTGGAATACCCAGCAAGAACATATGAGATGCTCAGGGCTCATGAAAGATCACTTTGCCCAATAATACCTTAGCATGTCCTACAAGACTGTAAATATCTCAAAAATAGTACATTGTTTTCTGATTTTCAAAATTCCATCAATGGCATTTGCACAGTGTTGAACAGTACACAAAGACTTAGTGACTCTTGCATTAGTTTCCTCTGTCTGCTGTAATGACTTAACGATGAATTTGGTGACTTAAAACAACAAAAATACATTCTCTCACACTTCTGAAGGCTGAAACTCTGACTTCAGTATAATTGGGCCAAAATGCTGGTGCTGGGAGTCTGAGCTCCCTCTGCAAGCTCTAGGGGATAATTCATTCCTCATCTCTTCTACTTTCTGGAGGTTGCCAGCATCTTTTGATTGTGATCACTATCTAATCCATGCCTCTGTGGTCACATTACCTTTTCCTCTTGCATCTGTATAGTGAAATCTTCTGTCATTCTCTTAAATAAGGATGCACTCAGGGATTGCATTTAGGGTCCATCCTGATAATACAGGATAATTACTTCATTTTGAATTCCTTACTTTAATCACAACTGTAAATTCCACTCCCTCCTTTTTTTTTTTTTTTTTTTTGCCTTATAACATTTACAGGTTCCAGAGATTAGGTCATGAATATCTTTGGGGAGCCATAGGATATTTTAAAACTTATAAGGATATTTTAACTGGATCATTAGAAAACAGAGAAAAAGAATTGTTATATAGCTGTAAATAGGAAGTACATTATTGTTCTACTAAATGTCACCAGAGATACTTTTAAACCCAGATACTATTTAGGTTAAAGGAGATAAATACAATATCTGAAATACAAAGCAGTAGTATGTTTTATACTTCAAATAAAATTAGCAGCACATTTTATAGGAACTTGAAAATAAAATTTCCTAAAACATAAAACATTGGGTTTTGTAAACTCACATAGAAGTTGGAATGATAGCTAAGACAATAAACATTTGTTCTTTTTTTCTAATTATAAGTCAAAAAACAACAAGCAACACATTTTTCTAATATTTATTTTGAGATAATGCTGCTGTGACAGATAGGAATATACTACATACAGAAGGAAAATAAAAAGTGATATATAGATTTTGGATGGTTTAGAATCTGTGGATTAGGAAATTTAACAAATATTATTCTTCTCAATATCTATGTTTAGGATCTAGTAACCTTTTCATTCTGTGTAGGAACTAAGGAATAAATGAGCACTAAAAACATGTTTATACCTTAAAGGAATGACTGCTTGTCTCTGTTTCTAGGGACACACATGATACCTATTTGTATGTTTTTAACAGTTATTAAAAACAAGTGTCTTTAAATCCAACAGGCAATTTGAAATATAAATTAGAATTAGCAGTTTAGTTTACCCCTGTAACTGTGATTTTTAAATTTTCTATGTGTTTTCTTATACATCAGTTTAAACAACTCTTATAAGCTATTTCTGGCTCACTTAAATTTTCTAACTGGCAAGGAATAAATGTTTCTATTTGCTACCATCTCAGTTTGGGAAGTCAGTATTTAACTTCTTTTACCACAAGAAAAAATTTAACTAAATAAGTTGTGGCTATATCTGTGCAATTTTAGTGATAGATATGAGTCTGATATGCCTCCTTCCTTTGGCAGAACTTTACATAAGGTCATCATGGTGCAAGGACAACTCAAGAAATGGTGTTAGTGAAATTTGACTCCAGGACCAAATCTGGCTCCTCACCTATTTTTATAAATAAGACTTTATTGTAACACAGACATGCTCATACATTCACTCATAGTCTAAGACTGGCTTTGCTCAACAACAGCAGATTAGAGAAGTTGCAATAGACAGTGTATGATCCAGAGAACCAGAAACTATTACTACCTTGCTTCCCTGGTGGCTCAGATGGTATAGAATCTGCCTGCAATGCAGGAGACCTGGGTTTGATCCCTGGGTTGAGAACATCCCATAGAGAAAGGAATGGCTACCCGCTCCAGTATTCTAGTCTAGAGAATTACATGCAGAGAAGAGCCTGACAGTCTACAGCCTATGGAGTCTCAAAGAGTCAGACACTACTGAATAACTTTCACTTTCACTGAATTCAGTCACTCAGTCATGTCTGACTCTTTGCTACCCTATGGACTGCAGCACTCCAGGCCTCCCTGTCCATCACTAACTCCTGGAGTTCACTCAAACTCATGTCCAGTGAGTCGGTGATGCCATCCAACCATCTCATTCTCTGTTTTGTCCCCTTCTCCTCCCACCTTCAATCTTTCCCAGCACCAGGGACTTTTCAAATGAATCAGTTCTTTGCATCAGATGGCCAAAATAGTGGAGTTTCAGCATCAGTCCTTCCAATGAATATTCAGGACTGATTTCCTTCATTATGGTTGGATCTCCTCTCTGTCCAAGGGACTCTCAAGAGTCTTCACCAACACCACAGTTCATAAGCATCAGTTCTTCTGCACTCAGCTTTCTTTATAGTTCAACTCTCACATCCATACATGACTACTGGAAAAACCATAGCTTTGATTAGACGGACCTTTGTTGGCAAAGTAATGTCTCTGCTTATGCTGTCTATGTTTATCATAGCTTTCCTTCCAAGGAGCAAGTTCCTTTTAATTTCATGGCTGCACTCACCATCTGCAGTGATTTTGGAGTCCAAAAAATAAAGTCTGCCACTGTTTCCACTGTTTCCCCATCTATTTCCCATGAAGTGATGGGACCAGATGCCATGATCTTAGTTTTCTGAATGTTGAGTTTTAGGCCAGCTTTTTCACTCTCCTCTTTCACTTTCATCAAGAGGCTCTTTAGTTCCTTTTCACTCTCTGCCATAAGAGTGGTGTCATCTGCATATCTGAGGTTATTGGTATTTCTCCCAGCAATCTTGATTCCAGCTTGTGCTTCTTCCAACCCAGCATTTCTCATGATATACTCTGCATATAAGTTAAATAAGGATGGTGACAGTATAAAGTCTTGACGTACTCCTTTCCTTATTTGGAAACAGTCTGTTGTTCCATGTCCAGTTCTAACTGTTGCTTCCTGATCTGTATATAGATTTCTCAGGAGGCAGGTCAGGTGGTCTGCTATTCCCATCTCTTGAAGAATTTTCCACGGTTTGTGGTGATCCACACAGTCTAAGGCTTTGGCATAATCAATAAAGCAGAAGTAGATGTTTTGGGGAACTCTTTTGCTTTTTTGATGATCAAACAGATGTTGGCAATTTGATCTCTGGTTCATCTGCCTTTTCTAAATACAGCTGGAACATCTGGAAGTTCATGGTTCACATACAGCTGAAGCCTGGCTTGGAGAATTTTGAGCATTACTTTGCTTGTGTGTGAGATGAGTGCAATTGTGTGGTAGTTTGAGCATTCTTTGGCATTGCCTTTCTTTGACATTACACTCACTACTTCCACCTATTTCTTTTAGGACAAGTTGACTGATATTTACCCTAGATGAATGAGAAGATACACATAGTCTGTTTATCAAAAGTAAAGCAGACAAAGAAATATAGAACTCTCTGAAATACAGAATCAGGTTGAAAAAGACATTAGAAGACTAGAATATGGGACTTGCCTGGTGGTCTAGTGGCTGCTACTCTGTGCTCCCAATGAAGGGAGCCCAAATTTGAATCTTGGTCAGGGAACTAGATTCCGCATGCCACAGATAAGAGTTTGCATGCCACAATGAAAACTGGAGATCCTGAGTGCTGCAACTAAGACCCAGTGTAGTTAAAGAAAAAAAAATTTTAATGGCTAGAATAACAAACAATTAAACTTGAAAGAAATAAATAGAAAGTAATGATAGTGAAAGAGGAGAGTGAAAAGGCTGGCTTGAAGCTCAACATTCAGAAAACTAAGATCATGGCATCTGGTCCCATCACTTCATGGGAAATAGATGGGGAAACGGTGGAAGCAGTGTCAGACTTTATTTTTTTGGGCTCCAAAATCACTGCGGATGCTGATTGCAGCCATGAAATTAAAGATGCTTACTCCTTGGAAGGAAAGTTATGACCAACCTAGATAGCATATTAAAAAGCAGAGACATTACTTTGCCAACCAAGGTCCATCTAGTCAAGGCTATGGTTTTTCCCGTGGTCATGTATGGATGTGAGAGTTGAACTGTGAAGAAAGCTGATCGCCGAAGAATTGATGCTTTTGAACTGTGGTGCTGGAAGACTCTTGAGTGTCCCTTGGACTGCAAGGAGATCCAACCAGTCCATTCTAAAGGAGATCAGTCCTGGGTGTTCATTGGAAGGACTGATGCTAAAGCTGAAACTGCAATACTTTGGCCACCTTGTGCGACGAGTTGACTCACTGGAAAAGACTCTGATGCTGGGAGGGATTGGGGGCAGGAGGAGAAGGGGACGACAGAGAATGAGATGGCTGGATGGCATCACCAGCTCGATGGACATGAGTTTGAGTGAACTCCGGGAGTTGGTGATGGACAGGGAGGCCTGGCGTGCTGTGATTCATGGGGTCGCAAAGAGTTGGACACGACTGAGCGACTGAACTGAACTGAACGAATCCAGAACCTCAAATTTAACTGCATAAATAAAAGAAGAGTTAACTTCATCCCTAATTTTGTGTATGTAACAAAATTATAATAAATGAGTCAATATTATGCAGCTAACATAACATATAGAATGATTTTATAAATTCATAGACTTTTCTAGATTAATAGAAGTTAATGTTTCTACATTAATACACATAATAATAAAAATATCTAACAGTTATTGGAGTATGTGTCACATACTTTATAAGACATCATTGATATATATTGTATGTATATGTGTATGTATGTGAATTAAATTAATCCCATGAGAACCTATTTATGTAGATATCATATGCCATCTCATGCATGAGAATACTGAAGTACATAGAGTCTCCTGCCCAAGAGCAAACAAGTAATGAGCTCTAAAGGTCGAATTCATACCCAGGTTGTATATCTCCAGAGCCCCCACTCTTAATCCCTAGTCCAGTATATTAGTCAGTTTAGGCCACTATCACAAAAATATCAGACTTAGTGGCTTGCATGCTGAACATTATTTCTCATAGTCCTGGAGGATGGAAAATCCAAGATCAAGGTACTAGTAGATCCAGGGTTTGGTGAGGACCTGCTTCCTGGCCTGTAGATAGTCACCTTCTCACTATATGCTCACATGGCCAAAAGGACATTAATCCTATCATGGGAACTCTATCCTCTGACTTTATCTAACCCTAATTACCCGCCAAAGGTCCCACCTCCTAATGCCTCCCTCACTGGGGGTTAGGGTTTCAACGTTTGAATTTTGGGAGGACACAAACATACAGTCCATAACACCCAGAAAACAAAATATTTAGAAGGAACATAATAAGTATAACCCAATATTTGAAAATCTTTAATGTATAAGAGAACATGCACCTCTTGGGAGGTATTTCAGAAGTTGAATAACAACAAGAACAACTAAAGACAATAAGATAAAAACTAGAGTTGACTTTTATCAAAGGAAAACTTTTGCTTATAATTGGAAGGACTATCATATATGTGGTAAATTGCATGTGATTTCTAAATTCATAATGAGTGAATTTCTCCAGCAATTGCTGAATAATCACCTTTAAGGCATGTTCTTGATTTCTAAATTCACAATCAGTTCATTTCTCCAGGAACTGCTGAATAAGCATTTTTAAGGCATGTTTTGGTGGATACTTTTGTATGAGGCAAAAGTATCCCAGATGCTCTCTAAATAAATCTATGCATTTTATCTTAGAGAAAAAGAAGTCAGAGAAATGCTGTGGCATCTTATTCTAATATCACATTTCCATGTAGGAAAATGACTTGTGTGCCTCAGGAGAGAGTCCAGGATTAGCTAAATATAATATTGTAAAACGTGCTTCATACTCATGAGGGTTTTAGCTAGCACCCTACAGCATAGTTAATGAATTATTTTTAGACTGCTCTGAAATTTTTTCAATTAGGCTTAAACATGACATCTAA
Organism: Moschus berezovskii; assembly: GCF_049115385.1. Taxonomy (NCBI): domain Eukaryota; kingdom Metazoa; phylum Chordata; class Mammalia; order Artiodactyla; family Moschidae; genus Moschus; species Moschus berezovskii. The sequence continues at coordinate 49,096,401 of NC_142462.1, forward strand.
GAAAAGTTAAAATATTTTATTCCATAAATTTCAAAGTGGAAAGGAAGCAATAGCAGTGCAACTTTCCCCATGATGTTCTATGAATATTAGTCTACTTTCCTTGGGGGATTAAAGGATAATTTTTCTTCTTGACCAATCTTGAGTTTCACTGCAAGACTTGCTATGCTCCAGCACAAAGATAAATCTTTGAAAATGACTTTGCAACTTCCTGCTATTTAACACTCTAAGTGAAGTACTGGACTAGTACAAAAAGAAATCTTTATTATAAACATAACTAAATAAAAGTGAGAAATTCTGTTTAAAATTAATAACTTTGGCCCCTCAAACAACATAGTAGTTAAGTAAATGCATGCACCCGAAACACATATTGGATAAATGTCTATGTATAGGTATACAAGCTATAGTTCAATATTAATAATATTGGTGTCTTATTTTAATTATTACTTAATTTTTAAAAGAATACTTTTTCAGTCCTAATTAACTGCTCAGATAAAAATCTATGTGTTTAGTGATTATATAGCTCGGATTAATTTAAATTATACATACAGATCTATTGTAAAAGTCTTTGAACTTTTGGAAAGTAAGTCTGCATTTCTAGCATCTCAGTGATAAGATTGCCAAATCCTTATCGCTGAGAAAGCACATTCATATACAAGGTAGGTTCCTTCACAAGAGATCTTTAAATTTCATGCATGGAGAATATACATCTTTATATAAGAAACTTTTTATGAAAACTAAGATGCAGATGCAAAACTTTAATCCAGTTAGAAACAAAACAAGTAAACACTGGAATGCAAATACTGTGAGAAAGAAGACTTCATTCATCTTTTCCCATTGTATTCTTGGGACTTGTGAGAGCAGAGGACATCCAATTGGTACTAGGGTGCATAAATAAATGAATGAACAAAGGTTATAGAAAATATTCTTTGATCTCCTTCACAGAGTATCTTACTCAGGGAAATGAAGCAGGATTCATAAAGAACAACACTGTGAGAGTGGAATTTTACTGAAGATAATAGTAAAATAGGATACTGTAGGACATTTTCTTACATGAAACAATAAAACATTCTATTCAGATTTGAGTGCTATTAATGTGAGAGTGGGACTGTGAAGAAGGCTGATCACCGAAGAATCGATGCTTTTGAACTGTGGTGTTGGAGAAGACTCTTGAGAGTCCCTTATACTGCAAGGAGATCCAACCAGTCCATTCTAAAGGAGATCAATCCTGGATGTTCATTGGAGGGACTGATGCTAAAGCTGAAACTGCAATACTTTGGCCACCTCATGCGACGAGTTGACTCACTGGAAAAGACTCTGATGCTGGGAAAGGTTGGGGGCAGGAGGAGAAGGGGACGACAGAGAATGAGATGGCTGGAATGCATCACTGACTCTGTGGACATGAGTTTGAGTGTACTCCGGGAGTTGGTGATGGACAGGGAGGCCTGGCATGCTGTGATTCATGGGGTCGCGGAGAGTCGGACACGACTGAGTGACTGAACTGAACTGAACTGAACCGAACTGAATTCAGGTCCTGAATATTCATTGGAAGGATTGATGTTGAAGCTGAAACTCCAATAACTTTGGCCACCTGATGGGAAGAACTGACTCAATGGAAAAGACCCCAATGCTGGGAAAGATTGAAGGCAGGAGAAGGGGATGACAGAGGATGAGATGGTTGGATGGCATCACTGACTCTATGGACATGAGCTTTTGTAAGCTCCGGGAATTGGTGATAGACAGGGAAGCCTGGTGTGCTGCAATCAATGGTGTCACAAAGAGTCGGACACAACTAAGTGATTGAACTGAACGGAACTGAATTCAGGTCAGGTAAGATGATGCAGGTCAGGAAGCAACAGTTAGAACCGGACATGGAACAACAGACTGGTTCCAAATAGGAAAAGGAGTACGTCAAGGCTGTATATTGTCACCTTGCTTATTTAACTTATATGCAGAGTACATCATGAGGAACGCTGGGCTGGAAGAAGCACAAGCTGGACTCAAGATTGCCGGGAGAAATATCAATAACCTCAGATATGCAGATGACACCACCCATATGGCAGAAAGTGAAGAGGAACTCAAAAGCATCTTGAGGAAAGTGAAAGAGGAGAGTGAAAATGTTGGCTTGAAGCTCAACATTCAGAAAACAAAGATCATGGCATCTGGTCCCATCACTTCATGGTAAATAGATGGGGAAACAGTGGAAACAGTGTCAGACTTTATTTTTTTGGGCTCCAAAATCACTGCGGATGCTGATTGCAGCCAGGAAAATAAAAGACGTTTACTCCTTGGAAGGAAAGTTATGACCAACCTAGATAGATAGCATAATAAAAGCAGAGACACTACTTTGCCAACCAAGGTCCGTCTAGTCAAGGCTATGGTTTTTCCAGTGGTCATGTATGGATGTGAGAGTTGGACTGTGAAGAAAGCTGATCGCCAAAGAATTGATGCTTTTGAACTGTGGTGCTGGAGAAGACTCTTGAGAGTCCCTTGGACTGCAAGGAGATCCAACCAGTCCATTCTAAAGGAAATCAGTCCTTGGTGTTCATTGGAAGGACTGATGCTAAAGCTGGAGCTCCACTACTTTGGTCACCTCATGCGACGAGTTGACTCATTGGAAAAAACTCTGATGCTGGGAAGGATTCGGAGCTGGAGGAGAAGGGTACGACAGAGAATGAGATGGCTGGATGGCATTACCGACTCTATGGACATGAGTTTGAGTGAACTCCGGGAGTTGGTGATGGACAGGGAGGCCTGGCGTGCTGTGATTCATGGGGTTGCAAAGAGTCGGACATGACTGAGCGACTGAACTGAACTGAAGATGATAGGAACACATCTGTAAAACATTTGCGTTAGATTTTAGGGAATAATTTCAGAGACTTTCCTTATATGCTAGATTTCTCAAAGTCATCAGTCATAAAACAAAACAAGAACAAATATTTTCTTAAAAAATACATTTTTCTTATCATTGAAAAGCTGACGTTTTGCCTTGTTTCCTCTTCTTTATAAAGCTGGCAGTATAAAATTTGAGTTATTATAGAAATGGTGGATTTAAAACGTACCTAAATGATACTGTTAAATATTGGCATTACTCAGGCTTCAGAAAGGAAGTCTTACTGAAAAGTAAAATAACACAGTATGAAATGATAAAATTCAAAGTGTTAAGTCCAAGCTGAGCATAATGCTACGTGTTCAAAACAGAGTGAGTATACAAATGAAATTTTCATTATTTCTAGCTGAGCTTGGTATAACGACTGTAAGGAAAACAGATTCAAATGGAAGGTTAGCAGTACCTCCAATTCAGGCATGAAAGTATAGTACTTTTCTAGGAATAAGAATAGAGCTTAAGCAGTCACTAGCTGGGCATTAAAAAGTGATTGCCCAGAAACAAAAACAGACAACTGGTTGGTGTAGAACTAAGATTAGGTTTAGGCAAAGAAAAATGGGAATAATTAGTAATAAAATACTGTACTTCAAATATCTGAAGAAATACAGGACCATAAAACTATTTAGTTCCAGGCTGTCCACCAGAGTCCAGTTTGCATGAGTATATCCTGGTCAAAATGGGCTTCCCAGGTGGCTCAGTAGTACAGAATCTACATGCCAAACAGGAGACATGGCTTTGACCCCTGGGTTGGGAGAATCCCCTGGAGAAGGAAATGGCAACCCA